>NC_071594.1:2806722-3406722 GCF_024509145.1 Vidua macroura
GCTCTGGGAGGAGCGGCCCCACGGGTGGGGGGTTGTGCTGGGAAAGCTGGAACTGATCCGGTTTGACGGTAACTGGGAAGCGGGGCTTGTCCCCATTCAGTGGCAGAGAGGGAGATTGGTACCGGCGAGGGGGCTGGTCCGGTCTGGGGGTGGCAGCTATGGGCCGGGGGGCTGCCGGCCCAGTTTGGGGTGGGAGGGAAGGGCTTGGGTGCTGGGCAGAGAGGGGTCTGTACTGGGGTACAACCCTGGCCCACATGGGGGTGAGGGGAGGACCAGCACCTGCAGGGCAGGTTCCAGGGGGCTGGGGCCAGGTCGGGTCAAGCTCTGGGGGCAAGAGCAGGGCTGTGGCATAGGGGGTGCAGGGGGACAGGGTGACCCCGGGAAGGGGACAGGCAGGGTGGGCCCCTTGTGTGGGACTGTGGGGTGATAGGGCTTTGTGGTGGGGTCAAAGCAGGAGGGACCTGTTATATGGGAAGAGCCAGAAGCAGCAACCTGCAATCAGAAGAGTGGCCAAGAGATTTCAGCGTGTTGAGTTTTTTTTGGGGGCAGGTTCTGTTGGAGGTGTGGGTGGGAGCACCTTTGGGCTCAGGAAAAACTTGCTGAGTCTCCTCAGTACCCCTCCATCCCTGAAGGCCTCACAGGAGCTCTGAGATCTCCCAGTGCTGCTCCCACAACCCTGTGGGGTGCTCAGATGGCACCGAGGGTGGGCGAGCGCTGGTCTTGCCACTGTAGCAGGGTGCAGGACCGCAGTGACCTGGGGAACTGGCCCTGTGCTCCAGGCTCAGTGCTGAAGTTTCAGTGCTGTCAGGGAGGCAGGTCCATGTTCCAAGCACTGCACAGATCTGTGCAGCTGAACATTGTGTTCCCCTCGGGGCTGCAGCCGCCTGGAAGCGGTGGATGCAAAGGCGGAGCAGTCACAGAGAATGGGAACATCCTCATTCTTCAGGGGAACCTCTCCTGCCTGCTCTGGCCACGGCTGGGATTGGGGAGTGTCTGACTCTTGGGGAAGGTCAGCTGGATTTGAGGTATCTTCTCTCCCAGGGAGCAGGGGTTGGAGACTAGGCCCTGTTTGTCTGGGCTGTGGACATGGCCTGGAGGAACGAGCAGAGGAATGTGGGGCTGGGATCTGCCTCTTCCAGCGGTGGCTCAGCACAGCTCCAGCTCAGGGATTTTTTTTACCTTTTCATAACCATCATCTCTGTCAGAGCAAACAGCACGAGACTGCTCCAAAGGGACAGCAGGCTGCTAATCCCGGAGCATCCCATGGAACCAAAATACCTGTGGTAAAAGGGAGTCCATCGAGCATCCTCAGAGGCAAGTTTGCCATCCTCTCAGGGGGATGAGATGTTGTATCCCCCGAATTTTCTGCTGCAGACTTGGGTGTGCAGCATGAGCAGCCTTGGTTGGACTCGGTGGCTGCTGCAGCTTTTCCTGGCTGGGTGAGGATACTGAAGGTGCCCAGAGCGACACACGACATTTGAGGCTGATAACATCAGAGATGGGGAGCGAGCTGAGCTGAGCTGAGCTCAGGGAACAAATTGCTCCGGGCTCCTGTTTTCCTTGCCTGGCTAGTTCCTGCAAATAGTGCTGGGGAGCAGCAGAGGCCTTGGCAGGAGGATGAAAGACCAAGGAAGGGAGAATTGCTCTCCTGAGATAAGCTGTTGAGTGCCCCCAGCTCTGATGCCTCAGAACATGATTGCAATTAAGCCATTAAAACGCCCTTCTGATTCCCTGCAAGTCAAAGTGTTTTTTGTGCCAGCTGCCCTGGACCTCCTGGCATGGTCAGAGGTCAGTGGAGATGGTGGAGAGAGATGATTTACCAGCACAGAGGTGGGCAAGCCAGTGCTGTGCTGCTGAAGCACATTCCTCCTGAGTTTTTGGGCTCCTGGAACTTTGCTGATGCAGTTTGTGTGAGGTGTTTGGAGATGGGGAGGGTGGGAATGTGGCCAAGCTCAGTGCAGGTTCCATCTCTCTCTGTGAATGGCTTTTCAGAGAAGCCTTAACTTGTGCTGGAACTTGGGGAAAGTGCCAGTGTGAGCCCACAGCATCCAGCCCAGGACCTGCAGGAGCATCTTGGATGCAGCTGGAAGCGCACTGGGCCCGTGGGTGCTGTGGAGAGGTTGCTGTCTCCTTGTTGAGGTCACCTGGAGCTGGGAATCAGCCCCTGGCATTGCTGTTTCCTCTTGTCAGGGACTCGTTTAAGGTGAAAAAGTGAAACAAGCAGGAGGTAAAAGATGAAGAGATGAAATATGATCTACTCCAGGCTGAAGTAGGGGCAGACTCAGTGGAGGTGAAAGGAGGAATAGGGATGTTTTCCCCCAAGACCTGGGATTTCCTGGCTCTGCCAGAGCTCCCTTTTCACTGCAGCTTGTGGGGATTTGTCTGTCAGCATAGTGACCCCAGTTTGGTCTGAGCAAGGTGGTGCTTTGGCCAGGAGTGGTTTGCAGGCAGAGGTGAGCGAAGCTGAGTTTTGCACCTTCTCCAGCCACTACTGTGGTGTTGCTGGGGAAGATTTGGAATGCTGAGGCTGGTGGCTTACCCAGGTTTAGTGAAGGTGGGTGTGGAGATGATGATGGCAGAGCTCAAGGGCAGGTTGTGCTCCTCCAGATCTCTGTGTGCCATCACTGCTGCGTCTGGGCATCTGCTCTCCTGCCTCCCTGGAGACTGCAGGTGCCCTTGGCAGCAGTCGCTTTCCCAATCCACGTCAGCCGGTCGGCGGAGCCTTAAACTCCCAGCCGAGCCCAGCTGGGGGTGCCCTGGAGTGGGAAGGACACGGTGAGGGGCACCGTGCTTGCGGCAGGGCAGGGGGCTTGGCACGTGCTGTCCCTGTCTGTCACCTCACCCCGCTGTGTCCTTGTCCCGCCGGCATCGCTGTCTGCTGGGCTCCTCCACACCTGGCTGCTGGCAGGCAGATGGACACTGCAGGCAGATCTTTCTCCTGCGGCATTGCTGGGCTCTGAGATGGGCTGAAGGCTCGGGTTTGGTTCTGGGGAGGTGAGTTGGGCAGTGGCTCCGTGCCCGTGGAGCGCTGTGGGTGCGCCGGGGCGGTGCTGTGCCCCTGCGGCTGCCGGCTCCGGCGGGATCCCGCGCAGGCTGTGGCAGGGAATGCTAATGCACAGCGCTGCAGCTTTGCGGTGGCAGCGAGCTGGCTGCTGTGGGGGTGGCAGAGACGGAGCAGGGAAAAGCTGGGGAGAGGGGGATGGGGCCTGTGGGGAGCTGCTGGCCCCTGGGGAGGGCTGGGTGTCCTCTCCTGAGCATCGTTCCCGCTGTTGCTGTCTGCAGTGGCCTGCGCACCACTGACCTTGCTGCAGCCGGCTGCATCCTTGCCTTGCACAGCCCGTTCCCAAAGACCTGTTCCTGCCCCACTTTGCTCTGTCGTGACTTATCCCAGGTCCCTGCAGCTCTGCCAGGCCGGGTGATACCTTCCCCTTGGGGCTGTCAGGGGGACGAGACTGCCCTTGTTTGTCCTGTAGCCATTCGTTTTCCCTGTGCCTTTAATTTAATTCCTTAGAGTGGCTGCTCATAAATCCTCTATGCCTTTGTGAGCCTGTCTGGGGCCATGGCTACCACCTCCTGTCCTGCTGTTCTGCAGGCACCGTGCACCTGGTTCTCATTCCTTTGCCCACATCTTCACTTCTTTGGTTCCTTGCTCTGTGTGAGTTTTTCCTCCTCATAATGAGGTGCCCGGGCTGGGATGAGTTGACCAGCTGTTTGTCCTCTGTATGGATGTCCTGAGACGAGCCTGGCCTCCCCTGGGGTGCAGGAAAACCCTAATAAGTGGGGGGAAAAAAGCTCAGGTGTGTTTGGAGTGGAGATGAATTACCGGGGATTGGGGCAGCCAGGTCACTCCTGGTGCTGTGTTAAATTATAGAATCCTAATTTTTTTCTCAGTTGCTCTTGGGACCTTCCCATTGTTTTGTTGTTTTGGAGGGTCTCCCTGATGTCCAGAGTGGGGGCTTGTGCCAGTGCCCCAGCACTGGGCAAGACCAGAAGACACTTAATTGAATTACTGAATTATTGAACCAGAGAGGGGAAAGAAAGGAGGTTTTGGGGGTTTGATGGGCATAAACTGTCTTCAAAATGATGTGCCAGAGCCTGTGGCTTTTGCTTCCCTCTTTTCCTCCTGCATCCCTGAAGGAGGCTGGGTTTCCACTCTTATGTCAGTCCTTTGGAGATGGGAAAAGAGTTGGATATTCATTCTTCCCAGTCTTCAGTAGCATCTCTTGTCATCTTTTAATGGTGTGGGGGTGGAGAGCACCCATCCTGGGAGCCCCCTTCCCACATGAGCAGCCAGGTCTGGGGTGTGGGAAGAGTGCTGGAGCAGGAGCACAGTGTTTTGTTTTGACCTCTGGGAGGCCAGGTTATCTTCTGCTGCTGGGCACTGGCCTACCACAATACTTTCTCTGGGAACAGTTTTCTCTTTGCTTTCCAGCCTGTGCAAATGTTGGAATGGGTTCCTGTGCTCCCTCCTAGATGTTGAGGCTGGAGTATTTCACTCTGGAAATCAGGTTTTCAAGGTCAGGTTGGAGTTAATCCTTTGCAAGTGGGGATCCTGACTGTGTTGCTGCTCTGAGGAGTTGGTGGGTGCCTCATCCCAGACTTTGGAGCAGGAAATGTGTGGAACCTCAGCACTCAGCCTGAGGGATTTGCTTGTGCCTGGCTGTGTTTTTATCACCAGGAGCTTCCTGCGGGTGACGGTCGCATTTGCAGAGGGCTCGTTATGTTTCCTGCTGAGCCCTTTGATCAGAGCTGCTTATCTGGGGCCTCTGGCTCACCTTCACTCAGTACACGGTGATGACATTCCAGGTGACTGTCCTGGGACCTGCTGGTGGCCCCAAGGGCCTGCAGTGTGAAGGACTTTGTGCCAGAATTTGTCCCAGAGTGAGACTCGGTGAAACCAGGGATTGAATCTGTAAGGGGCTGGGAGAAGAGTCAGGGAGCCCCACCAAGGAGGAGCATCATGGTGACACCTCAGCAGGTGGAGCCCTTTCCCAGGACACTGGATAATTCCAGGGGCTTGGGCACCCTGAGCAGTGCTGGAATCTACCCTGCACCGTCCCTTTCTGCCCACATCATCTCTGCAGGCTTCCCTGGCATGGTTAACCCTTGGGAATGGGTGCTCTGGGACATCTTGGTTGATGGCCCAAAGGTCCAAAGAGGAAGCTGCTAGTTTGGAAATGGTTTGGTTGAAAGGGACCTTGAAGATCACCCAGTTCCCCCTTGCCATGGACAGGGACACCTTCCACTATCCCAGGTTGCTCCAAGCCCTGTCCAACCTGGCCTTGGACACTTGCAGGGATGGGGCAGCCACAGCTTCTCTGTGCCAGGTCCTCCCCCCTCTGACAGGGAAGAGTTTGGGCTGTTTTTTTGGCAGCTGCTCTCCCCCTGTGGGTTCTGTGCCTCTGAGACAGCGGGATGTGGAAGCTGGGACCAGTCCTGCCTTTTGGAGCTGCCCTCATTGCCCTGTTGACTTGGGCTACTTGAACTGTGAATTTTAATTACACTTTGGGATCAATACGGTGGCCTTGGTAACGAGCTTATTGCTGCTGCAGAATCTGTTTACTTCAGGTTGGTGACAGCCAAAGGACTGAGGTGGCCGAGGACATGATGTTCCAGCTCCTTGAACAGGCTCCATTGTAATTCGGGTGAGGCTCCCGCAGCCCTCAGAGCTGGGTGCAGCCTCCCCTTGGCTGCCCCCACAGACCTGGAGCTGCCTGGCAGCACCCGTTCCTGCCTGGCTGAGGAGCTGCCTGCGTTCAGGAGCCAGGATTTGGGTGGGAGCTGCTGGAGCCTGGTTTATCTATGTGGTGTGGGTGGAAGGGATCACTCCTTCTGGCCTTTTTCAGTGAGAAGAAGTGGGCAGCCTGGAAAAGGAAGCTCCTTGGGGCTTTGCCTTCCTGAAATTCATGTTTTAGTGTCCTCCTTCCAGATGAGGGTGAGGTTCAGCCTGTGTCTGCTGTTTTCTGCCTCTCCTCCTTTCACCTCCCAACAGAGAGCTCCAGATTTCACACATTCCTGCACTGTGGGGAGAGTTTTGCATCCAACCTGGGCATGTTTTGGAGCAAGAACATCTGGCTGATCCCTGTTGACCTTGGAGCTGTCAGCATCTTGCAGGCAGCACAGTGTCTCCTACATTAACTAGTCCCTTCTCCAAATATTCTGTGAGCTTGCCATCTCCACAAAGAAATCACTTTCATCCCTCCTGTCTCCTTTAAAAGAAAGGAGCTTCATGAAATCAGTCCTGTTTGTAAGAAAAGGTTGGCTTTTCATGTTTGTCCATCCTGGTGGTGATTCCTCAGGCTCCTGAGCAGGGAAGAGCCCATGCTGAAGCCTGAGGTTTCTCCTGCTTTGCCTCTCACCAGATGCATCAAAATCCAGGTGATTTCCAAGGCTGAAAACAGTCTTGGTAAATGAGGAATGGGCAGCTCTAGTGGAAATACCACTGTGAGAGGCTTTGGGAGTCAGGCAGGGGGACGATGGATTTCTAGTTTTCCAGAACAGGCTGATCCTGTGGGTTGTTTTCCCTTAAAGCTGTGACACAGGGATGGAGGATCAGCTAAGGGTACCTGAGAATAGCTGGAACCTCTCCTGAGTGGGATTTGCTGTTTTGGTTTTTGAAAAGACCAGTAGAAGTCTTGGAATGCTGAGATTCTCCAAGGCAGTGTGGGGGGAGAAGAGGAGGCAAGTGGGGTGCCCAGAGTGCCAGGGAGAGTGAACTCCTCCCCCAAAACACAGGGACTGCTTTAGGATTACGGAGCAGAAGTTTGGCCTTCTCAAATTATTTTCTTTTTTTTGTGGCAAACCCTCCCTTCAGACCATGAGGTGTTGCTGAACGAACTGTGTTTCCAAGTGTTCCCTTGTTCTCATACAACTGTGCTTGGAGAGGCATTTTCTAATTAGTTTAAAAATTGATGCTAATTAAAGCTGATTCCCTCTCAGCTCTGACACACAAACACATTTCCATGGGCTTCCAGCTCTGCCAGCTGGCCTGTTGGAGGCCAGCAGTCCTCAGATTGCCCCATAAGCTGCTGGGAGCGATTTAACCCACAGTCATGGAATAGGGGAATGGATTGGGTTGGAAGGGTCCTTAAAGCTCACCCAGTTCCTCTCTCTGCCATGGCTCCCAAGCCCCAACCTGGTCTTGGACACTCCCAGGGATGGGGCAGCCACAGCTGCTCTGAGCACCCTGTGCCAGGGCCTCCTCACCCTCACAGGGAGGAATTCCTTCCCAATATCCCACCCATCCCTGCCCTCTGGAAGTGGGAATACATTCCCTTGTCCTTGCAAGGACATGACCTTGTATTGCTTGTGCAGTTCTTCCAGTGTGGTGACTCCAATTAATACTAATTTTCCTGCTGCCCAAACACGTGCTGTGCCATAGGCTGGGTGAGCACTGGGGATGAATCCAGAGGTGAGCACTCTGGGATGGCTTTAGACCAGTTGCTGTTTGCCCATTCATGGAGATTATGGGGTGAACCTGTGAGACATGACCAGAGTTCACTTAGGGATCCCAGATATTGGACTTCTGCTGTTCCTGCCAGGAAGGAGATATCTCTCTGTGTTTCAGGAGATATCCTCCTGCTCCATCAAAGGCAGGCCCAAGCCTTTGCCTCAATTCCCGCAGTCCAAGGACTAGATGCCTCCTTATCTGCTGGTGGGGAGCTTTCCCTCTGCTCCTGCCAGAGCACACCTTTGACCTCCAGGTGTTTATGAGGCAGATTTATCCCCAGTTACTATTTAACACTCAAAATCACATTTCTTTTATTGAATTCTTCCTTCTGTTTATTTTCCCTATAACTGGCATTTACAGTGATTCCCATCATGACTGAAATCTTGTGGTGATTTCCAGCCTAGTAACCTTTGGAATAGGTCTCTTTCTTTCCTGGTGTTTCTTTTTCTCTGCTGACTTTTGAGATTCATGTGGATGTCCTTAATTCTCCTCTTGGACTCACAGAAACTTGGTTTGTTTTTTTTCTTTTTTCCTCAGTGCTTTACCAACCAGCCTTTCCCTGGCAGTGGAGAATGGATGTTGGGATCAGGGCTTGGCTGGTTTGTTTTGCCAGAACCTCAGTGCCCTTTTATTTCTTCACTGGGAACAGTGTAAAGGTTTCCAGGTGGAGATTTGGCTGGGATTCCTGTTCAGGGAGTTGGTGGGGAGAATGCCAGGCAGGTCTATGCCTCTAGGGAGAACAACCTGCCCTGTGAACCCTTTGGGAGTGAGAGGTACAGATCCAGGAGCACCAAATTCCACTTGGCTGTGCTTCCATGCACAGAGCAGCACCCTTGGGAAGCTCTTCCATCTGTGATGTCTGAATGGAGCACTTGGGGTTTCTTCTAAAAGTTGGGGGAGTCACCAGGAGAAAGTTCTCCTCTTGCAAAGGCCACACCTGGAGCAGAAGCAGGTCCTTTTTCCTGAGGGTTGTTTCACTTCCAGCTCTCACAGAGCCCTTGGTGCTCAGGCTGGGAGGACCAGGAGATGCTTGCTGAGCAGCATTCCTGCTCTTCCAGCATCCCTATGAATGGTGGGGTGAGGCAGTGGGCAGTGCTGGGGAAAATCCCCCACCTTCACCTGGCCATGGGCTCTGGCTGGGGTTTTGTTTGCTGCTGGGAGGATTTGAACTGGGAATCTGGTGGTTCTTCCATGGGTTGGCCATAGCCTCATGTGAATTTGTGCAGCCCTTTGCCATCCAAGTTTGCACTGGCATGTGTGACTAGAGCTTGGAGGTGGGAAAATGGGATGGTTTGAGTCACAGAGCCAAATCCACCTCCAAACCCTCCCCTCCACAGTGCTTTGGGGATGAGGATGGTGAGTCGTCAAGGTGAGAGTATTGCTGGTCCTGATCCCCCATCCCTCTTCTCCAATACCTTGTTTTTCCTTTCCTTCCATCCTTAAGGAGTGCTATGATCCAGAAATACCCTTCCAGGCTGGATAACCTCCCAAGGAAAGAACCCTAAAACCATCCCCATCTGCCTTGCTGATTCCCACCCCAAAAATCCGTGTCCTGTTGGATTGTGGAGCAGGAGCTGTGTCCCCCTGTGTGTCCCCTGTTTCCAGCCTCATGTCCAGACACTGTCCTGTGGGAACAGGGGCTGGCTCTTCCAGCCTGGAAGCAGAGCAGAGGGGGCCTGAGGACAGGGCAGCCAAGTCCTCTAAACAAACCCAACACCCTGGCATGGCCACAGTGGGAATGGGGCCAGCTCCAGGGGCCAGCACAGGGACACTGGGAGCATTGGGAACCTGCAGCTGGTGGGTTTGGGATGGCCTCAGGGAGGAAAACGTGGCAATAGCTCAGGGTCCCCTCCGGGATCTGGGTAGTTGTGAAAACACCATGGAAGAGTTCTGTCCCTTCCCTGAGGAGGTGGCTCAAGCAAAGCTGCTCCTCTCTTCTTTTTGATCTGGAATGAAGGAGAACACTGGTTATCTGACTTTCTTCCCCTCTACTGATGAGGCTGAAGGGCCTCATTCCCTGGGATGCCACTGCCCTCCCTGGACACTGTGATGAGTTGCTTCTGCAAATCAGTGGATTAAAACAAGTTGTCCTTTAGAAATGCCCGACCCAGCTCCTTCTCAGGAAAAACCAACATCTCTCTGTCCTTCTGCAGATAAGGAATCCTTGGAGACTGAAACCTGAAGGTGCCCATCCCCAGGCGGGCAAAATCCAGCCCTGTTCCGAGCTGCTGCTCCTGTCTCATGTGGGAGCAGGGCTGGTGAGGAGGAGGAGGATGAGGATGCTTGTTTGAGCTGTAAAACATTCCTTGTCTGGCTGAATTTCCAGGAATGACAAAGAAATTATGAACTTAAAAGACAGGTCACGTCAGGGCTGCCTTGGCAGCATGGGCATCCAGCAGTGCCCTCCCAGCCTCTGCCAGGGAGTTTTTGTTTGGGAGAACATACTAAATAAAGGGAAGTGGCTGCACTGAATAGTCCTGATCCCTGCTGCTGGTTTTCTGCAGCCAAAGGAAAGGTCCCAGGACTCTGGATCCTTCCAGGCTTTCTCCTGGGAGGACAGAAGTGGGTTGCAGAGACTCTTCTGCTTTAGAGGTGGTTGTGTGGCTGTAGGAACGTGCTCTGCTCCCATTTTGCTGTTCCTCCCTGGGCAACTGTGCTGTGTCCTCACATCCACGGATGTCAGGCTCGGAAGTCTAGAGGATTTTTAGATGGTTCATTGCTTCCTGCTTATCTTGGGTGATGTGTGGAGCCTGCTCCTGTCCCTGCTCCACTTATCCAGGACAGAAGTGGCTGGGAGGACACTTTTCCCATGGCTGCGTTTGTGCCAATGCTCACGTGTTCCCTAATAATAAATAATAATAATAATAATAATAAAAAAGGATTGCTGAAGCAAACCTGGGGCTGCTAGGAATAGAGCCTGGAGCTGCTTCCCAGCCTGTGTCCTTTCCCCTGTGGAGCCTGTGCACTGATGAGCCATGTCAGCTGTGAGTTGGTGGATGCTTTCCAAAATCTCTGTTCCTTCCACAATCTGCTCCCGCTCTCCCCCAAGGCTGCATGGGATGCAGTCAGGGATGTGTAGCACAACAAAGGAGCTTAAACGACCTCTCTGGAGCTGTTCTGGGAATGGAAGAAGTGTTAAAATGAAAAGTGGGATTGTCCTGTGTGAGAGGGACATGCTGGGCTCATCTGTGCCTGGGGTAAATCCAGCTGCATCTACAGCTCCCTCTCCTGGAGTCAGGGGGTGGAATTCTCTTACTCTGTCAGCTCCAAAACCTGCTCTGCTGGCTGACCACTGGGAAAGTGCTTGGGATCAGCCATGGAGGATGGCACACCCTGCAGTCATGAGCTGCCAGTTTGGTGAGGTGGTACCAATCCAGACCTGCAATTTGTTTGCCCTTCCTGTGTTGTAATAATTAAACAAATGAGGTTGTGTGTGCTGGGGACACTTGAGCTGCTGGGTTTGGTGCTGCCCCACCAGTGTTCTCAGTGGATTTATCCTTATGCCCTAGAGAGAAGCTTGTTCAGGCTGGTCTTCAGCTTCCTGGTGCTTTGGGATGCTCTGGGCAGTGTGGCCAAATAGGGTGGACAGTGCTCCCTCAGCTCCAGCCCTGGAAAGGGTGGTTTGAGCTGAACATGAGTGGCTGTTGTTGGGAAATGTCAGATCTGCCTGGGAATGGGCACAGTGGCAGTGGATTTCCCAAAGGGAGAAAATGTCCTTCTGGCTTGGCTGGTGTGACCAGGAGCAGGCAGTGCCCAGCAATGCTCTGGAAGAACTTGGCAGGAGATGGTTGATCCTGCTGTTTTCCTGCAGAACATATCCCAAAATCCCTGCTGTTCCAAGTGAGGAACCGCTCATTTGTCCCCTTAAGTCTCCAGCCCTGTCTTCTCCTTTTCCAGGCAGTGTTGCTGAAAGCCCCTGGCTTCATTCCTGTGCAGGGAAATGGGTGCTGTCTTGTTTTCCCTACTTGACCACGAATTTCTGGGATGAAAAAATATTTTCCTTGCTCTTAAACCCTTGTGCTCCACCCGGTTGGAAAAGCTGCTTCCAGCAGGATGAAGTTTGGGATGCAATTCATGGCCGTGCCCTTGAGAGCCGGACAGCCCCGATCCCGCTGAGCCACGGAGCGCTGACCCGCAGCCCCCGGCCGGCCGGGAATGCCGTTCATTCCAATTCCCATGACAGGCAGAGGGATTAGGAGATTTTCTCTGTCTCCTTAATGCAGCTCGAGCTGCTGGCACGTGGAGGGCACTGGTCACGCACCTCTGCTCCAGTGCCTTGCCCGACCTCCCTGCGCTGCCGCCTCGCGCTGCCGGACACAGCGGTAATTTCCCGGGCTCAGAGGGGTGGGATGTTCGGATGGCTCCTTGGGTTTGGGTGCTGTTCGTGGTGTTTGATGATAATTTTAGCCAGGGCAGATTTTGCTAAGCTGGGGAGTTCAGCTGAGCCCTGGTAAAGCCACGGCAGGGATTACTGGGGGTAATTCAGCACTTGGTTTGCTTAGCACTTGCTTTTTCTCTTGCCTTGGATTCAATCCCCTCATTCCCATGTTTCTAAACCTGCTGTTTCTCTTGCAGGGTGGGGTTGTGCCTCAGAGCTGGCTCAGCATTCACAGCTGGAGGCCTGAAGGGGAGGTGGATTGTGGTGTGGGGTGTTGTGGGACTGGGAAGTGCAGCATGCCTCTATCCCATCCTCCCTTTTCCACTCATCCCAAAGGAACTTTGCTCCATGAGACCATCCAGGCAGCGATTCCCTGAAGGGAATTGCCCTGTCCTGGAGCACACACATCCTGGATGCTGCAGGCCAGCACAGACCTGCACCCTGGGCTGAAGCACTGTTCTTTATGTTTTTTCCCTCCTGGGTCACCTCTTCCCTGGAAACCTTTCCCAGAGATACAGAAAATTCCTCAGCTAACACTTTAAGCTGTTTTAATGCCAGCAGCTGTTTTATGGGGAATGTTTTTTATACCCCCTGGTTTGATGAGCTGCCAGAGGAAGAGTTTGATGTGAAGGCATGGAAATCTTATGTTCCTGAAATTGCTGATGCTTTTTCCTCCTTGGAAGTGCCCATGAGCAATTCACTGGCATGGAAGTAGCACAAGCCTATCTCAGGCTGTGTGGGGAAGATTGATCCAAGGAATAGACCTTGAACAAATTCCAGCAACATCATTCCTTGCTGGGAATCCTGCCAGCTCCTGCCACACACCCTGAGCACCTGCCGGGAAGTGCTTCTGCCTGTCTTGTCCCTGGAACCAACTTCCCTGTGGGGATGGGGGTTGTGGTGGCCTCTGGGTCCTCCCTCTGCTCTCCCATGGGGGTGGAGGTTTCAGTGCCCTCCGGGTCCTCCCTCTGATTTCCCTCAGGGATGAGGGTTGCGGTCTCCTCTGCACCCTCCCTCTGCTTCCCCGTGGGGATGGAGGTTGTGGTGCCTTCTGAATCCTCCCTCTGCACCAAGTGACCTCAAACAATTGCAAAACCAAACCTTCTATCTCCATTTGTCCTTCCTATTCCTTCCACTAATACAAATTAAAGTAGTTTGCATCAGAATCCAACTGGAGTCTGCTGGGAAGTCTAGTCAGGGAAGCAGATACTGGGCTGTGATGTGTCCAGAATGGAGGAGCTGGCTGGAAACCCTGCAGCAGCAGCACCCACAGGATTGCCTGGGATGTTTGGCTGGGTGTGGTGATGGATTTGATCTGTGCCATTCAGTTCCTCGAAGGGATGCTGGAGTCCCACATCTTCCCTCCTGCCCTCCCTTGGAGTGAGCCATGGGTTTCATGCCCCCTTGTCCCTTCCCAAGTGGAATACATGCTGGTTTTGGCCCATCTGCTGGGATTCTGTAGGACTGAGGCAGCGTTTTCCAGCCCAAAAAGCTGTACTGGTGCTGCAGCCACCCCAGCTCCAGCCTGTGCAGATTCCCCCTTTCTGGAACAGATCATTTCAAGTAAATAGTTTCATTCTTCTCCCCTCCAAAGGCTATTTCCTGCATCAAAGCTTTCAGGGCGCTTTTAGGATGGCTGTGATACTGAAAGCCCCTCCTTGTGTCTGCTCTGGGCTGTCTCTTTCCATCATCTTGATTTCTCTAGGACTCCTCTCAAGGTCTCCTGGGTCCCGGGGATGCTTTGTTAATCCCACTCCCTGCCATGACGTCTCATCCCTGTTAAATGGCAAAATTAAATCCTGCAGCGACGTGATCTGAGCGGAGGGGCCGTGCTGGGGTTCTTTGTCAGGGTCTCCTGCATGGCAGCAGGGAGGGGGCTGCAGGCTGGGATTGATGGTGCTTTCCCTAATTCCCTTTCATCTCTGTTGCCTTTCACTGGCAGGAGCAGTAAGGCCCTTTGCTGGCTGCTCACTCGGGGTGAGCGCAGCAGCTGAGCAGTTTTAGGTTATTTTTCCTCTCTTTTTGGCCCAACACAGTTAAGTTTGATGATCTGGTGGAAGGTGCTGGAGCCTTGAGTTGCCTCTGGCTGAGAGAGGTGGCTGTTTTGGGGCTTCTCTTCCAATGGAAACATCTTGTCCTGCAGAGGAGGCTGAAAGCCAATGCAATGTCAACTTCTTTTTGTTGAAATGTTCTCTCTTGCTGAAGTTTTTTCCTGTGCTTTTAGTGTCAGTTTTGGAAGGATGTGCAGTGTTTTTAACCTGCAGGATGCTCTGCTCCTGGGGAAGAGCCTGGAAGCACCAGGGATCTGTTGGGACCACCCCAGCTTTCTTGCTGCTACATTTTTGGGCAGAAATCTTGGGATCAGTTGGGGCAGGGGCTCTGCCTCCACATGGGATGTGGGTTGTACAAGGAGTGTCTAGGGAGCTGGGAAGGAATTAAAGGAGATGTTTCAGGGTGCTCTTTTTATCTTCAGGTGTTGTGTCAAATTTGCAGGGTGACAAAAACCTGGTTGCAGCTGTTTCAGGCAGAGGAAGGGATTTAATTTTTGACATTTGTAGCCTTGTATTTGGTGATGTTAATTTTTGTGGACTGAAGGGGTCTATGGGTCACTGTAGCTTGGGGACATGTCATGCCCTAAGGATCACCTCCTGATTTAGTACTTCTTTCCTTTGCTCCCAGCAAATCCAATTTGCAGATGACATGCAGGAGTTCACCAAATTCCCGACCAAGACGGGCCGTCGGTCCCTGTCCCGCTCCATCTCCCAGTCTTCCACTGACAGCTACAGCTCTGGTAGGTGCCAGGTCCTTGTCCTCACATGTTCCTCTCAAAAACCCAGCGTGGGTGCTGCAGTGAATGTGCTGCTCACATCCTGTGGCAGGATTTGTGCTGCTGTTTGTACTTGGATGCTGAGGGAATGATTCCAGGCATTCCCGAAGCTCAGGCATTGTTTGCCAGTTGATAATTGTTACCTCTGGGATGTTTTAGAGAAAAAGAGTGCAGAATTCCTTCAGGGCATTGGCTTTCCCTAGGAGACTGGTAGTTTGAGCCATGAGTGAAAGCTGGGAAGGGAAACACAGCAGAAACCTGAAGGGTAGGAGGTTCCTGGATTCATAAGGCCTGGCATAACTCTCATTCATTCCTCTTTTGGTTTAGCTGCCTCATACACAGACAGCTCTGATGACGAGGTGTCCCCCCGAGAGAAGCAGCAAACCAACTCCAAGGGCAGCAGCAATTTCTGTGTGAAGAACATCAAACAGGCGGAGTTCGGGCGCCGGGAGATTGAGATCGCTGAGCAAGGTACAGAGTGGAGTGTGGGGCTTCTGGGGCTTGGGGCAGGTTCTGGAGACCAGGAGCTGAGGAGTGGCAATTCCCACTCCGGCTGCAGCCTTGGATATCCTGTTTTCCTCCCCCAAAATCAGTTAGGGAAGAGCGAGATGTGCCACCAAACATTGATGTTGTGTCCCATCCCTTTTCTAGCAGGTGCAGAGCTCTTGCAGGGTTTAATGTTTTGTTGGCTTTGTATGGACAAGGATTTTGTAATACCTTCAGAGATATGAAAGCTGAAAATCCCACCCCTTCCTGTGGGGTGGTAGGAAGCTGAATTACCATTTCCAGTGGGGTGATTGGGTAAGTCTCCTTTTAGAAGGGGAGGATAATCCAGACACATGTAGAGCAGCTCTTCTGAGATGTTGGAGCTTTGTTTTCAAGTTCAGGTGCTTCACCTGCTGTCACAAGGCTGGTGAATGTCCTTAGGACCCTTCCCCAGGCAGTGCCAGTCCCAGACCCCTCCTTGCCTCTCTCCTTGTCCCTTGGTCAAGTGACAAATGACACTGGTGTTTTGGTCTTATTTTGCATAGACCTGCCAGGCCAGGGATGAGGAGTTTTCTCCCTGCCTGTGTAACAGCTTCAGCTGAAATTTTGGGGCTGGAGGTATCCTGGGAGGCCCTGAAAGGAGGGGAGCTATGGCAGAGAGGGGACCCTGCAGACTGAACCAGCATTAAAACCTCTCTTCCTTTTGCAGACATGTCTGCTCTGATTTCGCTCAGGAAACGAGCCCAGGGGGAGAAACCTTTGGCTGGAGCTAAAATTGTGGGCTGTACCCACATCACAGCACAGACTGCGGTGAGTGGCTGCTTATTTGGGGGGCCTGGGCTGGAACATCAGCTTTTCCATGGGGAAGAAAGTTCTTTATCTCTTTGGGATGGGAGAAGAGATAAAGAACCCCCGGCACATTCAGTCGAGTCTGGATGCATTTTGGAAAAGTTGTGCTGGTGGCATTTCCCCAGGGCAGCATTTGGTTCCTGTGCACATCACTGCTGCCCAAGGCCTGCTCTTGTGCCTAACCCTTGACCCCTGGGTTATCCCTGACTCCCAGGGCATCCCTGACCCCCAGGTCATTCCTGTCCCCTGGATTATCCTTGACCCCTGGATTATCCCTGACCCCCAGGTCATTCCTGACCCCTGGATTATCCCTGACCCCTGGATTATCCCTGACCCCCAGGTCATTCCTGTCCCCTGGGGCACCCCTGACCCCTGGGTTATCCCTGACTCCCAGGGCATCCCTGACCCCTGAGTTATTCCTGAACTCTGGGACATCTTGGCTGCCTGAGGCATCCCTGACCCCCAGGTTATCCCTGACCCCCAGGGCACCCCCTGTCCCCTGGGGCACCCCTGACCCTCCGGACAGCTCTGACCCTCGGGGCATCACTGGCACCTGGGGCACCCCTGCCCCCCAGGACCCCCCTGCCCCCCGGGACCCCCCCTGCCCCCCGGGACCCCCCCTGCCCCCCAGGACCCCCCCTGCCCCCCAGGACCCCCCTGCTCCCCGGGGCACCCCTGCCCCCCGGGACCCCCCCTGCCCCCAGGACCCCCCTGCCCCCCAGGACCCCCCCTGCCCCCCGGGACCCCCCTGCCCCCCAGGACCTCCCTGCCCCCCAGGACACCCCTGCCCCCCAGGACCCCCTGCCCCCCAGGACCCCCCTGCCTCCCCGGACACCCCTGACCCGGCACGGCGCTGTCCCGCAGGTGCTGATCGAGACGCTGTGTGCCCTGGGGGCGCAGTGCCGCTGGTCTGCCTGCAACATCTACTCCACCCAGAACGAGGTGGCCGCGGCCTTGGCAGAGGCTGGTGAGTGCAGCCCCTCCTGCCTCCCTGGCCTCACCCAGGGGAAATCTTCCAGGGAACTTCATATTTCATTTGTATATGTTTTGTTTTATATTTATATATGTTTTAGTCTATATTTATGGAAATGTAATATTTACTATAATATATAACGATAGAAAAAATTTATATTAAAAATTATAAAATTATAATTTGCATTTAGAAATATACTAGGTATATCTATAAATATAAATAAATATTTAAATAATATATATTATAAATAAATATAAATACATTGACATAAAATGTACAACATAAACATCTGAATACACGTATAGATATTTATAAAATGCTTATAGATACATTTTGTATTGAATAAAATAGATATAAAATATACAAAATAAAATAAATAGGAATAAATATGAAACGATAAAAACATAACATATATTTTTATTGTATATTTAACCATATTTTAATTCTATTTTATTTGTTTTTATACTGTTTAAAATTAAACAGTTAATATTATTACTACATTAATTGTTACTAATAGTAGTATTACTACAATAATAACTACTACAAGTTATTGCTAGTAGTATTGTTTTCTTATTATTTATTTATTATTATTTCTTTGGGTTTTATTATCTATTTTATTTTTTTTTTAGTTTTGTATTTCTGTTTTAGGAAATTAATATTTTTGGGGAATATCTTCTAGGGAGGGATGGGCAGGTCTGATCCTGCTGTGGGCAGTGATGTGATCTCTGAATGGCCCCTTGGCTCTTGTGTCCGTGAGTTTCTGGAGCTGGCCAAGCAGGAGAGAGCTCTGCCATGCCCAGCAAACTCCAGGGATGCTCCTGTTCTTGCAGGTGTTGCTGTGTTTGCCTGGAAAGGGGAGTCAGAGGATGATTTCTGGTGGTGCATTGACCGCTGTGTTAACGTAGATGGCTGGCAGGCCAACATGGTGAGGAGTCTTCTCCAGCCCTTCCTCTTCCTCCCTTCCACCCTGGGGCTGTTCCTGGGAGCCTGCTGACCTCAAAAGGACCTCTGACCCCCATTAATGGGGGCTCTTGGAGAGCAGCAGCTGGAGATGAGCTGGGAACAGCCATGGGAATGTCAGGAGCTGCAAACGTGATGTCCTGAGTTGGCACATCCCAATGGCAATGGGAAATGGGAAATGGCACCTGTTTCCCCCTGCAGGAGCTGCCTCAGCCTCCTCTCGCAGCACAGGTGCCATCTGCCCTCTCCCTGCCAGAGCTGGGATCATAGTGGGGACCTTTCCCTTGTCAAAGCTGATGTCCCCCCTTGGTGCATGGTCTGTGGTCACCAGTGATGTGTCTGTGGGCCGTGACACCTCCCACTGCCTATCCTCTCCTCTTTGCTTTCTGGGCACCAGTCTTGTGGCATCCTGAGCTCAGCCTGGTTAGTTAGTGCTGCCTGTGGTCACCTTTCCAGGCTGCAGAGCAGTAGCAGGGACAGGAAATCCTGTTAGGATCCAGCAGCTGCACACAGGGGTAAGGCATCTCAGGGTTTTGGAGGAGACCCAGAGTTGCAAGCACCTAGGGAACCCAGGAGTCATGGCCCCCAGGCCTCTGCCCAAACAGCCCCTCCAGCAGTGCCTGAAGATGCTTCTCCAAATCATTTTCCCCATCCTGTCCTCAGCCAGTGCATCTCCCAGTGGGAGGCCTGACTGCTCCCTGTTCTCCCTTGCCTGTTCTAGATCCTGGATGATGGTGGGGACCTGACCCATTGGGTTTATAAGAAATACCCCAGTGTGTTCAAGAAGATCCGAGGGATTGTGGAGGAGAGCGTGACAGGCGTGCACAGGTGGGAGCTTTGGGAAGGCAGATCCAGAGATCTCAGGGAGTTGCTGCTCTCTGCTCTGACCTGCCTCTGCCCTCTCCCAGGCTGTACCAGCTCTCCAAGGCTGGGAAGCTCTGTGTCCCAGCCATGAACGTGAATGACTCCGTCACCAAGCAGAAGTTTGATAACCTGTATTGCTGCCGGGAATCCATCCTGGATGGGTGAGTCCAGCTCTTTTCCCCACTGGCACTTCCATATGGATGGGTTTGGCTCCAGCTGCTTCTTAAGCAGAGATCAGGCTCTGCTGCTTTGACCTGGTTTTGGGCTTGACTGATCCCAACACAGGTCTCTCTCTGTCCCCCAGCCTGAAGAGGACCACGGATGTGATGTTTGGAGGGAAGCAAGTGGTGGTTTGTGGTTATGGGGAGGTGAGTTCTGTGAGCTGTGCTGGCCTCCCCCAAGCTCAGCATCCTGCAATTCCCTGTGCAAAGGCCACTTGCCCTTGCTGTATAGAGTAGATTCAACCTGGTGATAACCAGGGAAATCTTGCTGGAATCTGCTGGGAGGATGGAGATCAGGGATCAGATTTCCCAGTTTGCTGCAGATGAACTGGGCTGCACAGCTGACAGTTGCTGGGAACACTGGCCTGAATTATAACTACCCACGGGGTCCTCCCATCTGCTGTCCCTGGCCCAGGTTCAGCATTCAGCCTGGCTGTCACTGAGCAGGGCAGGCAGCTTTTCCCTGGGAATAATACTCTGGCAGAGGGAAATTGTATAATGAACTTATAACTGATTCTACCCTGGAAGAGCTGGAGCTGGGAGCTGCCACCTTCCCTCCATCTGTGCACGTCCATGTGGGTGTTTATCTTCCGGCACTGTGCAGGGACTGGCAGGAGCTCCAAATGCTCTTCCCAGCAGGAATTTGCTCCCTAATTTATTTAGGCACTGGTGGAGCCCAGCTTTGCTCGACCAAGAGACTCTGCTGGCTCTCACCGAGTGCTCTGGGCTGGTACCTGATTCTCCAGGCAGGAGTTGTGCTGGGTGTTGTCTCCAGGGTCTGTCCTAAGCTTTACTGGACTCAGAGAATCCCAGACTTCCCACCTATATTTGGGAAGGGAACTTCAGGCTCATCCAGTTCCACCCCCTGCCATGGACAGGGATGCCTTCCACTAGACCAGGTTACTCCAAGCCTCATCCAACCTTGAACACTTGCAGGGATGGGGAGCCACAGCTTTTCTGAGAAGTCAATTCCAGTGCCTCACCACCCTCAGAGCCAAGAATTCCTTCCCACTATCCCATCTAACCCTGCCCTCTGGCAGTGGGAAGCCATTCCTCCTTTGTCCTGTCACTCTGTCCCTTGTCCAAAGTCCCTCTTTTGCTCTCCAGAAGCCCCTTTAGGCACTGGAAGGGGCTCTAAGGTCTTGCTGTAGCCTGCCCTCCTCCAGGCTGAGCACCCTTAGCTCTCCCAGCCTGTTCACCCTGAATGGTTTCCCCTTTGGATGTGAGCTGAGTCCCAGTTGGCCCTGCCTGGGTGTGTTCAGTAGACCCAAGGCTGGAGCTGGGGGATAAGTGAGGGTCACTGTGGAAATATTTTTGGTCCAGCACCTTGCTGGTCACAAACCAGGACTGAGTAGAGTCTGTGCAGCAGAGCCAGGTGTTGGTGTGGGTTGGTGATGTGGAGAGCTGGACTTTGTTTTAATTTTCCACTGAGGGGAGGGAGGAAGTCCGAGATGCTGTTGCAGGAACCCTGTGCTCCCTATGCTGATGTGGGCAGCATGGGATGGAGGATCTGCCCCCTGAGGAGTGCAGGACAGCTCTGAAATCCCATAGCTTAAAGGCA
Source organism: Vidua macroura (assembly GCF_024509145.1). NCBI lineage: Eukaryota > Metazoa > Chordata > Aves > Passeriformes > Viduidae > Vidua > Vidua macroura. The sequence continues at coordinate 2,827,292 of NC_071594.1, forward strand.
AGGGGGCAGTGTGTGCTCCTCTAGGCTGTCTTTAATTCCTGCTTGGAGAAAGGCTCCTGCAATGCTGGGGCTGCACAAGCTATGAGAGCATTGGGTTGGGAAAGCTCCTGTCATGGATATTTCCAGATGGGGCAGCCACAGCTTCTCTGGACACCCTGTGCCAGGGCTCACCACTCCCACAGGGGAGAATTCTTTCCCAATATCCTGTCTAATCCTGCCCTCTGGCAGTGGGAAGCTGGTGGCCTTGGAGGGAGAGCTGGGCTTGTGGCAGTTGTGCCACTCACCAGGTACATCCTGAGCTGCTCCTGACATTGGGCAAGTGGCTGGGAGGAGGATCTTCCAGCCTGGGATGGGCCTGGGCTGTTTAGGGCAGGGACTGTGGCACTGGTGTGTCTGTGTCCTGCCTCACTGACCCTTCTGCCTCGGCAGGTTGGGAAGGGATGCTGTGCTGCCCTGAAAGCCCTGGGAGCCATCGTGTACGTCACCGAGATCGACCCCATCTGTGCTCTCCAAGCCTGGTAAGGTGTTCCCATCTGCTTGAGAGTGTCTCTCTCTCTCTGCTCTTCCAAACCTTGCAACAGGGCTGGAGTGAAGCCAGGGGGATCTGTGGCTCATTTTGGAGAGCATGCACCTTGTTGGGGTGTGATGGGCAGCTTTCAGGGATGGGGTACCAGGCAGAAGATGTTCACTGGCTGATTTGGGGAGGCTGTTCAGGCCTCGATGCCACACATTCCTGGCTCACCCAACATTTCCAAGAGTGTGTTGGACATCCCAACTGTTGCACAGCTCTCCCTCGTGGCACCGGTATCCCTGGAGGGGTAGAGGAGAGCCTGGGCTGCTGCCAGAGCAGTTTGGAGCTGCTGAGATCCCTCATGGCCTGGGGCAGAGAAGGAACAAGCTTCTCCTCCTCATGATGGTCCCTATTCCCCCTTTTTTGCCAGCATGGATGGATTTCGGGTGGTGAAGCTGAGCGAAGTAATCCGTCAGGTGGATGTCGTCATCACCTGCACAGGTAGGGATAGACAAGGCTGGAGCAGGCTGAGGAGATCATTCCCAAGTGGGGTCTCAAGGGAGCTGGGAATGGAGGACATTTCACTGCTCTGTGCTTCTAATTTTCCACAACAGTGGGGCTCTGCCAGGAGCTTTTTGCCCTGATTTACTATATGACCACAGTCCTGGCCCAGAGCAGAGGAAGATCTTGGCCACACGTTCTCAGGGTATTTTGGGATCTCCTAGAGCCTGGTTAATTCATGGGAGCAAAGGTCAAAGATTTGGGCACTACCCAGGCTCCCCAGGGAATGGTCATGGTCCCAGTCCTGCCAGAGCTTAAGGGGTGTTTGGACAATGCCCTCAGGCACAGGGTGGGATTGTTGGGAGTGTCCTATGCAGGGTCCAGGAGTTGGCCTTGATGACCCCTATGGATCCCTTCCAGCTCAGGATATTCCATGACAGCACTTGTCCGACACGTTCTCTGCTGTCACAGCCCCAAGGGCTCATGTCCTAGGGAAGTTCCTCTGATGTTGCCCCAAGCTGAGCTTCTCTGACTTGAGTTCAGGGAAGGAGAAACCAGAGGGTTTGTGTTCCCACTGCTGTGGCATGAACTGTGCCCTCTGTGCCTGCAGGGAACAAGAACGTGGTGACCAGGGAGCACCTGGACCGGATGAAGAACAGCTGCATCGTGTGCAACATGGGCCACTCCAACACCGAGATTGACGTGGTGAGTGCTGGCACCTCTGGCTGTGCCCGCCTGCTGGCTCCTGCCGTGACTCCAGCCTCTGCCTCCTCCTCTTGCAGACCAGCCTGCGGATGCCGGAGCTGACCTGGGAGCGGGTGCGCTCCCAAGTGGACCACGTCATCTGGCCGGACGGGAAGCGGGTGGTGCTGCTGGCCGAGGTGTGTTGAGAGCTGGGCGTGATGCTCTGGGCCTCCGTTAGGAAATCACAGATTTAGCCAGGTGGAAAAGTGCTGAGAGAAGCTTCAGGGCTCAAAAAAGGGTTTTTAAAATTATTTTATTTATTTTTTATTTCCTTTTCTTGAGGGCGGGTGTGTCATATCCCACATGCAGCCAAAGGGGTGCCATGTGACTCCATTCTTCTGAGCTGGGATTCATCCCACTCAGGCAAGCCCCATCTGTGCAGGGTTTCCCAGGTGCTGGGTGGCTCCTCTTCCCACAGGAGCTGTTCTGGCAGGAGGAGGGACTGCCTTTTCTAGGGACCACAACATTCCCCTGCCTCAAAATGAAGGGTTAAGGTGGAAACTGGAGCAGACTTGAAATGCTCTGGTTCTCTGTGCCCCTGTTCCCTGGTCCCCTGTGCAGGGAGGGGATGGAGGTGAATCCCACCTGGAAACTCGGTTTGGTTTGGATTTGGGAGCGTGTCCAGCTCTGTGCTGACTCCTGCTTTCTCCCAGGGCCGTCTGCTCAACCTCAGCTGCTCCACGGTTCCCACCTTCGTTCTCTCCATCACAGCCACCACACAGGTCCGTACATGGGTGGGGCCCTGCACAAGCCTAGGGGTGGGGATGGTTTGGAAGGAGCTGGGAACACGCTGAGATTGGTCCTTGAGATGGCACCACTGCCAGAAATACCATTTTTTCTGGGCTGGAGTTATTGCTGGCATGGGCCCAGTGTTTTGGGTACAGCAAGTTTTGGGAGAGCTTTTAAATAAGTGGTTTCATGGCGCAGATCCTGCTGGGCTGGAAGACAGTTTTAAGCTTCCCCCAAACAGTTTGAGCCCTCCTAGGACAGGTTTGAGACCCCCTAGCATGGGTTTAACCTTCCCTAGCACAGGCTTAAGCCCCTCTAGCACTGATTTAAGCTTCCCTAGCATGTGTTTAAGCCCACCTAGCACAAGTTTGAGCTTACCTCAAAACAAGGCTTTGTTTGGGCTGGGAACATGGAGGGGGCTGATGGCACTGGGAATGATGGGACTGGGAACACTGAGGGGATTGATGGGGCTGGGAACATAGAGGGTCTGGTGGCACTGGCGCTCGTGGGGAAGGACAGCCAGGCTGACAGTGGGGAATTCCCTTGTCCTCACTCCTGTCAGCCCAAGGGAACAGGGAACAGGCCTGTGTTTTGGACTTGGTTCCCAACAGTGGAAGCCAGCTCTTGGGGGATGCAGCTTCATCTCTCCTGAAGGAATCTGTCCTGGTTTTTGGATGCTGCCAGTTTCTGAGGAGCAGCCCCTCCATTTTCATGTGCCACAGCAGCTGGGTGGTTTAAGAGGAGAAGAGCTGCTAACCCTAAAACATCCTCATGTTTTTCCCTGGGGTGTTGAGCCCAGATGCTGCAAACAGACTGAGTGGCATCTCATCCCTGCTCTCTGATCCCTCCAGTGGGATTGTGGAGCTCCAGACAGGGATGTACCTGGGGTGGGAGCCTTTCCCTCAAGGCATGTTGGAAATGATTGCACTGTCCCTCCAGCTCCCAGATCCTTCTCTGCGTTCGTGAGCTTTGTGCTGCTCAAGCTGGTGGCCATTCCTGACTGTTCCCAGCTTATCCCTGTGCTCTCCACAGGCTCTGGCTCTGATCGAGCTGTACAACGCTCCCGAGGGCCGGTACAAGCAGGATGTTTACCTGCTGCCAAAGAAGATGGGTGAGTGAAGGAACTGACTTTTCCCTGGGGAATCCGTGTGCCAGCAGTGTCAGAAGAGCTCAAACCTGGGCTGGGAAACACTTCCAGAGGGACAGTGAGTTCAGGGAAGCCACGAGAGGCAGTGACCTTAAAATACGTGATGGTTATTTGATTTATCTTTGTTAGTGTTCTGCAGCGTGGGAGGCATCCCACATCCTGCAGCTTCCCTTCTCTGGGATTTTCCATGCCCCCCTTGTGCCTTTAGGGGCACATCCAGCCCAGGCTTGGACTCAGCTCTGCTTTGGGTGATGGTGAATCTGGGGTGCTGCCCAGCCAGACCTTCCAGTCATCACCTGCCGGTGTTGTGGTGGGGTGTGGACCCCTGATCCCGTTTTCCCTCTTCCCATTCCCAGATGAGTATGTGGCCAGTTTGCACCTGCCATCATTTGATGCCCACCTGACGGAGCTGACGGATGATCAGGCCAAATACCTGGGACTCAACAAAAATGGGCCTTTCAAACCCAACTACTACAGGTGAGAACTGCTGGGGCGGGAGCTCCCAGCTGCCCGTTGGTTTGGAGTTCTGCCTCCAGCTCCGGGGTCTCCAACAGCAGAAGGATGTGGAGCTGCTGGAGCGTGTCCAAAGGAGGTCACGGAGATGCTTTGAGGGCTGGAGCCCCTCTGGGAGAGCTGGAAGGCTCCCAAGAGAGCTTAGATTCCCTTCCAGTGCCTGAAGAGGGCAGGGTTAGATGGGATGTTGGGAAGGGATTCTTGGCTGTGAGGGTGGGCAGGCCCTGGCACAGGGTGCCCAGAGCAGCTGTGGCTGCCCCTGGATCCCTGGCAGTGCCCAAGGCCAGGCTGGATGGGGCTGGGAGACACCTGGGACAGTGGGACGTGTCCCTGCCCGTGGAATGAGATGAGCTTTAAAGTCCTTGCCAGCCCAAACCAGTCTGGAATCTCATGCCTGGGGGATCCCCTTGCCCTGGCACCTCCCATGTCCCTCACTGTCCCTTCCTTCTCTCCTAGATACTGACGGGACCATTTCCATGAAGGACCAGACCACACAAGGCAACATTTGAGAGATTATTTTAAAAAAATCATTTTTATTTTGGTTTACCCGTTTTTTTTTTTTTTTCCCTTAACCACCACCAGAACCTGTTTTTATATTTTATCTGTGATTTTAAGGTCAGGTTTTCTTTTCTCCCCCTTTTCCATGATCGCATCCCTGTCTGATCTTGCCAGATCAACCTGGGATTTGCTTCTTGCTTTCATGTGGCTGAAGCTGCTGATTCCCAGCCCTGGCTCCAGGAGGGGCTTTCCCTTTCCTGCTGGGCCAAGGGCACTTCATTCCTGCAGCAATGGTTTGTTTTGGCTTTTATTTTGTACTTTTTCCCACCTTTCCAGCCCACGTCGGTCTCAGCCGGGCTCCCTGTGGATCCGGAGATGCTCTTCTACCTTATCTTCTATTTCTTTGTGTGGATTATCTGCAACTTCTAAATTGCCTTAAAGAGCCCAGTTTTAGCTGCTAGATCCCTGCTCCGGGTGCTTCCTGGGAGCAGAGTGGCCTGCAGGACACCTGGCACAGGGGGTGACTGTGCCCAAGCCCAGCCCAGGTCCCTGTGCTGAGGTGGCCCAGGTTTGGTGGCCACTGGCCTGGGTTTGCTGGCCACCTGGGTCCAGGGGAGTTCAGTGTTTCAGGGTGCTAATCTGAATCTGGATGGGGGTCGCTTTCCCAGCATTATCCTCATCTCTCCTAGGTTTTTTTGTTTGTTTTTTTGGTTTGTTTTTTTTTTTTTAGCCAAACTGCACCTTAATTGAGTTTGAAACATTTTTTCCGTTTGTTTATTTGTTTTTTTCTTCCTCTTTTCCTTTTTGATCCTTACAGAGATGTTTTAGAGGGCGGGGATTGTTTTTAGATGTTGTAAGAGGAAGCACTGGGGACACGGCCGCCTTCCCATCCCGCACTGGGAAGTGCCGGGTGTTGTTGAGGGTGTCTGGGGTGGGTTTTGGGGGTGTTTCACTATTTTTTTTTTTTGAGCTGGATGCAGAGATGAGCCTTCCCCATATCCCAGCCCGGCCCCTCTGCTCCCCGTGACTGTTTTCCTCACCCTCTCCCCGTGTGTCCCAGCTGCTCCCGTCACCTCCTCCGTGCCCTCCCTGCCGACATTTCCCTTTCCCAGCTTGTGCTGGGGTGTGGGAAGCTCCTTCCAGCCCTCTGAGGTTCCTCTGGCTCCTGTTCCTTTCCTCACCCAAGGGAGGGAAGGAGCTGCTGGCACCTCCTGGATCGTGGAGCTGCTCCTTCCCCCCCTTGCAGGGATCCACCTGGATGGGTCTTTCCCAGGGAATTTGCGGGTTTTGGGGGGTGCAAAGCTCCTTGGGGGGCCAGGGGATGGGAGAGGTGCTGAGATCATCCCCCTCCACGTCCTCTGACTGTTCCTCTCTCCCACCCTGCGTGGTCTCCTCCTGGATGGATTTTCGGGATCACCTGCCTCGCTCCCCCACAGATCCCAGGGATCACTTGGGTCCCTTCCACCATCCCCCAGACCTCCCTGGGGACGGCTTAGCGAGCTGGGATGGGCGTTTGTGGGGAGGATTGGGAGCATCCCCCCTTCCCTGTGAGCCCCCCACGCCCGGGGGTCCCCGTTCCCACCCATCCCGGGTGGAATTTCGGCCAAGGGCTCTGTGTCTGTGTAAGCCATGCTGGGGGAGCCCGGGAGTGACGGCGGCAGCAGCGGCGGGCCGGGAGGGAGAGGTTTATTTTGTATAGGAATGATTTTTAATGAATGCAATATTAATCCTTGCAGATGAGCAATAAATCATTAAAGTCTAATTAAACTATTAGGAAAAATGAAGTGCTTTTGGTTGTGGGTGGTTTGTTTGGTTCCTTAGGGGGGACCTTGAGTTGTTTTACGAGCCCAAGGGCAGGCCTGGAGTCTCCCTTTGGCCATCTCGGGGCGGGCATTGGGTCCCACCAGAATTTTCTGAGCGTTGCCACAGCTCTGGATTTTGGGGTCTCACCCTCTTTCAAACCCAACGGGGCACCTTAGCTTTGGGTTTAAACCCTGTCAGGTTCCTTTGTCGGGGTGTGACTCCCCTCTGAGCCCCATGAGGCCACCCCTCTGCGGGGTCTGAGCCCCCCAGCCCCTTCCCTGGAGCATTCCTTTGTTCAGGGACCTGCCTGTTCCTGCCACTCCCAACATGGCGCCCTCCAGCACCCGGGCCCGCCCCGGGGCGAGGCGGAAGTGCCGCACCCAGCATGGCCGCGCCCGGGGCCGCGCCGCACCCAAGATGGCGGCGCGGGGGCGGAGCCCGCCGCCCGGCCGTGTGTCGCGCCGTCCGTGGCCGCCGGGGGCGGGCAGCGCCGGCCGTGACGCGGCCGCCACGGCGGAGCGGCGGGGCCGGCGGGCGAAGCTGCATCGCACCCACCGGAGACACCGGCGCTCCCCCAGGTGCCACTCCCAACATGGCGGCGGCGCTGCCCCGGCTCTCCCTGCCGCTCCCGCGAGAGGAGGGGGTGAGTCCTCGCGAGAGCTCGGCGCGGCGGAGCGGCCGACATGGAGCCGAGTGGCGGCCCCGGGCCGGGCCCTGTCCCGGTCCCGGGGAACAACAAGGGCCGCGGTGGGGCGGCCGCGCCCGGGAGGGGCCGCGACTTGGCCCGGCCGCCGCGCAAGGACTCCGAGGTCAGCGCCGCCGCCGGGAGTGGGGCGGCCTTCCCGGGCGGGGCGGGCCGCGCCGGGCCTCGTCCAGGGCCTGCCTATGGGTGCCGGTGCCCGGGGGCGGTGCTGGTGTCCGGCCGGTGCCCGGTGGTGCCGGTGCTCGTGGATCCCTGTGGGTGCCAGTGCCCGTAGTGCCGGTGCCCGGGGGTGCCAGTGTCCGGCTCTTCCAGCCCTGCCTGGGACCAGCCCAGGACCGGCTCGGCCGCTGGCTCCGGTGCTCCAGTACTGGTCCCGGGGCCGCTCCCTCGGTACCGGTTCCCTGGCACAGTGGCCCCGGGCTGTGGAGCCGAGAGGCCTCTCCCTGCCCGGCCTGCTCGGACCTGGGGCTGCCCGGAGCCTGCCTGGTCTCGGTCGGTGCCGATTTCCCCTTCATCCATCCATCCCTTCCCCAGGTCCGGGCCGCTGTGACCGGGCTGGGCCGCGAGGGTGGCTCGGGCCGCCGGTCCCAAACGGGAGTGACAGGGCTGGCCCGGGGGTCTCACAGCCCAGCCGGGGGTTTTCTCGGTGTTAGCGGTCGGTAGCAGCCCGGGGTGGGGTGCCGGGTCCCGGTGCCGTGCTCGGACCAGGGATGGACCCAGCAGGAGGTGACCAATCCCCCCCAGGGTGCTGGGGTCACCCTGAGCCTTGGGGGTCGGAGGGTTGTGTGGAGCTGAGGTATCCCGAGGCTTTTCCAGGGCGTTTCATTCCTGAGATGGCCCCGGAGCCGTTCTCTCCCAAGGCTTCCTCAGAAAAGTCCCTGGAATGCCAGGGGAGGGATGTGAGGGGGAATCCTGGAAAACCTGAGGTGCTGGGGGGGCTCCCAGCAGAGCAGAGCCAGCACAAGGGGGTTGGAGCTACCCCTCTCTCAGAGCCTGGAATTCGGGATTGTTCTGATGTGGGTCTGCCCCTCTGTCAGGAGTAGGAGCCCCCAAATTTAGGTGAGTTCTGCTTGCGGATTCATTCAAGGGTGGGTGCCCCAAAATTTGTGTGGGTTTGGTTCTGGGTGTACCCCTTCTTCGGGAATATGTGCCCTGCTGTGGCTCTGCTCCTCACTCAGGGGTGGGTGTCCTGAGAGGGTTCTGGTGTGGGTCTGCCCTGTACTCGGGTGTGTGTGTCCCCAAAATTCTGCTCAGGGTGTGCCCCTCACTCAGAAGTGGGTGCCCCAAAATTTGGGAGAATTCTGGTGTGGATCTGCCCCTCACTCAGAAGTGGGAGTCCCATAATTCAGGAGAATTGTGCTCTGGGTCTGCCCGTCAGTCAGGAGTGAGTGCCCCAAAATTTGGGATGGTTCTTTTACGGGTCTTCCCCTCACTCAGGAGTGGGTGAGGATTCTGTTCTGGATCCTCCCCGTGCTCAGGAGTGGGAGCCTCATAATTCAGGAGAGTTCTGGTGTGGATTTGCCCTGTGCTCAGGATCCCGAAATTTGTGAGAGTCTTCCTGTGCACCTGCCCCACTCATGGCTGGGTGCTTTGGAATGCTGTGGGTCGATGGTCTTCTGTAAAGGGAGCTGGTATTTTGTGCTCTGAAGGTTCTCCTGGCTGTTTCTGCAGCCTCTCCAAAGCTGTTTGGAGTTGTTTCATCCTCACTAATCCCATCTGCTGGGATGGCACAGGGGAATAGCCCAAATTTTCCCAAATTTGTGCGAAATGGGTGAGCTCTGAGAGCTCCTTGATCTCAGAGAACCCTCTCCCTGTGTCCTGCCGTGTTTGTTGTGCTCTGGGGGCTCCCCCCGTGCTTTGGGGGTGCTGCAGTGGCTCCATGCGGCACAGCCCATGGAGACGCAGGAGGTGGGCTGGAGTTGCCTCGGTAACGTTTGTGCTGCTGCAGGAATGTTGTTGGTCCCTAAACCAGCAAGACCAGCCCTGGATTTGCAGGAGGATGAGGTGAATTGTGAGTGTTTTCAGGGATTTTGGTTTTCCTGGAATATGCTGTAATGGAACTGATTTTTCCCCCGTGTTTTCAGGGCTATTCGGAGTCGCCAGACCTGGAGTTTGAATATGCAGACACGGATAAATGGACAGCAGAGCTGTCAGGTAAGGAATTCTTCTGTGATGGATCAATTAATCAACCGTGATTTCCTCTCCTGGTAGAACTAAAGGAACTCTGTCAATTCCAGTATCGCTTTATTATTATATTTAAATGCTGTACTGATGTTAAAAGGATATGTGTGGTTCATATTTTTTGCCTTACACTGGGTGGGGTTTTATTACATTTTGATATTTTGGCTAAAACCGCAGTTCCCAGCTGAGTTGCAGCTTGGTGCAGGTTTTTGGAGCTTGTCCTCTTTTGGCAGAGCTGTACAGCTACACAGAGGGGCCAGAGTTCCTGCTCAACCGAAAATGCTTCGAGGAGGACTTCAGGATCCACGGTAAGAGCCTTTTTCTGGATTCCTCTGCCCCTGGGGAGGGACAGGGACTTCTCTTCCTGGAGAAGAGCCTGGTGGCAGAGCTCACTGGGGTGTGCAGCTACTCCCGAGGGGCGGCTTCGATCTCTGCTCCCTGTGACAGGGACAGGATCCAAGGGAATGGCTGGAGCTGTGTCAGGGGAGGCTCAGGCTGGATATCAGGAAAGGTTCTTCCCCCAGAGGGTGCTGGCACTGCCCAGGCTCCCCAGGGAATGGGCACGGCCCCGAGGCTGCCAGAGCTCCAGGAGTGTTTGGACAGCACTCTGAGTGACCCAGTGAGATTTTTGGGGTGTCCTGCACAGCGCCAAGAGTTGGCCTCTATGATCCTTGCGGGTCCCGTGCAGCTCAGGATATTCCATGATGCCACGACTGATCTAATCCCCTGCTGGACAGCAGGAGCCATCCCTGAGCCCTCACTCATCCCGGGAGTCCTTCCCCCGGCGTTCCCTGGCTCCGCGGTGCCCAGCTGAGCCTGTGCCCAGCGGGGCCGTGCCCAAAGCCCTGCTGTGGTTTGCAGTGCGGGACAAGAAGTGGCCGGAGCTGGAGCGGACGCAGCACCGCACGCACGCCATGCGCCTGCTGGACGGGCTGGAGGTGACGGCGCGCGAGAAGCGGCTGCGCGTGGCCCGCGCCATCCTCTACGTGGCACAAGGTGACAGCGGCCTCTGCCCCTTGCCTCCCCCGCTGCTCTCTCCGGGGGACGGGCTGAACTGTAATGCCGTTCATAAATGTGTTGTACGGTGTAGTTCCACAGTGGGATAGTTGTGTTCTATCGTGTATGTTAACTCTTCTATATATGGTGTGTATTTAAATATTTAATGTAGAACTCCTTCGTGGTCATGAAGTTTATATAGATGTAGTTATTAGATATATGAAGTTTATATATATATATATATATATATATAAGATATATGAAATTTATATATATATGAGATATATATATGATATATGAGATATATATGTGATATATAGATATAAGACATATAAAAGATATAAGATATGTATATAAGATATAAGATAGATATAAGATAGATATAAAAGAGATATATGTAAGATATATATATATCTTTATATATCTATATATATCCTTATGTGTCTTTTATATATAAGATATATATAAAAGATATATATAAGATATTATATATCTTATATATATATAAGATTATATATATATTATATATCTTATATATATATAAGGTATATATATTATATCTTATATATATAAAATATATATATATATACATTTAATACATTATATATAGTATATATACTATATAATATACAATAGGTAGTACAGAGTTTTTTATTATATATAGTATAATGTATATTGTATTATGTATTGTATATGATATTGTATTATGTGCTACATATAGAATACATATTATAATTATATGTATATACTCTATATGAGAAGCACAGTATAATCTCATATATATAATATATACATAAATATATATAATTATAATATGTACACTATATGTAGTTTTATGTATGTACTATATATATGAGACATAGCACAATATAATGTCATATATAATATATACATAAAAATATATTATTATGTATACTGTATGTAACATTTTAATGTCTGTACTATATGTGAGACAGTACAATATAATCTCATGTATATAGTATATACATAAAAATATTTAATTATAATATGTATGCTACATGTAATACATAATACAATATAATATAGAATACATATTATATATAATATACTGTGTAATGTATATTATATATTGCATGTTTTGTCTTACATATAATACATTGTGTATTTAATATTTTTATACATTATATATTAAATGCTGTATGTATTTAATATATATAATATATATTTTTATATAGTTTATGTTATATTATATATTATACATTACACACAATATGTTTTATATCTTGTATGTAATATATCAATATATAATATAATTAATATATAGTATTAATATGATGTAATAATTACTAATTATTTTAATATACAAAATATTTTGAAGCATTTTCATTCCTTGTGGATTTCGTTCCACCTGGGATGTCTGGAATGAAGCTACATCTCGAGGGACCAGATAGTTCAGGGCACTTTGGCCCAAAATTTGGCTGATTTTCCCATGTTATCCCCGTTCTGCAGAGCTGGAATGCGTTACCCAAAGAGGGCAGCTCCATGCTCTGCAGCCCAGCTTGTCCCTCCGGCTGGAGGGTGTGCAGTGGTGCTGGGGAGGGCCCGTGGGGCTGGGGTCAGCAGGGTCTCCTCGCAGGCACCTTCGGGGAGTGCAGCTCCGAGGCCGAGGTCCAGGCTTGGATGAGGTACAACATCTTCCTCCTGCTGGAAGTGGGAACGTTCAACGCCTTGGTGGAGCTGCTGAACATGGAGATTGAGTGAGTACTGCGGGAAAACACTTCAGGAGTGGCTCTGGAATTCAGCAGTTGTCCTGGGTGGATGTGTAATGTAGGATCATACCTGCTTTCTCCTGAAATTCCCCATGAGTCAAAGTGCCTGGCAGCAAACAGGCAGCTCTGCTCCTCCTCACACGGCTGTGCTGGGAACGGGGAGTTCATGGCAGCAGTGTCTGTCTCATGTGGAGTGCCTGTGACAGAGTTTGAATTCCCCCAAATTCTCTCTGAGCTGTTCTCCCTCTGCAGCAACAGCGCAGCCTGTTCCAGTGCCGTGAGGAAACCGGCCATTTCCCTGGCTGACAGCACCGACCTCAGGTATGGAGTGGGAATGGGGGGGCCAGGAGGGGATCCAGGGTTTTCTGGGAGCTTTGGGAGGCTGAGGCAGGCACTGAAAGGGGTCCCAGAGCTGTCCCATCTCTGAGAGTTTCTGCAGGTGTGTGTCATGCTCAGCCTGCACAGCAGGAATGGAATAGATCGGGGATATGAAAGCAGTAAAATTTGGGAAAGCAGATTTCTTCCTGTTTGGACTTGCAGAGACTTTTCCCCCCAGTTCCTGTGTGCTGGTGTGGAGCAGGTACATGAATTGTGGATGTGGTCTGGGTTGCTCCAGCTTCTCCCTGAGCCCTGGGTGCTGGCAGTGCTTCCATAACTTATCCCAGTCTCTGGGATTCAACTGCCCTGGTTGTTGCAGGGTGCTGCTGAACATCATGTACCTGATTGTGGAGACTGTGCGCCAGGAGGCCGAGGGGGACAAGCCTGAGTGGAAGAGCATGAGGCAAACCTTCCGAGCAGAGCTGGGTGAGGACCAGGAGCTGGGATAGAGCTGCCAGGGCTGGAGGCAGTGACAAGGGGTTTGGCTCTAGGAGTTGGGTAATAGTGACTGGCACCACTGGGTTGGTTTCTGCTCAGCTTGTGGGGCAGAGGGAGGTGAGCAGAGGAAGCCATCCAGCCTTTTCTGCTGCTGGGTGCTCTCTCCCTGAAAAAAACCAGAATATTCGAGTTGTTACTTCCTCTTGAACACAGAGGTAAGAAATTATGGAGTTTATGAGGCCTTGGAAGGAGAGAGGGAGGTGTCTGGAGTGAGGTGAGCATCTTGGAGCTAATGGGGAGGAGGGTGCAGGAGCTGGTGATACTGGTGGTGGGGGTGAGGCCAGGGATGAGGAATTCCCGGCTGACGGTGCTGTGTGGTTCCAGGAGCCCCCCTGTACAACAATGAGCCTTTCTCTGTCATGCTCTTTGGGATGGTGACCAAATTCTGCAGTGGCCACGCTCCTCACTTCCCCATGAAGAAGGTGCTGCTTCTGCTCTGGAAGACTGTGCTGGTAAGGAGAGGATGTGGGATGTGTGGTTTGATGCTTGGCAGAGGAGGGAATTCTGCTCTCAGAGTTGGCTGTAATTATTCCATCCTCTTGTTGTGGTATTGAGTTTTCCTTTAAACCCAGTCCCAGGGTTTTCCCCATAGGGAAGCAGTGGATATTGGTGTCCGGAGCTGGATACTAAGGATAGACACAAAGAGAGGTCCCTGGGAAAGGAAAGCTCTGAACAGCTGTGGATGCCTGGACATCCTCCTGTCCCTCCTGCCTCTGTCAGTGACAAGAGGAGCACAGGACAGGCAGCTCCTACTTGAAACTGGGGAAGGATTTGGACCCCTCAGGACAGGAGAGACTTTGAGGGGCTGGAGTGTGTCCAGGGAGGGGAACGTCACTGGGGAAGGGTCTGGAGCAGCTGAGGGAGCTGGGAAAGGGGCTCAGCCTAGAGAAAAGGAGGTTCAGAGGGGACTTTTGGCTCTGCACAACTCCCTGACAGGAGGGGACAGCCAGGTTGGGGTCAGGCTCTGGTCCCAGGTAACAGGGACAGGGCAAGAGAAAATGACATCAAGCTATTGGGAAGATTTTTTTCATGGAAAGAGTGGTCAGGCATTGGCACAGGCTGCCCAGGACAATGTTGGAGTCACCATCCCCAGGTGGATTTAAAGGACACGCAGATGTGGCACCTGGTGACATGGACTACTGGTGGCCTTGGCAGTGCTGTGGGAGCAGTTGGACTCAATGATCTCAGAGGGCTTTTCCAACCTGAACGATTCTGTGATCCTGCAAAGTGGGTTTGGGAGGGGCAGGTGTAGACGCCCCTGGAGCCCCCCTGTGTCATGCTCAGCGTGCTGTGGTGTCCCTTGCAGTGCACCCTGGGAGGATTTGAGGAGCTGCAGAGCATGAAGGCAGAGAAGAGGGAGATGCTGGGCCTGCCACCGCTGCCCGAGGACAGCATCCAGGTGATCCGCAACATGCGGGCGGCCTCCCCGCCCGCCTCCGCCTCCGACCTCATCGAGCAGCAGCAGAAGCGTGGCCGGAGGGAGCACAAGGTGGGGACAGGGACATTAGGGAGGGCACTGCCACAAGCTCTGGGCTTGTTTTTGGTATATTCCCTTCTGGCTCTCCCCGCTCCAGGCCCTCATTAAGCAGGATAACCTCGATGCCTTCAACGAGCGGGATCCGTACAAAGCTGATGACTCCCGCGAGGAGGAAGAGGAAAATGATGATGACAACAGCCTGGAGGGAGAGACCTTCCCCCTGGAACGGGATGAAGTGATGCCTCCCCCTACCCAGCACCCCCCCAGCGACCGCATCACCTGCCCCAAAGGGCTGCCCTGGGCCCCCAAGGTCCGGTGAGTCCGGGGTCTCCCTGTTGGGAGAACTGGAGCAAGGTCAGGGAAATAGAGGCTGCTGGATGTTGGGAATCTCAGCAGGGATGTAGGGAAGGTGTTTGGGATGGGGTGGTCACTTTGATGGCTGTTTTCTTGTGGGGTTGGCTGAGTACCCTTTACCTGACCACAAGGCTTTTCCCTGTGCCTGGGCTATGCCTTTCCCTGTGCCTGGCTGGACATCTTCCCAATGCTCTGGAAGGTGTGACTCTTCCCTTCTCCCTTTGCTGCAGGGAGAAGGACATTGAGATGTTCCTGGAATCCAGCCGCAGCAAATTCATCGGCTACACGCTGGGCAGGTGGGTTCAGAGCCAGCCCAGTGCTGCCATTACGGGGGGGCCTGTGGGAGAGGTCAGTTTGGGGGCTGCTTTCGTTTCTACGTGGCAGCAGGGAAGGCCTTGGCTGGCTGGTCTGTGGTTTCATCCCTGGGTGGTCTCTGCCCCACCCCTGGGTGCTCAGCCCTGCTCCCAGCCTGGCTCTTTCCCTCCTCCAGTGACACCAACACCGTGGTGGGCTTGCCCAGGCCCATCCATGAGAGCATCCGCACCCTGAAGCTGGTGAGTTAAGGAATTCCTCCAGCCCCTGCTGCTGTATGGGTGCCCCTCACCCATCTCCCTGCTCCCATCACAGCTCAGGGTGGATTTTCCTGACCATTTTCCCCTTCCTCCACCTAGTGATGGGAGAGCAGCCTTAAGCTTTCATCTCATCCTGGACTCACAGATTTCTGAGCCCGTTCCTTAGGGGGCTCCATCCCTTCCTCAAGGGACTCCATCCCTTCCTTAGGGGGCTCCATCCCTTCCTCAGGGGACTCCATCCCTTCCTTAGGAGGCTCCATCCCTTCCTCAAGGGACTCCATCCCTTCCTTAGGGGGCTCCATCCCTTCCTCAGGGGACTCCATCCCTTTCTTAAGGGGTTTTATCCCTTCCCTTCATCCCTTTCCTACTGGCCTTGTCCCAGACCTGAGCCCAGCAGCTCCCACCCTGCACATCTCCACAGGTCACCCCTGGGACAGGGATCTGGGAGGGATGGAACAGGGTGATGGGAGCAGGCTGGGGCTGGGGGCAGTGCTGGGGACCGTGGTGACCCCCCCTTGTCCCCGTGCAGCACAAGTACACGTCCATTGCTGAGGTGCAGGTGCACATGGAAGAGGAGTACCTGCGCTCCCCGCTCTCCGGAGTGAGTGTGGGAATGGGATGGGATGGAGATCCTGGGCTGGGATTTGGGGCCACTTGGTCCTGCCAGGTTTTTTTTGGCAGGGCTGAGAGGTTTGTTTTGCTGGGGAGGGGTTTCTCTGGGGCAGAGGGGGTTGGGGCAGGAGCTGGGGATATCCTGCCCTTGGGTTCATACTCCATGGTGCTGGTGGCAGCTCCTGGGATGAGGTTTTCTGGTCTCTCCTGGCACCAGGGGGAAGAGGAAGTGGAGCAAGTCCCTGCAGAGATCCTGTACCAGGGCCTGCTGCCCAGCCTGCCCCAGTACATGGTGAGCTGGGGAGCACTGGGATCCCCTGGATCAGTCCCTTTCCAGTGATGCATCCCAAGTTTTCACCCCCTGCCCTTGCCCTGTTCCTCCCTCCTGCAGTGGGGAAAGGGTCTCTTGCTAGTCCCCTGCAGCTCCCATTCCCCTCCATCTCTCCCTTCTTCCCAGATTGCTCTGCTGAAGATCCTCTTGGCTGCAGCCCCCACCTCCAAAGCCAAGACAGACTCCATCAACATCCTGGCAGATGTCCTGCCCGAGGAGATGCCGTGAGTGGCTGTGGAGCAGAGGAGCTGGCAGGGGGTGGGAAGGGAAGGAGGGATGGGAGGGAACTGGGGGAGTGACCTGGTGTGGGCTGGGGCTCCTTGTGGGACATGACCCTGCTCTGCCCTGGATTGCACCCTGCAGGAGCTGGTGGCCTTGGCAGTGCAGCAGGAGCAGTTGGACTCGATGATCTCAGAGGGCTTTTCCAGCCTGAATGATTCTGTGATCCTGCAAAGTGGGTTTGGGAGGGGCAGGTGTAGATGTCCCTGGAGCCCCCCATGCTCAACATGCTGTGGTGTCCCTTGCAGTGCACCCTGGGAGGGTTTGAGGAATCACAGAATCATGGAATGTTTTGGGTGGGAAGGGACCTTAAAGCTCATCCAGTTCCACACCCTGCCATTGGCAGGGACACCTTCCACTAGACCAGGTTGGCCTTGGAGACTTCCAGGGATGGGGCAGCCACAGCTTCCCTGGGCAACCTGTGTCACCCTGAGAAGGAAGAATTCCTCCTGATACAGTCCCCCTGTGTCCCCCAGGACCACCGTGCTGCAGAGCATGAAGCTGGGCGTGGATGTCAATCGGCACAAGGAGATCATCGTCAAGGCCATCTCTGCTGTGCTCCTGCTCCTGCTCAAACACTTCAAGCTCAACCACATCTACCAGGTGAGGTGGGCCGGGGTCCGGCCGTGCCCACGGGTCTTTGGGCACGGCAGGACCCTGAGTGGGTCTGCATTCACCCATGTTTCTCCTCCCTAGTTTGAGTACATGGCCCAGCACCTGGTCTTTGCCAACTGCATCCCGCTCATCCTCAAGTTCTTCAACCAGAACATCATGTCCTACATCACTGCCAAGAACAGGTGAGGAGAAGGCTGCCCACCTGCATTCCTGGGGGATGTGGGGAGGGGTCCCTGTTTCTTTGGCCTCTCTGCAATCCCTTCCTGGCAGTGGCTCAGGCCCCAGCAGAGCCAGAAAGTTCCCACCACAGCCCATCTGCAGTGCATGGGAAGTGGGGGCTGCCTTGCCCCCAGGCCAGGGGGGATCTGGGGGAACAGCACGTGCACCCTTCTCCTTCCTGCAGCATCTCCGTGCTGGACTACCCCTACTGTGTTGTGCATGAGCTGCCGGAGCTGACGGCAGAGAGCCTGGTGAGTCCTCCTGCTGTGACAGTCCTGGCACCTGGGCTGCTGCCTGGGGGAATTTGGGATGCAGGGAGGCAGCAGGGCTCCAGCACCCAGCCCTTGCACCCTCAGCTCTCCTGTGCTCAGCCCCTGGTGCCGCTGGGATTTTGGGGATGGGGATGAGGATGGCAGGTCTGCTGGGGTGGAGCATGTCCAGAGAAGGGAATGGAGCTGGGGAAGGGTCTGGAGCACCAGGAGTGGCTGAGGGAGCTAGGGGGACTCAGCCTGGAGAAAAGGAGGCTCAGGGGGGACTTTCTGGCTCTCCACAACTCCCTCACAGGAGGGTGGAGCTGGGGGTTCAGGTTCTGGTCCCAGGGAGCAAGGGACAGGACAGGAGCAAATGGCCTCAAGCTGTGCCAGGGGAAGTTCAGATTGGATATTGGAGAGGAATTCTTTGTGAAAAGGATGGTCAGGCAATGGTACAGCCTGGCCAGGGCAGTGTTGGAGTCACCATCCCTGGAAGTGTTCAAAAAATGTGTGGGTATGGAGCTGGCACTTGGGTACAGGGATTACTGGTGGCCTTGGCAGTGCTGGGGGAACAGTTGGACTTGACGATCTCAGAGAGCTTTCCCAATCTTAACAATTCCATGGCTAGATGATTCCATGCCCACACGCTGTGCTGTCCCCTTTGGACGAGGCTCCTCAGATCATCCCAGCCCCTCCCCATCCCCACTCCAACCCCTTGCCTGACCCTGCATCTCCTTCCCCACAGGAAGCTGGAGACAACAACCAGTTCTGCTGGCGGAACCTCTTCTCCTGCATAAACCTCCTGCGCATCCTGAACAAGCTGACCAAGTGGAAGCATTCCCGCACCATGGTGAGGGCTGGCAGTGTTCTGGAGCTCAGCACGGCCAGGCACCTGCACTGGGGATAACCTGGGACAACGCAGGGCTTGAGCAGGGGAATGGAGGAGGGGTTGGCCCAGGAATGCATCCCAGCTGGGATCTGGGAATGTTCTGGCAGATGCTGGTGGTGTTCAAGTCGGCGCCGATCCTGAAGCGGGCTCTGAAGGTGAAGCAGGCCATGATGCAGCTCTATGTGCTGAAGCTGCTCAAGGTGCAGACCAAGTACCTGGGCCGGCAGTGGAGGAAGAGCAACATGAAAACCATGTCAGCCATTTACCAGAAAGTGCGGCACCGCCTCAACGACGACTGGGCCTATGGCAACGGTACCTCCTGCCATCCCTGGCATCCCTGGCATTCCCAGCCCTCCTGCTCCAGGGTCTGTGCCCCGAGCTCGAGCTCACCCTTTGCTGCCTGGGGCTTGGGCAAGTGTGCTGGGTTGACCTTGGTGGACCTTGGCTGGTTGAGCTTGACCAGGTGCCTGCCGAGCTGCTCTATCCTTTCCCAGCTGGACAGGGCAGAGAAAATCAGATGGGGAAGGACTTGTAGGTTGAAATAAGGTAGGTTAGTACAGCAAGAGCAGAAAAATAAATAAGTTTGTTCTCTACTTCCCATCAGCAAGTGATGTTCAGCCACTCTGGGGAAGCCAGGCTGCAGCACATGGAGTGGCTGCTCTGGAAGGCACATGTTTTAAATAACAAATGTCCCATCATTCCTCTTCCTTTCCTTAGCTTTTATATCTGATCTGACATCACAGAATCTGGAATATTCCCTTGGCTAATTTGGGTCAGCTGGCCTGTGTCCCCTCCCAGGATCTTGTCCACTCGCATGCGCTTGATGGGGTGGGAATGTTGGGAGACAGTGCTGGTGCCGTGCCAGCTCTGCCCAGCAGAGCCAGAACACTGGTGGGTTCCCAAAACCTTCCCAGCTCCCACTGCAAAGCCCAGCACTGGCAGGACTCCTATGGAAAAACAAATTCCATCTGAGCCAGACACAATCCAGCAGGTCTGGGGTATGGGAGGGATTTTGGGGGGTGACATTGCAGGGATCAGGGCTCTGCCATGGGTGCCAAGTCTTGGCTGAAAACCCTTTTTGGCCTAAATTGGGCTGGAACAGCAGGTTTGGTGCCTCCCCGAGGGGGTCCAGGTGCCCCACTGGGTTGTCCCCTGCCCACCCTCAGAATGTGGCAGGTGAGACAGGGTGGCATTGCAGTTTTGGGGGTTTTGTTTTAGCCCAGGAATGTCCTTTGGGGTGTACCAGCATTTGCTGGTGCTGAGGCAAGTGAGGCCAAAGGGAGCCCCCATTCCTGGCTTCATTTTGGTTGTTTCCCTGTGGTGGGGATGCTGGAAGTGGTGGTGGAGCTGTTGGTGGCTCCTGGCTCTGCACTGTGTTTGAAGTACCTACAAAGACTTTTCCCAAGTGGGAGGGGGCTGAGTGTGTAGGGGTTGTTGGGAGGAGACAGAACCAAAGGATATTCCTAGGATATAGGAAGGAATATATTCCAAAGGATATTCCATCATGCTCAGAATATAAAGTGGGGAGAAAAAGGAGGAATTGGGGGATGTTGGGAGTGATGGGGTTTGTTGTCCAAGTCACCATTCCCTGGGATGGGGCCCTGTTCTGAAGGTGCTGAGCACCTGCCTGCTCATGGGAAGTGGGGAATTAATTCCTTGTTTTTCTTTCCTTGTGCTGCACAGCTTTTGCTTTCTTTATTAAGCAGTTTTAATCCTACCCCACCAGTTTTCCAGCTTTTACCCCCCTGATTCTTCCCTGCTCTGGCTGGTGGGGGAATGAGCAAGCGGCTGCATGGGGCTCAGTCTGGCTGGGGTTAAACCACCACACCGAGGGCTTTGGGCCGGCTGAGGAGTCCCCAGCTCTGCTCTGACCAGTCTCATCCCTGTTCCCAGACCTGGACGCCCGTCCCTGGGATTTCCAGGCAGAGGAGTGTGCCCTGCGTGCCAGCATCGAGCGCTTCAACTCGCGGCGCTACGACCGTGCCCACGGCAACCCCGACTTCGTGCCCGTGGATAACTGCCTGCAGAGCGTGCTGGGCCAGCGCGTGGACCTGCCCGAGGATTTCCAGGTCAACTACGACCTGTGGCTGGAGAGGGAGGTCTTCTCCCGGCCCATCTCCTGGGAGGAGCTGCTGCAGTGATGGACACAGGGAGGCAGGATGGGTTGCTTGGAGAGCTCGAGGCTGACCTGCTGTCAGGGCAGGGCGGCGAGGTCTGGGGGGTCTGTGGGTGGCTGCTCTGTTGTGGTGGGCTTGGGAAGAGGATGGAGCTGGGGGATCCTTGCTGAGGCCACATCCTGCCCCTCTGCCTCCTTCCAGGCTCATCCCAAAGCTGAGGGTGCCCTGGGGGTTTCCTGTTGGGTGGGGGATCCCTGCCCACCCCTTGTGATGCTTTCAGAGGCACCACCCTTCTCGCGCCCCCCAGCCAAGAAGGGGGAGCAGGTGGCAGTGTGGGAGTGGGGTCCTTGGGTGGGACACCAGGCTGGCCCTGCCCAGCCCCTCTGGGGGGTTAGGGGGCCTCTGGGGGTTTGAGGGGCTGGGGTGGCCTCTCCTCACCCCACAGGGGGTGCAGGAGCTGTACATATATTATATATATTTGGTGATACCTCTGCCCCGAGTGTGGCTGGGTTCATGTCCCTATCCCTCCTGCCTGGAGTTGGGCTGGGATGAGAGTTCCTCATCCTTGTCCCCACTCATCCCTCAAACCCCAGGGGGTACATGGCCCCTCACCAGCAGGTTTAGTCTTACCTTGCACCCACGTCTGTTGGATGGGGGGAGCAGGTTCTCGCAGGCATTTCCCCATCCCATTCACTGGACCCTCCCCCAGCTCTGTCCTGGGATTTCTGACACCACTCTGGTGTCACCACTGGGATTTTCTTTGGTCCCTGCTTCCAGCAGAGGATCCTGACACCAAATCCTGCCAGAGCTCAGCCTTGCACATTGCCTGGCCTCAGTTTCCCTGGCAGAGGGGCAGCAGCTGCCTTGGGGGATGAAATCCTGGGAGATTCACCCTGATTTGAGGCAGGGATTTGCAGAGATGGTTGTGGGCAGTGGGAGCCTGGGACAGCACCAGTTCCACCCCATCATCTGCTGGGATTCTGAGCCTATGGAGCTCCAGGAGTGAATCCAGCTGTGGGGATGCTCAGCCCAAGCCCTGGAAACAGCAAACTCAGCCTTCTGAGCCACCAGAGAAGTTCTGTGGACATAGCATGGGTGGTAGCATGCCCTTAATCCATGCCTGGAGCTGTGCCCATCCTGCCCTCTTCCCCCTCAGCCAGGGGTGACATTGAGCTGGAGCCTGGATCCATCTGGATGCCCAGTGACCCTGTGGGCAGCACAGAGCCGGGGTCTGGATGTGCCTCCAGGAGGGGCACAGAGAAGGAAATGCTGCCCTGGCCTGGTTTAGTGATGAGTAAAACTCTTCCAGAAATCCCTGCTCAGCCTGCTCCTCACCCCTGGACCTGCTCAGGACCCTGCAAACCCACCCAGCAAAGCTTCCTCAGCTCCATCAGCATCACTTTGCACCCCAGTAACCCCTTGAACATGGTTTAGAGGAAAACACTGTGGTGCTGCTGGGCTGGGATGATCCCAGAGGGCTTTTCCAACCCCAAGGACTGCAGCACTCTGATCATGGCTGGGATGTTCAGCAGCCCAAACTTCATCCCTCATTCCAAGGGAGCATCGGGTCCTGGCAAATCCAGCTCTCCGTGGGAGACAAATGGATTTTTTCCTCCCTAGGACAGAGGTTTTAAATGGAGATTTCTGGGGCACTTTGGATTTTCTTATTGCCCTTCTCAACCACAGAGCACTGCTGGGTGTGCCCCCAGGGTCCTGCCAGGGCTGTACCCTCCCCCTGGCACCCACCTGGGTGCCTCCAGCACCATCCTGCCCCCAAACCCCATTCCCAGCACCAGAACAGGCCTGAGGAGCCTGTTGGGAGTCTCCATCCCAGCCCCCCCTGGCTTTATAGGGCTGCTGGAGCCATAATTAACTTACGAAAAATGTGGTTTATTGTTTAGAAATGAATAACAAAATCCCCACCGGTGGGAGGGGTGTGAGTTGTCCTGGGTGAGGGTGGGCAGCCCTGGGCTGCCTCCTGTGGCACCCACTGTGGCCAGGCTGTGCCCAGGGTGCCAGGGCTGGGCTGAAAACCTTGGGGTTTTCCAGACAGGGCTGGAACAGCAGGTTTGGTGCCTCCCCGAGGGGATCCAGGTGCCCCACAGGGGTGTCCCCCCCATCAGGATGTGGGGCTGGGGCAGGGGGGCGTTGCAGATTTTGCAGGGAGGGGGTTTGGCCCGAGAGGGTCCCTGGGGCTGGGCTGGCATCTCCCAGTGCTGGGGTGAGCAGGGTCGTTCCTGGCTTCAGTTTTTGGTGTTTTCCTACAGTGGGGGAGGTCACAGTGGGTGAAGGGGGGGACAGGACACGCCAGCTCTTGTGGGGACTTGGGGAACCCCCCTGGGGACCCCCAGTGCAGATAAACCACGTTGGATACGATGAGGTGCCCCCTCCCCAAAGACTGGCCTTGCAGGTACCACCAGTAACATGCAGAACCCTGCAAAATGCAGAAACCCCCCCCACCCAAATCGCCCTTTTGTGCCCCAACACCCCAGCTGGAGCACCTGGGAGGGTTCCCACCTGCTGGGATTAAAACTCCTTCCTGAGGGGTAACAGGGTGACCCCCCCGGGGAAACAGCTTTTAATTTTGCATGCTTTATTGTGCCAGGGCCTTATTGCCCTCCAAGAGGGAGCAGAACGAGTTGTGATGCTCTGGGGGGGGGGCTTTGGGGCTCCTTGGCCCTGCTCCCAGTAGCCCCCAGTACCAGCAGCTGTCCCAGTCCAGTCAGTCTTCCCAGTATGGGACTGGGAGAGGCAGAGCCCAATTTCTGCCATTGCTGGTTGTGCTGGGCAGGGGAGGAGTGGCCAAATTTCAGGTGGGGAGGGGAGAATTGCTCCCAAAACTCTGCTGCCCTGGTGCTCCACAGTCCCCTCGTCAGCCCCACCCACGGCTGGCAGTGCCCGGCTCGGGCGGGGTGGGGGAACACACGGAGGGTTGGGGAAAGCACCGGGAATCTCCATCAAAGCCAGTCCCTGGAGGTGCTGGGAGGGCTCAGGGAACTGGGGGAGCCATGTCCGGGGGCCCGAGCTGCCAGTGCCGGCCCTGCTGGGGCAGCCTGCGTTTGGGGGCGCCTCTTTTTCCTCCCCACAGCCCCCCTGGGGTGGACTGGGGGGCAGCGACATCGTGCTGGATGCGGAAAGCTCGGGGTGTGCAGAGAGGGGCTGAAGGTGACCCCGCCACCCCGACCCCACTCCCTGCTGCCGGGGGCTGGGGGATGCTCCGGGGGGACGAGGGCTCCGTGTCCATCCCGCGGGGGATCATGTGGCCCAGTTCAGGAGGCTCCCGGGCCCCTCTTTGCTCTTCATCCTCAGTGGCATCAGCGTGGGCGCCTTGTAGTCGTGCTGGGCGGGCGGCTCGAAGGGGTGGGGGGCCAGGCCCGGGGGGGGCAGCCCGTGCAGGGAGTAGAGGCTGTTGATGCCGGGGTGGGGGCCCGGGGAAGCGGGAATGCCCACGAAGCCGTTGCTGGGAGCGGGGGGGTACGGGGACATGCAGGGGGATGGGATGCTCTCGGGGGGCAGCAGCCCCGGGGGGCTCCCAGGGCTCGGCCACAGGTTGTTCTGCAGCTGAAATAACAACAACAACAACAAAAGCCCAAAAATGAGGGTGGGGACATCACGCCCTGCTCAGTGTCCTCCCATTCTGCCTTAGATCCCACTGCCGTCCTTCAGGATTCCTCTTATCCCACCTGTGATCCTTCTCACCCCTGCTGGATTCCCCTCATCCCCCCTCAGCTCCCCCCCACCCACAGGGTGCAAAGGGAGCGATGCCTTTGCTCTGCTTTCTGGCCTTGAGGGGGTTGAGTCCTGGTTGAAATATTCCCCCGGGAGAGTTTGGCTTCAGGGACGTGCGTGAAGCTGAGTTTTTAAATTATTTTTATGCTTTTCGATACTGGGAGGGGGGAAAGGCAGTTTTGCAGAAAAGGGGGGCAGGAAGCACAGATGGATGGGAGAGAGCTAAAGGGGGTCGTCAGGAGGAACACCCCAAAACCTGCCCCAGAGGGCGTGTTCCCATGGGAAATGGAGTGGGACATAAAGCAGCATCTTCTGGCATGTGGCAAAATGCCATCCTCCCTCTTTTCCATCCCGGGCCACACTTTTCCCAAGGGTGGGTAAAACCGTGGGGGAAGGGGCAGGAATGGGTGATGTGGGGGGGAAGGGGCAGGAATGGGTGATGTGGGGGGGAAGGGGCAGGAATGGGTGACGTGGGGCACCCCCGGGTGCGGTGGGACCCCTCCCCTGGGAGCGGGGGCACACAGGGCTGGAGCAGCTCCCGTGCCATCTCTCACCTCCTGGATTTTCCCGTAACGTTCCCGTTTCCGCCACTTGGCCCGGCGGTTCTGGAACCAAACCTGGGGGGTGCAGGAAGGGGCTGAGGTGCGGAGACCCTTCCCCTGCCCACTGCACCTCCTGCCGAGGTCCGCACTCCTCCCAGCAGCAGAAGGGGCCGGGCACGGTGCCCCAGCATTCCCGAGAGCCGGAGCCGAGCAAAGAAAGCTGCTCCGTGCTCAGCTGGAGCTCTCTGGCCTTTCCCAGCACCGGGAATATCTTGTCCCGCACCAAAAATGATCCGTCCCGCTCCCCTTTCCTCTCCCTGGTGCTTCTGGGACTTGTTTATCCCAGATTTTGCTGCAGAATGAGGCTTTTGGGTGCAGATGTCTCTCATCTGCACGACCCCTCTGGGCTGGGGTGGGGACAACTCCAGCAGCACCTCCCGGTGCTTGGCTTGAGGCTCTCATGGCTGCAGGTGGTTTCATCTCAGTCCACCCCAAATGTGGGTTCGGAGGCTCCGGTGGGCTCCTGGGGACACTTCCCCTGCCTGAGCCTTGTCCCCGTTCCTGCTCCTGGGGATGGCAGCTCCCAGCTCCCAGCGGGTGCTCCCTGCTCACTTCCTTACCCTCCACCCTTCATGTCCTCCCTGCTGGGAGCACCCTCCAGCTGCCTCTTCCCACTTGGAGCCTCAAACCGCATGGAGACACCTCTGGAAGCAGCTCCCTGCAAGCGCGATGCCGGCGGAGCCGGGGAGGGACGGTCCCAGGATGTGCCACCCCAGCCCCACCACGCGGAGCTCCCGGGGATTCCTCTCCTGAGCTGGCACGGGAGGAGCTGAGCTGGAATGGTGGCTGGGAATGATGGATGCATGGGGGGGCATCACGATTAGGGCATTCTGAGGGGGCGTGGTTGACACTGACCTCCCAAATTTGGGATCTTTCCACCCACTGGGTGCTAATGCAGAGGGTTCAGAGGCACCCAACACCCACACCACAGCAGAGGGTGCATGGCCTGAGATTTTCCATCTGGCATTTAGCATTTTAATGGGAAAACCAGCTTCTATCTCAGCATCAGCAGACAGGGGAACCCCCCGCTCCTGGCAGCCCCCGGGGTGCCCATGCCCATCCCTCTGTGCCCATACCTGCACCCTGGCCTCGGTCAGGTCCGTGCGCAGTGCCAGCTGCTCCCGGGCGTAGACGTCGGGATAATGTGTCTTCTGGAAAACCTTCTCCAGCTCCTCCAGCTGGAACGTGCTGAAGGTCGTCCTGTTCCTCCTCTTCTTGCTCTTGCTCTTGCTCAGGGGCTCGGGGATCCCGTAGTCCCGGAGGCTGCCCAGGGGTGCTGCCAGTGGGCACCCCAAGTCCTCCGGGGCTTTTGGGGGGACCCTGCAGGCTGCAGGAATCGCCTGGAACCCACCTTTGCAGCCCTTCTCACCTGAGGGGGAGAGGCACAGGACCAGGGGGTGTTAACAGTGCCAAGGAAACCCAGAGCTGTCCGTGCCACAGCCCTGGCATCCCATCCCATCCCATCCCATCCCATCCCATCCCATCCCATCCCATCCCATCCCATCCCATCCCATCCCGTCCCAAGTTCCCTCATCCTGGGGGATGTCAAGGTACTGTCCCAGGAGAAAGGGCTCAGCATGGACACGCAGCAGGGCAGATCCATCCCTGAGAAGGGCAAAATCCACACTCGCTGTGGAAGCTGTGGGCAGGAAAAGCCTCTGGAGGGAGGGGAAAGCCTGGCTGGAGCAGCAGGTGCTCAGGATCCCACTGGGATGCTGGGACTGCGTGGGGATGGGGCAGAGGAGGTGGGCACAGGGGTTTTGTTGCACACAGTTTTGCTCCACTCTTCATCCCTCTCCTCACCCCTCTCCTCCCGCACAGGCTGGTGCCTCAGCCCGGCTCAGAGCCCAGAGCAGAGCCACAGGGCCCAGCAGTGACCCCAACCCACCCCTGCTCTGGGCCGGGTCCAGCCCCCCGTGCCCCAGACAGTTCAGGGGGAGCTCTGTGCCCCTGAGCCAGCACTTCCCTGGAGCTGCAGCTCCCGGGAAAATTCTTGGAAAGGAGTAAAAAAATCCTGCCCTGCTTTTTCTGCTGAAGAAGAGCTCCCTTTCCACACCCTCCTCTGTGACCAGAGCAGGAAATCTGGGGGGTCCCCCCTTCCCTTCGGTGCTGCTGCATTGCTGGGGTGGATGGTGGAATGGGATCAAGGAGGAAAATTACCCTGCCACACATTTTGGGGGCCACCTCTGTACCCCCAGGAGGGTCATTTGTCCCCACATGGGGACACACAGAGCTTGGCAGCTCAAAATGATTCCGGGGGCTGTTGGGACCCCGATGGGCTGAGCCAGGGAAAGGAGAAGTGAGCAGGGAATTAGCAGATGGGGAGGAGTGCCCTGGGGTCCCCCGTCTGCTGAGGGGACACAGAGGTGAGAGGACAACCTAAAGATGCTGGGTTTGCCCTGATCCCACCCCAGTCACCAGCAGAGATTTGGGGTTTCTGCAGGTGGGGACCTCAGAGGGGCAGGATCAGGCCCACGGCCAGGAGGGGAAATGCCTCCTTTGGGATGGATCCTCCTCCCCAGCACATCCCAACAGAGTGGGGAAATGGGGTCCCCATCCCTGTAGACCCCCCCAGGGCTCCCCAGAGCAGCCCCCACCACGGCCTTTTCCGGCCTTTCGGTTTGGATTTTTGGTTGTTTTCTAATTAAGGCAATTTGGGGGCTATGGAGCTGCCAAGCCCAGATCCAGCTGCTTTGAATTAATGAGGAATTGTAATCTGGGGGAGGTTTGGGGGGCCATTGCTCCTTGTCCCTCTCAGTACCGACCTGTCTGATCATGGATAACGGCAAAGGAATGAGGCCAAATTGCTGTTTCCTCCCTGCTTTGGCCTCCAAAGGGCTCAGCCGCTGGGCCGAAGGGTTTTAATGATTCCAAACCAAATCTCACCAAAGAGCAGACCCAAATATAACCAAAATTAAGGGAAAAAAAACGACCAAAATAAAATCCTGCTGCATAAAGCATCGAGTTTGGGTTTTTTCCCCCTTTTTTCAAAGGCAATGCAACGCATTTCCAAGTGACCCATGAGTTTTGGCGTTGGAGACAAATAAATAAATAGCCAGAAAGAAGGAAAAGGCAGGAAGGAGCGGGACAGAGGCACGTAGCTAAATAAACACAGCGGCATCAGGGAAGGAAGATATAGATATTTTTCTCCCACTCCTTCCTAAACTGACACCCCCCGAAAGATTTGGCGGCGCTGGGGAAGGCGGCAGCTGGGAAACAGCTGTACAATTCCTGGCATAATGGGGAGGGGAAGGAACTCAAAAGGATCATTAGGAAAGGGATGGGGGCATGGAAAGGACTCCCAGGAACCGGGGGAAACACCCGTGGACCGGCAGCATCCCCCCGCCGCGGCTGGAGCAGGTAAGCGCCGCAGCGGGGCCCCTCCCGGTGTTCCCTGACGGCTTTTCCCGGCAGTTCTTGGGTTTTTTTCTACCTGTTCCCCGAGGCGGCTTTGCCGGGTCCCACCTGGTTCCCATTGCCCCCGCGGCTTTGCCTTTTGCTTCTTCTGAAGTGGGGGAATAATATTAAAGCGAAAGTGGGAGTCCCGGAGCAGCCCCCGACGGGCCCGGCTGGGAGAGCGCAAAGGAACGGCGGGAGAAGCCCGGGAACGAGCTCGGTCCTGTCCGAGCCTGGAGACGGCTGCGGAGCCCCGGGACACCCGGGCCGAGGGGAACCGGACATGGGTACCGGGGAGACCCGGGGAACGGAGAGCGCCGGAGCCCGGTACCGGGAGCGAGAGCGTTATTGCCCGGAGCGAGGCACCGAGGAGTCCCAGGGAACCGGGAGCGCTGGAGCTCCGCACCGGGCACGGGGGAGCGCTGCCAGCCCGGCAGTCCGGCCTCCCCCAGGTCCCGGAGCCCCGGGCCCGTCCGTGCGGCCGCACCGAGGTTGCTGCCGCCGGCCCGGCCCGGTGAGCTCCGGGAACCGGAGTCGGCGGCCGGGCGCGGCTTTCCAGCCTCCTCCGGGGAGCGCGGCCGTTCTCCATCCCCAGGAACGGGGACTCGCCGTTCCCCTCCCCGGGCCGGTCCCCGCCGTCGCGGCAGCGGGGCCGGCTCTCTCCCGCCGCCTTTTCTCCACCTTCCCCCCTTGTTTCTGGAGAACGGGAACCAGCCCGGAGACCTCGGTCTCTGTCGCGACACAGTCCCAGCTGCCGACACTCGGCAGCACCGGCCCTTCCCGGCTCCGGCTCCCGTCGGGGGACGCCCTGGTGGTCCCCGACGGGGCCATATCGCGACATCGCCGCCTCGGAGAAGCCCGGGAGAGCGTGTCAGCGCAATGACGCTCTTGGGGGGTCAGGGCTGGCGCTCCCGGCGGAACCCGAGGCCGCGGGCGGGGGACAGAGAGGGGGGGGAGAGAATCAGAAGGGGCCGGGAGGGGTCGGCGGCCCCGGCCCCCCCATCCACCCGCCGCTCCCCTGGTACCTGCAGCCCCGGCCGGGTACAGGGGCTTCCCATGCACGGCCACGGCGGGGGGGCCCGGGCTGGCCACCCCCAGGTACCGTGGCTGTGCCCGGAGCGGCGGGCAGCGGCCGGGGCGGGGGCTGAGCGGCGGCGGCCGCCGGTGGGGCCCCGGTGGACCGAGGGCGAAGGCGGTGGGAGGCCGGGGGAGCCCCGGGGGACCCCCGGCCCGGCGAGGCGGGGGGAAGGCCGGGCAGCCCGGTGTCTCCATGGCGCAGGTTGCAGGGGCCGGGGATGGTCCGCGGGAGCGGATTTTGTGCGGGGGACCGGGAGGAGGGGGACGGGGGGGGGGGCGATGGGGAGGGAGGGATCGGCCCGCAGCCCCCCCAGCCCGCACACCCCCACCCGCCCCCCCAACCCCACAGCCAGTCACGTGCGTCCTCCCAGCCACTTCGTTAACCCTCTAATCCCAAATCCTGCCCCGCCGGGGACACTGTCCCGCGTGGGTCAGATCCCTTCAGCCTCAAGGCAGGGGCCGCAGGGGGAGCCGTGCTCCCCCCTCCCTGCGCTCCCAGGGTCTCCCAGCTACAGCAAACGCCCAGGGCTCTCCTTTGATTTCAAACTTCATCCCTCACTGCCGACAGCAGCAAGAAACACCAGGCAGGGGAGAAACTTCCATCTTCCTGACACTCTCTGGGTTTCTTTTCCCCTTCACAAGCTCTACCGAGTCCATTTGTAGCCTTTCCCTCCCCAGAGCCAGGGCTGAGGCCTGGGACAAGTTGGTTCAGGATGATTGTGACCCTGGGACAAGGGATGCAGGGATGATGGTGACCCCAAGACGTGGGACCCAGGATCCCACAGTGTCCCTGGAGCAGGCCCTGCTGTGGCTGGTGGCTCCCAGCACCAAGGGGATCCCACCCTGCTCCCCGAGTGTCCTTGCTGATGCTTCCACCCCCCAGGGTTTGGATCCCCTCATCCCAGCTTGGCTCTGGCTTTGGTATCAGCTCTGATGTGGATCAGAGCTTGGACTTCTTTATTCCCCCCTTTTCTTGCATTTTGCTCCTCTGCTCCCCAGGGCTGGAGGTTTGGCTTGGCTGGGGTAGGATACATCTTTGGGGGTGTTTGTGTGCAAAATGAGGGGAAAGATCTGGAATTCAAAGGCTTAGAGAAGGAACTGAATGAGGGGCCTGGAGAACTAAGTGGAAATTTGGGCTGAGGGGTGAAGTTTTACCCCTCCATTTGCTGTTTTTCAACACTTTGAGTTCATTCTTGGGCACCAGTCCTTGCTCCAGATCTATGAAAAAAAATAACCTGCAGGTGTGGAGGCTGTAGGGAGGGGATGAACTGCATGTGAGCAGCAAAAAGAGGTGGAGAGGAACCCGGCAGATCCCAGACGAGTGATGTTAGATAGCAGAACAAGGGGATAACACCCACAATAAATAACATTATTGCTCTCATTGCTGGTGCTGGGGCAGGACTTTGTTATCCAGGCGCAGTGAAAATCTGGAATCACAAGAAAATCTCATTTCAAAGAGTTTGTGATATAAATGTCACCTCTGTGTCTTGGCAGGGGTTGGGGATTGATCGTTGTTTGGTCATTGGAAAAGCTGTTGTTGCTGCAGGAGTGATGGATTTGTGGTGTAAATCACGGCTGCATTTTCCAGCTCTGCTCAGGGAAACCGTGTTTGTGAGATATGCTGGGTTGTGATCCTGGACTCAAAATCATTCTTTAAGAATCCTGTGAGGGGCTGGCTCTTCACAGAGGGGTCTGAGCATACAATGCCCCCTCTTTAAACATCATTTTAGCCTGATTCAAACCAGTATCAAAACAACTTTTTTTTTTTTTTTTTTTTTTGCCTCTGCTGGCTAAAATTCTAAGTTTTTACAAATTAATGTAATGGCCTTTCAAAGACCTGCAGGAATAAATTAGTTTAAACCCCTTGATCTGCTTTAAAAGAGGATCTGGCTCCCTCCTTGCAGGGTGGGCACCCTTCTATTGCCCACGATGTTCCCTGGGCATTCCGAGCCTTCCCTGATACTTTCCCTGGAGCTGCCAGGATTTTCCCTGTTCGACTGTCACAGCTCACAGGGTGCTGCAAATTATGGCTAAATAGGGACTGAGAGGCCTCTGACTCACAACAGGTCATTTGATATTATTAAACATAACATAACTCCTGGAAAGGCTTATTGGTTTTTAAGGTTGCTCTCCCAGTTTTACTGCTGGCATTTAAAGGAATTGAATGGCAGAGGGATGAGTCCATCCACGTGTGCTGGTTTAGGACAGGCTGGTTTGGGGTGTGTTGCTTTTCCAGGCTCCAGAGATTGCTGGGACCCTCCTGGGCAAGTGGAGAGGTCTTGGGCAAGTGGGATTTGGGGTGTTTGGAGCTGAAGGCAGCGTGAGGTTTGTGAGATTTTGGGGTGTTTGTGTTGGCTCCTGGAGCTGCCGAGGAATTTGGTCCTTCCAGTGGGCAGGGATGAGGACCAGGACCCCTGGGATCTCCTTCTCAACCTGCCACCAAGCCTCTGCCCTGTTCTCTCCTGTGTGTAGAGCCAGAGCAGGGTGCCTCATTCTCCTGGGTTTGGGAGCGTATGTGGTGGGTGCTGTAGGATCAGGGAAAGGCTGAAAAGTGGCTGCCCCTTCCTGGGTGCCAGTGTGGGACTGACTGCACCCTGTGGTGCTCCTGATGCTCGCTGGGGTTCATTTTCCATGGATCAGTTTATTTTTGGGCAAAGAATGATCCCACCGACTTGAAAAGCTTCCAGGAGAAACTTTTCACGTCACAGTGTCCAGCTCCATCTCCGTAAGGGGAAGAGCTGCTGGGTCGACTCTTGGATTGAAATGACCTTTTGTGGCCCAGTTTTAACTGGATCTTCCACCAGGGCCTCACCAGAGAGCCACCAAAAGCAGCAGGAGGACTCTGATGGGATCCTCTATGGGAAAAAGCTGGTTTTGCTTTGTCTCCTGCTTGCTGGGAGGATTTTTCCCTCCCTTTTCGCATCCCATTTGCTTTCCAGTCAGTCTGCAGCCGTCCCTGAGCGCTGCCTCTCCTCCCCTGGGACCGCGGGATGTCGCAGAAGAGCTCTGCAGGGGCCGGGAGGCTTTGCAGGGCTCTGTGCTTTGCAGGAACATCCCTTCACAGCCAAGGCTCCGCAGCGTTACCCAGAGCCTCGGGAATGCCGGCGGGGGATGGAGCAGTGCCTGGTGTGCAGGGAATGCCTTCTCCTTCCCCAAGGTCACATTTCCCCTCCCAGCCTGAGGGTCAGGCAGGGTAGATGGGGACCAGCAGCCGACATCCAGGTCCAGCTTTTCCTCAAGGGCAGTTGGGTTTTATTATTTTTGGCAGCTTGAGAAGAAAGCCCATTCCTGGGAGGCTGTGGAGGAAAAGCTCTGGGCTCCTTTGGAGAGCAGGGAGGCAGCTCAGCTCAGCTCAGCGTGGCTGTGACACAGGAGCTTCAGGGTCGTGGCAGAAGGGCCAGTCTG
Organism: Vidua macroura; assembly: GCF_024509145.1. Lineage (NCBI taxonomy): Eukaryota > Metazoa > Chordata > Aves > Passeriformes > Viduidae > Vidua > Vidua macroura. Next base: position 2,860,149 of record NC_071594.1, read on the forward strand.
GGGACAGCTGTCCGAAGGGTGGCCAGGCACTGAAGGCCCCTCCCGCCTGCAGCATTCCCAGCTCTGTTGGGTGTTTTCTGACCGAGCTTGGAGCAGGGCTTGGAGGATGATCTCCAGCTCTGCTGCTCCTTTAAGGGATGGGCATTTGGGGCATGCCCATGGGGTCCTTCCCTTGCCTGAGGAAGATGTGGGATTCAGCCAGGATCCAGCAGATCACACTCCTGCTCTTCTGCTGTTGTTCCAAGGCTGGACTGCTCCAGAACCTTCCCCTGCTCCCCTGAGGGATCCATCCCCTGAGGAATCCATCCCCAGGGGGATCCATCCCCAGGGGGATCCATCCCCTGAGGGATCCATCCCCTGAAGGATCCATCCCCTGAAGGATCCATCCCCAGGGGGATCCATCCCCAGGGGGATCCATCCCCAGGCAGATGCACCCCTCGGGGTTCCAGTGGGATCCTCTCCTTTGTCTGGGCACACCCCTGTCCCTCTCTGTCCCAGGCTCACCCGTCCTGGGCCACTGGAGGGAATCTCTGCCCTTCCTTAGGTTTGCTTTTCCCAAACCCTGCTGTCTCAGCCTCGGTCCCTCTCCACCTCCCAAATATCCCCAGGCCCCTCTGATTCCTCGTGTCCAGCTTCATCCCAAGCCGCCGTTGGGTTTTGTCCAGGAATGTGCACGTTGGTGGCAGGAAAAATTACTGAATTCCCCAGGAAATCATAAAGTAAGTTTAATATATATTTTATATCGAGAGAAATAAAAATCCCTTGCTGGTCACAAGCCTGTTTTGTGTGAGGGAGTGGGAGCTGGGGCTGGAAACCCTTCGGGATCCCAGAGCCGGGCTGGATTTGTTGTTTTCTGAGGCTGCCGATGCAGGGAGCGATCCTGACTCCACAAAAGCCAAAGTACAAACACAAATATCCACCCACGTGCAATCACGATGCCCCTGGGTCACACAGGGCACGTGAATAGGCTTGGAGATGTAATTTAGATATAAATTAGATATTCGTGTTATATTATAAAATTTGTTAATCCAATATATTAATATTAGCTATAAATAGTATATATTTATATTATATATATAATATAAATACTAGAGTATATATATAATAGTAAAGTATACTATATGGTATAGTAGTATGCTATATATATAATATATATAAATAGCATATATTTTGTATAAATCAATGTAGATTGCATATTATTATACATACCACATATATATTATAAATTATTATAAATAATAGTTTATGCTGAATTAATGAAAATATAATTCGTGTAATATTTTAATTTTATATATTTTAAATATTTTTCTAAGCCAGGAAATATTTAAGACCTGGCTGGACCAGGCTTGGAGCAACCTGGGATAATGGAAGGTGTCCCTGCCATGGCAGGGGGTGAAGTGAGATGAGCTTTAAACCACTCCATGATTCTGTAATTCTGCAATTCCAAATTAATACATGCATATTTATATAGAATAATATTGAAATATTAATTCATATTTATAGAAATATACATATTTATAGCTATTCTGATATATTCTTTAAGAAGTTAAACATATGCAAATATAATCACAATTTTGCCCCAAACCAGTGTATTTCCATGTTAGTTTATGTTACCAGCACACGGACAATAAAATCACGGAATTTTGTGTCTGGGTGACAGGAAGATGAGGATGAGCATGTGGAAATCACATGCAAGTAACTGCATGAATCCCTACATTTGTATAAATACATGGTGATTGTGTAGTTTATACGTACAGAGCATGTGGCTGCAGCAAGGGGGGATAACAGAGGGACACTCAGCACTGGAAAGGAGGGAATTTTTCCAGGAAAATAGCGAATTTCATAAAAATTCAATTTTTAGCAATTTTCCTTCGTTGTTTTTTTGTGTTGTTGAAACCTCGGTGTTCCTGGTTTTGTCCCGGTGCTGGCTCCGGAGCAGCATTTGGCGTCGAACCGTGCCGTAAATTAACGACGGCAACAACAATCGAGGAACCGAATCCCGTGAAAACAATCGGCGGGGCCGGGATTCACCCCGGCGGGAACGCCGAGCTCGGCGCTTTCGTTTTCTGCTGCATTTCAAGGGCTTTCCCTTTGATTTTCAAGGACTTTTCCTTTGCATTTCAAGGAGAAAGATTAGGGGGAAATAAAAGAAAAGACAGTAAAAATTAACATTATTTTAGCCCGATTCAAACCGGTATCAAAACAACAAATTTTTTTTTTTTTTGGCCGCTGCTGGATAAAATTCCAAGTTTTTAGAAATGAATGTAGTGGCCTCTCGAGGAGATGCAGGAATAAATCAGTTAAAATCCCTTGGGCTGCTTTAGAAGAGGATCCGGCTCCCTCCTTGCAGTCAGAGAATTCCACCCCTGGGTAATTTGGGCCCATAAACTCAATTTTACTCCGAGAGGCAGAGGGGACTGCGTGGATCCCTTCTCCCATCGTCATCCCAACGCTGTGCTGGATTTTTCCTTTAATAAGGAAAGATTTGTGCTTCATCCCTGTGGGGAATTTCCAGGCTGCTTTGGGAAGTACTTCAGGATGGCAAGTTCAGGCTTGTTTTCCTTCCAGCTGCTCCAAAAATATATATTATATTAAAAAAAAAAGGGTGGAAGTGAAGCCTGGAAACGGCAGCGAGCCGAGCCGGCAGTGGGTGGGATTCAGGAGAGATGCTGGGCTGGAAGTTTATGTTTATTAATGTTTATGCCATTAATCCCAGTAAAAGCTGGGAGTAAAATGGTTCTTTTGACTCCTAAAAACCCGATAGTGCTTGGAAAATCAGGAAAACAGCTAGGGATTAAAGGGAATTTATTCCATCTATGATTGAAGGGAATTTATTGCAAAATTGCTTTGCTGGGAAGTGGTAGGATTTGAACCGTTTCAAGTTTTTAATTTTAGCCTGTTAAGAGTTGTAAGTCTTAAATATTGGCATTAAATTAAGTGGGATCACTTTGGATTTAAGATCTACAGAACCAGGAGCAGGATCTGGCCCCTGGATTAGCACGGCAGCTGGAGAAATGGGTGTAAATCAGGGTAATTTGGGTGTTATTGGATTTATGCTTCCTATGGGATGTACAGCAGCCTGGCTTGGGGGAATTTATTCCCAGGAGTGTGGGGGGAAAATTTATTTCCCAATTCCCTGAGGGGAATAAATTAATTTATTCCCATCCTTAGTGCAGGGCTGAGCCTCTTGCTCTGGGCTCCATTAATCCGAATTTCCATGCGATTACCCTGGGCAGAGTTTGAGTTTTATCTGGAAAATGGCTGGAAAATGGTGGAAATGGGGGGGAAAAAGCAAAAGGGAGGTGATGATTTGGGAGGGCTGGGGGAAATTTAGCTCCTGGCCGTGCAGTGTGAAAGGACTGGAACAACCCTGTGATCTGGGAGGGATGGGGAATAAATCCGAGCCGTTCCCGAAATCAGCTTTGTAGGAGCGAACACGTCCTGCTCTGGCTTCCCCTGCTGGTTTGGGATCCGTGGAGCCGGGGGTTCAGCACCCCCTGATTCCCTCCCACGGGGGAGCAGGACCCTCACCATGCCTGGGGGTACTCCAGGACGATTCCCCCACCCCGAGGGTTTCCCCCGGAGCCGATCCCGTGCTGCGCCGGCGATGCCGAATCGCTCCGGTGAGGGCCCCGATCCCAATCCAGCTGCCTCCAAGGAAAACCCCAATTCCCCCTGAGATTTGCAAGCAGAGCAGGACAAAGCCCTTCCCCTCCCCGGGGGATTGATGGATTTATTCATCCCATTCCCTAATGAGCCACTTCCAGATCCCAGTAAATTATACGCACCGGGACGGATGAAATCTTGCTCCATAAATCAGATCTGAGGCTGCCAAGCTCTGCCTGCATCATTATCCCGGCAAGTTTTGAAGATCCCAGGTATCGCTGCCTCCTTTGCAAATCCCAATAAATCTGGGAGTAATCACTCCTGACAGAGAGGCAGCAAAAGCACCGGAAAACATTTTCTTCCCTTAAAAAATGTAAGTGGAAAATTTATTGCACGGCAAGAAAAAGTTTTCTCTGGAAAGTCCGTAGCAAACAGCAACGTGAGGAACTCCCCGGGGCCAAGCCGGTGGGATGGCATCACCTTGGGATTCCTGGGGTAAATTCGTAGCAGCTCCTAAAAATTAAGGGAGATTTTTTTTCTTGGGGTGAAACAAGAGAAAAGAAATAAAGCCGAGTGCCTCCAAGTGTGTCCCGAAAGGACAGTGGAGCCAGCGCTCTGGAGTCTGCTGCCTTCTGGTTTGTGTTTAGCCTCTGGAAAAAAAATTCCCCCCCTGCACACCTCCTTTTTCCTAGAGGGAAGATTGATTTTATTAACCGGCCAACACCTGAAAGTAATCGGGATTTTTTTGGTGGCTGGTGGCGGGGGAAGGAGCCGTCCCGGGGCTCTGCAGGGGCAGAGCTGCGTTTTCCCACTGCTCGTGCTTCCAGACAGACGTGGAAAGGAGCTCCCAAGGGTTCTCCTTCCCTGCAGGCTGCTTGGTGGGGGGTGCTGGATGTGCCCTTATCCTCCCGCTCCCACCACGGAGCCAACACCAGGGGACAAAACGCCCCTCTTTCCAAAGGGAAACTGAGGCACGTGCCTGTGGCATTGGTGTTAGGGGTTGCAAATACCCACCCCAGTTCTCCCTTTGCTGGTTTGTTGGTGGATTGGGAATGTTTGGATGGCTTTACACCTGGAGGAAACCAGGAAAGGGGAGGTGGACCCCAAGGAACCCCTTCAAGCATCCCAGGGAGTGTTTCCCCCCCTGCCATGTGCTTCCCACTCCTCCCAGCTCTGCAGAGCCTTCTGCTTTCCCCACAGGCACCTCAGCAGGAGCTCTTGTTTTCCCATAACAGGATTGTCTGCATCAGGACTTCAAGGGATCAGGCTGGTGGTGATGTCTGTGCCTGTCAGGATGAATGAGAGGTGACAGCGCCGAGAGCACCACGGGAGCCACGCAAAGACCAGATGGGCTGCCAGGGGCTCTTCCTTCCCACTGCCTGCTTCCATCCGCCCAGACCCCAGCGTGGATCGGCCGGCTCTGCCAACGTGGGTGAGGACCAGGGAAGAGCAGGAAGGAGCAGGGAAAGCGGAGCTTGAAGTGTCCAACAACTCAGAGCACTGGATGGATGGATGAATGGATAGATGGATGGATAGATGATGGATGGATGATGGATGGATGGATGGATGGACGGACAGACGGACGGACGGATGGATGGACGGACGGATGGACGGATGGAGGGATGGATGGATGGATGGATGATGGATGGATGGATGGATGGATGGATGGATGGATGGATGGATGATGGATGGATGGGGGATGGATGGATGGATGGATGGATGATGGATGGATGGACGGATGGATGGGGGATGGATGGATGGATGGATGTATGGATGATGGATGGATGGATGGATGTATGGATGATGGATGGATGATGGATGGATGGATGGATGGATGGATGGATGGATGACGGACGGATGGATGGGGGATGGACAGATGGATGGATGGATGGATGGATGGATGATGGATGGATGGACGGATGGATGGGGGATGGATGGATGGATGGATGTATGGATGATGGATGGATGGATGGATGTATGGATGATGGATGGATGATGGATGGATGGATGGATGGATGGATGGATGGATGACGGACGGATGGATGGGGGATGGACAGATGGATGGATGGATGGATGGATGGACAGATGGATGGATGGATGGATGGATGGATGGATGGATGGGGGATGGATGGACGGATGGATGGGGGATGGATGGATGGATGGACGGATGGATGGATGGATGGGGGATGGATGGATGGACGGATGGATGGATGGATGGACAGATGGATGGATGAATGGATGGATGGGTGGGTGGATGGATGGATGGATAGACGGATGGATGGATGGAGAGAGGAGGATGAAGGCTGTGAACAAGACAGGGTTGGGCAAGAGCCGAGCCCAGAAGCATTTCAGCTTTGCTGGGTTGGAGGATGCTTCTGCTCTGAGTTATTTGCGTTTAAGGCCAAGGTGGTCCCATGGGACACATCGTGTGGACACCTTGTCCCTCAGGACTCATCAGGCTCAGGATGCCTTGGTCCTGCAAAGCAAACCCTGCTTCTGGCCTTCTCGGGGGGGAGCTGTGCCCAGCCAGCTCCGTGTTCCTGCAGAGCCCTGGAGGAGCCCCCAGATCCAGCACGGATCCTCATCCGTGTCGATGGATGACCCAAACCAAACCCAGCAGTGCTGGGAGGGACATTGGGCAGGTCTGGAGAGCTGAGTGGCCACTCCTGGGGACAACTCGGTAACTGCAGTGGCCAAATCCACATTGGGCCATGGTGTGACCACTGTGTGCCACCATCCCCATGGGTCTGTGGGGACGCCTTCCCCCCCATGGCCTGGCTGTAGGGACACAGTCAGAATTCCTGACTCCTGGGTTTCTCCACAGCTTCTGCCATCGGTGCCTCATCTCCGGATCCCGGTGCCCCTGTGCTCTGTCCCTGGAGTGACCTCTCTGACCTGACCCAAAGGTCTCCTTCGCTTCCTTCGTGCTCGGCCAAGGCTGATAAGGGGAACCAGAAACAGCTTTGACCTTTCAACCACAAATCCCCCTGTGAGGAGCCCAAGCTGTTCTGCATCTCAAAGGCTCCTTGATAGGAAACAAAACCCCTGTGCTGCTGAACTTTGAAGGAATTTCACCCCCAAAAAACTGTAAGCACCCAAAAAAGGCCCCCCCGCAGAGCATGGGGCGGGTTTAACCCTGCTGAGGAGCGGGGCCAGCACGTGTGATGTGTAGGAGGTGCCGTGGGCTGATCAGTTGTCTGGAGTGTTGGTCTGGTGCTTCCTTCCCTTTTCTTTCCCACCTCTCCTTCCCTCCAGGCTGCTGTGCACAACCCTGGACACCGACTGATGGGGTACAAAGGTTTTTGGGACACTTGGCACCTCCTTTGCTCTTCCCTGAGAGTGAGAGACCTCGATGATGCTGAGGCCTTTACCTCTGCCAGCCCCAGGACTGGGGACAGGCACACCCCTTGGTGTCCCTGTCCAAGACATGGGGGTGGAGCTGAAACATTGGGGGTAGGTGTCAGAAAATTAACTTAGAGTAGAAATTAATTTTTGGATTTAGATGAAGTGTGCAGCTTTCGTTTAGTCTGTAACTTGCTGTGCTCGCAAAGGTCGGCAGAGGTGGACAAAAGAATTCAAGGTCATCTTTAATGTCCCTTCTAACCCAAACTACTCTGTGATTCTGTAATTTCAGTGGATACACGACCTGCCTGTGGAAGCCAAGCTCCATCCTCACTCTCTTTCCCATCCCAAAGCGACACAGCCCAGCTCCAGGGCATTCCCTGCTCCCTGCTCACGCTCTCCGGGTCACGCTGTGATAGGGAGGTGATGGCTGGAGGTGTTGGAGCTCCTTAATTGCTTTGAGCAATTAATTGGCAGAAACACAACAGCAGGGGTTGTGGTGGCTCGGCAAAGGGATTGTGCTCTGCTCCGAGGGGATCGGGCAGCGTTCCCATGTCCCAGTGGATGTTTGGCCGCTGGTAAGTGGATTAAGGCTCTGGGGACCACATGCCCCTCACTTGGTGTGGGCGTGGGCTGTGTCTGAGCCCCTGGGGCAGAGGAGAACTGTGTGCCCTGAAGCTTTCCCCAAACACATCCCACTTGGTTTCCATGCCTTGGTCTTTTCCAGGTGTTTATCAAGAACAACTCCACGGGGCTGTCGCAGGTGATGGAAAGCTGGGATCCCACAGGATCGGGCCCTAAACACCAGCAGGTTCCCTAGATTGCCTCAGTTACTAACTCTGTGTTTTCCCTGCTGTTGCTTAACCCCATTAATGGGATCTGAGCTGGTTCAAAGCTTCCGGAGCAGCAGGGGGCAAAGCTCAGAGCAATAAGTGGAGGCGACCTCTGCCAAATTGGAGCAAGACTTGCCTTCCTCCTGCTGCCCCAACAGCCCACAGCATTTTCCCATTAAACCCCGGTGCCCAGAGTTATTGGGGGAGAAGAAAGGGCCAGGACCAGCCCTTCCTGCATGGAACCAGGGTGAAAACCTTGGATCTAGGGGGGAGGACTCGGCAGACAACCCCAAGCGTGGGAGAGGATGCTCCTGGAGGGATCACTCAGAGAACCCCAATCCCAGGATGTGAAGCCTGTTGGAAAGTCATCAGCTCAGGTAATCTGGGGGAAAATGAGTGCTTTAGAGAGGTGGGTCTGGGAAAAAAATTACACTGTGGTCTGGGCACCACATTCCTCATGGGAAGTGGGCAGAATGGGCCATTCTGGGTGGAAAGCGTTGATTCGTGATTTTCTTTTTTGTTGCTGCTCCTTCTGATCATCTTCAGTTGGGGGTTCCCCACCCCAGCTCGGCTGTGCAGTACCCAAAAGCTGGAGGGAGGAGCTGGACCCACGTGGGGCAGGGAGCTGGGGATGGAACCCCTGGTGCTGGGCACTTGGGAGGGGCACAGGACCCTGGGTTTGGGCTCCTGGAGGATCCTGTGGGGTGGGGGGGAGCTCTGTAAGAGGTGTTTTCATTGGGACAGAGGTTCTCAGAGCACAGACACAAAATTTTAGCCTTTAGGGAGCAGCGTATTTGGGTCTGACGCTGCTAATTTGGGTAACAGATTGCAGCACGTCTACTCCCAGGCTGATGGAATTACTCCATGAGCAGGATCTGACCCGCACCACCAACCCTCCTTCAGCATCTCTGCCTTGCCCCCCATCCTCCCCTGCTCCTGGGGTTTTCTCCTGGCCCTCTTTTAGGGGGACATTGCTTGGGGAAGAGGAAACAGAGTTCCCTCCCTGCTCCCGGGGCCACGTGTGACTGCTGGGATGGGGTTTAATGGGTCCCAGGCGCGGCTCCCGCTGCCCCTTCCCTTCAGCTCGTGCGGGGAACTAAATCCAATAACCTTGCCCCGGGCATGAGCTCAGCGAGGCTTTCCCAGCGCTGCCCCCCCTTCCGCAGGAGCAGTCACGGCTGTTAGGGCAGCAGAACGTCCCTCTCTGTGCCCGCGCTGCCCGAGGAGCTGGGAAGGGTCATCCCATCTTCTCAGCCCCTCTGGAGCCACGCCTGGGGACTGGGAAGAGGATAGAGTTGCACGAGGAGGGTTAATTGGCAGCAGGAGTGGGGGGGTTGCTGCGGCACCTTTGTTTTGCTCTCCATCCCTCCGGCACTGCCCGTCTGAGCAGCAGGAGCGGGGTGCCGGGAGGGGATGCTCAGGAGGGGATTTTGGGGCATCCCCACACGCCTGCCCTGCAGAGCTTCGCCTGGGAATGCTTTCCTGAGGAGGAAGGTGCAAAGATGGCTCTGTGTCCCTCCAGCTCGCAGTAATTTCGCTAAATCCTTTAATTCAGAGGAGACTCCATGCCAGCATTCATTGATCCTGTGGAGGCTGCAAGGTCCTCCAGGCTGAGATCCATCCACTGATTCCAGCAGGGCTCCCTCCCAGCCCAGCTAATTCCCTGGATTCAGCAATTCACTTTTTCCCATGGAAACAACCACTTCTGGGCAAGGGCACAACAGCTCACAGCTGCTCAGATGTTTCCTAGAAGGAGTGAGGGTCCTATCCAGCCCCAAAAGGGGGATTTGCCCTCCCTGGGTGGGAGTGAGAGCATTGGCTACAGGAAGAAAAATCCACCTGGAATTAGGTGTGGTGAAATCCATCATCCCACTCCTTTTGGTTCCTGCTGGGACACCCCCCTTGATGGGGCTCCAGGAGCTGCAGCCCCCCTGTTCCCATGGGGGCCCCCACCCCAAAGCCTGGCTCGCTGCTCCTCATCCCACAGGTGCCTTTGGGCTGCTGCTTTTTTCCAAGGCCGAGGGGAAAATGGTGCCAAAGGAAGGCGGGAGGGCACCTGGAGGCAGAGTTTGTTGTTTTAATAGGTATGGAGCAGACAGACCTGGTGGGGAGCAGCTCTCTGGAGGAGCTGGATGGGCTGGGGAGGCCCCAGCAGAAGGGCTCAGCCCCATCCTGAGGCGCTGTCACTCCCTGGCTCCTGGGAAATTGCTGCTCCTCCTGCTTGGCTCTTAGAGCAGAGGCTGAGGGTGACAAGACACGGGCTTGTGACTTTGGGGGTTCCTGTCTTGGATGCTCTTACAAACATCTTTCCCTCTGTGCCTGGTCATAGCAGCCTGTGGAAGAGGATGAGGATGAGGATGAGGATGAGGATGAGGATGAGGATGAGGATGAGGATGAGGATGAGGATTTCTCCCTGCCATGGCTCCAGAGCCCAGCAGAGGCTCGTGTTCTCCCCACTCCCCTATTCCGTGTACCCATCCCAGGACCTGTGTGGTGATGGCAGAAGGTAGGAGGTGAGTGCTGTGCCCTCCCCAGACAAGCAATCCCTGGGGTAACCCCCAGAATTCCCCCCTGGAGTGCACCCCAGTGTGTTCCAGCCAGGTAGGTGACCTCAGAGGGACCTGGGCTCTGTGACTGTCCTGGCAGCTGCTGATCCAACCTCCCAACCCCATCCTGGCTTCCAGGGCCTCCCATCAGCCCCAATTTCCTGCAGCCCCCGGTGATAAGAGGCTGATCCTCAGCCATGGAAATCCGATGCCCCGGTGTCAGGAGCGCAGGTCCTGGGGGACTGTGGAAATCCGGCTGAGAATGAGCAGATCTGCTGCTTTCCCTCCTTCCCATTGCAAAAAAAAAAAAAAAACCCTTTGGACGATGGATGGGGTCTTAGTGCCTCTCACTGGGATTGTCCTGGGCTTCATCCCCCTGATCTGTGCTGGCAGTGCTGGATTCTGAGGGTTAAAAGCTTCCAGGTGCACCAGCACCCATGGAAGCACCCCAAAAATATCTGGGTGCCCCTTGTGAATTAACGTCATCTCTTTCTTTAGGCTTTGCTGTGGTTGCTGAGTCCCAGGGACTCGTGGATCCCACCTGCTGTCGGGGAAGGTCAGGGCTGTTCCCATCTCTCTGCTCCCTTCACTTGGGGTCTGACCTGGCCGTGTCCAAAAGGAGGAAGTAAACCCCAAAATCCCTCTCGGAAGCTGCTCTGGGGGCACCTGCTGGGCAGGTGGTGGGTGCTGTGGGTTTTGCCTGGTGAAGGGACTGGGGGGATATTGGTTTTACTGGACTTGGAGGGGGTGTCCCTTACCACAGCAGCCCTGCAGCAATGCTCTCTGCCCAGCAAGGTCTGGGGTCATTCCAGTTTATTTATTGCCCTGTTCTCTCAGCCTCGATGTGCTCTGCCTGTGCTGTGTCATCCCTCTGCTCTGCTGGCCCTGGGGATTTCAGCCTCCCAGCTAGTCTTGAATTTGGGGTGGATTTCTCCCTTTTCAGGTATCCCTGTACATTCCAACCAGGAGTTTCAGCCTGCAGCTGCACATCCCAGACCTGGCCACGTTGGGGTGAAACCATCTCCGGGTTTTGCTGTCTCTTTCCCAAGCAGGAATTGATTCAGCTCCAGGACTGCTGGTCCTGGAGGGCAGAGGGAAGGTCCTGAGGCAGGAAAACCAGACCTCTCTGGAAGTCCACTTTGCTGTGGACGGTGCCCTGTTTGGAGGTCTGTAAATCCAGAGCTGATCCAGCCCAGAAATTACAGTAATTTACAGTAATTTAATGGAGCTGGTTTCTGGATTGGTTCATCTCCGTGCCAGCCACTGCAGCGATTGAACTAAACTGATTTTCTTGGGGAATTCCTTGTTTGGGAGCGCTGGGATCCCCTGCCCTGCTGCCAGTCCACGGGGGCAGTTTAACTGCCCTGGGGTGGTCGTTCCCGTGTGATTGTGCCCGGGTTAGAGCTGGGATTTATCCCAGAGGAACTCCAGGGTTTGTCTTGCCCCTCCCCGTTATAGCTTGGAGAACATGGGGTCCCTGCACTTGGTGCTGTCCCCATTCCGAAGGGACAGCTGGGGTCTGACAGGGTCTGGAGGGTTATTTGTAGGGGTAGAGAGGAGAATTTGGGATCTGCATCCCGCTCGCGCTGCTGCCCGACAGAGCCCAGACGTGGGCAGGGCACGTGAGCCCGGAACCGAGCCCGCCGCGGGACAAATCCTGGCTAAGCAGCCAAGATCTTCGGTTTTCCCACCCAAACACAGTCTCAGCCAGAGAACGGGCTGTGTCCAGGGCAGCGGCCGCGGCTCGGAGCTCGGGTGCGCTGGGATCCCACTCGGGATGGCTCCGGGACCGCTCCGCATCAGCCCCGGGCTGCGGGCTCTGCCCGGCGGGCTGGGAGAGGCTCGGAGGGTCTCGCCAGGCTGCAGACGCCCCCCGAGCCTCACCGAGATGCTCCACTGCCATCTAGTGACAACGGGACCCGCGACAGGGATGGCACCGGCCCCGGCTGAGCCCCGCGGGGTCCTCCCCTGCTGCCCCCGGGGGCTGGAGGGGAGAGCGGTCCTTCCGTAGGAAAAGGGGTTTCTCCATCGCGGTTGATTCCTTCCCTGCAAACACAACCCAGACATCACCAAACTGGGCTGTTCAATCTTAAGAACTGGGGTTTTTTTTCCTAAGGAATTGTGGGGAACGAGGTGTCTGTGCGGCTTTGGCTGTAGATGTCCATTTCCTCCAGCACCTCGGACATCCAGAGCATCCCTCCTCCTCCTCCCTCCGTCATCAACACAGTTAAATTATTTAATGCCTTTAACATAATTAACACGTTGCAATCCTAAACTGCGAGCAGCTGTCCAGCCCTGCAATTTCTCCTTCCAGCTGCCCATTAATGCCTCCCTCCGGGCGATTAGAAAGAAGGAAAAGGCCACAGATCCCAGCCCTGCGCTGGGGGAAAAGGAAGGAGCAGGACAGAGGACTCGTGTGCATTAACGTAACTCATCCATCGCAATCCCAGACTGCTTGGAGGCTTCCTGAATCCCTGATTTATCCTGGTAACGCGCCCACAGCGGCTGGTAGTGCAAAGCTGTGAGGTGTGTGAGGCTGGAGCGCTGCCCCGGTCCCTGGTTTTTGGGGGTGATTTATTTTTTGCGCTGTCTCACTCCTCAGTTTTCCACGGAAACCACTGCAGCCGCGTGAGGATGATGCTGATACGCCTCCAATCTGTAATTACCTTTGCATATGCTAATTGTGTAATTCGGAGCGGTAATTACGCGGGGAAGGGAGTTGGGAAGTGGGGCTGGATCGCTGTCCCGGGCTGGCTCTTCCCGAGATCCCTCAGAGGCCCTGAGGCATCCATCAGGCGGAGGTGCCCTCTGCTTTCCCCATCACCCTTTCGGTGCTGAAGTGTCCGATCCTCGGTTTTGTCCCGGCTGTGGCGGCTCCCTCGGGAGTACCAGCCTGTTTCAGCCCCACGTGTGCCAGGTGCTCTGCGGCGAGCGCTGGTCCGGGACGGTCGGGACAGAGGGAGACGAGAGATCTCCAGAGCCCGGTCTTGGGTTATCTGGATTATTCTGGGGGCCCTGCTCGGAGCTGCTGGGTGCAGCCCGAAGCAGACCCCAAGGAGTGGGGGCAGGGCGAGATAGCGAGAGAGTTCCAAGAGAGGGTCCAAGAGAGCAGAGAGAGAAGAAGAACAAGAAGAAGAAGATGAAGAGAAGATGGCCCCGGCTTCTCGGGTACACCTTATCAGGGGGGCTTGAAGGTGGGTGCAGAAAAGGACTTTGGACCAGTGGGATTACAGATACATCATACTTCAGGGGAGGGTTACAAGTGCCAGATAAACTCTACATTTTTGAAGAAGGAGGCAGAACACTTTATCTGACCTTTGCTTTGTCTGTGGGTCAAAAAAGGGAGTTATCTTCATCAGCTACACCACTGCCCACCAGCTACTTAGCAACCAAGGTCTGTCATCTCAAAGCTCGTTTTCATCTCAGTCTGGCTCACATTCTCTGCACTTTCCCAATCCCCCGCTAGGCAGTCGTACCTATAAGGCCTTCTTGTTTCATCTTCCCCAACAATGCTCCTCACGGGCAGCGTTACAAATAGGTTAGAAACAGTTGTAAAATAGCTGATAGTTGTCGAGCATGCGCTGTTAGTTTGGTGATGGTAAATCCCATAATACACCCAAGTAAAGTGCATCGCCCCCAGCGAAACGAGCCAGCCTGGACAGAACTGTCATGGGCCAATCCAGCCCCTTAAAGCTTCATGCAAATGAAGCATCCAAACAGAAACCAATCCAAAGGGACACAAAACAGGATAAAAAGGGGCTTCTGACCCACTGAACCCGTGCGGCTCCACCTGGAACATCGGGGCCATCGCTGCTCAGAGGACCCAGCGCCGGCGCCGCAGCGTCCTCGAGGGGAACGCTCCTGCTCAGCCCGCAGGCCCCCCTGCTTTAGGCCTGTCTTTTATTATAATAAATGCTGAAATCACTTTTAGTACCGCGAGTGTGGTCCCGTTTTTAGCAGGCAGGATCCCCCGTGCTGGCTCAGACGTGTCTCCCATGAGCTCGTGTGTTTGTGGAGGGATGTCCCAGCCTGACCCTGCTCCCTGTGATCCACGGTGGATAAACCTTCCTGGGGCACTGGAAGTTCCAAGGGGAAGGATGAGGCAGGGAGGGGAGGGCTGGGAGCAGGATTTGATGCAAGATTAAGGATCTGATTTCTGTCACCTGCAGCTTTTTCCTGTTGGTGCTCTCAGCTGGTTGTATTGAGCTGCTGGGTGAGTGAGCTCTTTGGATGTATGTGGTAGTTTTAGTTTAAAGAATTACTTCTTTAAAGTTACAAGAATTTACTTCTTTAAATTCTTTTCATGTCAGACTATGACATTGTATTCTCCCAGTTGTGCCTGCGAATCCTTCGGGCAGGTTTTTATTTTGGTGCTGCTGGCTCACCCCAAACACAGGACACTTACTCACCTCCATGTCGCACTACGACACAAAATAACTCATGCATGCACACTAAGATCAAAAGAGTAAAAGGAAGCAAAAGGAGGAAGTTTTATTTCTGACCTCACAATATATAGAATTCCAAAAGTGACACTGGATTGCAGGGTGAAATTGCCACCTCTCCAACCACACTGGTCAAACCAATAATCCATCAATTCTCTCCTGCCACAAAGAAGAATGCAAAACAATCATTATTTACATGAGAAACTCCACTAGAAATATGTAAACATCAGAAGGCATAGAAAACTTTTTAAAGAATTTTAAAACTATCAAAAGAACAGGCGACACCTCCGCATCCTCTTCACTGCCTTTGGATTCTCACCTCCACTGATGCCCACAGGTCCATCCCCATCTTTTGGCTTTACTGGGATAATTTTCCCCACGGGGATTAACAAGCAGCTCAGAGAGTGAGCACTAACCAGGCTCAACCAGCTCCTCACACCTGACACCCAGCACTGGGTGAGTGCAGCTCTCTGGAGCGTTGGATTTCAGCATCAGACTTCCCTAAGGAGGGAATTTAAACCCCAGGCACGGCACATTTGTTCTGCTGGCAGCTCTGATCCTGTTTGTAAACGCTGCACTGAGGGACGGGCAGTTCTGCTGCTTGTCCAAACCCCTGGGCTTCCCAGCCGGATCCCTCCTGCCCACTCACACCTCTGACATGCAGAGGACAGCTGCCTTTTCCCCTCTGAATCCCAACCCCAGAAGTTTTGTAGGATACAAGGTGTCCCCTGTGATGGGGCAGCACAGACAGCTCATATTCCCGGTGTGGAGCACTGGAATCCCCGGTGGGACCACCCTGCACACCCCCATGGGTGCCAGGAGCTGGGGTGCACAGCTCCTGCTGGCTTTTCCTGGGGTGTGGGGACACGTGGGTGCAGCATTGTCTCTGCATTTTCCTCCCGGGACCGTCCCTGCTGCGTACGGCAATTAACAGGCTCTGGTCAATGGGATCTGGGATGGTGCTTGGCAGCTCCACCCAGCCCAGGAAGGGTTGGGGGGGCTTGGGGAGCCTGAGGATTCCCAAAAGGGCAGGCAGTGCCCAGCTGTAAATCAACACCAGCCCCTGGAGAGTGGATGCTGCACGGTGCGAGTCCATCCATGCTGAGGAACCCACGGCTTTTTGCACGTGTGGTGAGGGAATAATTAACAGCAAGGAACAATTAACAGCTAGGGCTCCCCCCAGCCCCCACAAGGGCTGAAAGGGCTGCGGGGAGAACGGTGGCTTGTTGTTATTGTTTGTGTTATGGTAGGGCCGACACAAACCCCTCATGGGCTGCAGCTCTTGTGATGGGGGGACCCCCAAACCACCCAGAGTGGTGCAACATGGCAGGGCGTGCTGCTGGTCCCCCAGTGGGAGACCTCACACTCAGGAGGGATGCCCAGACTTGTGTTTTTATTTTCTATTTTGATTTTCACTCCTGCCCATTGGCAGAGGTGATTTTGGGGTGTGGGGAAAGCAATGCTGCAGGAATGGGGACCCTGGGTGAGGGTTTTGGAGGGGATCACAGGTGTGAGGGCAGCAACGGGGAGCACAAGGGAGGTGTTGGGGATGCCGATGGATCAGAAGAAGCGGCTGGGGGGAGCAGAGGGGTATTTATAGCTCAGCAGCCCCAGGTGCACGTCAAACACTCCAATTGAGGCATCCTTAAAAAGCTGCGAGGGATCGGGCATCTGCCTGGTTATGTGAAGCCTCTGCAGCTGCTCCAAGCAGCTTTTCCTTCCCCTGCTCCAGCGTGGCTCTGCCGGCGTCGGTTGCCGGAGGTTTCCCTGCCCGGGGGTGGTTTGGTGTCGGAGCCATCCCTGGCAGGAGCCGCTTTCCCAGCTCAGCCCCGGCTCTCCCCTCGGCCCTGGGCTGCTCGCCCTGCCCCGTTCCCGAGGGTTCCCCGTGGCCCAGGCTGGTGCTGGGCACCGCTTCCCCTCAGCTGCAGCTCCTGCGCAGGAGCCGAGGCAGCGGAGCTGGGGCGAGCCCGAGCAATGCAAAGCGCCCGCAGCAGATGGTCGGTGCCGTCTGTCTCTCCGCCACCGCCTCCTCGCTCTTCCTCTCCTCATTCTCTCTCCCAGCTCCTCTTATTCTTCTATTTTTGCTGATTTACCCCCCCCCCCCCCAAGGACTTCCCAGCCAAGCAGGACCCCCACGTTCTCCTGCACCCCCAGCCCCTATTCCCACCGGGTTCACGGTGCAAAGCCAAAGCTTCAGCTGCTGAGGAATTGAGATGAGGACACAGCTCCCTACGAGGGGGGAAACTGAGGCACAGAGGAGGCTGGGACCTGCTGGTTCCACCCGACCTTCCTCTCCCAGCTGCAGAGAGGCCGCCGCGTGTTTTGTGTCCTTGGCTCCAGCTCTGAGCATCTTTTTGAAGGAGCTGTAAATTCCAGGTACCAAAGAGAAGGGGAGGTTAGAACATCCATAAAATCAGCCTGACTGGATGATTTATCTCCCTCTGCACCCCCAAACTCTTCCCTTGACTCACAGCCCGCTTCCCCAGATCCCGGGTTGTTCTCAGCCCCAGGGGTTAAATTTCCAGGTGGCGCAGCCAAAACGGAGCCCCGAGTTTCTAAAAAGGCCGCGGGCTTTGCAATCCCAGCTCCCGAACACGAGCTGCCCCGTGCCCCCTCTCTCTGCCCGGGGACCCCCGCGTGGCCGCATTCCTGCGCGGTCCTGTCTCCGCGGCGGTGGCCGCGCACTGAGCCGAGGTCGAGCCCTGCAGCGGGGACGATCCCGGCTGATCCCGGCCTCAGGAAGCTGCATTGTTTTTTTGGGGGGGGGTTAATTTCTCCGGTTGTTTGTCTCTTCGCCTCCTCCGGGGTCTCTTTGACGTTGCCAGTCCTGCTGGATGCCCGAAGCTCCTCCCGGGTGGCAGCGGCCGATCCCGACGCGGACAATGGAGCGTGCTGCGGGCTTGGCAGCGGCTCCCTGCGCCGAGGGCAGGGCATGCTGCGGGGGAAGGGATGGGGACCGCCAGGCGGATGCTGCTTGGATGGATTCCCTCTAAAGCCTGACCTGGGTGGGGTTTCCACTGGAAGATCTGTCCCTCAATGACCGGTTTTCAGGTGCTCGTGCCGGGGATGCCCTTGGGAGGGTTGGGGGGGGGTGGTCCCAGCGGGGATCTTGAAGCCCTAAGGGCTCTTGGATAGGGAGTAAAATCCTGTTTGCTGAGGCTCTGAGTAAATCCTTCCCTGATCCCATCAAGTGTTGCTTGATCTCAGTGCTGGCTCCAGCTCCCCTTGGCTCCGGGTGGTGCCGGCGCCTCAGGGGAAGGGATGGGGCAGGGCAGAGCAACCCTGGGGGAAAGGAGGAGAGACCAGAAACAAGGGAGGATGGAACAGGTACAAACCAGACCCTAAACCACAGCCAGCCCTGCTCTTCCCGGTGGGAAACTCTGACTGGGAGCACCTCCTGTCACAGCCCCCCTCGGCCGAGCCACCTCCTGCTGTCCTGTTAGTCCCCACCCTGTCCCCACTTGGCTTTGGGGGACAAAGCTGGCTTTGGGAGCTGTTTCACCCCGGAGGAGGCACTAAGGGGGTTCTAAAGGCGGCCGCCTCCTCCCAGAGGCACAGGAGGGGGCTGGGGTAGATGAGATGGGAAGAGCAGCTCCCTCCTGATGAGGCTCCGAAATGCCTGGGGAGAGATTCATTCATCCCTGCGCTCCTTGGAGGTGCCCATTCATGCCTGGTTTCTGTCACCCCCGGTCAGGTAAGGAGCCTTAAGGATGAAAATCCCCCTCTTTGAGCGCCTTGCAAAGCTGCAGGAAATGTTGCCCGGCCTGAAAAATCCCCCTGTCCTGGCATCCTGCAAAGCTGCCCCGGTGCAGGATGCTCAAGGCACGACCCCGCACCCCTGGTGGGGGTGGGACACGCAGAGCTCATCCCAGGAGGTGCTGCTCCGGCAGGAACGCTCCTCAAAGCTCTCCCGAGCCTGATTCCTTCCCCTGGCCCTGTTGTAGGCGGGCTGGGGCTGTGTGCTGGACGGGAGAGAAGAATCAGCCCCGGGGCTGATGAGGGCAGCTGCCTTGGCTGCTGCCTGCCCTGGTGGGGAGCCTGGCTCTCCCCGCTGGATGGGAGCAGGGCTGGCATCCAGGCTCTTCTCTCCAGCAGCGTTTCACATTCCTTGGGGCTTTTTCTGTCCTTAAAGCTCGTTGAGGACCTTGGAGGGTTGAGGGGCACCAAGGAGGGAGGGGAGGGCAGGGCAGCTCATCCCAAGCTGCCTGTCTTCACGTGGGTGATTGTTTCCAGCCGAATTGCTGAGATGGGATTTTTAAATTGTGTTTTTTAATCAGTCCTCCGAGTGACCCCTCCCAGCCCTGAGCCCTCCTGTGCCTGTACAGCTCGAGTGGGGGCTGGATCACAGGCTGAGACCTTCTGTTACAGGACAGCTGTGGAAACACCTGGCTGGGTGATCCCAACAGAAAAACCTGGGCTGTGCCCAGGGGTCAGGGTAAGGAAACAGTCCCTTCGCCAGATGTTTCGGGTTTATTTCGGACCAGGGGTGCTCTCAGGGCTTTATGCCATGTGGGAGTCAGTGGTCGCTCCTACAGCACCTCCTGGCTTTGGGGACATCCGGGGAAGAACAAAGAGCTTTTGTGTGCCTGGAGCTGGCACTGAGATCCAGCGGGATGTGCTGAGACACAGCCGCAGGTGAGAATTCCCAGGAGGAGGGAAAACAGTTGGATCATTGCCCCCTGCTGCTCTCCATCAGCCCAAGCTGCCGGATCAGAGGTGGTGGGAGGCTCGGGTGAGGGTCTCTGGGAACACAGCGGGTGTTTCTGGGATGAGCCATGTGAGCTCCAAGCTCACTTCGTGCTGTGCTGCAGCGCTGCCAAGCCCTGCCCAGCCACCAGAACCAGCAGAGCGCCCATGCTGCTCTGTCCCTGCCCAGGTCCTTTGCCTCAGGTGGCTGGAGGGGCTCCAGCCTGGGACATGAGGAATTTGGAGACTTGATGCTGGTTTGGGGCAGTTTGCAGCACTTCATTTGATCCAGGAGTGCAGCTGGGGTGGAGAGGATGGGACAAGTTCTGGTTTGATGGGGCTTTTTGAAGTGGTCTGTTGGCACACAGGAAGGATTTTTCATTTGTGCCAAGCTCCAAAAAAAAAAAAAAAAAGAAGAAGGGAGCAGGATGAACCCACCACCATGCGTGGATCCATCCCTGTTGCCTTGCTCCCCACACCCACCCTGTGGGACTGATGGAGCCACCCTGCCCCAGTCTGATTGCTGGGTGAGCTGGGCACCTCACAGCCTGTGATTTCCCCCACCTTTTCCCTGTTCTCTCACAGGGATCATCATCACCTCCCTGCTCCTCAGCTCTGCTCACTGCCCAGGGGTGACCTGGCTGTGGGGAGGCAATGCTGCAGGCAGTGGGGAAGATTCAGGCCAGGGTAGCTCCGTGCCTGCTGTGGGGGGAGGCTGAAAGGGAGATTTGGGAACGGCTTTGCCTGGAAACTTATAGAAAGCTGCATCCTGGGGAAGAAGGTGTGACGTCAAATGCAGCGCTTAAAATATACCCAGGGCAAAATCACATGGCAGCTGGTGAAACAGGAGCTCTGAGCACCAGTCCCAGGGGAGCCTTGGGGATCCGTCCTCCAGCTGAAGCTGCTTCCCAGCCCTTGCCATGACCAGGGAGCTGCTGTGCCAGGCTGGGGACAGCAGGGAGGGCTGGGGACTGCAGGTGGCCGCCTGGTTCCCATCTGCTGCCAGCAGCGGGGCTGTGGCTGCACGGCCCTGCGGCGATTTTTGGGTGACTTCTGTTGGAAGCAGCTACTGGTGGGGACTGCCTGGATGGTGTCTGGCTGTTTCTCATTAGCTGGGTAGAAAATTGTGCTGGGTGCCAAGTTGCTGAGGGCCAGCTCCCCAGAGGGACAGGGATGATGAGCAGCTTGGAAGGGTTGGCTCAGCAGCCCAGGACATGCTTTTCCCACACAGAAGATGCAGGCTGGGGTGAAAATCCTCTGGTTTTGGCACTTTGAGCCCTGTCGAGCCCACCAGGCAGGTTTGCACGGTCAGGGTGAGCACGGCAGGAGCAAGCCAAGTGCTGGCTCGGGCAGCACCAGACAAACCATAGCAAACTCCCTCCCTGCAGGGTTGTGTCCTCCCTTTGAGCCTTGGGTTAATATCAAACCGTTTAAAGTTTTTGCTCTGTTTCCTTGGTACATGAATGTTTAAAAAATGTTCTCTTAGCTTCCTCAAACACTTACTGCTGATATATTGATTGTATAATGTGAATGTATTGATTTTTATGATAAGCATTATTTATAAATTATTGTTATTGTATTTTTAGCCAGCTTTCATCTGCTTTGCCATCTCCTTTTGTGATCACCTACAAGACACGTGTCGCTTTCAGGATCCTTCTTTTTGCTCTCTGCTGACATCTTATAACAAGCTCCACTCAGAGAAACTGGCCCCAAGTCAGGCTGAGATCTCTCTTTACTCCCCCAGGAATAAGCAGCACAGTCGGCAGTGCCTGTGCAAAGAGATCTGAGGCTGAGCAGCCTCTGAAAGGGTTTTATTTTTATTTTCATTTCCAAGGACAAAATGTCCAAGGACCACACAGGTCCCCAGAGTGGGTCCAGGCACTGAGACCATCCCAGATCCCGACTCAGGCCTCTGTGCAGGGCAGAGAGGGCTGGATCCAGCTGTGAGGGAGGGATTTGGGGGTCTATCCCACTGGAAACCCTCCAGGGAGATGGAGCTGGCTCAGATGGGCCCTGCAGACAGTGGCAGGCAGCACCTGGTGTGGGGAACAATATCATCCAAGCTATGAGAAAAACCTTAAGAAAACTCTCTGAGATCACCCAAATTCCTTCCAAAAAATGCAGCCAGGCCACCAAAACCACCTGGAAATGCTGTGACAGGCTGAGCTGGAGTGATGCCACCCAGCCCTGGTGCTCCTGAGCTCGCCCCGTTGCACAACACCGCCTCGGTCGCATCTGCCCCGCCAGCAGCTTGGCATGTGGAGAAAATTAAGACCAGAACTCTGGAGCAGCAGCTCTTTAAAGCATGTCCCACTGCTTGGAGCCCTTCCCAGAGGCCGTGGGACATGGTTTTCATTCCTCTGCCCAGGCTGGGGTTTATTATTTTTCCCTCTATTGTGCAGAGTCCCCTTTATTCCCTGCATGCCTGTCCCCCGGGGCTGAGGGAAGCAGTGTGGTTTTCTTGTGCTCAGACATGGCTTGCTGCCTCCTCCCAAGCACCCTTTTGTATTTCAGACATGATCTCTAGGCCAAAAGTAGATGATCCCTGCTCCTTCCAGGGCTGGAGACACACAGCCTACAGGTGAGTGCCTGGAGGGGCACTGGGCTGGGTTCATTAGAAGCCCTGATAAAGGCAGATGATGCTTTTAAAGGTAATTTTCTCTGTGATTCCTGATGTTTTCAGCTGGGGCTGTCTGGCATCAACCCCTTTTTTGGGGACACACTGCCCTGTGGTGCTGTCATCCCACTCTTGAGTGACCCAAGAGGTTTGGGAGCCCTTGGAAGTGCCACCAGGTCTGCGTGTCCTCGACGGTCACAGGCTCAAGTTGTCCCTGAGGAAGGGGCATCTCTGTGATGGGGAAGGCAAATCCGAGGGGAATGCCCTGCTTGGGATCCCAGCTGTGCTGCAGCCTCTCCCATTCTTGGACACATCTCTTTGCCTCATGGGATGAGAGAAACATCCTGGCAGAGAGAGCTGGGATTCGGATTCTTGGGTAGAAAATGCTCCGCAAGAGCCAGAAATTCCTCTGCTCTGAGTCAGGCTGGGCTCTCCTTTCCCCGGGTCTGCTCCTTCCCCTCCTCGTTTGCAGCGCTGGCCCTGAATGAGCCACGACAGGCCCTGGCTTTGCAGGCAAGCACGCATTTAGAAACCAGAGGGCTTTATCCCCTGCAATTATTATCACTTGAATGTAGGTCGGCTTGACAGCTTAGGTGGAAAATCATCTTTGGAGCGTTCTGGCGCTCCGCACTCACTGTCCTGTTAATCCCCACCTTGTTCCCACTTGGCTTTGGGGGACAAAGCTGGCTTTGGGAACTGTTTCACCCCGGAGGAGGCACTAAGGGGGTTCTAAAGGCGGCCGCCTCCTCCCAGAGGCACAGGAGGGGGCTGGGGTAGATGAGATGGGAAGAGCAGCTCCCTCCTGATGAGGCTCCAGAATGCCTGGGGAGAGATTCATTCATCCCTGCGCTCCTTGGAGGTGCCCATTCATGCCCAGTTTCTGTCCATCCCGGTTCTCCCGTCTGTCCCTCCCTCCCTCCCCACAGCTCTGGTGTTTGGGAGCGCCGGCTCTGCCGCATCCCTCCCGGGAGGCACCGCTCCGTCTCCGCCCGCCCCATCCTCACCCGCTCCGTCCTCGCTCCCTCTAAACCTCCCCCCTGTATTTTTCCTCCCGAAGTCACAACTTCCATCCTTTAAAAAGCCTCCCCCCACGCCGGACCCCCTCCCCTGGGCCAGTGCTATGAATGAATGGCTGGTGGCCCTGTGATGCCATTTCCATGGTGACAGATGGCAGCGGGAAATGCGGGGATCAGGGTCACATGAGAGCAGCGGTAAATTCAGGCAGTTATTTATAGGCTGCTGCTCCAGCGTTTATGGAAATGCGTCTGCCTTCGACCGTGGTATCAGCCCTCCGCCGGCTCTCCGGGGCACTGCTCTTCCAGGAGAGACATTACTCATGCTCTGCTTTAATCCAGACTGTTCCTGCTGCTCAGCCTGGTGTCGGAAAAGTACCGGGCAGAGGGTCTGGTTTATTTTTTCCTGAGCCTGAATCTCTCTGAATCAGCCTCAGCCAAACGCAGCCGTAACCTTCCCGCATCTGGCACCTCCTGTGCTGATGGCTGCAGTGTGGCGGGGCCATAACCTGTATTTTTGGTCCTGGAAATGTTCATGGCAGAGCGCAAATCCAGCTTTGTCTCATCTGGTTTTAGCTCTGATACATCTGGGAATATTTCCATGCCTCAGTTTACCAACCAACACTTTGGTGATGTGTGGTGAGCCAAAGGGAGATTTTAAATCTACAAGGGAGGATTTGTGAGACCTTCAGGTGTCATTGAGCCAGCCCTCCCCATCCGCAGTAGGGTTATCCCTGCTCCCTGATGAGCTGTGCAGGAGCAGGGTGCTGAATGGCTGGTTCAGCCCCTCCTTCATAAGGATCCTTGATTTCTCTTTGCTTAAGACCCCCTAATCAGGATGCCCGATCTTCTTTCAGTTAATCTGGGTGTGCAGAGTTTGCTGCTGCTGGCACTTGCAGCCCACAGGATCTGCAGCTCCCCTTCCCCAGCCCTCCAAGCTCAGGCCCATCTTCCCATGGAGACAGTGCCTGGAGGCAACAAAATCCCCATCTTCAGAAATCGGAGTCAGGGAATCAGGGAGTGGTTTGGGTTGAAGGGACCTTAAAGCCCACCCAGTGCCACCCCTGCCATGGCAGGGACACGTCCCACTGCCCCAGGTGTCTCCCAGCCCCATCCAGCCTGGCCTTGGGCACTGCCAGGGATCCAGGGGCAGCCACAGCTGCTCTGGGCACCCTGTGCCAGGGCCTCCCATCCCTGTCCCCTGTGGGATTATGCCCTTTTCTGACCTTGTTTCTAGTCCCATTTCTCTTTTGACAATGTCTGTCCTATTCCATGGCATTTCTAAATCAGCATTTCTTATCTCGAGGTTTGCGTACAGATGCACACCATGTGAGCCTTCTGTCAAGCTTTGAGAATTCTCTACAAATCCATTTCCCACGTCCCCTGCATGTCCCCATTGGGGTCCTGGCTGTCTGTCCTGTCCAAATCTCCCTTTCCCAGCCTGGGCATCTCCTCCTTGGCTTCCCTGTTTGCTTCCCCACCACCCAAAGGGATGTTCCACAGGTAGGGCTGTCCCACAAACACAGGAAATACCAAGTCTTTGGAGAGGTCACGAGGACTGAGCACAGCCCAGAGCAGCCCCTGGCAGGCACTGACCACATCCCAGCTCTCCCAGGCTGGATCCATCATCCATCACGCCCTGGATCACGTGGAGATGTTGCCACCAGCCCAGCAGCCACCGTGGGTGTTGCACTGGGAGGGTGTTTTGATTTTTAAATCACGAATGTGACGGGTCCATTCCCTTTCCAGTGCTGCCTTCCCCAAGCCAGGCTGGGAGAGGCACAGTTAATGGAGTGTGGCTCGTTCCTTCCCGGGGGAAGAGGCAGAGTTATGGCCATCGGTGCTGGCCCAGCTCCCAAGCACCTGGGAGAATTGATCCTTCTGTGCCTAATAGGCTGGAAAGGGAAAGAGTCCAAAGGCCAGGAATGTGTATAAACACTGTGATCCAGGAGCTGGGGCAGCGTGGTTTGGGGCTGGAGGTTTGAATCCTCTGCAGTTTGTGTCTTCCAAATGTGTTTTTCCTCCTATCAGAGTTTCTCACTGGATTTTGGTACCAGCATCACCAGCACCAGAAATATACTGGTTGTGAAAATGCAGCCAGGCTCCATTGCTGAATGTGTGTTTTCAGGACCAGGAGACTTTTCCATGAGATACTGAAACAGAAGTGAGCTCCTCTGAAAACTTTCCCCCTGTTTTCCCTGCAGTGAAGCAACCTAAGAGCCCTGTGCTTTTCCTGATTAATCTGATTAGAGGTTTTCTGAGGGCAGCACTGAATAGATGGGGAAGGCTGAGCCCCCCGGGTGTCCTGTGCTCTGCTCCCCACACCAAGCAGCCTGAGAAGCTGTGGGAAATTGGGCCTAAAAAGCTGGATTTGGGGTTTGCTCATCCTCAAGAGATGTCTGTGCAAGGCATTTCTGCCTTTGTCTGTATTGAATGTGGTGCTATATCCCATGTCCTGTTGGGAAGGAAAGTGAAGTGGTTTCACCTGAAGAATTTTACTGCCTGCATTAAAGGTGGGTTAAAGGTGGAGACCCCAGAGCAGCCTTCCAGGAGCTGAGGGGGCCTACAAGGGTGCCAGAGGGGGACTACTCAGAAATTGGAGTGACAGGACAGGGGGGATTGGGTTTGCACTGAAAGATGGGGAATTTTGGTTAGATATTAGAAAATAATCCTGCCCTGTGAGGGTGGGCAGGCCCTGGCACAGGGTGCCCAGAGCAGCTGTGGCTGCCCCCAGATCCCTGGCAGTGTCCAAGGCCAGGCTGGACAGGGTTTGGAGCAGCCTGGGATGTGGAAAGTGTCCCCCATGGTGGGGTGGAATGAGATGGGCTTGAAGGTCCCTTCCCAGCCAAACCATGCTGCAATAAATGCAAATATCTCAAATATCTCAGAGCTGGCTGACACCCAGCTCAGCCCACTCTGCTCAGTGCTGCTCCTGGGCTCCTGTGGCAGGGGGAACTGGTGTGGCCAGGGATGTGGTGTCCTCTGAGCCCAGCGCTGGCTCTGGGCTCCCCGAGTGTCACAGGGCTCAGGACCAGCACTGAGCATTCCTCACACTGAAGGGGCAGGTGCAGGATTCACACCTGAGTGAGGGGGAGCAGAATTTGGGGCCTGGCCACTGCTGCTGCCTCCCTCCTGTGTGGTCCCAGCCAAAGAAAGTCTTCTGAAATACCAAATAAGAAAAGAGATATGAAATACCTCTTTCAAATAATGAAACATAGCGGGTTTAGATTAGATTTTAGAGAAAAAATCCTTCCCTGTGAGGGTGCTGAGGCCCTGGCACAGGGTGCCCAGAGCAGCTGTGGCTGCTCCATCCCTGGCAGTACCCGAGGCCAGGTTGGACAGGGCTTGGAGCAGCCTGGGACAGTGGGAGATGTCCCTGCCAGGGGACGAGGTGGTCATCAAAGTCCCTTCCAATGCAAACCATCCTACAAGTACCTGACAATAAATCAGGGGAAAGGGGTGCCCAAAGCCCCCAAACACTCCCTCCCCCAGGGGAAGCAGCAGCCGGGAGGGCCCTCCTGGGGCTGCTCTTTAGGGGCATTTTAAAGGGGTTTTATTTTCCCCACAGCAAAACCAGACCCACCCCTTTGTGTCAGGACTCGATGCTACTTTTTTTTGAATGCGAGAGCCTCCCTCGGAGCAGGGGGGGTGGCCCGGCACCCCAGCTTTGACGTGCAGCCCTGGTGACTCAAGCCTGCGTCAGGGGCTGCGTGTCCCTTCGCGTTGATTTTTTTTTATTTTTTTTTTTTATTTTTTTTTTTAATTTGCTATCCCCTTTCTTTCTTTATTTCCCGGGAGCCGTGTGGAGTTACCTCCCTCCGGCGAAGGCGAGCGGGGCCGGGCGAGCCCAGCGCGCATCCACCGGGCGGCGGCGGGGCGGGGGGGGGACCCGGAGCGGAGCCACCGCTACCTCGGAGCTTCACCGCGGAGCCCTTCCTGGCCGCTGCTCGTCTTTCCCCGCCACTACTGCTCCCGTTCGCCCGGCTCCCTGCAGCCCCGGCAGCCTCGGACCGGCCCCGCCGCCGCCCGGACTCGCCCCTCGCATCGGAGCGGGGGGAATTTGGGTGATTTCTGCCGGGAATTTGCGCCGTTTCCTCCGGGACCGGGCCGGCTTCTCCTGGAATCGGGTCGGTTTCATCCTCCCAGGGAGCCGCAGCAGCGCCGAGGTGAGGATGCTCCCCCCATCCCCGCTCCGGGCTCTCGCTGCCGGAGTGTCCCCACCCCGCCGGTGGCTGCCGGCCCTGGGTGTCCCCTCCCCAGCGGGGTCTTTTGGGGGGGAAGATGCTCAGGGCCGGGGTGAGGTTAATGGAGGGGACAGCCCAGCCTGGAGGCATCAGGCGTGGCCCTCAGGGTGGTGGCATCCAGGGCTGGGGGGACATTTAGAGACAGCAGAGGGCTTGAGCCACTCCAGGGGCTGGGGGGTCACCGCCGGGGGTGGCACTGGGTTCCTGCCCAGCTCCTGCTGCTGGGGGGCTCATCCCGTTTGAGGATGGGTGGAAATGCAGCCTCCAGGTTGACCTTGACAATAACATTGGGAGAGGAGAAAGCATTGGGCTGCAATGAATATTTCAGTCCTGGTCCCTGGAGTGGTGGGGGGGGGGGTTTGCCCCTTCTTTTATTTTTGTGCTGCTCCTTGAGTGTGGATGGTTGGGTTTGAGGTAGAAAATGGGGCTTAAGGGTCCTGGTTTTGTGAAATTCCCAGGATTGGGTGTGGGGAGCCCTTGGCCCCTCTGTGCACGTTGGATACACCCAAAGGTGTGTTTTTTTGGGCTGGCCTCTTGGCCAGGTCCAAATTTCCATCACTCCAGGAATGTGGGGCTCAAACCAGCTGAGAAATCTGCTCCCAGCTCTTTGTAGAGGACCCAGAAGGTGAAATCCTGCTTCCTGGATCACGCCTTGTGTCTGAAGCACCTGAGGTTTGAATCCATCAGGAGCTGATGTAACTATTTCTGGTCTTGGTAGGAAAAAAACCTGGAGCAGCGCGGCAGCAGAGCTATTCTCAGCAGGGTGGAGAGTTCCTTGTGAATATTTCTCCAGAGGTGTCAGGACTAGGTCAAGGAACCTGGCTGGGGGTGTGACTGCTCCAAGGGAAATAAAATCTGGGTCTGAGCTGTCCACTGGGAGGGACTGGAGGTGGCTCTGCTAAAACCAGTAGGAATAAAAGGCTTCAGTTTAAATCTGGAATGACTCCACTGCTACTTCAGGCTTGCAGAGAGCAGGAATCTGGAGTTATACCAGAGCTGGAGTCATGAGGATCAGATTTACCCCAGATCAGATGCTGACCTGCACAGGTCCAGGCGAAATCATTGCAGCCCTGCTTTTACCCCATCCCGGGCTGGGTTTGGACTTGTTTGTTTACAAACGTAGCAGCAGCTTCATGAATTACAGCAGGGAAAAGCAGCGCTCACGGCGGGGTTTGGATGCCCCTGTTTGTTGCTTTTCAGGATAAATCTTGGCTGGTTTGGGGCTCAGTCAGTAACCTTTGGCTGGAGTGGGTGAATTACAATGGATCACTGAGGTCTAAGTGGAAAACGATCATCTGGTGAATCAAACCCAGCCCTGAAGGGATCATATGATGGTTGCCTTTGCTCTGGTGTCACGTTATTGCAGCTGTGTGTGTTTTCATGCTACCAAATGAGACATGCAAGGAGCCCCAAGCCCACGAATCCACGGGCTCACACGCTTCGTGACAAACCCGAGCGCCAGGGCTGCTCCTCCGCCCGTGCCCATCTTGTGACCCACCGGCAAAACCCTTCCGGAGGTTTCTTGGCCATACTGGGGACAAGAGTCCCTGTAACGTCACAGCCGTGTCCCTCTGAGGCGGGACAGGCCCCCGGCTGGGCCGGGCACAGCAGCCAGCCCGGGTGGAGCAGGGGCCGGTGCAGCTCCAGCCGCGCTTTGCTGGAGAGGAATTGGGGTTATTTATAACAGCTGGGCGCTGGAGGAGCCTCTGGGGTGGGTGTAAGACAGAAGCGGGGGCAGCTCTGATTCATCAGCGCTCCTGTGTCACGATGCTAAAGCGGGACGCGGCTTGCACGGGGAGGACGAGGAGCGGCTCCAGCCCCTCCGGGGGAAACGCCGGCTGCGAGTGGCCGAGCTGCCTTCAGCCCCAGCCAGCCTCGCTCCTGGGATGCTTCTCGCAGGTGTCCCCGTGCTCTGTCACCCTGTCACACTGACCCCATCTGCAGTTTGTGCCTCCCCAGGGCTGGGTGTGAGGAGGGGAGAGCCCTGGTGGCACTGAGTCACCCCGTGTCCTTTCGGCATGGGGTGAGAGCTGGGTGCTAATTAGCAGGGCTCATTTTAACGAGGGCACAATGGGAGCAGCCCTAATGAGCCCAGATGGTAAAATCCTTTCCCTGTGGAGCCAGAGGCCGAGCAGGGAGGAGCAAACCCAGCAGATTTAAGATGGAGGTGTCTTGGCCCAGCCTTGGCTGGTGGAAAAGGGAGGTTTGTGTGGTGGAGGCTGTGGGAAGGTCCTCGGAGCAGGGCAGGGGTGGTCAAAGCTGCAAAAACTCTGCCTTGGGCAAAAATCTCTTCTTGGGGCTTTGAAGAGAAGTTTGGATGCTGCTGGGAGGGTCCTGCCCTTGGTTTCCTGTGGCTTGGAAGAGCGGGATGCTTCCCAAAGGACCAGCTCTGCCAGGGCCATCCCCATCCCACCCCAGAGGCTCTCCTGACCTCAGGGAGCAGCAGGAGGGGGCCTGGAGCTGGTTCTCTCACGACTTGGGCTCAAAGTGGGATGTGCATCCAGGTCTCCTTCCCTTGGCTCTTGGCTGTGGAGCACAGAGGGATGACGGGAGGGATCTGTGGTCCTTCCCTCCTCCTCTGCTTCCCGGTGACCTTGGATCTGTCCCTTCTCCTCCCTGTTCCAGTCTCCCCACCTCACCGAGCAGCCTTGCCCTGGGTGCAGTATTTCCTCGGTTCTGTGTGTGTCAGGGAGGATGAGGAGCTGCAAATTGATGCTCAGATCTCCCAGCCCGAAGCTGAGAGTAGATTTCCACCTCCTGAAATCCCTCGGTTCCTCTGTCCCCACTCCTCCCTCCTTTCCCTGCTCTGTGACCTTGGTGGGGTGAGCTGGACCTTTCCAGGCCTGGGAGCTGGATGCTTCACCAGGAGCATCTCTCCCCTCTCCTTTAGGAGCTGTGGAGGATTTCTGTGGAAGCTGAAGGGGGAGAAATGGTAATGGTGGGGTAGGGAGGGACAGCAGAGAGTCCTCAGGGGGTGAAATGCTAATTTTTAATTCACCCAACCTCATCTTGTGGCTTTTCCTGCCTCAGTTTCTCCTTTCTGGACCCAAACGAGGGATAAACGTAGAATCTGAACACAGGAGAGGAGAGATTCCACTGTGTCCCATCATTTGGACCCAGAGCACGTTTGCTGCCGGTGGCTGCTCTCCTTGGGTTCTGCTGTAAATCCCCATCTCCTCCCTGCCTTGCCCTGTGCTCCCAGGCCCAGCTGAAAGCTTTGCTGACACGTCTCCAGCCTGCTTATTGCTCCCCAGCTGCCTTCCCAAGAAAGCAAGGATGGGCTCAGACAGGACACGTGGCTCGGAGCCTCCCTCCTCCCCTGCTCCCTTGTTGATGCTACTGGCAGGGCTGGGGGTGTGGGGGGTTTTCACTCATCCCAAATAGCAGCTTTTCCCCACGGCTGCTTTTGGGATCCATGGGAGCCTCTGAGCCGGGATTGAACCCCCTGGGTGTGACAAGGCAGGAGCTTCTCCATCCCTGCCCTTTCCCTGGTGGGTTAAATCCAGTTTGTCCCGTGGCAAACCAGTCCCACGTGCCTTGGGTCCTGCAGTGGTGGCTCCCGTGCCAGTCCAAAGGGCTGCGGTGCTTGGGGTCACCCTGTGCCACCTGGACAGGAGGACATGGATGGGGACTGCCACTTTGTGCCAGCAGGAGCCCTGGACTCAGCCCAGGGGTCTGGCCTGGGCACAGGGCTCAGGGAATGCTGGCTGCTGTCTGAGGAGTTAAATATGAAGGTTTCACTGGGACCAGGGAAGTGGGAATCCCATTCAAGGACACACCCAGGGACACGGAGCAGGACGAGGTGAGTTATCCCCAGTGCCTCCCCTTGTAATGCCTGCTCAGAGACACCAGCACTGACCACAGCACAAACTGGTCCTTCCCAGGGTCCTGCTGTGGGAAAAGCCATGTTCCCTCTCCAGCGGGGTGGCACCAGCGCTGGTTTTACCTGGGCAAAGCTGTGGGTGCAAAGGCAGCCCGGGTCTGGCAGCGTGAGTGAAGTTCTTGCAAGCCATGGGCTCTGGAAAACCCTAATCTGTCTTCTAAAGAGAGAGAGAAAAAAATGCACATTTAAGAAAATTAAGGTCATGGGGACTAAGTAAACAAGCTGAATCTCCATCTGTCGGTGACAAGGGTTTTCTATCTCGCTCCAGCCTGGAAAGCTCCTGGTTGTCAGCTGATCTGCCTTGTCTTTCTCACAGGGTGGTTGTTATTTTTGGCAGATGATTTTTTGATTAAATTCCCTTTTCTACCAAAGGAATGTGCAGAAATACCTTTCTCAGATGGATTTGGACTGTGCTTTTTCATTTGAGGGTACAGACCTTGGGGCTGATGCAAAAGGCTGGGAAATGAAAAGGAAGAGCCCTGCTGACCTCGCTTTCCCTGGCCCGTGCTCCTGTGCTGTGTGCGTTGGTGGCTTCGTGCAGGCTCTGGCTGGGCTCATCTCCCATTCCCAGCAGGGAAGGGGATGATGAAGGCTGGGTGTGCTCATGGAATTGGGAATGATCCTCTCTCCTTCAGGCCTGGATCTCTGCCAGGCAACACCACCATGCCCGGGCCGGAGCTGAGGCATGGGGAGGCAGCAGGAACTCCCCAAACCAGCCATGGGGACGCTGCCAGAGCCATCCCAGGATCAAGATCTGGATCTCTGCTATGGTTTTCCCCTCTAGTTTAGTTTGGGCACATCTCCCACGGGCAGGGATTCTTGTACCTGCCCTTCTCCTGCCAATGTTTAGAGAGCCCACCCCCATTCCATGAAAGCAGCCAAGCAGCCCTGCTGCTTCCCCAAATCCTTTGGGAATGTTGCTGTCAGGAGTGTCCTCCAAGGCTCTGAGAGCTTCTGGGGCTTTGTAGGTGCTGGAAGGACCCTGCTCCTCCAGGATCTGTGTCCTGGTGCCTCTCAGCTCCTCAGAACAACTCGGGGGGGACCTAAACCGAGGAGAGGAATGGGCTGAGATCCACAGGGATGCTGTGGGGTCTGTGCTCAGCACCACCTGCCCTGGAGCTGGGCACCTCCAAGGGTTTGGGGTGTCCCAGGAAAGCTGTTTGGGTGCCCCCACCATGGGCCACTGTACTCTGGGGGCTTGGCCAGTACATCCTGGATCTTCTTGGCTCTCTCCCTAACCCTAAGAGATACTTTAGAGATCCTAAAGAGATACTTTAGAGAATCCTAAGAGATACTTTAGCCCCAAGCCCGAGTCCTCCTGGTGCTCTGGAGGAGCTGCCGAGCAGACAGGGAGCAGCAAACAACCCGTGGGTGATTTAGCCAGGTCTGCACAAATCCACACAGAGCCCGAGCCAAGCCTGATGGAAATCCTGCACTTTCCTGGCTGCTGGATGGGCCCTTGCCGTGCTCTGTGCCCATCCCCGTCCCGGCTGAGGACGCTGCAGCCCCGGGCAGCCACGTGCCGGTAATTGCCACGATTGAGCGAGGGCTGGTGTGAATGAGCCCTCGTTAGGAAATTAAACATCGCTGGCCTAGGCTTGAAAAAATAACTCAAGCGGCTTCTCCGGAGGAGCCGGATCCAGGAAAGATGTGGAGCCGAGGTGGTTGCCTGGCAACGGATGCAACCGACAGTTGAAAATAGATTTTTTTTTTTCCCGTATAGGAACAGGGCCTGGCAAAGGGGGAACTTCCGTCAGGGGTGAGAAAACACCAAGGTGAGGGTGGGTGAGGGGGAGGTTTCCTGCTCCCGGTGTTTTGCTCCTGGGCTGGGATGGGGATGGGCTTTGCTGCCTGGGCTGAACCCACTGCCCTGAAAAGGGATGGGATTGTGGGCTGAGCTGGATCAAAAATGTCCAAAAGGAAAGAAGAGCTGGGAATGGCTCTGGAAAAGCCCCCAGGGTGGGAGGAGGTGGCGCTGCTGCCCAGCTGGGGTGGGTCAGGTCTCTGAGCACAGCACCTCTGCTCTGCCATGGCCCAGCCACCAGCCGGGTGTCCCCTGGGAGCAGAGATGGGGAGGACACGAAAGAAGGAAGCGTAGCTCTTCAGGAGAGGCACTTTTCCAAGCTGAGGGATTTGGTGTGGGAGTTCTGTGGTTTTTTTCCCCAGCTGATGTAGCACCATGGTCCAATCTAGGGTGGCAGTTGCCCATCTGACCCCAGTTCTCCCAGTATGGAGAGGAAGGACATGGTGCTTTCCCAGTTTGGGGATCCCCAACCCAGTGGAGCAGATTTCCACAATGTCCCCAAGATTTTTGAGGCAGGGGAGAAATCTGCAGGGCTGGGCTGGGTTCTGAGCACCTCCCGAGGTGCTTCTGTGCAGGATCGCTCCTCCTGAGCCACGCTGAAGGCTGGAAAGTGAAGGGGCCAGGGCTGATGGCTTTGCCTTGGCTGCTGCTGTTTTTGCAGCCGTTATCTGTTGTAAAGCTGCCTGGGGAGATTTACATCAGGCTCCAAGGCTTTTAAGTCGCTCCTGATAACTTCCTGGGATGCAGAGATAGCCTGGGCATTTGTCACTGTCCCCTGAGTGCTTCCAAGCTGTCGTGGAGTGAAGCCTGGGCTCTGCTGATGGTCAGGAGGGGAAGGAGCAGCACAGGCAGGGCAGAGGCTGGATTTGGTCTCAGGCCTTGTGAGGTTCAGCTGCTGGGCCGGAGGTGTTAGAGGGGAGAAGAGGTGTCACAGTGATGTGACCTGTCATCACCTGCCACTGTCCCCTGGAGCCCAGGGAAATTCCTCTCTCTGGGACACAGGAGGCTCTTCTCCATGAACGAGAGCAGCTGTGGCTGCCCCTGGGTCCCTGGAAGTGTCCAAGGCCAGGCTGGACAGGGCTTGGAGCAGCCTGGTCTATGGAAGACATCCCTGCCGATGGCAGGGGTGGGGTTAGATGAGCTTTAAGGTCCTTTCCCACCCAAACCATCCTGGCACTCCATAATTCTCAACCAGAACGTTGCTCCTGGTCCGTCGTTCCTGGAGCAGGAGACCCTCCAGGTTCAGATGCAGGTCCCAAGGCACAGGGGGATGGACACCCCTCTCTCCTGGTGCTGCCGGTCCCACCAGGTCACCTGGGGATCAGACAAACCCAACCGACCCCAGCTGACCCCTTCCCCCCCCAGGTCCTGCTGATGAAGAGGAGGTGAGGCCCGAGCTGCAGCTCACCCTCTGCGCTGTTCCCCGTGGGACGTTCCTCCTCTTCCCTCACCCCGTCGCGCCCCGGGGCCGTCCCGATGCCGAAGAACAGCAAGGTGACGCAGCGGGAGCACAGCAGCGAGCATGTCACCGAGTCGGTGGCCGACCTGCTGGCCCACCAGGAGCCCGTGGACTACAAACGCAGCGTCCTTAACGTGACGGAGGAGGCGTGGGACAAGCAGAAGGAGGGAGATGAGGAGCTGGATGCGGAGAACCGGCCGGCGTGGAACAGCAAGCTGCAGTACATCCTGGCGCAGATCGGCTACTCCGTGGGGCTGGGCAACGTCTGGCGCTTCCCCTACCTCTGCCAGAAGAATGGAGGAGGTGAGACATGGGGCAGGGATGGGATCAGCCCTTGGAGAAGGGGGTGCGACCCAATCCTGCCTCACTGCCTGTTGGGGTGTGGATCCCAGGAGAGGACAGGGGTGATTTGGGCTCTAAAATGGGTGATTTGGGCTCTAAAGTGTGTTGTTTGGGCTCTGAAGGGGGAAAGGGCTGCTAGAAATTGTGCTGAGATGTGGAAATCTCCAGGATGGCTTCTTCCTAAAGACTGTCCACCTGCTTGCTCCAAAGTCACGGTGAATCCCAGGTTGGGAGCTAGGATTTCTGGCTTCTCCCCCTGATTTCTGCTGGGAATATTGCAAGTAACGCCAGCCCCAACACCCCTAGAGCCATAGGCTTTGTGGTTCTCTGATCCCTAACCCTAGTGGCAGCCTGGGGCTGTGGCTGAGGTCCCCAGTGCCATGAATGACCCAGGTTAGCAATGATGTGTGCACAGCAATGTTGGTACAGTGCTGTGCTCCCCTTGGCGTGCTTTCTCCAGCCCCAGCACTCTAGAGCTGTAGGCTGTGTGGTTCTCTGACCTCTAACCCTAACCCCAGTGCCTAATTTGGAAATTAGGGCTAAAAAGGGAAGAGAGAGCCCCTCCATTCCCCTGGGTTCTTGAAGCCACATTTTGTGGTTCCATCCCATTCCCATTCTCTCATCCCACTCCAGGCCTCCTCCTTGGGCTTCCAAGAGCAGCCCAGAGGGGTCAGGTCTTTCCCAGCTGTGCTGAGCCCCACCACCCTTCATGACACTGATGAGAGAGTGGGTTCCTCATTATTAATCCAGACCAGTCCCTTCCCACCCACGTTGGAGGGAGCCAGGACAGTGCCCCCATCCCCTGAGCTCTCCGTGTTCCCCCTGTTCCATCCTTTGCCGTGGCCCCAGCCCTGCAGCTGCTGAACCTGCGGCGCTCTCAATAATTAAAACATCTCCGATGTCATCGTCAGGATGAGTCATTCTGTCAACCAGACCTGTGCTGTCAGCACTCCCCTCCCGGGGCTGCTCACGCCCCATTCCCTTCCCTCCTGTCCGGGATGGAGCTGGCTGTGCCTGGCTCCTGCATCCCAGCACCTCCCGGTGCCCTGCTTTGGCTCCAGCTCAGCTCTGGCAGAGCGCAGCTCTTCACGGTGTGTTTGTCCCAAATTCAGGGCTGGGAGAGGTCAGTACAGCCCTGCTTGGCTTCATTACACAGCTGGCCTCTGATTGCCAAGGAAGTTTTCCCCATTAAATGAGCTTTAGAACCAGATTTCCCCATTAAATGAGATTTTTAAACCAGATTTAGAACCAGAGGTTGGAGAACCAGAATCCTTCTCTACAAGGATTAACCCAGCTGTGCTTCAGTTTCCCCATGCCACAGCAATGCTTAATTAACCATAATTAGTGCAATCAATGAAAAATCCTCAGCTTAGGCTGAGCTCTCTGCTGCCCTGGGTATTTGGGGGGCTTTGGCCTCAGCTGAGCAGGTGCTGGGTGGCAGGAGGTGCAACTGGTACTGCCAGGCTGGGATTCCTCCTGGTGTATTCCTCAAATCCGGGGCTGAACTCGCTGTCTGTGTGTGGGGGGCATTAAAGAAGTGGTTTTGGACACAAGACCAGATGGGATGTGGAATGGGGATGGGAACTGAGGCAGCACAGCCCTGACACTGCTGCAGCAGAGGAGATGAACAATGGGTTTGACCCACCCTGTGCTGGGATCCAGGGGCACTGAGCCAGGCAGGGACTGGGACAAGCAGCTGCTTTTAGGAGCTCCTTGCTGTGATAGAACATCTTTCTGCAGCAGGACTGAAAATAAAAGGCTTTACAAGCTGCCCCAACCATTGCCACTATTCCATGGATGGGGAAACTGAGGCACAGAGCTGGGAACTGGCTTGAGCAGCAGATTGCTGGGCTTTGCTGCATTTTTCTTTTACCCAAGTGGCATCATCTGCCTGTCCATGGGGCAGACACCGATTCTCTGCCTTTTCCTCCTGCCATGTGCAACCCTCCTGGCTGGGATTCGCACCAGGCCGTGAGGCTGCTGCCAGCAGTGGGTGCAGGAGCTTGGGAGGGATGGACAGACCTTTCCTGGGTGCTCTGAGCAGCTCCAGGATGCCATGGCGGCGGCTGCTTTCTCTCCTGTTCCCTGAGCAGGTGTCTGCGGGGGAGAATGGCTGCAGGCTGGTAGCAGGATGGGCTGGAGCCAAATTCCCAGGACTCGGAGTGCCGGGAGCCAGCAGGGGCTGGCAGCTCTGCCCTGGTGTGCACAGGCGTGAGCTGCTGCTCACCTTTCCAGGCATTACAGCAAGAAATCTCCAATACTGGACAAATTTGCATCTGAATCTGTCTCATGTCCACCTATCTGTAGGTTGAGACACCCAGGAGAGTGCTGCAGACATGGGATGCTCGTGATCCTTCCTGCATTTTCCTGAGCTCCAGCTCTGCTCTCTGCCTCTCCTTTTACCCTCCCAATCACCCTGGGCTGCTGCACCTCAATTTCTCTCCCTACCCCCATTTTTAACACACCATCCCCACCCATGCTGGGGCTGATGTGCTTTGCAGAGTCCCTGCTTGGAGCAGCAACCCCTGCCCCAGGTCCTGCCTTGGCCCAGGTGTGACGGCTGTCACTGGGCTGTCAATCCAGGCGGGAATTTCAGTTGTCTTTGGTCCGTCTGCTACCCAGCAGGAGCCAGGCCCATTCTCCTGAGCCCATTCCTCAGCTCCTGGCAGGAGCTGGAGCCATTCCTCAGCCGGGCGCTGCAGCGTGAGTCATCGCATCCTTTACGGTCATCGGTTCTGCCTCGGGAGCCGCCGACTCCTCTCCAGCCCCTACAATCACACAGACATTAACCGAGTTTTAATCCAAGTTTTTTCCACTCCTCGGGCCGTGCAGGGTGGCACGTGGCCTGGTGATGCTGCTGCTGGGAATGTGGGATGTCCAGGGGGATGTGCTGGGACAGGGGGCTTGGCTGTGCCTGCGGGAACAGGGTGGCTCAGGAATGTGGCCGTGTCCCCAGGGGTCAGCTTATGGAGGTGGCTCCTTACACATGGAGATCTGTCTGCAAGGATTCAGGGAATCCTTGGGGTCTATCCCACATGATCCATAATGGTAGGGAATGCTTCCACACATGTTTGCTCCTCTCCACAGCTTCTCCTCTGGCCAAGCTCTGATCTGCATTCCTGGATCACAAAATCATGGAAACCTTTAGGTTGGAAAAGCCCTCTAAGGTCATTGAGTCCAAACATCAACCCAGCACGGGGCCACCCCTAGCCCATGTCCCCAGGAGGAACACCTACACGGTTTTTAAACCTTTGCAGGGATAGGGATTCCCTTGTTGCCCTGGACAGCCTGTGCCAGTGCCTGACTGTCCTTCCCATGAAGAAATTTGTCCTAATATCCAATCTAAGCCCTCCTGGTACAACTTGAGGCTGTTTGCAAATGAACTGATGGACCAGGCAGAGCCTGTCCCAGCTCTGCCCTGCTTGTCCGCCCATGTCCATCTGTCCTTGGCTGCACTGGAGCAGGGAGATCTAGAATGACCTTTCTCTCCCCTTCCAGGTGCCTACCTGGTCCCTTACCTGGTCCTGCTCATCATCATCGGGCTGCCCCTGTTCTTCCTGGAGCTGGCAGTGGGGCAGCGGATCCGCCGGGGCAGCATCGGCGTCTGGAATTACATCTGTCCCCGCCTGGGAGGCATCGGCTACGCCAGCTGCCTGGTGAGCGCGCCCCGGGGAGCCTCCCGCCCCAGCCCGGGGTGTGCGGGGTGAGGCAAACCCCGCGGAGCCCCAGGGGGAGGTTCGAGAGGTCAAGAGGTGTTTTTGCAGCTGGTTTGGGAATGCACCCACCCCCTGATCCCAGCAGCCCCGGAGGGACTGGGGACATTTCACTGCCCTGTGGTTTGATGCCATGTCCTCCTCCTTCCTCCCCCCAGGTCTGTTTTTTTGTTGGTCTCTATTACAACGTCATCATCGGCTGGAGCATCTTTTACTTCTTCAAGTCCTTCCAGTACCCCCTGCCCTGGAGCGAGTGCCCCATCGTGAAGAACGGCTCGGTGGCCGGTGAGGCACGGGAAGCTCGGCTGGGAGGGAGCAGTTCCCAGGGAAGGGGGGCTGTGGGACCCTGTGGGACACATCAGCACCCCAGCAGGAGGTGGGGCCTCGGGAGGCAGAGGTTCCTCTCTGGCCCAGCTGCCCCGACCATATGGAGAGCTTCCCCTTGGCTTGGATGGGTGTCTCCAGTGCTCTCTCTCCCCACTGGTGGGATTTGATGCCAGTTTGGGAATCCTGAGTCCCCACTGATGGGATTTTCAGGCTGCCTCAGTGCTTGAGGCCAGGATCTGACCCAGGACTGTGGAGGGAGGCAGTGAGAGTCAGGCAGGGGCTGCTCCACTGCCTGACTGAGACACAGATGGAGCTAATGGTGTTTTATAACATCTGAGCACCAGCCTGGGACTCTCTGACAAGTTTTATAGCAAATGAAAATGTCTCTCCCCGTATTTAACATCTCATTTTCACCTGGTAGTAGTTTTACATCCTGTCTGTTCTTTTCCCTGCTAGGAATGAGCCCCATTAATTTCTGCCCCTCAGTTTCCAGAGGTGTCTCCCTTCCCTGGCTGTCTCCAGTGGGTCTTTGACATTTGATCAACCCAGGAGACAGTGGATGACTCTCCCCCTCATGCTCTCCTGCCTCTGTTCTGCAGTTGTGGAGACCGAATGCGAGAGGAGCTCAGCCACCACCTACTTCTGGTACCGGGAGACCCTGGACATCTCCAACTCCATCTCTGAGAGCGGGGGCCTTAACTGGAAGATGACCCTGTGTCTGCTGGTGGCCTGGAGCCTTGTTGGCTTGGCCATGATCAAAGGCATCCAGTCCTCAGGGAAGGTGTGTTTTGGTGGCCACCTGAGCCTGGCTGGGCTCTGTCCTGGAAGCAGGAACCTGCCTGGACACACTGTCCTGCCCTGCTCTGGGGCACCAGAGGAATGCTGTGTCCCCTGGGATGCTCACACCCACTCCACAGCTGGGGTCACCTCTGCAGAGATCCAGAATAAGATCAAAAGAGGGTGTAGGGATGAGGTTTAGTTCAACTGACACGTGCAGCCAGGCCTCAGCCACACCAGCACAGAGAATCCCCCTGAGCTCCAGCACTGCACAGAATCAATTAGGTTGGAAAAGGCCTTTGAGGTCATCAAGTCCAACCTGGGACCCAGCCACCACCCTGACAGCCAGAGCACGGCACTGAGCACCACATCCAGCCTTTTATTAAACACCTCCTGGGGTGGTGACTCCACCAGCTCCCTGGGCAGCCCCTTCTGATGCCCACTCGCTCATTCTGTGATGAAGATCTTCTTCCTAATGTCCAGCCTAAAGCTCCCTTTGTGCAGCTCAAGGCTGTTTCCTCTTGTCTTGTCCTGGGAGCAGAGCCCGACCCCAGCTGGCTGCACCCTCCAGTCAGGGAGTTGTAGAGAGTGATGAGGTCACCCCTGAGCCTCCTCTTCTCCAGGCTGAGCTCCCTCAGCCACTCCTCACAGGACTTGTGTTCCAGACCCTTCCCCAGCCTTGCTGCCCTTCTCTGGACACATCCCAGCACCTCAACTTCTTTCCTAAACTGGGAACCCAGGGCTGGACACAGCACTCGAGGTGTGGCCACACCAGTGCCCAGCACAGGGGAAGAATCACTGCCCTGCTCCTGCTGGCCACACCATTCCTGATCCAGGCCAGGAGCCATTGGCCTTCTTGGCCACCTGGGCACTCTGCTGGCTCATGTCCAGCCTGCTGTCCATCAGTGCCCCCAGCTCTCTTTCTGCCTGGGCACTGTCCAGCCACCTGTACCATCCTGCCCCGAGGGGTCCCACAGTTCATCCCTGGGGAGCCAACCCCATCCTGGGGGGGGAAATTCTCTCTTCTCCCCCCTGTGAGCTGCCCATAGGTTGGATGGGAGGGTGGCTGGGCCCAGGGGCAGGAATTGAGGCTGTGCTGTGTTCATCCCTCTTGTCCAGGTGATGTACTTCAGCTCCCTCTTCCCATACCTGGTGCTCGTTTGCTTCTTGGTGCGGGGGCTGCTGCTGCGCGGGGCAGTGGATGGGATCATGCACATGTTCACGCCCAAGGTGAGAGTTCCAAGCCCAGCAGACTCCAAGCAGGTTCCCCTCCTGGCTGGCCATGCCCTGTTTTCCCTTATTCTCTTATTATTCCCCTTATTTTCCTCCCCACTCTGAAAATCAAAGTACTAGCCCCAGACTTGGGGATCCTGACAGATCATCAGGATGTGGAGTGGCTCCCAAAATTCAGGGTGTGGCCAGGACAGCCATGAGCCTCACAAACTCACCATCCTCAGCTACCCAGATGCCGGGGTGGGGGCACAGAGGTGCCCAAGGGAATATATAAATACAAAGATTTAATGGAGAGATGCTGGCTGGCAGAAAAAAACCTCTGCTGGTGGTATGCACTTATTAATTAACCAGCTAATTAATTAATTAAGCAGAGATGTAGATGAATCAGCTCAGCCGGCGAGGCTGTTAGAAGACATTAATTATGGTCCCTTGATGAATGATGCTGGGAGGTCTCCTGGCTGCAGCTCTGGCTCCCAGGAGAGGGGGAATGTGGCTGGGGAGTGTTTTAACTCCTGGTCCCCCCCCAGCCAGGATGTTTGATTTCAGTGCTCCAGGTGCCCTGGAAGCAGGAGATGGCCAGGGGAGGATGGAGACCCATCCCTGTGCAGGTGGTGGTGCCCTGGGCTGGGGGGACACGGACTGGGGAGCTGTACAGAGAGAGATGGAAGCCCCAGTTAGGCCCCTGGGGCAGGTGGAGCAGACAGAGGTCAGGTCAAACCTTGTCCTGACCTCTCCATGCCTCAGTTTCCCCCTCTGCATCAATGAGAAGGATGTGTGAGTGCTGTGTAAAGCCAGACCTGACCAGGCAGATCATGGAATCATGGAATGGTTTGGGTTGGAAGGGGCCTTAGAGATCATTTCCTGCCACCGCCCCACCAAAGCAGCCCACAGCTGCTCCAAAACCACCTCAGCCCTTTGAATGTCACTCTGGGATGGGCTGTGGGGGCACCAGGGCCACCTAACTTCTTCTTCTGTCTTCCCTCCAAGCTGGACAAGATGCTGGACCCCCAGGTGTGGCGCGAAGCAGCCACACAGGTTTTCTTCGCCTTGGGCCTGGGTTTTGGGGGGGTCATTGCCTTCTCCAGCTACAACAAGCAGGACAACAACTGCCACTTCGATGCCACCCTTGTCTCCTTCATCAACTTCTTCACGTCTGTGCTGGCCACCCTGGTTGTGTTTGCTGTGCTGGGCTTCAAGGCCAATATCATGAACGAGAAATGCGTGGTGGAGTAAGATTTGCTTTTTCTCTGTTTGGGGTGGGCAGGTCTTTGCTGCTGCCAGTTGTGGTGGGTCTGGAGGCAGAAAAGTGCTCTGGAGCTGGATGATCCTGGGGTTTGGTGGGCCCAAGTTCCTGATGGTCAGGACCTGGATTTCCAGGGATGCACCAGTGTAGCTGAGGGAGTTGAGCATTCAGCTCCTCCAGCCTAAAACCCAACCCCAAGACGGGCTCTTGATCTGCAGCTTGGGTGTGAACCCAACGTGTCTCAGGTGCCCTGCATCACCTGAGAGCTTCTGCTCTCCCTTAGGAACGCTGAGAAGATCTTGGGCTACCTGAACACCAATGTGCTGAGCCATGACCTCATCCCACCCCACGTGAACTTCTCCCACCTCACTGCCAAGGACTACAACGAGATGTACAGGGTGATCATGACGGTGAAGGAGGGGCACTTCAAGGAGCTGGGCCTGGATGCCTGCCTGTTGGAGGATGAACTCAACAAGGTACCCG
The DNA here is from genome assembly GCF_024509145.1 of Vidua macroura. Taxonomy (NCBI): domain Eukaryota; kingdom Metazoa; phylum Chordata; class Aves; order Passeriformes; family Viduidae; genus Vidua; species Vidua macroura. Next base: position 2,902,742 of record NC_071594.1, read on the forward strand.
GTGGCACTCCTGGTAGGACCAGCAGGTCACCCGCCCCATTGCCTCTCCCTGTGTCAATCCTGGGCACACGGATGTGGAAAAACAACTTTTAGAGACCTCCAGGGATGGAGAATCCAAGTCCCTGTGGTTTTGCCCAGCACAGAGGGGTCCTCCAGGGGTGGGAGAAGCTCTGTCCAGCACAGGTTGAGCAGGGTCATCACCAGCTCATCTCCAGTACCAGACTGGGATTTTCTTTCCTTGAGGAGGGTTTGGTGAGGGAGACCTGAGACATCAGGGTCTCGAAGTCTGTGTCCCTGACAAGTTTCTTCTCATCTTTTGGTCCTCTCCCCACCTCAACAGTCGGTGCAAGGGACTGGCCTGGCCTTCATTGCCTTCACAGAAGCCATGACCCACTTCCCGGCCTCGCCCTTCTGGTCCGTCATGTTCTTCTTGATGCTGATCAACCTGGGCCTGGGGAGCATGATCGGGACCATGTCAGGCATCACCACACCCATCATCGACACCTTCAAGGTGCGGAAGGAAGTGTTCACAGGTGAGGTCTCTTCTCCTGCAGCCTCCTTGGGAAGGGGTGGGAGGTCCCCATTGCCTTGAGGAGTCACTCCTGAAGAGTGTGGACATGGTGGGAGGTGAACTGGGCCATGCCCATGCAGGGAATGGACTTTTGGAGGTCTTGGTGTCCCTCAGGAGGCTCTGCTGACCATGCCCATGCAGGGAATGGACCTTCTGGAGGTCTTGGTGTCCCTCAGGAGGCTCTGCTGACCAGACCCGTTTGCTCCCCACAGTCGGTTGCTGCATCTTCGCCTTCGTAGTGGGGCTGATCTTTGTGCAGCGTTCTGGAAACTACTTTGTCACCATGTTTGACGATTACTCAGCCACGCTGCCGCTCACCGTCGTGGTCATCCTGGAGAACATCGCTGTGGCCTGGATTTATGGCACCAAGAAGTAAGGAAATTCTACAGCAAAAGGAATAACTTTGGTGTAACTCCTGACTAAAAAGCCTCCTTCCACCTCTTTTCCATATGGCTTTTTCTCCAGGAGCAAATGCTCCAAGGGCAGTTATAGAGGCAGGAATTCGCTTCACTTTGATCCTCCTGCTGCAGCCCCTTCTCGTGGGTATCTCCTGTTGGTTGTGATGTTCTGTTACTTGTGATGACCCTTTTTTCTGAGGTTTCCAGGTCCTTCTGCAAGGGAGGGCTGTTCCCCACAGTGCTCCTTGTTCAGAAGTTGTCCAGAGCAAAGGCAGCTCTGGATAACACTCAGATGGTCTCGTCCTGAGGAGTTTTCCACAAGTTCTTCAGGCTTGAGGGACGCTGAGATGGTCAGCTGGGTTCTTCTTCAGGCTCTCCCTTGAGCATCAACGGGGCTTCTGGGAGGTTGTTTCTCACTCAGAGGTGGGGAATGTCACGATTCCATGTCTTTCCTCGGCAGGTTCATGCAGGAGCTGACGGAAATGCTGGGTTTCCGGCCCTACCAGTTCTACTACTACGCCTGGAAGTACGTGTCTCCCATCTGCATGGCCGTGCTCATGACCGCCAGCATCATCCAGCTGGGAGTCAGTCCCCCGGGATACAGCGCATGGATCAGAGAGGAGGTGAGCACAGCTCCCTCCCCTTCCCCACCCATGCCCCAGCACAGCAGGGGCAGCTCAGAGCTGCAGACCACTCTGCTCATCCCAGCTCTGCTCATTCCTCCGTCCTCTCTTGCTGGGTGACATTCCCACCCTGCTCATCCCCTGGGAGCAGTTTGTTCATGCTGCCCAGGTGTCTCCAGCCAGCTCTGCCCGTGGGCTGGAGTTTGATTTTGGTTGGCTCCCGCAGCTCCAAGCTGTGCCCAGCATCCTGTGTGAGGATCCTTTCCCTCGACCTGAGCACACTTTATGTGGTGCCGCTGGGTCTGGCAGGAGGCAGCAGGAGCTGTCTGGTGTTTCGGAGATGTTGTACCTGGTGGGCATCACCACTGCAGCAGCCCCGAGATATTGCAAATGCAGGTGAACCCGGTGGGAGGAAATGCTGATATCTGACTCCAGCTCAGAAGGCTGAATGATTTCTTTATTATAACTATACTATAATACATTAATATGCTATTTAAAGGAGATACTAAAACTACAAACCTACTTTTCTAACTACCATATCTAACCCACTCACCACTCGTGACCCTCTCTGAGAGTCCAGCCACAGGTGGGTTGGGTTGGATTGGATTGGATTGGATTGGATTGGATTGGATTGGATTGGCCACCAGGCTCAAACAATCCTCACCAGAATCCAACCAAGCAACCACCCCAGGTAAACAATTCTCCAAACACATTCCACATGGGAAAACAAGGAGCAGAAATAGGAATTATTTTCTTTTTATTCTCTCTATGCTCCTCTATGAAAAAATCCTGAGAGAGAGAAGAATGTGCCTGCCACACCGAGACGTTAATATCTGTCTCTTCCAGGCTGCCGAAAAGTTCCTGTTCTACCCAACCTGGGCCATGGCGATCCTCATCTCCCTGATCATCCTGGCATCCCTTCCTCTGCCTCTGGTCTTCATCCTCCGGCAGTTCCACCTGGTGTCGGATGGCTCCAACGCCCTCTCTGTCACCTACAAGAAGGGTCGGATGATGAAGGACATCTCCAACTTGGAAGACAACGACGAGACCCGCTTCATCCTGAGCAAAGTGCCCAGCGAGACCCCATCCCCCATGCCCACGCACCGCTCCTACCTGGGCCCCGGGAGCAACTCCCCCATGGAAATGAGCAGTGCTCCCAACGGACGATACGGGAGCGGGTACCTCCTGGCCAGCACCCCCGAGTCTGAACTGTGATGGTTGCCTGCCGACCACCCCCACCGGGAGAGGAGGGCACTGGGGAGTGGATCCTGGCTGTCCAGGCAACAGGAAAATTAATTACTAAGGGTGAAGAAGAATTAATTACTAAGATGAAGAAGAAACCCCTCTTAAAATCATAAGCAAAGCAGCCATTTCTAAGATGACATCGGGAAGAAGGGATTGCAGGAGGGGCAGGACTCCTCTGACAACCCTCGGTGGAAAGGCAGGACCCCTGGACTCACCTCCGGGGAAGGGAAAAGGAGTAAGGGACGCTGCAATACCTTTCCAAGAGTTGTTCTCATGCAGCTCAAATCTGAAGCAAAGAATCTCTCTTTTCTAAGCAGCTGATGGTTGGAACAAGGACCTGGCAGCAGGTGGGAAGCCAATCGTGCTTCCTCCTGTCACCCAGTGCTCTTCCCTGCCTGTCTGTTGTCCTTTAGCCGGGAGGAGTCATGGCCTTATTCCAACGAGCACAATTAATCATCGATGTTCATAGCACAAAAAGGTGCTGTTGTTGTCACCATCGTTGTTGTTGTTGTATCTCCTGTAGGGTTTTATAGCTGTGGACACACCCAAATAACCCCCCAAATTCTGACCAGGGTTGGCAGGGAGCAGCACGGGGCCAGCTGTGATGTTGGGGTGTGAGACAGGGCATCCCTGGAATCTTTGTTGCCACCAGCACAGGGACACTGGCTGGGAATTCTTTGGAGGCACGAAGATGTCACAGCCACGGGATGGAGTAGCTGGGATGCTCCATGGGTTGGTGGTGATGGTGCTGAGTGGCAGGAGGACCCCTGAAGTGACCGTGGTTTGCGTGTGTGAGCCTGTGTGGGGTCTGGATGGGGTTGGTGTGATGGGGGTCAGGAGTGCTCTCCTGGAATTACTCCTGAGGTGGGGGATGCTCTGCCGAACCAAAATCCCTGGCGTGGTGATCATCTCCTCTCACTCCTCTCTTTAGATGTCCCAGAGGGACAAGCAGAGGAGCTGTGGGACATCCAGTCCTACCACACTCCTGGTTTAGCTCTCAGGAAACCACCCCCTGACTTCCCTCCCTTGCCCCCTGCCGAGGTGAGCTGGGCAGTGGCTCTCTCTGGATGTGCCTCCTCATTTCTCCTCGTGTCCCCTCCGAGGCAGGGGTTTGGCATTGCCTCCTGTCACACCCCACGGGAGCTCAGCAGCCTTTGGGTGGGGGTGACCAGCTCTTGGGGACCGCAGGCATCTGAGGGGCAGCGGCCCCTGGGAGCCAGTGCCAGGTGCCAGGTCCCCACTAGCTCTTGATCTGGGGAGCCCTTGTGAGAGTCCAGGGGCCTCTATCGTTCCCATCCATGTTTTTGGGAGATCTGACTGATGTTGTTTCTCCCCAGGCTGTTTGGAAAGGGTGGGATCTTCTAGCTCTGGGTCTCTCCCGCTGGGTGTGAGGGTAATTTCCCTGAATCCTACCTGTAACCAAGCACTTCTGCCAAGGCTGTCAGGATAACCTGGCATCATCCCCCTTTTCCTTGGGGACGTGGAAGCAGCACACTCCCCTCTGTTGCCTCCAAAGGCTGGGAGAGCGCCTCACCCTGGGTCCTGCTGGGCTTAGGTTGTGCATGAAGATCTTTCAGGCCGCTCTGAAGGCCACGTTTGTGGGTGCTGGTTCATGGGCCCTTCTCTCCTCTGCTTTCCTGTCAATTGCTTTTCTTTCACCTTGGTTCTCCTTTTGGCTGGAGGTGAAGGCAGGAAGCAGCTGGTCCATTCACCACACCCCTGACTTTCAGCAGCCCTGGGGCCAGCAGCTTCCCACAGTGACATCTCTTGTGGGTGTGACCCTTTATTCACAGTCCTCTCCATGGACTTGGCTGGTGACCTGGAGACTCTTCCTGGACAATTAGCTCAAGCCCTTCGTTAAACTGTTTTTCTGGGGGGGAAGATGGAGGAGTGGAACGAACCAAAGCAGCTCAGTGATGGTTCCAAGATCTGTGAGTCAGGATCAGGCATGCTTCTCCAGAAGTTCCCCCTTCCTCATCCCCTCCCATGTCTTTCTCCTTCCTCTGCCCATGCAAGAGGGACACAGAAATGTCCCCATGGCATCATCTCTGGAAGGGAGAAGCCCAAATCCAGTGGCATTTCCCCATCACTGAGGCAACATGTTCCCTCCCATTTCTTATGGGGTCTATCCTCACCTGACCAGCAGAACAGAGGATGAGTCAAATCCTTGCCCAGCATCACCTCCCCGATGCCCCCGAGCCTGGGGGCCGGATTCCCACCGTAGCTCCCATGGAGTTAATGGAGCAGGACACCTCCCGTAGCCAAAACGCTCAGCCCCACGTGCTCCCAAGGCATGATGCTCCTTGAACCCCGGGGGGAAGGATCTGGCCCTCCCTCTCTCCCACCCCTGTTCCCAAACCAGCCAGGGAGGAGCTCGCTTTCCTCTCTTCTTGCAGCATCAACAAGAGGCAAAGTCAATAGGAAGGTAACAAAGCTATATTATATATATATATAAAATATATACAGAGAGAGGAGATGGAATAATAACCTAGAGATTCTCTATTTCTATTGTATATTTATTCTGTAAATGTCACTGTAAATGCTGTTAAATGACAAATCGTATCCCAAAGTGGCCCATGACCTATTTTCATTCCCAGTGCTGTACAGATCAATTCTCATTCTATAGCGGGGCATATTTTTACCTTTTTATTTCTTGTGTGTGGCGGGTGCACGTCCCCTTCTCCCCCCAGCCCCAGGGTGTCCAGCTGCCCTGGGGGTCCAGCAGAGAGGAGGAGGAAGAGGGACGACACCTTTACTTTTATCTGTGGAAATACTTGTGTTTTGTCGTGGCATTTGCTCGGTGTTAGACACGGGGTTTTGGGGGGGAGTGTGTGTGTGTTAGGTTTTAGGAGATCCGTGTTGTCGCCGTGGGAGCGTGCGCGTGTTCGTCCGTAGCTGCCGTGCGTGGGGTGTGCGCGTGTCCGTGTGCGTGGGTGGCTTTAGGATTCACTTCTGGCTGTACTCGCTCACTTTTGGAGCCTGCGTGGGGGTTTCTCCCGCTCGCCGGGGCAGGTTCTCCCTCCACACATCTTCTCGGGGTCCCAGGCTGCGGATCGGGCCGGCCCCCAGTGGTTTTTAGCCCTAGAAATCACTTCTTTTCCTCTTTTTCTGCACAGAGGCACAGGGAATAGCTGCTAGTTGTGAGCACAGGCACTTTTCAGTTTTCCTTCAGGCAGTGGGACAAAGAGGGGGAACCACTGCCGATATCCCTGGCCCCCCACATCAGCTCCTTGGTGGGTTCCCAGCCCAGATCCTGCTGCTCAGAGCAGTGTGGTGTCCCTGGCTGAGGGATGAGGAGGTGCTGGGTAGGTCAGGAGGGGTCCAAGCCCTGTTCCCTCTCTGGGGGGAGGGTGTTCAGTGGGTCTGGAGAGGGCACAAAGGAGGTTGCTGGAGGGGTGCACCCTGTGGTGTGGAGCTGCAGGTCCAGCCTGTAGGGCTGGAGTTGGGATGCTCTGTTCCCCAGCACTGGCCTCTGCTGCAGGGACCTTGACCCCGGTGCAAGGCAGAGGACATGGCTGGAGCTGGGTCCCCAGGGTGTCCCATGGCTCCTTCCCCTCAATCCCTCCAAAACAGCCCCATCCTCACCTCTCAGCTCCTGCCCAAACCCTGACAGGTCACATTCAGCCCCAGCACCTCCCAGAAGCAGCTCCCACTGCCTTCTAATGGCCCCCACCCTTCCCGAGCGTGGGTCTCGCTGACAGGAGCGGGGCCGGGTGGCCTTGGTGGCCGGGAGGGACATGGCACAGCCACGGGAGCACGCAGGATGCGGCTGCTTCCCCTGGGACAAGCACAACACTGGCGAAACCCTCCTGTACAGGTAAAGCACAGACCTCGTAGTGGCGCGTCCCGTGTCCCCCCGTAGCCGCAGTAGTTCCCACGTGTGCCGGGCGGGGCCGGGCTGCGGCGCCCGGGCTCCTCGGCCATCGAGAGAAACCCTGTAAGAGCTGTATCGGAGTCTGATTAAAAGTCTCTTCTTACCAAATCTCTCCTCACCGAGTCTCTTCTGTGCCTCTGTTTCCTTTCTCGGGTGGGTTTTTGGGTCTCTTGGAGGTTTAGGGTGGCAGAGACATAAAGCAAAGGGCCCACGGGTGTCGAGGTCTGTCCTTCCCTGTCTGTCCTATTGTCCTTCCGTCCTTCTCCCCTCATCCTTTCCTCCAGCCAGCATCAGCCCCTGCAAGGGCCTTGCTCAGAGCGAGCTGTCTGTGGGTGCTTCAGGAGCGTTCTTCAGGAGGTTCTTTTCCTCCTGGGCCAGTTTGAGCAGTGCACCTTGGCTTTCCAGGCACAGGGACTGGTACGCTGCAGCGTCTGCTCCTCTGCACAATGCCCTGCTGGTGGCTTATCCTGAGTGCTGGGAGTCTGGAGAAGGACCTGGGCTTTCCAGCAATCCCAGATGACTCCAGCTGCTGGGAATTAGCTGAGGTTAGCTGGGGAGCAGAGCTGCCTCTTCCCTTCCCTCCCATCTCTGGTGGCTTGTTTGGCTTCTCCAGGACTGCTTCAGGGAGCATGAGGAAGGAGGGAAGGGACCAGGAGAGCAGGATTCAGAGGAGACCCCCACCCTGGGGATGGCATGGGGACACTGCCACGGCCACGAGCTGAACCTGTCCCCACGCAGGGGCAGCTGTGGGGAAGCAGGGAGGGGCTTTTGGGCACCATCTGGAGATGTTGGTGCAGCACTGACAGAACCAGAGGACACAGCCTCAAGCTGCATCAAAGGAAATACAGGCTGGAGATTAGGAGAAAGTTTTTCATGGAAAGAGTGATAAAGTTCTGGAATGGCTGCCCGGAGAGGTGGTGCAGTCACCACCCCTGGGTGTGTTTAAAACAAGCCTGGCTGTGGCACTGGGTGCCAGGGGTTAGTTGAGGTGTTGGGGCTCGATGCTCTTGAAGGTCTCTTCCAGCCTGGTGATTCTGTGAATTCTGTGCCTGGAGCAAGTGTCTGACAGGGCTGGAGGAGCAGCACTGCCCAGGGAGGGGACAGCAGGTGGCACAGGGTTATCCGTGTCCCAGAGGACATCCAGGAGCCAGCTCCCCCAGGAGTGATGACCAGGACAGTGGGACACGTGGGGCAGCTCTGACCCCAGCACAGCCCAGTTCTGGGGGAGCAGGGCTGGAGATCCCAGCTCAGGGCAATGCCAAGGTGGGACATGTGTGTGGTGTCACTGCTGCGCTGAACCAGCCGAACTCAGCCCATCCTGTGCTCCCAGGGGCTGAGAGAGGAGGCCCTGCAGGGGCCAGAAAATCCAGTGCCAGGGGCTTCCTGAAAACAGGTGAGAAAAACAAACTGGAAAGGGCAATTCCGGCTCTTGGGGGCTGGAAAAATGACGCAGAAATGGGCCCAAATGTGGACTTTTAAGCCAAATACATTCTATTTTAAAAAAACCCATAAATAAATATTGAACTTCCTGTGACAGCGAGGGAGAGAGGTTTCAGAGCCTGCAGGATGTTGCTGTCGGATGTGGGGGTGGATTTTGGGTGTCCCATCTCAAAACCACTCTGGACCAGGCTCCGGGCACGAGGTGGGCTCGGACACGAGGTGGAGCTGCTACAGCAGCATCTGCTGTGATTCCCTGAGCACCTCGGGAAGGAAAAGGACGTCCCGATGCTTACAGACAGGGAAACCGAGGCACAGCCCCACGGTAGGAACCGCTCTCGCTCATTCCAAAGCCAGACAGTCCCCACCGCTGTCCCCACTCCAGCCCAGCCCCCTCCCGTTCCCAAGCTGCTTTTATGGAGCGAAATTGCGTCAGCGATGCCGAGGATGGAGCCGGATTCTCGGCAGACCCCGCCGCGCTCCGGTGCCCGTGGTTCCCCCGCCGGGGCTCCAGCCGGTGCGAGGACACAAGGTGGCACTGTGTGACAGAGCACGGGACACGCCGCCCCGCCGGCAATCCGGGGAGCGCTCCCCACCCGGGGGCCAGGGGACGTGCGAGCTCCCCTCCCAGGCTGAGCTCATGGAGGGATGGGGCTGCAAACTCTGCCAGTGTAACCCGCGCTGCTAAAATGAGCAACTGTAGCTGAAAAATTCATCTGGCAGAGGCAGAGAGCAGCGTCCATGGCTTGTGACAGCTTTTTTTGGGAAGACCCAGCTCCAGCAGAGGGTCTAGAAAGGTTTCTTGGGGATCACACCATGGGGAGGGGAGTGCCATGGGTGCCACCACACACAGATCAGAGATGAATCTGTCCCACCAAAAACCCGAGGGCAGAGACCTTGTTTGGAGCATCCCGGGGTTCCTGAGGACAACATATCTTTCATTACCGGGATTCTGGCCTGGAAGGACCTGGAGAGGTTGGTTTGGCTATTTCTGCACCAAAACAGGATTGTCTCTCCCTAAACTGCTGCAGTCCACCCTCCTCCTCTGTCCTTCCATGCACAGAGACCTTGAGGGGTCCCAGTGTGTCCCCAGCCTCTCTGTGGGGCCACTCAGCCCCCTGGGCACCCTGTGCTCTGTCGTGCTGCTCTCTCCCCACCTCTGGGGATGTGCCTGATGTGCTGGACCTTGGGCCAGGCTCAGGGTGCTGTGCTGGGTCAGGGGAAGAGGCCAAAGGTGGGGGTGACCCAGAGACCCCTTACCATGTCCTCAGGACCCACCCAAGGCTTTCCAGGTTAGAGCTGATCCTCCTCGAGATCTTCCACGTCCTGCTCTTCATTCCGTCCTTTAGATGTTATCTGAGATGCCTTGAGCCTTGCAGGACATCCCTGCAGAAGTGACTCCTTGCTCCAAAAAGGCCCTTATTTATCCAGCTCTTTCCATTTTCTCTCCTTTTCTCTCTATATTTTCTTTTTTTTTTTTCTTTTTTCTTTTTTTTTTTTTTTTTTTCTTTTCCCATGGACATTAAAAATCAGAAGGCATATTTAGAGAGCAGACAGCTTTGGGCGGGTGTTGCTGGCTAAAAGATCTCTTCCTTCCCCAGAAACAACTCATTTGTCTGCTTGGCCACCTCCTCCCACCCCGGGAACGGCCGCGCTTGGGTGCACGAAGCTCTTCCTGGCGGGATGAAAGTCGGCAGATAAAATATTAGCATCAGGTCGCAGCATTCCTCCCTCCTGGCCAAACTGGCATTACGACGATGAGGAGCTGAGCTGCGATGCCTGGCCGGTGATGCAAGGCTCGATTTTTCCAGCACGGTTTTCCCTCGGGCTCCAGGCTCTCCCGCGGGTGCAGCTCGGGGTGGTTTGGGTGTGGAGCTCCGCCAGCCTCCACCCGCTCAGGATCCGGCCCTGCAAGCTGTGGAGTTGCAGTCACAGTTGGAGCTTTCTTGGGGCTTTCTTGGTGGTAAGATTCGAGCGTGGCTCTCGTGCCTCGTGGGTTTTTTAGGGTGGAGCATTTTCCCCAGCCACCCCCCATGCCCCTGGGATTTTGGGGGCACATCACAGAGGGGACAAACCTGGGCAGGGGTGAGGAGGGTCCCTGGCGGGGTGACAATGCACCACACAGCCCAGGGAGGTGCAGAGAGGGGTGCTGAGCCAGCATCCCCCACTCCATGTCCCCTCGCCTTGCACCAAGAACTCCCTTATCCAAGTGCTGCCCCTCCTGGATGAGCCCCCCACCCCAATAACAGGCCTGTGCTGGGCTTGGATCCCCCCTATGACCCCAAAGCATCCCCCAGCCCCTCAGTGCAGCAGCACCAGCAGTGCCAGCGCTGGCAGGATGAGTGCCTCAGGTCTTCACCTGGGTGGCAGCCTCGGCCCTGGGGCACCACAGCTCTTCACCCCAGCCCCGGGAGCTGAGCAGCCCCAGCGTCCCGGGGGCGTCGGAGCCCCCCAGGGAGGGGGGTTTAGGGGAAGGGCCCCGGGGGCTGGGGTGGTTGGCACCCCGAGCCCCGGCAGCCGCTGCGGAAAGGGGCATCTCACACGCAGGAGCAGAAACAGGGCGGAGAGATGCTCGGGGAGGGCGGTGGGAGGGAAGGGGGGTCAGGTCTGAGTGCAGCCTCCCAGCTCCCCACCGGCCCCGGGGTCGATCTCTCCTGACCTCTCGGTGAGCGAGGGATCGCGAGCCAGGGAGGGATGGGATCTGCGGGAGCCTCTGCCAAGAGCTGGCTCCAGATCCGCAGGCAGCTCTGGGCTGCATTTCCCCTCCGGCGCGAAGAGGAGCTGGGGTGTCCGGGGTTCACTCCTCGCTGACACCGAGCCCCCGAGACCCTCACCGGCGCGTCGGGCCCCGCGGGGAGGTGAGCCGGTGCCGGGGGGTGCGGGGGAGCCGGGGGTAGGCGGAGGGTTGGGCTGGGGGTGGAGGGGATGAAGGGATGGATGGAGGGATGGGAGGATGGAGGGGAGGGAGGGATGGATGTGGGGATGAGAGGGAGGGCAGCGGCGGGGGGGGGCACCGGGCGGGCTGCGGGGCTGGGCGCTGGGGCGGGGGGTCCCCGGCCCCCCGGCGGGGCGGCGCCGGTTCCCGTAACCCCACCGCTCGCTCCCAGCCCCATAAAAGCCCCGCCGAGCCCCGCAGCCGCTCCCGCCGCCTCCCTCGCGCTGAGCCCCGCGGGGAGGCACCGCCAGGGCGCAACAGGCCCCCCCGGCCCGGCCACGCGTGAACGGGGCCCCCCGGGGAGGGAGAGCGGGAGGGGAGGCGGAGAGGGCGCATCGATCCCCCCTTCTCTCCGCTGGCAACCGGGGAAGAGCCCCCCGGCCGCCGCCTCCTCCCCGAGCCCGGCCCGGGGGGGGCGGAGGGAGCGCAGAGCCGCCGGAGCGGGAGGGGCGGGCGGTGGGGCCCCCCCGCGCCTGGCGCTGCAGGTACCGGGAGCGGGGGGGCCACACCGCCCGGCCGGGCTCAGCATCCCCCCATCCCTTCCCCAGCATCCTCCCGGCCGGGCCCGCATCCCCCCCGGCTGCCGCACCCCCCCGCCCGCTGCTGGCCCCCTCCATCCCGCACTTGTTGCTGCCCGGCAGGGCTGGGCTGGCTCCCGGTTTAGGGCGGTTTTATTTTGGGGGGGTGGCTTTGGAGGGGGGTGGAGGTTGCAGCCTCCCCTGCTGTCCCCCAGCTGCCAGTGGTGTCCGGCGCGGCTCCAGCTTCTCCCCCCGAGGCCAGAGCCAAGCCTGAGCCCCCCCTTTTCCCCTCCCCAGTCCCATCTCTGTCCTCCTCTCCCGCCTTCGCTGAGCCCCAGCTCCTCGCCCGGAGGAAGGGTGCACGTTGTGGGCATCTCCCATCCACCAAAATCTATGATCAGCTCGGTGTGTGTCTCCTCCTACCGTGGACGCAAGTCTGGGAACAAACCACCCTCCAAAACATGCCTGAAGGAAGAGATGGGCAAAGGGGAAGAGTCGGACAAGATCACCATCAATGTAGGTGGCACCCGGCATGAGACCTACAAAAGCACCCTGCGGACTTTGCCGGGCACCCGCCTGGCCTGGCTGGCCGACCCCGACGCCCAGAGCAACTTTGACTTTGATGGTAAAAGCAACGAGTTCTTCTTCGACCGTCACCCCGGGATCTTCTCCTACGTGCTCAACTACTACCGCACCGGGAAGCTGCACTGCCCCGCGGACATCTGCGGGCCGCTCTTCGAGGAGGAGCTGACCTACTGGGGCATCGACGAGACCGACGTGGAGCCCTGCTGCTGGATGACCTACCGCCAGCACCGCGACGCCGAAGAGGCCCTGGACATCTTTGAGAGTCCCGAGCCTGGTGGAGGGGCTGGTGGAGAGGAGCCTGAAGAGGAAGGGGGTAGGGAGATGGCCCTTCAGCGCCTGGGCATGGATGACAGGCCCCCAGGGGCGGCAGGGGCTGCTGGAGGGGGTGGCTGCTGCCGGAACTGGCAGCCCAAGATGTGGGCGCTCTTTGAGGATCCCTACTCGTCCAAGGCAGCAAGGGTAAGCTCCCCAAACGCGCCGGTGGGGAGGTGGGATGGGGCCGTGCTGGGGTTGTGTCTTCACCTCCCCATCCCCGAGGGCAAGGCCGACTTTCCTGGTGGGATTACATGAGGCCCTCCCATAACTGTCCCCCTCCTACTGTGGGGCACGTGAGCCGTGTCCCATCCCACAGGACACCTCTTCCACTGTCTCCCAGTGCATCACATCTGGGAGAGCTGGGCTGAAACTGGGGGCAAGCACAATCCCTGCACCCCCTCTGCACCCTCGAGTGTTCCCTGGGCACCTCCTGGGTACACGGAGATGAGGGATTGTCCTTGGCAGGGCTGGCCTGGCAGAGTTTCAGGATGCTCTAGGATAGGATGTTTGGGTTCCTCTTGCTGGGCTGCACGATGCCAAAACCCACATTTAACAGCCCAGGTGTGGAGTGGAGGTCAGGGCTGGGGGCCACGTCCTGCACTGAACAGGATCCTCATGGTTGTCCCCGAGCAGCTCATGTTCCTCACGTGCCCCGGAGGACACCCCGTGCCCCTGCACCCCCTGCCCGCTGTCCCCACCGGGGCCGCCCCCGCGGCACACGGAGCCCACCAGGCACCGCTGACACCCCGCACACCCCAGCACGGTCCCGCAGCCCCCTCACCACACGTGGCCCCGGCACCGTGTGTGTGCACACGTGAGCTCGTCCACGCACCAGAGACCCCCCACCCTCCCTGGGCACGCAGGCTGTCCCTCCCCACGGGCACCGATGTGCCCGGGACGTGCCCCCCAAAGCCAGGCGTGTCTGCAGGCTCCCAGCCCGGCGCTCGGGCGCTGCCCTGCGCATGTGTCTCCTCTCCCAGCTCCTCGTAGATCATCCCCAAAGTGCTGCCCCGACCCCCCGATACCCACCCGTACCCACCCAGCCCCTGGCACGCCCAGCTTATAAATCTGCCACACACAGCCAGGCAGGCAGTTGGGATGGAGATGAATCCTGGATGCATTTAGAGGTGTAAAAAAAACCCATCAATGGTAAGAAATTCTGCAGGCATTTCACACCCACGAGCAGCATGCGGGGCAGGGGTCAGTTTGGCAAGGAGGTGTTTTTGCAGCAAATGTTAGAGCAGCACACACATGCAGAGAATGCTCGGGCAGCAAGAGCTGAACCCATTTTAAAAGGGTGCCCCCTCCTCTGCCCATCCCTGAGGGCTCTTTGCCTTGGAGAGGTGCTCTGAGTGGTGTAAAGCTCCAAATAAAAAATTAAACAAAATTAAAAATAAACCCAAGCACAATAATTCAACTCATTTTTTCCCCCCGGTGTCATTTGGTTCTGCTTTTCCTGTGTGCTGAGCTGATCCTGGAAAGGCTTTAGCAGGAGGAATGTATTGGAGGGAGCAGAGATGGTGGTGATTGAGGCCCAGCTGGGGCTGGAGTGGGACCAGTTTGTACTGGGATCTCCCTGCTTCCTTCTCACTGCTCTGGATAAATGTTCAGCTCAGCAGTGCCATGGGAACAACTTCCAGAGGCAACAGGAAAAAATATCGGTATAGTTTTGCCACAGCTTAGGAGAACTGCTCTGGCAAGAGGGGAAATCGAGGCACAGAGCAATGCAACCAGCCCAAGTTCCTGAGTGCACCCAGTCCCTGGCTGGAGTCACCATCCAGCACCAGGATGCTGCAGGATTCGTGTGGGTGCAACATTCCTGGTGCTGCCCTGGCTTTTGTGGTGGGTGAGGTTTGCAGTGGTTGGGATTTCTTTGATACCCCGTTTTGGGGTCTCCCCCTTTCTTGCCAGAGCCACAGGGGTGCTGCTGGCTGCAGGGAATGTGCTGGAGCAGCTGAACAGCATGCTGCCCAACCTTGGGCACCAGCAGCCCCAGGCTGCCCATGTAAACTCTGTCCCTCTCTGTGTGGCAGCCGTGACTGAGAGTCTCAAGAGCTGAATTTCTCCGGTCGGTCGTTGCTCCTCCTCTCCATGGAGCAGCCCCTCGGGCCCTGACTCAGTTGGCTCCTCATTATTTCCATCTTTCCCTCCCTGCAGCACTTCTCCTGAGCTTGCAGCTGTGTGAGTACGTGGTTAGAAATCTCTCCCATGTTTTGGCCTCTTCTCCATGCACCATTGATGGTCACGGGGTCCTTGGCTCCTCACTCTTGTCCACTCAGGGAATGTTTGCTCCCTGGTGCAACTGCTGTCCCAGCTGGAGCTTTACACTTCTCCTCCCCATGGGAATCTGCCCTGGCTGTGATTTTACCTCTGCATCCAAGTTCTCCTTACGTGCAGCTCCTCATTATTTTTTCCCTCTGCAGCCCAACTTGGGGAGTCCTGACCTCACTTTCATGGGGACTTTCAGGCTAGTGAGGCTCTGTAGGGTCGTGGATTTTTTGGTAATACCTATGTCAAGCTGTTGAGTGCAGGTCAATATTGCGTAGAACATCAGCAGGTTCTGGAGGACTTGCTTGGTGGGAGTTCTGGTGTGCATTGGTAGTACTGGGTTTATACATAGAGTTTATTTAGTTTTAAAGGCAGTTTTGGAAAAGAAGTTGAGTTTGGAGCAGAGGCTGAAGCTGAGGTGAGACATCTTGGGTCAGACACAGAACTGGAGCAGCACTCTGGGGGGGACACGGTGGTTGGCACTGGCGGTGAACCCAACTTCTATTTTTAAAGGCTGATTTTGCTCCTTGGGCTAAATCAGGTCTCACCTCACACCCAGCAGCAGGGCTGCTTCATTACTCAAGAGTTTGCATGGTCTCACTTCCTTCCTGGATGATTTTTTTTCTTTCTATTTTGCTTTAAGTTTAAATTTTTACTCTTCAGGTTTTCCCAAGATTCCCCATACAGGGAAGCTCAGGAACGTGACTCAGCCCTCAGCTGAAAAGTGGATTATTTTGGCTGTGCCACCATTGTGTAGAGACACTTGTCTGGTTAAGCTGGCCTTGCTTTAAGATTCGAATTTTGTTGGATTTGTTTCCCAAATTGCACACAACTGGTCAGCCTTCAGAGCTGAATCCCCATGTGCAGTCCAAAGGGGTCTGACCGAGGGGTGAGGAGCATCTCACTCCATCCCCAAGCAGGTGTCTGGGGCAGGAGAATCATCTTCCAGAGGTTTCTCCATCATTTAATGCCTGATTTACACTTCACACCAGACTCCTGCAGGGCTGGTGCTCTCTGTGGCAGACCCACGCGGGTCTGCCCTTGGGGACAGCCCTCAAGGATGCTCCTGGCAGGCTCGGGGCCGCCGGCAGGGCACCGCCGGTGTCGGGGGCCGGGTGTTCCTCCAGCGTGACTCAGGCTGTCTCTGCTGCTGATTCACTCCGGCCGAGGATCCGGGCTGTCGCCTGGAGCAGGCTCGGTGCGGCTCCGCCAGGCGCAGCCGCCGGGGTGGGTTTGACAGCAAGAGGTCACGCCCTGCTTGGTGCAGGTGCAGCAAAGGGGCTGCAGCAGGACCTGCTCCCGGGAAGCTGAAACCACCGTGCTTTTGTGCTGGAGGGAGGTAGAACGGGAGCTTTTCTGCTCCGAAGCTTTTTTTTTTTTTTTTCTGGCGGGGAGGGTGGCTTTTGGGAACAGATGCTCCAGATAATGGGCTCGCCATGAGGGAGGGAGGGAGCTGAGCAAGACTGAAGGGAGCACGAGGTGGAACTTTGTGACACAGCCTGTGACTTCCAGTGCGTGCTGCTGGCCCCTCCTCGCTCACATCCGAGGCAAGGAGAAGGGAGGAGGAGCAGGTGACACAGAGGGGACAACAGTCTCCCTGCTTGGGCAGAGCGGAGAAATGGGAATATCTGGGTGTCACCAGGTCCAGGCATCAGCAGGAGGCTGAGCTCTGCCTGCTCCTCTCCTCATCCTGCCCTCACAGCCCTGGACCTTCTGTGGGCACATCACCCACCCCTGACCCTCAGGGAGGGGGTGAAAGGATGTCTCTGACACATCCAGACCCCAAAGCTCATGGTTGTGAGCAGTGTGAACCTGGCATCCGGAGGCGTTTGTGATGAATGTGGGGGAAAGCTCTTTGAATTTGTCCTGTCAAAATTCCCTTCTCATGTCTGTTCCCATCGGAAGATTGCTCCAGTCCCAGAGTGTCCCAGTTCCCCCTCATCCCCACCACTGCCATTCCTGGCACATCTCCAGGCACAGCTGGAGCCCTGCACACCTTCTCCTGTACAGATCACGGCACTTGGAGAAAGGCCCTGGACTGATGGCCCCAGGCACTGAGGTTTGCTGTCGACTCATGGGAGAGGTCCAGGGATCCCTCCTCATTCTCCACCCTTGGTCTCAGGGCAGTGGGTGGCAGCACCTGGAGTGTTTTGACCTCCTCCAAACAGAAGAGGTTGCCCCACACGAGCTCACGGCCCGTGTAACTTTGACTTTCACAGGTGGTTGCTTTCGCCTCACTTTTCTTCATCCTGGTCTCCATCACAACCTTCTGCCTGGAGACACACGAGGCCTTCAACATCGACGTCAACGTGACGGAGACCCTGGTGGTTGGCAACACCACGACGGTGCTGCTGACCCACAAAGTGGAGACGGAGCCCATCCTCACCTACATCGAAGGGGTCTGCGTGCTGTGGTTTACCCTCGAGTTCCTGGTTCGCATCATCTGCTGCCCAGATAAGCTTCTCTTCATTAAAAACCTGCTCAACATCATTGACTTCGTGGCCATCTTGCCCTTCTACCTGGAGGTGGGTCTCAGTGGCCTGTCCTCCAAAGCTGCCCGGGACGTGCTGGGCTTCCTACGGGTGGTGCGCTTCGTCCGCATCCTCCGGATCTTCAAGCTGACACGGCACTTTGTGGGTCTCCGGGTGCTGGGCCACACGCTCCGGGCCAGCACCAACGAATTCCTGCTCCTCATCATCTTCCTCGCCTTGGGGGTCTTGATTTTCGCCACCATGATCTACTACGCCGAGCGGATCGGAGCCAAGACGTCCGACCCCACCGGGAGTGACCACACTCACTTTAAGAACATCCCCATCGGCTTCTGGTGGGCCGTGGTCACGATGACGACCCTGGGCTATGGTGACATGTACCCCAAGACCTGGTCGGGGATGGTGGTGGGGGCCCTGTGCGCCCTGGCCGGGGTGCTGACCATCGCCATGCCCGTGCCCGTCATCGTCAATAACTTTGGGATGTACTATTCGTTGGCCATGGCCAAGCAGAAGCTGCCAAAGAAGAAGAAAAAGCATATACCCCGTCCGGCCCCGCTGGACTCCCCCACCTACGGCAAATCCGAGGAAAACTCGCCCCGGAACAGCACCCAGAGCGACACCTGCCCATTGGCAGTGGAGGAGGGGGTGACTGAGAGGAAACGGTCAGGTGAGACCCCAAAGGTGGGGCCGAGGGAGGGGGAGACCTCCAGGAGCCCTCAGGGCAATTTGTGTGGTCCCTGTGTCCCCGAGTCCCCGGGGATGGTGCAGGATGTGGCCCCCAGCTCTGGGTGGGTGCAGAACGGGCTGGGCCCCTGGGGTGTGAGGGTGTTGGGGGCCATGCTGGTGGAGCAGGGCACTGCAGGTCAAATCGCCCATCCAGGCAGGGGAAAAAGGCCACCTGCTTTCCCAAAAGCCATATCCTTCCCTCCTAATGGCTCAGATCGTGTCACCATGGTGGCTTTCAAGGTGTCCCTGCCTAACCCTCCTGTCCCTCACAGTGACAGAGGTAAGGCACTCGCCCTACTCTCATGTTAGCCTGGTCATGCCCTTGGCACAGATTTTTCCTTTGGTTCCTCCCACCATAAATCAGGGTAACCTTCACCAAAATGGATAAATCCATGGACTTTCCCTGGGGCTTGACCCCACGTCCTCATTCATCTGCTGGTAGACAGAATCCCTGCGCTGCTGCTCCAAGCCCCGAGCAAAACCAGTCCCAGGACATTTCTCTTTTTTTGGTCTCATGCACTGAGCTGAAGTTTGGGGGTTGGTCAGTGTTTCCTTAGGATCAGCAGAAGGCACGGCCCCAGCCATGGGCAGCTGTGGGACCATCCCTTGGGCTATCTCTGGGGGTCTGTGCAAGCCCTGCCCCGCTGTCAGTGCTGGCCATGGTGGCTGCTCTGCCCCTTTTGCCTTGGTTTGCTGCCAGTGGCACCTCTGGGGTGTCTGGAACAGGAGGCACCATGGTGGGGTTGTGTCCTGCACCAACACTGAGGTGTTTAACAGTGATGGGGCTTTCCCTACCAGAAGAACACAGAGCTTCAGGTGCCCCAAACAGCTCTTTCCCTTTATAAATCTCCCTTTTCACATGCCTGCAAATCCCATCTGCCCCAGGAGCCCTGGCAGCAGGGAGCAGTTAGAGCCAGGAGCTCAGGCCAGGCCCTCACGTGGCAGAGCATCCTCTCAGCCAACGAACCAGGGAGCCAAGGGACATAAATTAGCACTTCCCACTACCCCGAGCAGCCCGTTCCTCAGCAGTGTGAATTTTGGAGAGCTAATTCCCTCCAATTAGGTGGGTGGATCTCAAAAACCTGGGGTGTTTCATCCCCAGCTTTGGCTTCACGCAGGTTTTATAACCCTCAGCAGGACTAGAACTGCTTGGAATTATATCTGTCTTTGTCCTGCTCCCCTGGCTGCTCTAAATGAGCGTGTCCAGGCTGGGATCAGCACCTGAATTGGTGGGTGTTGCTCTGGGCCACCTGCAACCTTCTCTTCTGCTTCCTTGCATGGTCTGACCTGCCCCCCCAGCCACCCTGAGCACTTTCTCCTGCGGGTTTGTCAGCTGCTGATGGGTCTCTGCCACCTCCTTGCAGACTCCAAGCAGAACGGTGAGGCCAACGTGGTGCTGTCGGATGAGGAGCAGCCGCTGTCGCCGACGGACGAGGAGAAGAGGCCAATGCGGCGCTCCAGCACCCGGGACAAGAACAAGAAATCCTCCACGTGCTTCCTGCTGGCCACGGGGGACTTCTCCTGTGCAGCAGATGGAGGCATCCAGAAAGGTACGGCTGGAGGTGTGAGCAGGACCTGGCTGGGGAGGGCGAGGTGGAGGCTGAGTGCAGGTTTGTTGGGCTGATCCAAGACTGGTTCATCTCCATCCACCTGCCTGGCTGTCCTGTGCTCCCCAAATCCACGTCTTCCTGCCTCTCCATCTGCTTCACCTCCATCCTACACACCTCTCCGTGCTGGCTCCACATTTTGTTTTCTCCCCCCCAGTCACCCCCATCTGGGATCTGTCACCCCGTGCTGGCTGCACTGCCCTCCCTGGGGGCAGAGTGCTCCAACCTCTGCCCCTCCAGCTCTTCTCCCTGGGTTTCAACCACTCATCTCTTGATGGTGTGAGTGGGACATGTCTCCTGGAGACACGGTGAGGTTGTGACTGAAGGTGACCAAAGGTTTTCAGTAGGGAAAAAAAAAATCCAGAGGCTTTTCCCCTCCTCTCCCCTCCGGTGGCTTTCAGTGGGTTCGAGCGTGGGGAGCTGCGATGTGTCAAGTGCTGCCTTGCCAGCAGCTCCGGGCTGCCAGAAAGGCTCCTCTGGGTTGGAACAGGAGCTGTGCTAAGTGTTGAGGTTTTCCATGGGAAACTGAGGGGGAGATGAGTCAGGAAAACACAAAACTCTTCTTCCCATGACAAAACAAAATCTTCAACCTGATCCCAGACTTCTCTGCTCCTTTGCCCATCTCTCAGCACTCCAGCTCCAGAAAGGGTAAATCCAGTGCCCCAAAATCCAGCTGCACCCTCGATTGCTGGGATAACTCTTAGGGCACAGCTCAGTTTCCCAGTTGTGCAGTGTTTTGTGTGTCCAGGGTGGCGTGGGATGCTGTAGCTGCAGAGCTGACCTACTTCTACCTCCCTGGTACCAAGTGCTGCCCGTTGCTCACAGGGAGCTGGGACCAGGCAGGAGCAGGGGTGATGTGCTGCATCTCTGAGCCCCTCCCCAGGTCCTGCTGGTGCTTTGGAGAGCCTCAAGGGTTTGTTTCTTCTGGAACTGCTTGGGATGGCACAGACTGGATGGGACACAGGGAGGTGTTTGGGTGCAATCACATTTATCAGTAGTAGAAGCAAGTTGGTTGTTTCCTCCTGGGAAATCAAGGATTCCCTTCGGCATTGCTGCTCAACCTCAGAAAGAGGACAAAGAGGAAAAGCTTTGCTCATCCTTGGGGTACCATCAAACATCTGCTTGAAATGCCTGATGGTTTCTTTCCCTGGAAGTGCCTTTTCCTGTGAAGTTGGTCTCTTTCCTTAATGCCTGTTAATGTGGAGAGGAGACAGAGGTTTAGTCCCACTCCAGACTGGGAGGGGGAATGCTGAACTGGAGGGATGGAGGAGACAGATGAAAGCCAGAGCTGATTTTCCTCCTCAGAAAATGCTGAAGCCAGGCTTCAGCTGAAGCATTTGAATCTGGTCCCACTGAAGCCAGGAGAAGTGGAGCAGCTCTAAGAGTTGAGAATCCAGAGCTGCTTTCACTCACTCCCAAATCCCATCACTGGATTGCAGGAGACTGGGAGATTTCTGTCCTTGTGTGGTGGCAGCAGCAGCTCTTTGAAAGGGCACTGTGGTGATCATTCTTGGGGTGCTCTGGTGTTTTCCCTGCAAATTTCAGAGTGCCTTTTACACTTTAAAATAGAAGGTGTGAATGAGTCACTCATCCCCGTGTTGCTGGAATGATGTTGCACCTGGAGAAAGCTGGATCTGCTGTCCAGAGGGGCTCCAGTGATGCTTGAGACCTTCTGGGAAGGGAGAACCTCAGTACCCGTGTCCTGCCTGGGCTGTGGGACAGGCGGGTGGGAAGCTGTCCTGGGAGGTCAGGCCTGGCCTAGTGAAATGTTCCAGCATGGTCAGGGGTGACCAGAGGTGACCAGAGGTGACCAGGGGCAAAGCAGCCTCCAGCCAAAATCCATTGGGAGCCGCAGAGGTGCCTCTCCCCTTGGTCTTGATTTATCTCCTGCTGAGGCTGTTTGTTCTGGTACTGGGATGTTGGCAGCTCTGCAAATTGAGATGAGCTTGGTTCTGAGCCCGACTCTCTGATGGCCATCTGTCAGATGCTGGGACAGGTACTGGTGTCTGTACAAGCTGTGGAAATCAGGAGAGGGAGCTGGTTTGGGAATAAGCTGCAGATCTCAGCATCCGTCGTGGTTTAACCCCGACTCCAGGCTGGTCTTGTTGGGGCAGCTCAGAGAGAAGAGCTGCTCTGCCCTTGGACCTGAGCCTGGAGCAGCTTGTGCTGGATTGCTGTGGATTCCTATGTGGAATGTGTTTCTTGTTCCTGTGCCTGCCTCCAGTGGTATTGCTCTGCTCCCTGGCTGCCAGGGATGGCTTCAGACCCTTCATGTCCCCTCAGCACTGGGGTCCTGCTCAGCAGTTCCCAAAAATGTGTCCTGCTGGGTGCAGACACCTTGCCATGGGGCTGAAATGCCTGATGGTTTTTTCCCCTGGAAGTGCCTTTTCCTGTGAAATTGGTCTCTTTCCTTAATGCCTGTTAATGTGGAGAGGGGAGAGAGGTTTAGTCCCACTCCAAACTGGGAGGGGAGACACCTTGCCATGGGGCTGCCGTGGCACAAAAGCCCTGTCTGTGCTTGGATGGAGGGATATGGAGGCAGGGGGAGTCCAGCCAGGGAGACTGGTTAGGGTGGAACCATGGAATCACTTGGGTTGGAAAAGAGCTCTATGAGTCCAACCTTCCCCCAGCACTTGGCCACTAACCCATGTCCCCAAGTGTCACATCTGCGTGTCTCTTAAAAAACTCCCCCTCCTTTATCAGCACATTGACACGGCACAGCAGCAGTTTTTGGCTCTGTAGAGCATCGTGCAGCTGATTTTCACTGTTGGTGTCAGTGCAGGGCCATGACTCCCACATGGCCTGAGCATGCGGGATGGGATCAAGCTGGGAACGCTCATGGGGGCATCCCCTGGAGCTGCCTGCCTGGGGGGGACCGAGGACCAGCCCACATTTGCACAGGGACACGACGAGCTGTGTGCCAGGCCTCTGTCACCAACAGCAGCACGTTCCTGGGCTTTGCTGCCTCCCTGCTTTGCCCCATCCCCTCTGCCACCAGCTCCCAGCCTGAGCCTGTGCCAGCACTCAGAGCCTGCAGGGAGCAGGCAGTGCCACGGCCCGGGAGGAGCCCCCGGGGGTCACCCAGTGCTCTTTTATTGGCAGCAAGCCCATTCCTAAAGCAATCCCAGTGGCTCTGGGTAGCCCCAGGGCGAGTTACTGGGACACCAGCTCTGTTTATCAGCTGTGGCAGTTAGCAGAGCACAACCCCCCTGTCCAGTTGTGGCTTCACTCTGTGGTGGCATCTGGCCCTGGGTGAGGTGGAAAACCACAACAGCCTTGAGGGACTGAGTCTTGAGCTCCTTCCCAGGTGCAAGTGTGGCTTGGGATAAACTGATGGAGAGAATGAAGTGCTGGGCTTGGGGCAGGTCTGCCCTGGGGTTCCATTGCAGAGGATCCCTGGGGAAATCAAACATCTTTATGAAGTGTCCCAAAATGTGATGGTTGAGACTTAATCAGAGTGAGCAGTGGGATTTTGACCCCGTTTCTGTGCCTGTTTGCACCCTTTTCTATCCAGGCTTCGGAGCGAGAGGCAAAGCCCATTCCCATAAACCCCATCAGCAGGGCCCTGCCTTGCTGGCAGCTCCCAGCAAACCCCGACCCCACAACACTTCCTGCCAAGCTGGTGCTGTTTGGGTGCTGGGGCTGCCCCAAGCTTTCAGGGATCTCAGCACGGCCGCTTCCCTCGCGCGGCTCAGGGCAGTGGGGAAACGCGTGAGCTCTTCCGAGGGCCTCGGCACACCCGGGGAAAAGAGCAAGGGGAAGGAAGGATGAGTTTTTCGGGAGTGTTGTGGGGAGCAGGGTGGTCTCTGCATCAGCTGCTGTGGGTGGGAAACTCCCGGCTCCCCCCCAGCTCAGGGCTGTGCTCGCTTCCCTCCTCGCTCGCTGTGTGGATCCCTGCCAAGAAGTAAATAAGGAAATTGCTCTTCTCCTCAGGCCTGCTTCTGTTCCCGCTTCCACTGCAGGGAGGGGAAAGCTTTGCTGGAGGCAGCAACAGGTTGTTGTCCCCTGGACCTGCCTCTGCTTCACAGCTGGAGGAGCTGTGTCTCCTCGGGGGGCTGAGGGGTGGGGAGGGGTTGAAGAATCCCTGCTGGCTGCTGAGGCTGGGAAAAACCACGAAAAGGGCACAAGCCCCAGGTTTGCAGAGGTAGTGCTCGGGAGCCTTTTCCAGGTGTAGTTCCTGTCTCAGCACCCCCCTGGGTGTGTGTGAGGGTGATGCTGTGAGTTTTGATCCCTGATCCAAGCCCAAACCAGCAGCAGCAAAGCAGAACCCAGAGACGTGCCACGAACTCCTGGGGCGGGACACAGGGAGGGATTCCAAGCCTGGCACTGCCGGAGGAGCCATCCATCACCTTGTTTTTCTGCTGTCAGGAGCTGCCTCCCTCTGCTCCCCCCACACAAACGCTGCTTCCCTGGTCTTTGCTATCCCTGGAACTCGCTGGTGCCTTGGGAAGGCACAGGCTTGGCTGGGTTTGCTCACCCAGGTGCTTTCAGGGAAGATCCAGGCGCAGGGACATCGGGCTCATCACAGCTAGGAGCATCATTAATTTTCCATGTTTTGGCAGCAGATCCAGGGAACAGACTCATCCTTAGCAGTGGTGCTTTGTGGACCTAAAAAATCCAATTTTCTGTGCGAAGACTTTGTGTCTTTCCAGCAAGGAAAGTGGCTTTTGACCTGAGAGAACATTTCCTCTGGCTCTTGCTTTTTCAATAAAAGCTGGAGAAATTCCTGTCTCTTTGGGGGAGTGTGAAGGGTCCCCATGCTTCAAGAAATAGAAACATTTGCTCTTGAATGCAATTTCTTATGGAAAATGATGAGCGTGTCTACCTGCTCCTTTCCACACAGGAAGGTGTCAGCAGCAGCCTGCTGCTACAGGGGTGTAAAAACCAGAGCTGGGGGAACCACTCCTTCCAAATCCCATCTTTGTTTGAGTTCTGCTGCTTTTCCCCGTCTGCTTCAGCCCACAAAATCCCCAGCCTCATTCCTCATTCAGAGCAATTTGGGAAACAAAACCCAACACCCTCCAAGAGCAATGTGGTCTCCTCATTGATGACTCTGAGCCCTGGATTTGGCCGGCGCTGCTCGATGAAGGGAGTGGGAAGCTCTGGAGGAGCCTGGCTGTCCCCAGCAAGCCCCTCCAGAATTTTTTTAGGGGGGTGTGAGGCTCAGCCTCCCAAGCCTCGGGCAGGAGGCTGCTGGGCTCTAACCTGTCTGTTTTCTTCCCGAGGCTGTGGAAAATCGCGGAGCCTGAGCAGCATAGATGGAGTGGCGGGATCCGCGGTGGGCCCGGCTCCGCTGGCGTCCCGCTGCAGCTCCCCCTGCTCCCTGCAGCGCCCCTGCTCCCCCGTCCCCTCCATCCTCTAAAGGACCTCGCTGTGCCCTCTGTGTCCCTCGGGTCCCCACCACGCCGCGTCTCCGGTGCCCTGGGCTGGGACATCTCCACCCCCCAGGAGCTGGTTCTGACCCTCTCCTGCTCCCCCTGCCCCTGTAACATCTCCGCTGACCTTGTCTCGTGTCCATGTGTATGGACAGTCCCTGGAGGAGGTGTTGGGGTACTTTTCCCCTCCTTGAGACCTTATTCATCCTGAATAAACCCTGCAATTCCCTCTGGTGTCGAGCCCTCCCTCCTGTGGGCCATTTGTGTTGGGCTAAAGGGTGGTGGAAACACGAGGAGGACAAGTTGACTCATGAAATTATATCTCATTGTGCTGGAAATGGCTGAATTCATATATTTTTAGGTTTTATTTTGTTTGTTTTTTTTTTAAAACCAGCCTTAAGTTTCTGGAGGCAACAGATGAATAAACCTCTATTCCCTGCCCAGCAGTGGTTCCCCTCTTGTTTTGTGCCTTTTTCTGCCTAAATCCTACTTGTTCTTTCCCAGATTGTGTCTGCTTCTCCTTCCAACCTCAGGATGGGCCTGAGGGCCTTGGAAAGCAGCCTTGAGATCCCATGGAGGCTGGAGGGCCCTGGGAGAGGGTTCAGAGAGCACACAGAGGCGGGGATAATAGGTATGGACACTCCCAGGAAGAGCTGGGAAGTGGTGGCAAGAGGAATAAAGGTCCCTGGCAAAGCTGCTGCTGGTGTTGAATAGTGGGGCAGAGAGAGATTTGAGGCAAAATGATAGATAGGTGATGAATCCTTGTTTGGGATGGATGTGAGGTGGTGATTCCAGAACATTCCCATGAGGGTGGGAGCTGGGTTTGAGCCAGGCTCTCCCCATCCCTGGGAGGATGAGGCTGGAGAGTCAAACTCCCTGTGGCACTGCTGGTTTTTGCTCACCTGTATTGGTTTTTGGGATGATTTTGGATGATCTCAGGTATCTTCCTGAACTAGAACAAGCCCTTCAATCCCTGACCTCTGGCTCATTTCAGTTCTGTCCAGCTCAGTCTCTGTGGACCTTGGGTGGCTGCAAGGGGCTGGTTTGGGGTGTCCAGCCCTGCTCTCGAGTCCCCCTCGGTGCTCTCTTGGTCTCTTTCCTCACTCTGAGCAAGTCAGGGCTGGGGCCCGGGGACTTTTCTGGGGAGGAGAGCTTAGATTTGGATGTGTTTGAAAAGCAAAGAGCTCCAAGACCCCTCCCCTCCATCATGGCCAAACTGGATCTGGTGCTCAGGGAATGGCGAGGTCGGACTTGATGATCTCAGAGCTCTTTTCCAACTTTAAGAATTCTATGATTCCATGGTCCCTGCACCTGAAAGAAGCTGGGATGATTTTGGCAGATCCCAGAGTCTGCTCTACCCCAGGTTTCCCATGCCTCAGTTTCCCTTGGTGTGGAGAAGGAGCTGCCAGGAGGAGCAGCCAGCACATATCCAAACCAGGCCCCTCTGAGTTTTTCCTCCCTCCCTTCTTTCCTTCTCCTTTCCTTCCCCTTCCCCCTTCTCCTTCCCTTCTCCTTTCCTTCTCCATTCCTTCTCCTTCTCCTTCTCCTTCTCCTTCTCCTTCTCCTTCTCCTCCCATTTCCCCCCTCTGCTGTCCCAGCCGTGCAAGAGCCAAAGGGAAGCAGGAAAGGTGAAAAAACTCGGTGCCTTGGGCTGGGTCTTGGGGATGGATGACAGGAGCTGGTGCTGGAGCCAGAACTTTTGTGGATTTGGGGAGGAATTGGGATGAGCTGCATCCATCCTCTGCTCAGGATGTGCCATACTGGGCCGTGGTGCTGCTCTGTCCCTCACCAGCAGCACCTGGGGTTTGTGTGTTGGGTGCAGCTGCATTCCTTGGATTTCTGCAGTTGTGTATTCCTGCAGCAGATGGAGGGGTCACAGGGCAGGTTCATGAATCTCCCAAAATTCCATGAACTGGGCAAAGGGGTGGGAACAGCAGCACCATGCAGGTGCTTCTCTGGCTCATCCTTCCCTCTGGAAGCAGGAGGAGCTGGAATATCCCTGCCAGAGGGAAGGTCACCCTCCATGGCTTCAGTGGTCTTTGGATCATAAATGATTTATCCAAGGTTGTGAGCTGACTTTGGGGATGAGCCAGGTATGAAACCCTGTCCCTTGCAGAAGAATCAGATCAAGACCTCAGACTTTGGGGTTTGAGTCTCTTGGAGGTAGAGGATTAAACCCAGAGCAGCCACAGATCCCAGCAGATCCATCCTTGCCTTTGCCCCCTCAGCTCCCAGAGCAGCTCATCCCAATGCCAGAGCAGTTGCTTGGGGTGGAAAACCTTTGGAGGACCCCCCAAAATCTCATTCCCACCAGAGCAAGGAGGGTTGGGCATGAGCTGCCACGGAGCCGGCAGGATGCAATTTTTAGCTGGGGCGTTATGCAACCCCGGAGAAGGGATGACTAATGTGCAAAAAGCTCCTCTAAAACAGCCCAGCCCCGAAAGGGAGATGGAGGGATTTCAGTGGGAGGCACCAAACTGCTGAAAAACCCATCGCATCTTCTCCCTCTTCCTCCTCGCCTTCTTTGGAACAGGATTTGGGGGATGCAGGAGGGAGAAAACAGCTTGTTGTTATTTTTAGGTGGGGTCTGGGTTGGTTTTGGGGGCGAGTTAGCACGGGTTAATCCCTGGGTAAGATTAGAAGAGGAGCTGTAGTGGATCAGAGCAGACCTCTAAATATCTCTGGAGCCCAGGTTTTTATCTCAAACAGTGGCCAAAATTGGCTGCCTGGAGAATAGGATAAGAATAGAGCAGGAATATACGATACTTCCCCTGAATATCCTCGCAGGACTTATCTGTGTTTAGGGATCTGGTAGGAGCTCACGTTCCAGCCCAGGCAAAAGGCACCGAGAGAAAGCCAAGTTGTTGGATTTATTCCCAAGAAACTGCATAAATCCACAGGAGTCCAACTGCCCCTGCCCAAGCCCTAAAATGGCTTTAAAAAAATAAAACCTCAATGGGTGTGCGGTGACTGTTGGGGCACGGCAGCATGGGAAGGAGACCATGGGATGGGATGGGATGGGATGGGATGGGATGGGATGGGATGGGATGGGATGGGATGGGATGGGATGGGATGGGATGGGATGGGTGTGCGGGGGCTCGTTCCTGGCAGGCCGATGGGATTGAGCAGGAATCCAGGGATGAGCATTGGGTGTGTTACAGGAACATGTCCCTCACCTATGGAGCAGGGGATGTGTCCTGGTGGCTGTGAAAAAAGTAATCACAGAGTCAGGGAATTGTTTGGTAGGAAGAGACCTTAAATTCCATCCCATTCCAGCTCCTGCCATGGGCAGGGACATCTTCCACCATTCCAGGGTATTCCAAGCCCTGTCCAGCTTGGCCTTGGACACTTCCAGGGATCCAGGGGCAGCCACAGCTGCTCTGGGCAGTCTGTGCCAGGGCCTGCCCACCCTCCCAGGGACAGTGGGATGCTCAGCAGGGTGGGACCCCACAGAGCTGTAGTGCCCCGTGTCCCTCTCCCCACCCTGGATGCAGACACGTGTGGTGCTCAGCAGTGGGAATGGGACCAGAGATCATGGAGCCATGGAATGGTTTGGGTTAGAAGGGCCATGGGCAGGGACAGCTTCTGCTGGACCAGGCTGCTCCAAGCTCTGTCCAGCCTGGCCTGGAACACTCCAGAGGTGCTGGGTGACACTGGGCTGCCCTGGTGGAGTCCTCGCATTCCTCTGCCCACTTTGGGACATGGATCAGCACTTTGGGACAAGGATCGAGCCCCTGTGACCATCCACCCCAAACCAGAGCAGCCTTTGCATCAGGGGAATTTGGGAACAGTTCCCTGCTCCAGCCTCAGCTCCTTCCTTCTCTTTTCCTCCTGGAAGACTCACAGTCCAGCACTGTGTGGAGGCTGCACCATGATCCCGGGTTGCTTGCAAAGTATTAATTTTTATTGTTGCAACAACTGCTCTGTTTCTCGGGAGATGCCTGAGAGAGCTGAGGAAATAGAAAGGCCTGTCAGGCAGCTGGGCAGGAGGTGAAGATGTCAAGAGAGTAATTGCTCTACCCAGAAGGAGCCTGTTCCTGGCTTCCCCAGCACTGCCAGGAAAAATCCTCACTGCTTATTTGATGACAATAAAGAAAAACAGAAAATAAATAGCAGCCCCATGGCTTGCCCGTGCTGACGAGGAACAGGGAGAGCAGAGGCAGATGCAAAATAGGATGCAGTTGAGCTTATAAATAGGAGCCTCCCAGCTCCCAGTCTGTTACTTCCTTACCTCCGCCCGGGCAACCGAGCCGTACGTTTCACCCATGGAAAAGGTAAATGGGGGCTCAGAAAGGATTCTGTGAGCTCCTGGGAAGAGGGTCACACTTCCTCCTGTGTGGGACAGGCAGGGGCAGGGGCTGTGTCCTGGTGGCTGTGAAAAAGTAATCACAGAGTCAGGGAATTGTTTGGGTAGGAAGAGATCTTAAATTCCATCCCATTCCAGCTCTTACCATGGGCAGGGACACCTTCCACTGTCCCAGGTGGCTCCAAACCCTGTCCAGCCTGGCCTTGGACACTGCCAGGGATGGGGCAGCCACAGCTGCTCTGGCACCCTGTGCCAGGGCCTCAGCACTGCCACAGGGAATAATTCCTTCCCAATATCCCGTCTAACGCTGCCCTCTGGCAGTGGGAAGCCATTCCCCCTTCTCCAAAGTCCCTCTCCAGCTCTCTTGGAGCCCCTTTAGGCACTGGAAGGGACTCTAGGACCCCCCAGAGCCTTCTCCTCTCCAGGAGAACACCCCCAGCTCTCCCAGCCTGGCTCCACGTCCTCCTGATGCTGGAGCCCAGGGCTGGGGCAGCTCTGCAGGTGGGGTCTCACCTGAGCGGGGCAGAATCCCCCCCTGCCCTGCTGCCCTGGCTGGGGGATCAGCTGGGGGGTTCTGGGTCCAGCACCCCCCATGTGTGGCTGGGGAATGCTGAGCTGCTCGCCCCCCAACACCCCCAAATCCTCCTCCTCAGGGCTGCTGTGCCAGAGCAGAGCAGAGTCAGCGTGGGACCTACCCAAACATTGTGCTGGCACAGCTGGGAGCTGGCAGCCCCCACAGCAGCACTTGGGGCTGTTTGAGGAGATGCTCAAAGCAGGAGGGCAGGACTGGGTGAACTCCCCATGAGGGGAAATTTGGGGGTGATGGCTGTGGGAGCAGTGCAGCAAACCTTGGGGTATTTGGAGCTGAGTTGTGCCAGGCTGTGCCAAGCCTCCTGCCTTGCTCAGGGCAGCACTCTATGGAGGTTGGTGGCAGATCTGCACCCAAAAATAGGCTTGAGGAAAGGGTTGCACATCACGGAGGAGCCGTGAGGGTGAGAGTGGAACAGAGCTGGTACCCATGAGCCACGACAGGAGGGATGTTTTCTCACGGTGCCTTTGTCTGGGGGACAAAAAAATAAAAATCTGGGCTGTTGTTATTTATTTTTAGTCGTGCTAATTTTTTTCCTGGGCTGGGAAGCTGCTTTCCAAGGCAGGTCCCTGGAGGCTGTGGGCAGCAGGTCTCGAGCTAACACACAAAATGGCTTTGAACGGGGAGGAGGAGATGGGAGTTAAAAGCCAAGTCGTGCCCCTGGTAAATCAATGGACCTGACGGGGAACGTTTCTAGCAGGACACAAGCCCTGCCAAGAGCTTTTAGCTGCTTGCAGGAGTGACTGAACCAAGAGCTGGGATGTTTTTCAGCAGCTGCTGCATGCATGGGCAGTGCTGGTCCCCAAATTGCTGCAGGGGGATGTTGTTGGGTCCCCAGACCGTTTTGTCTTCGGAGGTGGGGAGCTCTCCTGCCAGCTCAGGGAGGAGAGCTCCTTTAATCCCTGGGGGTTTTATGGGATGTGAGGTTTGAAAAGCCTCCATGCCTGGCCATTGCCCATGCAGGCTGTGCAGTGATGCTCAGTGGAGAGTGAGACCTTTCTTGGGAAAGGAGGAGTTTTTGGAGCTGTGTTGGGTCTGCAGGGGAGGCAGCTGGGTCAAACTCATGAGCAGGAGCTGGGGGTGAGGTTTAAAGTAAAATTCCCTGGCTTATCAGATGGATCAGGCACTGTCTCCCTGCCTGACAGCCCCTTGCCTGGAAACTGGGCCCTGGCACATGGGGAGAGGCGGTGGGGTGACTCAGAGCTCCAATCAATGATAATTAATTCAATGATAACAAATGAGAGGGAGAGAGGGAGAAGAAAAAACACAGAGAGATTAATGCACCAGGCTTGGCTTTGGGACATCTGATTTGGGGTTGGCTTGGGAAATTTTGGGCAAGAGCAGCTTTCTGGGAGGAGAGGGTTGAGAGGGATGTGGTGAGGGTGATGTTTTTCCCCCTGCTTTTCATTTATACCCTCAGAATCACCCTGAATCCATGCATGGTTTCTCATGGAGAATCATTTCCCAAGTCTCAATCTCTGCCACCATTCTGAGGCTTTTTAAAACCATTTTCCCCTGACTTACAGATGCAACAGCAGCATTTTATCCCTCTGAAAAAGGCCACTTTACTTTGTGGTTACTCTGTTTTCTGCATCCTACTAAGTCAGGGTCCCCTGGAAGCTCAGTGTCCCTCTCCCTCCCCTGTTTCTCCCCACACAGCTCATGGAAGCAAATGATTTATTAAAGAAATCTGGGTATTGATCTAGTACCGATGTCGAGCTGTGACGGACAAAAACTCTCCAACAGTTTGAAGTTAGAAAGTGTTTGTTTATTGTGACACCAGGCAGCGTGTGGGACAGCTCCCAAATGCACACTGCACCTTCCCAATGATTACAGAGTCCTTTTATCCACACCAGAATTGAACACCCAAAACACAAATACATATTCATGCTTTTGGTCCATCCCATTCCTCGCTTCGTGTGCTAATCATTCCCAAAGCTGTTAAGCATGCAGAGTTTGTTCCTTGAGATGGGTCGGTGGTCCCTTCCATGGGGAGGGGTCCCAAAATGAGGAAGTAAATGAAGTCTTCCTCATTCTGCCCTTTCTGCCTTTTCAATGCAAATATGACAAATGAACCTTGGTAGAACTCCCATTCCCTGTCTTCAATTGGTTTCAGAACAGAGGAGGCCCACGATTGTCTCATGTTCCTAAAAGCTGTTTGTCAGTTTCTGTATTCCTCATTACAAACCCAGCTAACGAAACATTGTGCTGACAAGCAATCAATTATTAGTTAACTACTAACTCTTAACTTCATCAAGGCCTACTCATTTATTTTAATTAACTCTAGTAAGGCTTACCTCTAACTAAAATCTTAGCTCCTCTAAAATCTCTAAATCCCTTATATTTGTGTTTCACAAATAGCTAATGCTGTGTTTAATGTTTATGTCTTTAACTTGCAGATTCCTGCCAGGACACCCTCGCTTCCAGTTACCCCCAGGGTGAGGTGGTCACCTTCTCCTGAGCCCCAGCTGGATGCAGGCAGAGCCCTGGCGAGGGACGCCTGCCCCAGGGGAAGGATGTGTATCCCGAGGGATGCCTTCCCCAGGGTGGAAGGAGGCTCTCCCTGGGGCCAAGGGTTGCTCTTCCTAAGGCTAAAGGATGCATTCCGCCAGGGATGCTCTCCCCAAAGCCCAGGGATGCTTTCCCTCAGGCTGGGACATGCATTCCTCCAGAGATGCTCTCCCTGGGGCCAAGGGAGATGCTCTCCCCAAGGCTGAGGGATGTCCTGCCTAAAGCCCAGGGATGCCCTCCCCAAGGCTGGCACACGCATTCCTCCAGGGATGCTCCCCCAAGGCCAGGGGGTGCTCTTCCCAAGGAGCTTTCTTTCCCCAAAGCTCCAGCTCCATCCCTGGGTGGGTTGGCAGCTGGGTCCCCCGAGAGGTGCCACAGAGCAGCAGGGCCAGGAGGAAGGTTGGGGACAGCCCCATTCCCCTTCCTGGTGCCAGCCCTGCCACGGCCACACTGCCCCTGCACCCCCTGGGCTGCCCCCTCCCCTTGCCCACGCTTCTGGCTGCACCTCACCCTCCACCTCTGGAGATCCAGCTGCTCACCAGGACATCTCTGCCCGTGGCTGTGCCCATGCTCTGACCCCTCCATCGTCACACGGCCACTGGGAACCCTCCCACAGGGTGCCAAAGGCTCCACTCCGGGTGCCACCATCGCCCCCTCCCACGGGTGCTGATCCCAGGGGCACGGGGGGCCCAGTGGGGTGGTTGGGGTGCAGGGATGGGGATGGGAAGCAATAGGAGACCGAGGTGTGGGGATCTCGGCTGGCCTGGAGGGGTCAGGGTCCTTCCAACGCTGTTCCATATCTCTGTGACCAAGGCAATACTACTCCTGTCTCCGTCTGTCCTGTTCGCATGCCTGTCCCACGTACCGAGTTCCAATAAAGTCATCCATGAGCTGAGTCAGCTCCCGTACCCCTCCTGCCTCCCTGCCTCCTTGCCTCCGGCTCTCCATGGAGAACGAGACTTTTCTTTTGTGTTTTGGAGCTGTGTTGGGTCTGCAGGGGAGGCAGCTGGGTCAAACTCATGAGCAGGAGCTGGGGCTGAGGTTTAAAGCAAAATTCCCTGGCCCTCTGCCTGCCCACAGAGTCCTGTCCCAGCCCCACGTGTCCCTGGTGGTAGGAATGGGGATTTTGGCCACGGCATTGCCTGGATGTTGCCTGGATTACCTTGAGGGAGGTGATTCTTCTTCCCTACTCTGCTCTCATGAGATCCCATCCGGAATGCTGCATCCAGCTCTGGTGCCCCCATCATTAAAAGGACATGGAACTGTTGGAGAGGGTCCAGGAGAGGCCATGAAGTTGATAAAGGAACTGGAGCACCTCCCCTATGGAGACAGGATGGGACTGTTGGGGCTGTTCAGCCTGGAGAAGAGAAAGTTGTGTGGGGACCTCAGAGCACCTTCCAGGACCTGAAGGGTCTACACGGAAGATAGAGGAGAACTGTTCATCAGGAACTGGAGTGAGAGGACAAGGCTGATGACTTAAAGCCAAAAATGGGAAATTTAAGTTTGATTTTAGGAAGGAATTCTTCCCTGTGAGGGTGGTGAGGCCCTGGCACAGGGTGCCCAGAGCAGCTGTGGCTGCCCCTGGATCCCTGGAAGTGTCCAAGGCCAGGCTGGATGGGGCTGGGAGGAACCTGGGAGAGTGGAAGGTGTCGCTGCCATGGCAGGGCTGGGACTGGATGAGCTTTAAGGTCCCTAAGCCTAACCCTAACCCAAACCAGTCTGGGATTCTGGGATTCCATTGTTTTCTCCTTGTTTTCTCACATGGCTTGGAGCGGAGATCACATGGGAAAGCCCAGGGCAGAAAAATCCCCGTGACATCCCTGTGACATCCCCGTGACATCCTTGTGCCATTCCCATGACATCCCCGTGACATCCCTGTGACACCCCTGTGACATCCCCGTGACATCCCTGTGACACCCCTGTGACACCCCTGTGACACCCCTGTGACATCCCTGTGACACCCCTGTGACACCCTGTGACATCCCTGTGACATCCCCGTGACATCCCTGTGACACCCCTGTGACACCCCTGTGACACCCTGTGACATCCCTGTGACACCCCTGTGACATCCCTGTGACACCCCTGTGACACCCTGTGACATCCCTGTGACATCCCCGTGACATCCATGTGACATCCCTGTGACATCCCTGTGACACCCCTGTGACATCCCTGTGACACCCCTGTGACACCCTGTGACATCCCTGTGACATCCCCATGACATCCCTGTGACATCCATGTGACATCCCTGTGACACCCCCGGTGGGGGAAGGGCCCCGCAGAGCTGCCCCCCGTGGTTCCTGTGTCCCTCCCTTTTGGGGCTGTTCCCTCCCAGGCCCCTGGAGAACTGCAGAGACCTGGCCCCACCCTGGCCCCACCCTGGCCCCACCCTGGGTGCTCCAATCTCCGCTGCCACGAGCTGAGGGGCTGCAGCTGCCACCTTCTCTGGACACCTTGGGGCTCCACCTTTGGCAACGTGAGGTCTCTTACTTGGGAGTGGTGGTGTGGGAAGAGGCTGGGATGGGCAAAACCAGCGAGGGAACTGGAAAGCAGCCCCGAGACTGGAAAGAAAACATTCCCAAAAGTGAGCGATTGGTGGCGGGGGGCCAAAGAGCAATTACAGAGAGAAGAGAGAGCTTTTCTCCGAGAGGCTTCGCTGCCTGCTGTGGCTGCAGAGTCCTCGGGAGAGCCCCGTGGTGCTGCCAGCTGTGCCAGGCCCTGCTCCGATGTGGCCGTGGGCATGGATCGACCACGGGGTCCACGCTGGGTGCCAGGGTCGGCTGATAAGGGGTGTTGGTCATGGTGACATTCCCTGCATCCCCCGGGGTCCTGTCAGGGACCGGGAGCGCTTGGAACATCTCTGCAGAGCTCAGCACCTGCCCGGGGTGCCCCCAGGTGACCTCGAGGGGACAGGAACGGCCCAGGCCTTTGGGAGGGGTGTGGGTGGCTGGGACAGAAGTGGCTGGAGATGATCCCCAGCAGCAGGGTGAGGTCCCTGCCCCAGCCTGGACACAGCCTCTTCCCGTCACCATTCCGATTGCCACCTGCTCCTCTCTGATCCCTGGGTAAAAAAATGAGGCAGGAGGAACAAACAGGTGACTCAAGGCAGGAATTTGTGTGCACGGATCCCCACGGGCCCCTTTCCTTCTGCTTTGGGAGAGAGCAAAATCCCTCCACGCCTGACCCTGGGGCTGCAGCGTGGGAATTGTGGCCCCAGCCTGAGTCTGGGGGCAGTGGATGATGAATGGCCAAACCCCTCTGAAGCTGCACGAAGGTGACGTGATCCATGAGCCAGGTAAGGTCCTTCAGCCCCCGGGGGTGTGGGAATGCAGGAGGAGGTGAAGCCCATCCCACCTCCAATGGGTGCAGGGCTTGCTGAGCTCTGTGGGCTGGGCCGGGGCTGCTGGGCAAGGCCGTGGGCAACTCAACTTCCCAACAGACCACGGAGACACGGGAATGTCGCGGCAGGTGGGGGAATGGAGCAGGGGGAGGCTGAACCTCAGGTGGGCCAAAACCCTCTTGGGGGAGCGCCAGGATCAGGTGTGGAAGAGCAACAGTTCCTGGAGGGAGCAGAAATCCCAAAGGGGAGCAGAAAGGTCGGTTTACCAGAGGATTCCAAACCTTTTCCGGACCCAGGCATCCGCCCCCTCACTGGGCAGTGGGATGCTCCTGGCACTGCCACATCCCCGCGGGGCAGGTGATCCTCACCGGTGGGCGGTCCCAGGCACGCCCGGCTCCGGCAGCCCCAGCCCGGGGCTGGCAGGGATTTTGTCACTGCCGCCGCTTGTTTGGAGCCGCAAGACTTGGATCCCAGTGCTTTTGGCATGACTCTGCTCCTGGCCCGTGTTCCTTGGCTCTCCATCCCTCTAGGTGTAAATTCAGCCAAGTGGGAGAAGGGAGACAAGGGATGAGGACAGAGCCTGGCACGGCCTGACACCAGTCCCTTTTTCTTCCCAAATAAAAATTACCATTTTCCCCATCATCCCGGAGCATTTTTATTTCCTTTGCTTTGTTTTTGAAGCCAAGGAGACACATGGAGCAGCCGGGGACACACGGCTGAGAGGGAGCAGGGCAGAAAGGCCCGATGGGGGGGACAGTGACAGCATCCCTGGCTCGGGCATGGGACTAACCATCAGGTGCACTTAAAGGAATTTTAATCAACAAAAGATGGGGCTGTCAGAAAAAACAAGTGCGAGGCTCTGGGGCAGCAGGCCAAGGGATGAGAACAGGGTTTTTAATCTAGGAAAGTACCTGCTAGGAGGGAATGGCCTGGATGTGGCTGGGGAAGGAGCTGCATCCAGCCAGGGAAAACCTGAGCTGTGAGAGGCTTTCCCCCAGAGCCAGGCCAGCCTGTGGGTGCTGCAGCAGGAGCTGCAGGGAAAGGGATGGGTGCTTTGTGTGGGGTTGTTGGGATTCTCCACAGCTGGTTTGTGCCTCGGTTTCCCCACTCCAAAGTGGAGATCACCCCTTTCAGAGGGGGAGATTTGGTGGGGGGGATAAAGAGGGGCTGTTTTCCCTCTTATGAGATGTGGGATAAGCCTGGAGCAAAGCCTGGGAGAAGGGCAGCAGGAGCTGCCCTATTTTAGCTGATTCATGGGATTTCTGCTCTGGCAGCACCATGAGCATCCAGCTGTGAGCAGGAAGGGCCAGCTGTGGACAAGGATGGGTTTCCAGAGCTTCAGGAAGGGCCAGACCATGGGGGGCACCCTCTATCCCCATCAGGGGCAGGTGAATCCCTGTATCCTCCTCTCAAACTGCATTCCACGCAGTGTGGGGCTGCCTTGGCCTCACACCACGCTCACCTCTGGGACATTGCCGG
Organism: Vidua macroura; assembly: GCF_024509145.1. Classification (NCBI taxonomy): domain Eukaryota; kingdom Metazoa; phylum Chordata; class Aves; order Passeriformes; family Viduidae; genus Vidua; species Vidua macroura. The sequence continues at coordinate 2,939,929 of NC_071594.1, forward strand.
GGGATTTTGGAAGGGGGAGGTTCCCTGGAGCCAGGTGTGACTCCTCCTTCCCACTGCACACCTGTGAAAGATGAGGAGGTTGATTCCCTGCTCTAATCCCAGCTCTTCGTTGAGGATGCAGCCTGGGGAGCCAGGGGGCTGCAGGGGGTGGGCTGGGAGCACTGGAAGGGTTCTGAAGCCACGCCAGAGCAGCTCCCCAGCCCACCCAAGTCTCTGGTGCAGTTGATGTCACTGGCCACGGCCTTGGAGCGAGGATGGTGAAGGTAAAGGATGGGATTCAAGGGGCTGTCCTGTTCAGTTTGGGATCAGTGGCATCCTATAAAACCCCTTTCCCCTGCAGAGCCCCAGCCTCATGTGCTGGATGTATCTTGGCATCAGGTGGAGCCCCCTCCCCCAGCTCAGGGTGATCAGAGACCCCTGAGTCCAGCCTCGGTCCAGCTTCCCGGAACCTTCATTCATGGAACAGAATTATGGAATTGTTTGTGTTGGAAAAGACCTTAAAGTTCATCCAGTCCCAGCCCTGCCATGGCAGGGACACCTTCCACTGTCCCAGGCTGCTCCCAGCCCCATCCAGCCTGGCCTTGGACACTGCCAGGGATCCAGGGGCAGCCACAGCTGCTCTGGGCACCTGTGCCAGGGCCTGCCCACCCTCACAGGGAGAATTCCTTCCCAATATCCCATCCATCCCTGCCCTCTGGCAGTGGAAGCCATTCCCTGTGTCCTGTCCTTCCAGGCCCTTGTCCAAAGTTTCTCTCCAGTTCCCCTGGAGCTCCTTTAGGCTCTGGAAGTGGCTCTGAGCTCTCTCTGGAGACTTTCCAGGCCAAGCACCCCCAGTTCCCCCAGCCTGGCTCTGGAGCAGAGGGCTCAGAACATCTCTGTGGCCTCCTCTGGACTCATCCAGCAGCTCCAGCATCTCATCCCACACATTCCCACCATCCCTATTTCCACCAGAACATCTCCACACTTTAACCCACTGGAACCAGTTTGGTCCAGGGCTTCTCCCCAGTGGTGCTCCCGTGCCCAGTGAGCTCCGGGGCTCTGTCCCAGCACAGCTCTGCCTGGCAAACATTGCTCCCTGCACAGGTGCTGAGCCAGCTGTGGGGCTGGGGGGATGAATCCCCTGATCCCAGCCTGATCCCAGCCTGATCTACAGCTGCTGAACTCAGCAGTGTTCCCTGACTGCAACATCCCTGCACGTCCCCCCCTCCCCAGGGATGCTCCAGGCTCCCAGTTTTAGTGCTGGGGCAGAAGATTTCGGGGTGGAGGGGAAGGGCTGGAGGTGTTCAATGTGCCCAGTTCCCACTCTTCTAATGAGATGCAGTCTAATAAATAACTCAAGCCCCAATCAGAGTTTCTTTATCATCAAGGAATGAAGAAGCCTTGCAGCCTGGGTTTGGCCAGGCCATGCCTGCCTTGCACAGATTTATTTTACTGCTCTGGCTACTCAGAGCCAATGGCCTTAATCCCATCCCTGCTGGAGGGAGATCTTAGAGCCCACAAAAACTGACCTAAGATGTTCTTTTTTCCCTCCTCCCTGCTTTGCAGTATTGTAAGATGTGTTGAACAGCCAGATAAGCCGAGGAGAGGCTCAGGAGGGGTGCCTGGGGTTCTGGGAGCGGCTGAGCCCTGGGATGGTTTCTACTGGGAACCAGGCTCTTCCCACACTGAGCAGGGCAGGGGGGAATTTTCCACTGCAAAGCCCCATTTATCACCCACCCTAAATTGTCTGACTGTGAGCTGGGGATGGCATTTTTCCTGCTTCTCTAGATCCTGCTAGAAAGGAAGGTTTAAAGCAGCATCCTGGGAATGCTGCCTGTTTTCCCCACAGCTGGAAGAAAAACAAATGTATAAATGCAGAGTTTCCCTAGAAAAATCAATCCCAGCTCTGCAGCCAGCTGCTGGAGCCACCACAAAGCCACTTGGATGTGGTTTCATGCCCTTGCCATGGGCTTTTGAGAGCCTTTTAATTAGGAGGCAGCACTAATCAGGGTAGGAGAGTTTCCTTGATGGGGTGTTGCAGGGCAATGCCTGATCCCAGCTCCTGACACAGCTGGGAAACCTGGATTCACTCCCAGCTTGGAGTGAGCTCTTGAGCAAGCAGGCTTGTGCCTCAGTTTCCCCATCTGGGTGCTCTCTCTGGGGAATGCTGAGCTGCTGGGAGAATGTATTTAAAAAAAAATAAGGAGGTGTTTGTGTATTCTGCAGAAAACAGCTCTGGGAGTCAGCTGAGGACAGTCTCAGCTAATTGGGAAGGGAGAGTTGGGTTTTATTTGCCTGTTAGAGCCCCGGGAAGGCTGGGCTGGCACAGGGCTGCGGGCACTGTGAGGGGCTGGCAGTGCCCACAGCCCCAGCACCCCTTTACTGCACCTCAATGTCTTTTTCTTGGAGAGATGACAGGAGGGAGAAGGAAAAACACGGTGCCAGCGTGGCAGCAAGGTTACCCCTCCCTCAGCTGTCCCCAGCCCCCTTGGTGGGGACAGTTGGCTCCTTCCCAGCCCATGTCAGTGCCACGCGCTGAGCCTGGCACGGCAGAGAACACAGTGCTCCTCCCAGCCAGCTGGGGACCAGGGAGAGCCTTGTTTTCCTGCTTTTACACTGGGAAAAGGACATCTTGGAGAGGTGCAACAAAGCCCCAGGGACCCGTCTGCTGCCTTCAGTGGCTCCTTCTCCATCTCTGGAGTGGGGATTTGCTCTTCCCCACCAAGCTGGTGCTCCTCGAGGGCTGAGAGCCCCCCATTACCTCCCCCACCCCTTTTATTTTAGCTGATTCATGGGATTTCTGCTCTGGCAGCGCCGTGTTGCTTTAAGCTGTTTACTCGAGTTCAGGAGGCGACAGCTCACAGGGTATTTTTAGCTCTCCGGGTAGCGGAGCGGGATTAAAATGCAGTCAGTGTTACAGACGCTGGGGCTGAATCAGTATTCCTGCACAAGCGTCTCCGTGCCAGCGTTTTCCATTGAGTGTCTGAAAAGCCCAAGTTTCCATGGAGACCCAGCTCCAGGGCAACCCGTTTTCCTAGCAAAAATAATGATAATTAAAAAAAAAAAGGCAGCAGGTAGAGTGCGGGCGCAGGGGCTGGCCATGGGATGGCTCCAGGAGGAAGGTGGTGGCTGTAAATCCCAATCCCTTCCTGCTGGGTTGCAGAGATGTGGGTGTGGGTGGGAAATGCTGGTAAAGGTGGTTGGGTGTCTGCTTGATCCACCCCATGCCCCTTTGGTGGGTTTTGGGGGCTGGGTGTGCTTCCTGGAGGGTTTTGCTGTGGAGGAAAGGGGCATTGTGATGTCGAGGTTTGGCTTGGAATGGTTGGAACAGGAATTGTCACCCCATGCCCAGGAATGTAATGAGCTAAATCAGAAGATTCTCTTACCCATGTTGGATCTGTGTCGTCCTTCTGCCTTTGAGGCATTTCTGAAAGGGCTTTCCTGGGGCAGGTTTGTCTCCAGTCCCATGTGCAGGAGCAGAAATGCCCTCAGAGGACAAGAGGATGAAGGTGGTGGCCCAGGGTCGCACCACAGGGCTGTCTTGGTTTGCTTGTTGGCCAACATAGAGACATCAACCACGAGACTCTCCCATGGAGAAGAGACTAAAATGTTGGGTTCTCTGTTATTTTCTAGCTTGGCACATTTCCCCCTTCATCCCCGCTTCCTGCTGAATCTTCCTTGGTAATTTGGAGGGAAAAAAGAGAAAATTCTTCATTCTTGCAGGAATTTTCTCTAACTTCTCCAGTCTGTGCCCAGCCCTGTGGTCAGGACTCACCCCAGCTGCTGCAGTGACAGTGTTGGGTGGCAAAGTGGGAGAAAACCCAGTGCTCCCAGTGTGGCACTGGAGAAGATTCAGCAAGAGGGACCTGGCCATGAGATGCCTGTCTGGTTTTCCCAACAACCACAGCATGACTGGCCTGAGGACTTATCCAGTGGCACTCTTGGCAGCCCTCCTTGCTGGGGATGTGGGCATGGGTGAGATGCTGAACCCAGGAGCTGATCTCTGCTCATGTGGCTCAGCACTGGGGTCGTGCCTGGGGATGATTCCCAAACAAGCCACACCCTTGAGCCCGCTGAGATCCAGGCTGGAGCCACAGCATTTCCTGCCAGTTGTTTTCCCCCTGCTATGCTGGGATTTTTCCATGTGGTGATCCAGCATGTGGGAACCTTGAAGACCTGACCTGGAGCCACTTGTAGCTGCCCCAAGGGAGGCTGAAAAGCACAATGAGATTGAGGACAAAGCAGAGGCCAGCTCCTGGTCAGCCCCAGCACTGCCTCCCTGCACAGGAACGCTGCATCGGCAGGGACAGTCCATGGGTGACATGGAAATGGTGCAACTGCTGGGCAGGGACGGACCAGGGACGGATGATCTCTGGGGGATGAGCTGCTCCTGGGAGCAGAAGGCTCCCCAGACCCAGATGTCCTGGTGAGATCTCTTAGAGCTGTGTGTGAGGGCAGGTGGGATCCAAGGAGAGGCAGAAGGCTGCAGACAGACACGAGCCACCAAAGATCCGGTGCAATCAGGCACTTCAAGGCCATGTTGTCCACAGCACAGTTCATTATGTTGATTTTCCAAACCAGTCATGAGTAGCTGCGGTTGAACAGATTGCTCCATTTTCAAAGCAGAGTTTGTGCTTTGCCATCCATTACCTGGGGAAAAATCCTGAAATCCCATCTGTGGAGAAGCTTCCTCGCTTTCTCAAAGGTGTTTTCATTAGAAGAGCAATGGGTGTTTAACATCCCATGTCCTCCGAGCCAAATCCAACTCACAAACTTGTACCAAACCAAATGATTTTTGCTGCAGCTCCTCTCAGCCTGATTGATTAACATTTCTGCCCAAGCAAAGAGAACGTCCTGTGGAAAGGCTTCTTTTGATCTAAAAACTGTTGTCATCGGCTTTTTTTAATTGAGAATCACTTCCACTGGCACTAATAACTGCTCCCCCAGTCCTGCCCTGAGCTCAGCACGCCTGAAACTGTTCCTTTCCAACGGATTATTTTCCAGGATTGGAAACAGCTGACATGATGGGAGTTCATCTCCATTCACAGAGAATTTAGGCAGACTTGTTCCTATTCAGGCCATGCTCAGAAAATGGGATGCTTTCCTTGTTCTCGGTAATAAAAGAGGAAAAAAGTCATTTTTCTGCCCAGCTCCTAGCTTTTTGTAGTCTTGGAAATTGTGTCATTCCCCATGGAGTCAAGGGGGTGCCACCAGAGGCACTTTGATGCTGGAGGTTCAGCTCTTGGATCGTGGATTTGGCCGAGGTTTGGCACAGGTCAGGAAAGGGCCAGCCCTCTCTGTGCTGCTGGGGTGGGCATTCCTCTGGGATGCAAAGTGTGATCCGATCCCCTGGGAATGCTGTCACCACAGCAGGAGTGTCCCAGGGAGTCCCCTTCTCCCTGGGTCAGGGACCATGTGCCAAGGGCATTCTCTAAACGCTGCCAGAAGCTCTGTGGTAACCAGGGGTTCATTTCATGTGTGTCTGAGGCTGCATGAAACACATGCAAATGAATTCCCTCTTATCCCTGCTTGGGCTGCTCCATTGTCAGCCTTTGTTTTTTTTCCCAGCATGAGCAAGTCCCTGGCTTTGCTTCCTGCTCCCAGAAAATTGTATTTGTGGAACAGCCTGCAAGGAAAACAACCAATCAACCCACCAATCAACCGCCCAAACCAAACTGTGGCACTCCAGATATCCAGTGACTTTATTCAGTAACCTGGCTGAATTCTCCTTGGGAGCCTGTGGCCCTTCCTGGAGAAAGGAAGATTTTTGCAGCTTCACTCAAAGGCTGCACTCAACGTTCTTAGAGGCAATTTCCAGCCTCTGTGATTCTGTGATTCCCAGCAGTGATGGGAAGCAGGGATGGCCAGACAGGGGTGGGCAGAGGTAAATGATAAACTCGATGTATTTAAGTCCTGGTGAGAAGCATTCTGCAGTAGAGCACAGAGTCCCCCCTTGAGCATGGAGTGTGCAGGAGATGTGGCCAAGGGAAGAGTGGAGAAGTCCATAGAGCAGCTTTCTATGGATCATGGAACACTTTGGGTTGGAGGGGACCTTAAATCCCATCCCATTCCACCTCCTGCCATGGGCAGGGACACCTTCCACTAGCCCAAGTTGCTCCAAGCCCAGTCCAACCTGGCCTTGGACATTTCCAGGGGTGGATGGGTGTTTCCAGCTGGAAGAGATACCATCTCCTCCCAAACTGGCAGCCAAGGGAAGGTCAACGGTGCCCAAGCAGTTCTGCCAGGCTGCAGCAGCTCCTTGCAGCATCAGCCCAGCACTGTCCCCTTTGGATGTGTTTCCACTTTCCCTGCAACCCCCCTGGTCCCTCTCCAGAGGACCCCAACCCCCTCCAGCCCCTGCTTTGAATTTATAGCTGCCACTTGCAGCTCTTTTGTTGTTTTCTGCTGTTCATTTTAAAAAAGGCAGCTGACACCATCTCACTGTTCATGGAAGGGAACTATTTAGGGACACAACCAGTGGGTTTTGGAAAACTTACCATAACGGGAGAGCTGCGGTTCCTTCCAAGCGTGCACCCTCCCTGCTCCCTGCCAGCCAGCTCTGCTCAACAGGACACTTTTAATGGGATGTTAACAACTCCAAAAAATACAACAGAGCAGTTTCGGAGCAGAATAATTGGGAGTCAGCTGCAGCTGGGGGCTCTTCGTGCTTCCCGAGTGTTGTCCCGCTCAGAGAAGGACGTCACATTCCTGTCACTGGTTTAGTGTCCTTGGAGCCAGTCGGGTGTGTTGAAAGCCAGGGTGAGCTGAGGAGCTTGGCAGGGCTGGGATTTGTGGGGAGAAATGGCTTTTTAAGGGGCTGGGGCTATTAAACAACTCATCTGGGGCAGCACTTTGGAAGAGATTAAGGAGGAGAAGGGAAGGGGCAAGTTCTCCTCTCTGGTCTTGGCTGTGGCCATGATGGAGGGTTGTGCTGTGTCTGTGCAGCAGAATGAGAGCTCTTGTGTCGCAGAAAATGATGGGGATAAATTTGGGATAGATGGTGAGGAAAACCCCCTTGATGTCCCCCATCCTCTGCTAAAACCCCTCAGGAGACACTGTGGATTAAAACTTCATTTTTGTTGGGCTGCGGCTCTGATCTTGGACAGCCCCTCCTGCCCCTTGCTTGGAATTCTTGGGTTTTTGCTTCTAAATTTAGCCCTTTTGGGGCAGGATGGGTATGGAGGAGGGTAGATGATAGATAAGGAGGAGGAGAAGCACTTCTTTCTCCCTGGGTCCTTTGTCTAATCAAAGGGAGCCCGACTTTAAAGGCTCCTTGTTCAGCCGACAGGGAACATCCATCATTAAAAATGTTCAAGGGCTTTTGTTCCTCAGTACCGCTTTGAAATTGCTGGCAGTGACCAGGCTTGGAGCAACCTGGTCTAGTGGAAAGTAGCCTTGCCCATGGCAGGGGGTTGGAACAAGATGGGCTTTAGGTGCCTTCCTCCAAAACCATTCCAGGATTCCATGATTCTAAACAGAGCCTTGGCCGTGCTGCTCCTTCCCCTCCTCATCAGCCCCCAGGCAACACAACGGGGACCCAGTTCCTAGGAAAAGGAATTTAAATGCAGGAGCTCCTTGGGCTGGGATCTCCCAACCCCAAAATGCAGCATGCAGTAGGAATTATCTTATTTTCATGTTCAGCCCCTCTCCCCACTTCCCTCTGAAACTGTATAGATGTTACTGGAGCCAGAGAGGCATTTGGGGATAAAACAGGGATGTTTTCCTCTCTCTCGTGTGTAAGAAAGCAGCTGCTGGTGGGTATGGCCGTTGTGCTAAACCAGCTGTGACCAAACGCCAAGCCAGCGGGAGGGAGGTGATGCACGGGGGGGTTCAGCTCTCAAATCTGCACCGCCCGTTTGGGCCATGGTTTATTTGGGTCAGGACCCGCTTTTGTCCCCTTCGATGGACAGCTCTGGGGGCCGAATGGGGCCAAGACACTCTGCAGAGGACTCTGCTGCCGGCTGCGGGGGAGAGATGTGGGCAGGGAGGGGCGGTGGGCGCTCCCGGCCGCGGGCAGCGTGCGCAGCCCGTGCCCAGGATGCTGCTCGCGGCAGATCGATGCTAATCCCGTTGTCTGTGCTGCAGAGCCGGAACCGCCCCGAGGGCGACGGGCAGGAGCGAGGGGTAAATCGGGATGGCTCCCGAGGCGCTCGAGTGCCTCGTTGCTGCCAGCTGATCCTAAAAGAGGTGCAACAAGGGATCCTCAACTTCCACAGTGGGCATGGAGCTGCTGTTGAGGGAAGGGCTCCTGTCTCTGGTAGTCACGGTTTGTGCCCGTCCTCAAAACCTCACTGGAGGGAGGAAAAAAGAGAATTTTCTTAGTGACTTCCCTCCTTTGTGAGCTCCATCCTTTGTAAGCCCCAACCTTTACTCCTGGCTCCTCTCCCCACATTTCATTGCTGCTTTTCCCCTCCACGTTTTCAGCCTGCAGGATAAAATCATCTCCGGAGCTGCCCTCCCCACCGCCACCACAGCCCTGTCCACCTCAACACCCCACTGCTGCTGCATTTCCATGCGATCACGCTCTTCCCAAGACGCGGCAAGAAACATTTTCCGGGTTTCTCCCTCCAGATTTCCCCCGCGGAGGATGCAGGTGGATGGGTTTTGCCTGGCCTGATTGAAATTCGGCTCAGCACACCCTGGCTGGCGATCAGTCCCGCCGATCACCGCCCCGAGCGGCGGCGAAGCGGCTGCTCCGTGCTGAAACGGCACCGAGCAGCCCCCGAGAGCCCCGGCCGAGCACATCGGGCTGGGAACGAGCGGGATCTGCTGGGCTGGGGGGGGATAATTAGCCTAATGGGGGAGAAAATTGCTGCGAGGGAATGGGAGTCATCCATCCACTCCTGTGCCCGAGGCAGGCTCGTGGACACGGGTGGGAGAGGGGCAGATCGCCAGCCCCGGGTCCTGCCACCGATGCACTTTCTAGCCTCGGGCGCATCATTTAACTCCCAGATTCAGCTTTGATAGCCCAAATCAAGGCTGCTGGCACGCTCTGCCGCTTCCAAAAGGCTGCTTTGGCTTTCCCCTTGGATTCTGCTCATTTTTGTGGCTAGAAGAGCCCATTGTGTTCAGTAACTTTGACTTCCTGCATTAGACAGGCCATAAAATGCTGCCTGGTGCTGAGCCTTATTATTAGCATTTATTACTGCGGAGGGAACAGGCTCGGCGAGCGCAGCTCCATGGGTGGGGAGCTTTTTAAAGCAATCACCTACGGCCATGCAACCTGTTATGAAAGCTCTGCATAACCAGGATGAATTTGTTATGTTGGTAATTAGAGGAAAATCAACCTCTCTTGACAGAGAAGAGCCCGGTGTGTTTGTTCTGGAAATTAGGGGGGTCGGCACGGCTGTTGGAGGTGTTTCCCCGCCATGTCAGGGTTGTTTTCCTCGTGCAGGTGGGGATGGTGGAGGTTGGCAGCCCGAGGAGCTGTGTTGGCTCCTGTGATGCCTGCCAGGAGCAAGGCTGGCTGGCTGGCTCTCCTTGTGGGCACAGGGGCCGTGCTGGGGTAATTCCTGCGTAGGAAAACACAGTGCTGAACTCTTGATCATACCTTTCCCCATCATCCTCTGCTTTCACACCGTGCCCTGGGGATGGTCTGGGCTCAGAGCTGCTTCCTCTGCCCCTGCTGACCAAGAGAACGCTGATTTTTAGCACTGAAAGCTCCGGTCTGGGCAGGATCTTACAGTGTGAGTGGCTTGAAGGCATAAAATGGGACCCACGAGGCCAAAGGCAGAGTGGGATTTGGTTCTGGGTGGAAGGCAAGAGCCAGGAGAAGCCTTAAAAGAGGGAAGAGCTGGAACAGACTGCCCAGGGAGCTGTGGAGCCTCTCTCTCTGGAGACATTCTAACCCACCTGGGTGTTCCTGTGTCCAGGTGACTCTGCCTTGGCATGGGGGTTGGACTGGGTGATCTCCAGATCTTCCAAGCCTGACCAACCTTCCTGCCCTTCCGTAGTCCTGTAAGAGCTGGCAGTGGGATGGGCACAGGGTCGGGGCAGCGCAGCTTGGAGGGCAGTTTGGGGAGGGAATCATGGGCACCATTATTGCTGGGATGTTCCCAAGGAGCAGGACAGGAGCAGGATGGAATTAGCACAGGAGCCACAGCTTTGGTCTTCATCCTTCTGCTCCCTGTGCCCACCTCCAAGGCTTCTGCCCACCTTGGCCCTTCCCCATGGCTGTCAGCTCTGCCCCTGCACCACGGGGTGACAGTGCCACCACCTCCAACCACACCAGTACGTGTCACCAGTCAACACGACCCCTAAAGTGATGATCTCCAGGACTTCTGTAGACCAAAACTCAGTGCAAAGGGCTTTGGGGGAGGCTGGAATTTTTGCTACACCTCGATATATTTTTCCTCCCTCTTGCATAGTCGTGCCTAGGGAGGAGAAAGGATGACAGGACCTGAGGAGCTTTGAGGTCCTGCAACAGGTCCTGCAGGACCTTCCCTGCTGCTGGAGAAAGGCAGTGCAGGGAGAGGGAGAGGTGGGAGGACAGGCTGAACTCCTGGAGACATTCAGACCAGCTTCTCTCCCTTCTGATTTGGTTTAAATTAAGCCATCTGGTCACATTAAATGGTAAATTATCTCAGCTGCTGCTCCTCTCCCTGTGGAAACAGTGGCCAGAGGGGAGGGGGAATGCTGGAGTGCTGCACCCCTGGCCCAGGGCCCGAGGAAAATGTGGATTCCATGGAGATGGGTGTGATGTCCCCTTTGGTATCCCAAGAGCCAGTCACCTGGGAAGATCACAGCCCTGCTCCACTGGCCTTGGAGGAGGGTTCAGACCTGCTCTCAAATCCATCTAATCAAGTTGAGCGTGGTGTGCCCTTCCCTGTCTGGTGTCCTTGGGAGTCCTTTCCCAAGCAGCAGCGCCAGATCAACTGATGAGAGCTCTCACCACAATGCTGCGGCTTGGAGAAAGGAGGGGAGGCAGTTTTATCAGGATAGAGGGGCTGGAGCAGCCATGGGGAATGACAGCCTGAGGCTGGAGCAGGACTCAGGTTAGCCCAGGGTGGGATTTTGCTTCATTTCTGCCTATTCCCCCTGGTTTTTATCTTCCTGGTTCTCCGGGGATGTCTTCAGCCTGCCCTGGGTAGGCACTCATGGTTATGGGGAGGGACCCTCTTCTCTTTGGGCAGCTCAGAGGCTCACCCAGACCCTGCTGGGGGTCCCAGCCGGGTCCCCTCAGCGTGGACTGCCAGCCCCTGGCTGAGCTTCACTGAATGCCCTCTGCCCTTGCCATGCTGCATGGTCACCTGTGCCAGTCTCATGGAATCCTGGAATGGTTTGGGTTGGAAAGGACCTTAAAGCTCAACCTGTTCCACCCCCTGCCACGGGCGGAGACACCTTCCACTATTGCAGGTTCCTCCAAGCCCCATCCTGGCCTTGGACACTTCCAGGGATCCAGGGGCAGCCACAGCTTCTCTGGGCACCCTGTGCCAGGGCCTGCCCACCCTCACAGGAAAGAATTCTTTCCCAATATCCCATGTATTCCTGTCCTCTGACAGCTTGAACCATTTTCCTTCGTCCTGTCACTCCAGTTCCTGATGAGGGATCCCTCTCCAGCTTCCTTGTAGCCCCTTCAGACCCTGGAAGGAGCTGTGAGGTCTCGACACAACCTTCTCCTCTCCAGGCTGAACATTCCCAGCTCTCTCAGCCTGTGTCACACTTAGCAACACACCCAAGTGCCACCTCTCCATCAGTGCAGCACCTGGTGCTGTGCCAGCACCCCAAACTCAGCACCCCAAACCCAGCCCCCCAAACTCAGTACCCCAAACCCAGCCCCTCAAACCCATCCACCCAAACCCAGCAGCCCAAACCCAGCCCCCTAAATGCAGCCTCCCAAACCCAGCACCCCAAATCCAACACCCCAAATCCCACCCTGTGCATCCCTGGCAGTGCTGTCCAAACACTCCTGGAGCTCTGGCAGCCTCAGAGCTGTGCCCATTCCCTGGGGAGCCTGGGCAGTGCCAGCACCCCCTGGGGGAAAAACCTTTCCTGATATCCAGCCTGACCCTCTCCTGACACAGCTCCAGCCATTCCCTTGGGTCCTGTCCCTGTCACAGGGAGCAGAGACCACAGCTGTCCTTCTGCTGCCCCTTGGGAGGACGTTGAAGACACCAACAAGGTCTTCCCTCATCTCCTTCTCCAGACTGAACAGACCAAGTCCCCTCAGCCCCTCCAGACCCTTCCCCATCCTCATTGCCTCCACTGGATGCCCTCCAGTGGCTTCACATCTTTTTTCTATTGTGCTGCCCAGAAGTGCCCCAGGACTGGAGGTGAGGCTGCCCCTGTGCAGAGCAGAGCAGAGGAGGACAATGCCTGGCCTGGCCTGGCCAATGATGCTGTAAAGAGTGACCGAGGCCACGTTTCCTCCCCTCGGCCTCTCTGTCCCTCCACACCCCTCTCACACCTGCACTGCTCTGAGCAGGGCAGGAGCTGTGACTTGGCTCTGCCCCGGGCCACGTGCCCAGCTCTGGCTTGCAGCAGCTCTGGGTGTCCTGGACCTCCCCCAAGAGCATCTGGAAGCAATCCACCTTCCCAGAGCTCCTGACAGCCGGGCTGGCTGGTCCGAGGGGTCAGTGGGGGCTGTCCCAGTGACTGACCACGGGTCATATCCAGAGTCCAGGTTATGGCACTTGACACTCACCTGATAAAATATTTTCTGAAGCTGTAGTATCTTCTCTCCATGTCCTGGGTGTCTCCTGGGGTCAGACTCTCCGCCTGAGGTGCATTTTGGGGCATCTGACCCCATCTGTTTGTCAGCCTGAAGCTCATGGATGCTGCTGAGCTCCTGACAGACCAGGATCCTGGATCCATCCCAGAGGGATTTGTGCTGAAATACAGATACAGGAGCTGATGGAGAATCTCCAGGACTGAATGTGCAGCAGGACTTTCAAAGTTCTCCGGCTGACAAGTTTTACAGTGAGCCACAGTTTCCCATCCTCTGTTCTTCTGTCCCACCTCCCAGGCAGGATTTGGGGAGATTTTCTCCAACAACAGCAAAATCCTTACAGCAGCTCCAGCCTGCATTTGACTGAGGTGTGAGAAACCATCTCAGTGCCAAATGCTGAGCACACAGGCAAAGCCCAGGCAGAGCCCAGGCAGAGCTCAGGGAGGAAGGGGCTGCACCAGCTCACCCAGTTTGGTTTGCTGGGAATGCTCTGTGTGTCACTGGTGGTTACCGTGGTTAGAACCTGATTGTTGGCAGCCTCAACTTTGGGGTCATTTTGCACCAAAAAGGAGCAGCCAGGGTCTCTTAAAGCATTTTGGAGAGATTTGAAGAAAAATAGAAGCTCTGAGTATCTTTAGGCTCTGGATTTGCTCCTGTACTTGTGCTACTCCACCTGCCTGTGGGACAGTTTGGAGGAGCTTTAATGGAAATCCAGGCTGGATTCTGGTGCATAAGTCTCACCAGTGAAACACTGGGGCTGATCATCCAGCACAGCACAGGTGCAGGTTAAAATCCTGCCTGGGCAGAGGGGCTGGGGCTGGGGAGCTCCCTGGGAGGCAGGGCCTCGTCAGGGATCTATTCCCTCAGAGGGATCCCCATTTTCTGATGTGCTCTTGTCTTCATTTTCTGCTGGATCCTGTTGAGTCAACAATTCACAAGGCTTGGAGATGCCTGAGCAGCCGGGGAAATGCCACAAAAAGGCTGAAAGTGAGTTGCAGGTAAGGAGATTTGGGGGAAGGTAGAGATGGAAAGCCATGGAGAAGAAGCCAGGAGCAAAGGAGCATTCCCCCTTTCCTGCTGGAAGCCCACAGGCAATCCTGCATCTTCCCACTCAGCCAGACAAAATCCCCATGGACACCTGAGAAATGCCCAAAGCAAACGGGTCAGCATGAGGGGGAGGCTGCTGTGGTGGGATGAAACTCAGGGCTGGGAATGAATCACCTGTGGAAAGAATGGAAGGGTGAGGGGCAGAGCTGGAAGGGCGGATCACGCCCGCGGGGAAGATGAATGAGCCAATGGCTGCAGATGAATGAAGGCTTCTCAAAGACATCAGCGGGTGGAGATGAAAGGGTTAAACCAACGAACTGGTTTCTCCTCAGCACCAGCCTGGGGTTTTGCACTGGTTTGTGTTTCTCCCCTGGCAGTGTTTCAGTGCACTAACCCATGTGTGCATGCACACACACACTGCTCTTCCCCCGAGGGCTGCCTTGGAAAATAACCTCTTCCATCTGCAGGGCCTTATTAGCTCCAGGAACGGGTGATTTTCCACAGGTGTCAGATGAGAAAATTGAGATGTAAAGCAGAGAAACAGCTTGGCCCAAGGTGGAAAATAAATTGGGTTTGGGGTATGGCTGGACCCATTCTTTTCTCACGGCAGGCTGGAATGTGCCTTTGCCTTTGAGCAGGGGCTGGCCCCAAGCATCAGGACCAGGAGTAGATCTTATCCTGACCATGTAGGTTTAATCTAATTTAAGATTACAGAGGTTCTGAAAGCCTTGTTTGGTGCCTGGGCGAGGCTGCAGAGGGGAATATTCCACCCTGGGTGCTCTTGACTGGTGATTAGCAGCACCCTGAAGCCAGAGGGGGGCCGGACCCTGTGCTCTGCCCTGGGCCAGCCCTGTTGCTATTCTTGCTCAGCCCTGTCTGCTCTTTTTTGGGCTGTTTTTTGTCCTCAGCCAGTCAGGCACCCCATCTCCCAGACAGGAGAGATGAAAATGAGCTCTCGTCCTCTCTGGAGGAGAAGATCAGGGAGAGACACAGAGAAAAAGTGAGGGAAATTAAGCAGAAATAGCTTCAGGGGTCATTTAAAAATATCCCCATGACTGCCTTAAATATATATTTAGCAAGAATTCATAGTCCATGGCTGAAGGAGCTCCAGGCACCAAATGAGACAGTGTGGTTTTTGATAAAGACCCACAGGATTTATCACAGCTTAGAGGGGAAGAAGGAGGAATGGAGATGGGATGGAGATGAGGGAGATCCCAGGGCAGGAGGAGGCTGCAGGGCTGCTCCCGTGCCTGTGAACTGCCCCCACACTGCACAAAGCCACATGTTGAGCCTTTTGGGTTTCTAAAACAAGATCCTTTTCCACCAGAATCTCCCAGCAGGTGTCCTGCTGCTGGGGAAAGACTGGCACCCAACCTGTGGAGACCCAGTGGGTCCCACCAGCCTGCCTGTGGCAGGTTTGTGGTGACATCACCCTGTCCTTCATGGTTCTCCTTCGGGAGTAACAGTTCCTGGGGCCTCTGCCTGGGTCCTTGTCCCCGTGAAGGCTGGGAGCACATGAGGAGGTGCTGGACTGAGCCCAGCCCTTCTGGAAGTGAACTGCTGATGGACCATCTAGAGGGATGGAAAAGCATGGAATTAAATCCATAATGCAATACCCATGAGGAGACACAAGTGGCAGGTATTGTCCCATGGGATGAAGAGCATGGAGCCACCACAGGAATGAAGCTTGGTGGGTGTGAATCACCAGGGCAGCCCAGAGTGACACTGTGCTCTTTGTATCAGTTGGGATTGAGATCCCAAAGCACTTCCCAGCTTCCAGTCTCTGGAAATGAGAAGATTCCCTTGTTCCTTGGATCATCCTGGGCTAAAACCCCCTCTGGAGAGCAGCCCTCAGCGCCCAGGTCTGCCCAGGAGCTGTTCCACCAGCCAGCACCATGAATTATTCACAGCTCCTCCATAGGGTGGAGGATCCCCTTACACCTGGAGAAGGGTCTCCTTGAGCAGCACCGCCTTGCCCAGAGCTGTCGGCTTGGAAACACAAGATCTTGAGGGAATTGAACTCACACATTTCTTCCTCAGGTCCAGCGCTGCTCCAACGGCAAAGTCAGGCGAGGTTTTGACTTTGGGGCCCCGAATGAAGGTTGGTGGGTGTCTCCTTACAGACCTACAGGCCTTATTGATTGTCTCCTGCCTGAGTTCCCTCCCCATCCAGGCTGGAACTGTTCCCCTCGAGATGATAAATGGAGCTGCCAGCCTCTGACTTATTTTAATTGCCATTTTTCCCTTCTTCTGGTGATATAAAGACATGATGAATCCATGCTGGAGCACCTGAGGCAGGATGTGCTGGGGGTTTGGTGGGGGCATCACGCACCCCTGCATATGGAAAAATGGCTCCCTGAACCCCCCCAGTGTGGGGAAACTGAGGCACTGGAGCTGGTTAGGGGGAGGTGGGAAATTGTCTGCAGGTGAATGGGATGAGAAACCAGTTTTGGGCTGCCTGTGCATTGCGGGGGATGGGAAGGGCAGATAACTAGGAAAAATCCTGGAGTTTTGTGGTGAGCATGTGTCCTCAGAGCAGAGGGATCCCAGGCACCTTCTCTGGGCTCTCACCAGTGTCCTGGGGTGAAATATCTCAGCACACCACCTTTTGCACTTGGGAAGGTGTTGGAGAGAAAGCTAAGTGTCAGGAGGATTTGGTCTGTTCTCCTCCAGGGCTGCAGGCAAGGCCCTGAAGGGACAGGGACAAGGACAGGGACAGGGGAGGACGTGCTGGTTAGCATGGCGTGCTCCACTCCCCCGTGGCTGGAGCCTGTCACAGGGAAGAGCTGCCAGACGTGACACCCTGAAGACAAAGGGAGATGGGGATGATCCTTAGAGGTGTGGAAGAGAGGTGTGAGGTGCTTGGAGCTGGCTGGCACATGGAGCTGTCTCCTGGGGCCATCTCCTTCGTCCCTCTGTGTGAGTGCCGGGTGCTCCACAGGCTCCTGCCCAGCGCCTTCCTTCCCGGCTGCTTGTGCAAATGGTTGCAAAATGTCTTTTGCCGCAGGCTGTGTCCTTGTTCCTCCCCGCTGGGACACAGGGAAGGGCGCAGGTCTCGCTGCTGGTCTCGCTGTCTGGCTCCTCAGAGCATCCTTAGCACTGCCTCTCCCTCCCAGAGCAAGTGCCACTTGTCCTGCAAACACGTCACACGCAGCGGTGACGTTATAGCTCAGATCAGGGCTGGGGGTGGGGGGGGTCTCCCCCATTTTCCCTTCCTCTCCCTATCCAAGGAGAATCCTTTGCCAAAGGCAGCCAAGAGCCCTGGCTGGGATGGAGTCTGTGGTGTTTGGGTCGTTTTGGGCACTTACGGTTATGTGATGTGCCCCCTCCAGGGCTGCCACCTGTTTGGTGTCTGCCCAGCAAGCCCCAGCTCGTCCGTCATTCCTGGCCGTGTCACCGTGTGGTGACATGGAAATGGCTCCAGAGGAGGCTCCAGTGTTTAAAGGCGCCTGCCTGCCAGGATCGCTGCGGGAGCACAGATGAGTCCTTCTGGGGCCTGCTGCTCCTCCTGAGCACGGGGAGGAACTGAGGCACGGCGTGGCGATGGACCAGGTCCCTGCCTCTCGGTGGAAGTCTCTGTGAGGGAGCAGGATGTAAATTTGGGCTCCTCTGAGCACAGGTAACGCTTGGAAGGCAAAGGCAGCAGCTTGCAGGGGGCAGATGGACCGGAGACAGAGCAGAGCCAAAGCACCTGAAGCCCGTGGATGTGTGCAGCTTCCCAGGGCTCCACTTGGCTTCCTCGGGCTGCATCCCTGCAGGAGGAGCCGCAGGGCCCGGCCACGAGGGATCGGGGCAGGGCACCCAAAATCAGGTATCTCCATCCTGTACAGACATCACTGTCCTGAGTGGGGCCATTCTCAGCAAGTCCCTGGGAGGGAAATGGGACCAAGAGCACGGGGGATCCCTGGGTGCCCAAAGCTCTGGAATTCTGGGTTCATGTCCGTGCACTAGGTCTCCTCAGGACACAGGCTTTAGAGAAGGATGTGGCCCTGCAATGCAATCCCTGATCCTGCCTTAATTCTCCCTGTACTTTGGGGGTTTATTCTTCCCTCTCCATTAATCTCTGAATATTAGGTGGAAAGCGAACAATTACCGTGCTAATGGCTCCATAAATTCCTTCATTACTTATTAAACTCGAGCCCTCCCCACGCAGCGGAGGAAAAGAGACGAAATGGAGAAGAAAAGGGAGCGGAGGAGGGTGAGGAGCCAGGGCAGAGGGTCTCGGGCTGGGCTGCGGTGGCTGGGCCGGATCAGACGCGACAATTCACGGGCCGTCGTTGCCCTCTGCCGGCAGAGGGACGGGCAGGGGCTGCCTGCCCTGCTCTTCCCTGCTCTTCCCTGCTCTTCCCTGCTCTTCCCTGCTCTGCCCTCCCTGCTCTGCGGGCAGAGCCCCGGCATGCCCGGGGCCACGAGTCTGGGGAGCCGCGGGGTGTCGGGGGCTGCTGGTGCTGAGGATGCTCCGCAGAAGTCGCTGCTTGGGGACCCAAAGCCCTCGGGAACTGCTGAGCAGAGCTCATGGCAACACGAACTTGGCTTTAGCAGAGGTTTAACCCGGCAGCGGCACGGGCAAGGGTGGGGAATCCTGAGCTGTCTCCATCCCATCCCGCCGGGCAGCGAGAACCGGGCAGCGCTTTCCCGGCTGCGGGGAGAAATCTGCTCCCTCCCGTCTTTCCTCGAGGTGCCGCCTCGCTGCTCGCTGCCAAACCATCCCGCAGCGTGGATGTTCTCCAGTTTCTTTTCTGCTGGCCACGGCGAGGTCCGGGCCACTGCGGGGATCGCAGCCACCATTCCAGGGGAAGCTGTGCCTCGGTTCCAGGTCGGAGAGCGTGGCAGCTCCGCTCCCGGGAGGGCTCTTGTGGCCTCGCCTAAGTGGAGCTAATGGATTTCCATGTCTCCAACAGCCAGCTGGGATACGAGCACATCTCGGCAGCTCGGCTGAATGCAAAACTGCAAACAGGCAAATGCCTCCCCAGCAGAGGTGCTCGCGAGCCCGCCTGGATCTGTGGGATCGGAGAGGGAGCTCTGGGATCCATCCAAGGAACCCACTGCATCTCCTCCCCCATCAGGCCCACCTGCTCCTCTGCGATCTGCTCCAGCTGGGTTTGGAAAGGAAAACACACAGTTAAACCCCAAGATTATGTTTTTTGGGGGGTTGGTTTTTTGTTTTTTTTTGGTTTTGTTTTTTTTTTCCTTCCCCAGGAAATGGCCAATTTCTGTGGTTCTGCGACACCCAAGTATCCTGCAGGATGAGCCCAGCTCTGCAGAGGGACCTGGATGCCCAAGTCCCAGGGACACCAGCTGTAATTAGATGTTTAGATCTAGGCCAGGGGCTCAAGGGCCATCTGGCACCTGAATTATTCATACACTTTTATCTAAGCACAGGCAGAGCAGAGCACAGAGCTCCTTCTCCAGCCTGGGCCCAGGGGAAGATTCCTGCTTGTGCCAGATCGTTTTTCATTGCCTGACAAACGTGATCCTCTCCAGAGCTCCTTCCCAGTGCTGTGATGCCTTTTCCCAGCACCAAACCTGCTCCAAAACACACCAGTGCTGCCAAACAGAGATCCATGCAGATCCACAGAGATCCACATCACCAGCAGCTGATGCGGAGGTGGAAAAATCCAGGAGGAGAAGTCTCCCCTTGGAAGGAGCAGTTCAGGAGGAGTGAAATCAGATAAAATGTCTATCAGGAGGGCCCCGTTCCTGTGGTGATGTGGCCCAGTGCTCCCCCCCAAGGTGTCTTTTACCCTGTGACTCATCTGCTGAGGAATTTTAATCCCTGTCTTTCTCTCCCAATCCCAGGCACCATTGGGAAGAGGAGAGGACCTTGGAGACAGAAGTCTCCATCATTTGTTGTTAACGTGATGCATTTCTTCTTCAGCCACGGATGGAGCTGTGCCAGGTTTTACCAGATGTAACTAAAAAATTTCAGATGAAGCTGAAATATGGCACATTATGGTTTTCTGTGCACTTTTCTCTCACCTCATTGAGAGATTCCTCAGCTCCTCTGAGCAACCTGGGCTAGTGGAAGGTGCCCCTCCCCACGGCAGGGGGTGGAAGGAGATGAGCTTTAAGGTTCCACCAACCCAAACCAGTCTGTGGTTCCATAATCCTATAGACACAATCGGAGATGCAGCAAGGAGCTGGAGGGGGAGGATCTCTGCATGGGATGTGGGGGCATCTGATCCAGACTGCAGTGATGCTTTCTTCTTGTACATTGGGATATTCTGCTCCCTAAAATATGCTGCCTGCTGCGTCTCATTCCTCAGTCAACTCTAACCTGGCCTCCAAAACCCTTTCTAGCAGCTCTGGAAGGGAGGTATTGCTGTCAAACAGTACCACCTTGACAGAATAACAACTTTTCCAGAGGGAAACCATAATGCCTGAGCTTTATCCTTCAGCTGTGTCTCTGTGGGAAGCAGCTGGATCCAGCCAGGAGCAGCAGCTGGGACAAGCCCTGTGACAGATCCACAGATCGGCCGCGGCTCCTCCCGCACACATCTTTGTGTCACTTCATCTGATCACATCCACCCAACTGCATCTGTGTCCCTCAGCTTCCCCACGATGATCCACACACACCGAGCTCCTGAGCCACCACAGGTCTGGCTCTGCTGGGTTCAGGTTGTTCCACAGAAGAATCTCAGTTTCAGAAGCTCGGGGTATGTTCCAAACACAATTCCTGTCACTCCAAGGTCTGTACTTAAATATCATGGAGCATCCAGTTCTGCTGCCCCCAACATTAGAAGGATGTTGGGAGCTGTTGGAGGAGTCCAGAGCAGGCCATGAAGTTGTTGAAAGAACTGGAGCATATCCACCATGGAGACAGGCTGGGAGAGCTGGGAATGCTCAGCCTGGAGAAGAGAAGGATGCGGGGAGACCTCAGAGCCCCTTCCAGAGACTAAAGGGACTCCAGGAGAGCTGGAGAGGGACTTGGGACAAGGGACTGGTAGGACAGGATAAGAGGGAATGGCTTCCCACTGCCACAGGGCAGGGTTAGGTGGGATATTGGGAAGGAATTGTTCCCTGTGAGGGTGGGCAGGCCCTGGCACAGGGTGCCCAGAGCAGCTGCGGCTGCTCCATCCCTGGCAGTGCCCAAGGCCAGGTCGGACAGGGCTTGGAGCAAGTGGTAGTGGTAGGTGTCCTTGCCCATGGCAGGATGTGGCAGTGGATGGGGCTTGAAGGTCTTTTCCAAACCAGTCTGGGATCCTGTGATTCAACATCCACTTGCAGCCAGTTGCTAGTGGGCTTCCCCAGGCCTCAGGACTGGGGCTGGTCCTGTTTAGTCTCTTTATCCACGATCTGGATAAGGGGGTCAAGGACACCCTTTTCAGTGCACAGACAACACCAAGTTGAGTGGATCTGTGGATCTCCTGGAGGGCAAGAAGGTTCTGCAGAGGGATCTGAACAGGTTGGATCCATGGGCTGAGTGTCAACAAGGCCAAGTGCTGGGTTCTGCCCTCGGATCACAACAGCCCCTTGGAACACTCCAGGCCAGGGGCAGAGTGGCTGGAAAGCTGGAAAAGAACCTGGGGGTGCTGGTGACAGCTGCTGGACATGAGCCCAGGTGTGCCCAGGGGAGCAACAAGGCTGAAGGCACCTGCCTTGGTTCAGGAGCAGTGTGTCCAGCAGGCCCAGGGCAGTGATTGTCCCTCTGTTCTTGGCACTGCTGAGGCCTCACCTGGGGTCAGTTTTGGTTTCTCGTGACAAGAAGGACATTGAGGGGCTGGAGCGTGTCCAGGGAAGGGAACAGGGCTGGGGAAGGGTCTGGAGCACCAGGAGAGGCTGAGGGAGCTGGGAAAGGGCTCAGCCTGGAGCAAAGCAGGCTCAGGGGGAATTTCTGGCTCTGTACAACTCCTGCAGAACAGGAGGGGACAGCTGGGGGGGTCGGGCTCTGCTCCCAGGGAACAGGGACAGGAGCAGAGGAAACGGCCTCAGGCTGGGGTCAGGCTGGACATCAGCAGGAATTTCTCCATGGAAAGGGTGGGCAGGCCTTGGCAGGGGCTGCCCAGGGAGGTTTGGAGTGCCCATCCCTGGAGGTGTCCAAGGAACACCTGGATGTGGCACTCAGTGCTCTGGGCTGGGGACAAGGTGGGGATTTGGCACAGCTGGGACTCGATGGTCTTGGAAGGCTTTTCCAACCTTGACTGATTTCACAATCAGCCATTCACCCACCACTGAAACCCTCCCAGGACTTCAGGAGCCTCTGTCCCCAGAAGATGACAGGGCAGGGACAGCCACAGACTAACAGCCTCTGCTAAAACAATCCCATTCCATCCTCCCTGTGCTGGATTAACTCCTGGGAGCCATCAGATTTCTGTGGGGTAACACAGAGATATGAGGGCACTGCACCCAGTGAGGGAACATCGTACCTCCTGCTCTCCTGACTTCCAGCCACTTGCGCTGGGATTGTCAAACATGCTCCAGAGGAGCTGGAGCATCACAGTTTTCCATGGAGTCCTTCCCACTCCAGAGCAGCTCCAGAGAATTCCTGCTCAGGAGCTGCTGGACTTCGATGTGTTTAGATGGCAGACAACAAGAATGATGGGATAATTCTCCAGTTAGCCCTGAGGAATGAAAATAGCAATTAGGAGGGAGAAACTGGGGGTTGGGAGGATCAAACTGGGGTTTGGTGGGGTGAAATTGGACTTTAGAAGGTGAAACTAAGAGTTTGGAGAATGAAATTGGGGGGTGGGGTAAAACTGGGATTTGGTGGGGTGAAATTGGACTTTAGAAGGTGAAACTAAGTTTGGAGAGTGAAATTGGGGGTTGGGGGGTAAACTGGGGTTTGGTGGGGTGAAATTGAGGTTTAGAAGGTGAAACTAAGAGTTTGGAGAGTGAAATTGAGGTTTGGAGGGTGAAACTGGGGGTTTGTGGAATGGTATTACAGTTTGGAGGGTGAAATTGGGGTTTGAGAGGATAAAGCTGTGGTTTGGTGGGGTGAAATTGATATTTGGAAGTGAAATTGCAGTTGTGGGGGTGAAATTGGAGTTTGGAGGGTGAAAATAGGGTTTGATGGGATCAAATTGGAATATGCTGGGGTGAAATTAGGGCTTGTTGGCACAAAATTAATGTTTAGGGGATGAAAATAGGGGTTTAGGATTAATAACAGGATCTGGTGGGGTGAAATTCGTGCTTGGGGGAAGAAATCAGGATTTGGGATGTGGGAATTAGGGTTTGGGAGAATGAAATGTAGGTTTGGTGGGTGCAATTAGGTTACAGGGGATGAAATTAGGATTTAGGGGTGAAATGAGCATGAAGTTGGGGTTTGAAGGATGGAATAGGGGGGGTTATACTGGGGTTTGGAGAAATTATATTGGGGTTGGGGTGTGAAATCAGAGCTTAGGCAGGACAATTAAAGCTTGGGGGATGAATTTCAGGTTTGGGTGGAGAAGTGAGGGTTTAGAGGGGCTGACACGAAGGTTTGGAGTGTGAAATTGGGGGTTGGAGGAATCCAGCTTGGTTGTGAAATTGGAGGGTTGAGGGTGAAATTTGTTTGGCTGCTGAAATTACGGTTTTATTGGGGAAAATTGGCGTTTAGGGGGATGATTTATATGATTGTAGGATGCAGGGGCAGCAGTTCCAGCACGGTTGAGGGACCCAGCCCTGCTCCAGCTTTCTCCTCACATTTCCCACAGGCAGAGCAGGAGAAAGAACAGGAAGCTCCCAGGGCCCCAGGTGGCAGCGGGATCCTCACAAAATACAGAGATTATGGAGGGAACCTCACAAAACACAGGGATTATGGAGGGATCCTCACAAAACACAGCGATTAGAGGCGCTCCACAGGAGCTGGGATTCCCTGACTCCGAGGCCTCCTCACCTCACACCTAACCCAAACCTCTTCCTCATCTCCGAGACCCTCCGAGCTCCAACTGCCCAAGGAAACATGGGACTGCTGGTGAGAGCAGGAACGTGTCAGGATGTGAAGCTTTGAATGGGAAATATCTCAAGCGGTTTCCTGGCCCGGAGCAAGGAGTGCCCGTGCTCCGAGACAGTCCCTGCAGCTACGCAGGGCTCCACACCCGGCAGAGCAGCGCGGGCCCGGCCGCAGCCGCCGGGAGCGCTTCCCTGCATTCCCTCATGCGGACACGCACAAGGAAACGGAGAGGGTGAGACAGGCACTGAATGCAGCCGAGCTCCTCCTCTCGCCCCGCGGTGGGCTCAGCCCAGCCCGGTGGGTGCACTGGCGGGCTGAGGGCAGGCACAGGGAGCACTGGCGCACCTCCGCCCCTCACCACCGCCAGCCGCGCTCTGAGCCCTCAGGCGCCGCCGCACCGCGAGCTCCGCCGGGGACCGCCCCCCTCCCCGCGGCGACCAATCGGAGCCAGAAAAAGCCTGATTGATTTTTGTGCTAGCCAATCAGCACTCTGCCTGCATGCACCCAATCAGACGCCTGGGGACGTTTTCTCGCCCAATGATAAACAAGGAACGGAGTTTGGGGGCAGGGCGCGATCCTTCGTGAGCGGCGTATGGATCAGCCAATCAGATCAGTGCGATGTGTTGACTAGTGACCAATGAGGAAATGGGGTGGGGACAGAGCAACTCGCGAGATTTTGAGAGATACGATGGGAACCCACCTCTAAGCGAGAGAGCCAATGGCAAAGGGCGGGGCGGGGCCGCAGAGCGATTATTGTAACTGGCAGGGAGGAGAGCCAATCAGAAGGCGGAGCTAAGTTCGGCCCATCGTTCAATGGACAGCGAAAATCCTCCCGTGGTTGAACAGCCACGATTGACAGGTACGACCGTCCAATGAGATCGCCGCGCCCTTTCTAACTGCCCAATGAGCGAGCGGGGCTGGGAGGCGCGCGACGGCGGCAATTCCCGCCCCCCCCGCGGGAGCACGGGGCTGGCTGGCAGACCGACAGCGCAGCGGGCCAATGGGAACGCGCAGAGCCAGGAGGTGGGCGGAGCACACCCGCAGCGGCAGCCAATGGGCGAGGGCACCGCCCCGGGCAGCCAATGGGCGCGGGGGGGGCGGCGCGCGCTGCCGGCGCGGCTCCCAAGATGGCGGCGGGTGCGTGAGCGGGGCGGTCGGGGAGGCCCGGCGGGAGCGCGGCCGCCGCCGCCATGAAGGGCAAGGAGCGCTCGCCCGCCAAGGCCAAGCGCTCCCGGGGCGGCGAGGACTCGGCGTCCTCCTCCTCCTCCTCGCGCGGCAGCAAGAAGCCGAGCGGCTCGTCCGGCGGAGGCTCCAACGGCGGGAAAGCGGCGGCGGCGTCCGGCGAGAGCAACAGCGGGAGCGGCCGGCGCGGCGCCCACGCGGACAAGGGCGGCCGCGCCGGCAGCCGCGAGTACGAGACCGGTTCGGCGGCGGCCGCGGGCGGCGGGGGCCGGCACGGCTACAGCGGTAAATCCACGGAGGCGTCGCGAAGCAGCAGCAGCCGCGGCGGTGAATCGCGAGCGGCCGCCGCCGCCTCCTCCTCCTCCTCCTCGTCGGAGCCGGGCGGCGGCGAGTACAAGACGCTGAAGATCAGCGAGCTGGGCTCGGCGCTGAGCGACGAGGCGGTGGAGGACGGGCTTTTCCACGAGTTCAAGCGCTTCGGCGACGTGAGCGTCAAGATCAGCCGGCTCCCGCCCGGCGCGGGCGCCGCCGACGAGCGCGTGGCCTTCGTCAACTTCCGCCGGCCCGAGGACGCGCGCGCCGCCAAGCACGCCCGCGGCCGCCTCGTGCTCTACGACCGCCCGCTGAAGATCGAGGCCGTCTATGTCGGCGGAGGCGGCGGCCGCCGGCGCAGCAGCCGCTCCCCGGCGCTGCTGGACAAGGAGTCTCCCTACGGCGCGGCGGCGGTCGGGGCGGTGGCGGCCGCCGTGCGGCACCCGCCGGCCGGGGCTGCGCAGCGGGCGCTGTCCCCCGCGGGCAGCGGCGGAGCTTTGGGGTACCGGGACTACCGGCTGCAGCAGCTCGCCCTGGGCCGGCTCCCGCCGCCGCCGCTGCCGAGGGAGCTGGAGAGGGAGCGGGACTATGGCGGCTTCTACGAGGCGCGGGTGCGGCCGGCCTACGGGCTGGAGCGCGTGGCCGGCGTGGCGGCGGCCGGGGGATTCCGTGGAGGAGGAGGTGCCGGAGCGGCCACTGAGGAGGAGATCAGCCCTGAGGATGACCAGAGAGCCAACCGCACGCTGTTCCTGGGCAACCTGGACATCACCGTGAGCGAGTCGGACTTGCGGCGAGCGTTCGACCGTTTTGGGGTCATCACTGAGGTGGACATCAAGAGGCCGGGGCGTGGGCAGACCAGCACCTATGGGTTTCTTAAGTTTGAGAATCTGGACATGGCGCACCGGGCCAAGTTGGCCATGTCAGGGAAGGTGCTGCTGCGCAACCCCATCAAGATCGGGTACGGGAAAGCCACCCCGACCACCCGGCTCTGGGTGGGCGGCCTGGGGCCCTGGGTGCCCCTGGCCGCCCTGGCCAGGGAGTTTGATCGGTTTGGCACCATCCGCACGATCGATTACCGCAAAGGGGATTCCTGGGCCTATATCCAGTACGAGAGCCTGGACGCGGCGCAGGCAGCCTGCACCCACATGCGGGGGTTCCCCCTGGGGGGGCCGGATCGCCGGCTCCGCGTAGACTTTGCCGACACGGAGCATCGGTACCAGCAGCCCTACCTGCAGCCCCTGCCCTTGCCGCCCCCGGCTCATTACGAGCTTGTGGCGGAGGCGGCTGCTTTTGGGGCTCACCGGGGAGCCCCCCCCGACCCTCTCCGGGGGGCCCGGGACAGGACGCCACCGTTGCTCTATAGAGACCGTGACAGAGACCTTTATCCTGAGACAGAGTGGGTGCCCCCGCCGCCCCCTGTGCGGGACCGGAGTAATCGGGCAGCTGCCTATGACCCACTGGAAAGCCTGGAGCGCCGCCGGGATGGGTGGTCCTTGGAGCGGGACCGCGGGGAGAGGGAGCTGGGCAGTAGCAGTAGGGATCAGCCTAGGAAACGGAGACTGGCGGAGGATGGAGGCCGGCACTTGGACCGTTCCCCTGACAGCGAGCGCTCCTCTTCCTCCCGAAAGCGCCACTGCTTGGCCACAACCTCTCCCCCGGACCGCAGCCCCGAGCTGCTCGGAGGCCGGGAGCGTTACAGTAGTGACCCTGAGCGCTCATCCCGCTTGCTCCTCTTGGAGCGACCTTCCCCCGTCCGGGAGTCCCGTCGGGGCAGCCTGGAGCGGGGGCAGAACGAAAAGCGCGACCGCAAGAATTCCGCAGAGCGGGAGCGCAAGCATCGCGCCGCCGCTGCCGCCCAGGAGTGCAAAAGTCCGGCCAAAAAGGACGAGCGGGCGGCGGAGGGAGGTGGCGGAGGCTCCCGGCTCAAACCTCCTCCCCAGAAACAGCAGCAGGATGGGGCAGCGCAGGCCGGGGCAGCGCCCAAACTGTGCCTGGCTTGGCAGGGGATGCTCCTGCTGAAGAACAGCAACTTCCCGTCCAACATGCACCTGCTCCAGGGGGACCTCGGAGTCGCCAGCAGCCTCCTCGTGGAGGGAGCGACTGGGGGGAAAGTGGCTCAGCTCAAGATCACCCAACGTCTCCGTCTGGACCAGCCCAAGTTGGACGAGGTCAACCGGCGCATCAAGGTGGCGGGTCCCAATGGATACGCCATCCTTCTGGCCGTGCCCGGCGCCTCAGACAACCGCTCCGCAGCCGGAGCTGCCGAGGCCGCCACCACCTCCACGCAGAGGCCGCTCAGGAATCTGGTGTCCTACCTAAAGCAAAAGCAGGCTGCTGGGGTGATCAGCCTCCCTGTGGGGGGGAACAAAGACAAGGAGAACAGCGGGGTCCTGCACGCCTTTCCGCCCTGCGACTTCTCCCAGCAGTTCCTGGACTCCACGGCCAAGGCGTTGGCCAAATCAGAGGACGACTATCTGGTCATGATCATTGTCCGTGGGGCATCCTAAGGCCCTCGTGTTCTGTTCCCAACCCTGCCTACTCCTCCATGCAGCCCCTCCAGCGTGTGCCAGGTGCTATGGGATACAGCCTTAGCCAGCCCTGTTGTTATTTTAAATAGATCTTTGTTTGTAGGTGACTTTCCCAGGCCGATTTTCTGTTACTACATTTTTCTATAAAGATAGAAGCCAGAGAGGTTGGTTAGGAGTAGCGTGAATAGGATATTTTGAGAATTCCCTATCAGTGGGGACAGCAGGGAGGCTCAGCCTGCTTTGATTTACAGAAAATAGAAAAATAATAAAAACGGGGGGGGGGGGGGGGGGGGGGGGGAAGAAAAACTCCTGTCTTCTTAATTTAGATTCATGTCCTTTTGTCATTTCATGTATTTTAAAGCAAGTCCCAAGAGCTCGTCCTCGGGAGAGCTCCAAACCGAACAGACCAGATTTAAAGCACTCAGTGGAGATGGAAATCCATACTTTAATTACAGACTGGTGTCACCTCCTCTTTTGAGTCCTTGAAATTCCGTGTGGGCCTCAGGCCAGCGGCCCTTGGGCCCGTGGGATCCCTTCCCTCGGGAGCCGCAGTGGTTTCCCCGTTGAGTCGCGTGGCTCAAGGTCGACGTTTTTCAGGTGAGCAGCAGCTGCTCTCGGGTACACAGCAGAACACTGAATTCCTTTTTGGAAAGGGATTCCTTTTTCATCCAGCCCCCCCAGGTGCATGCACTGAAACTGGGCTTTTTAACAGGTGCATTTCCCTGATTTCCTGGTGTATCCCATATGTGCACTTTGGGTTTGTAGCAGTGACTAGGTTTGGTCAAGAGCTGAGGACTTTGTTGCAAACCACGAATGTCTTGTGCTCACTCTGGTGTGCAGGAAACAAGGAGGTGCTTTAAGGAGAACTCGAGTTATATTGTGGGGTTTTGGTTTTACTGCCTTTTTTTTTTGTTGTTGTTTTGTTTTATTTTCCAAGAGTTGCAGGTTCAGTGGGGTTTGGTTCCACAATGCAAACTGAGCAAGTAAGTGCTTCTCTCCAGAGATGCTTTTCATTCTGTGATAATTTAATTACATTAAAGTTCTCATTAACGTTTTACCTCTTTGTTAATAGCAAGGAACTGCTGTCTGCTAGGGACTTTTCAGGTACAGTGTGCACTGGGCATTACATGAGGTTTATCATGGGCACCTGGAGTAAAGTGGTTTTAGCATCCTGGAGAAATATTAAAAATACTCCGAGATACTGAGGTTTGAGCTCTTGTTCTTGTGATTCAAGGATGAAACAGTTTGCAGGTTGTTTTTTTTTTTTTTTTTCAAAGAACAAAAGTTAATTTTTTCTTATTTTTCCCCAATCATTGGGCACTTTTCTCCAGCTGTCTCAGCCACCTTTGGTAATTCAGGCATTTAGGAGGGGAGAAGGGATCTCAATCCCTGATGTGATCTAATTCCATGATACTGTGTATA
Organism: Vidua macroura; assembly: GCF_024509145.1. Lineage (NCBI taxonomy): Eukaryota > Metazoa > Chordata > Aves > Passeriformes > Viduidae > Vidua > Vidua macroura. The sequence goes on from NC_071594.1 coordinate 2,968,937, forward strand.
ACAACCAAAAGGATGGTGCAGCAGCTTCTAAACTGAGGTGTAAATCTCACTGTATCTCTTTACAGGCCCTAAAATTGTAATCTTGCACTTAAACCCAGAATGTAATCTTGCACTTAGCCATGTTTTCAGGGATTTGGGCAATGGAGAAGCGACGCTGCCTCGCTCGGTCCATGCTCCAGTAGATTCCTTGGATAATTGTTACAGGCATGAGTTGATTTCTCTTGCAACTTGCATGGCAAAAATCAAATTCAAAGTGTGGAATAGGATGCAAATAGGAGATGAAGGCGGAAATGTCTTGAATGTATTTTTTGGGTGTAACTGAACTTGCTTGAGTTTCTGTCACAAAAATAGGAATTTTTATTACTGCACCACTTGTCAGAGAGGGCTGTGGTTTAAGAGGGCTTTGATTCCTCTCTCTGCCCAGAATGAGTGGACCCAGCATCCCAAACATTGTGGTGAACTGAGAATTCCAATGTGGCAGCATCTCTTAAACACAGATTTTGTTTTTTATAGCTACTTTTCTTTCTGAATGAAAAGGTGAAAGCCTCATTTAATGCTCTTAAATTTGAGAGTAAAATCCAGGATTTCTGGGTTGCCCTTCAATGTGAATGTAAGAGATGGCAGAATTCAGCTGTTCAGCTTACTATTAACAACGAGAATTTTTGGGAATCACACCAGAAATGCAAATCACTGTGTTTAAGAAGATACAGCGTGTTTACCACTTATTGCAAAGAATGTTTTAATTGGAGCAGGTGCCTGTTGTGTGTCAGTAGGTGATCAATGCTGCAAGTGCTGCTTGCATTCAGAGGGAGTTTTCTGGGAGATTTCTGTCATCTGACAGAAATTACTTGTAAGATTTTTCTAGGAAAGAGACTTAAACAGCTGGGAATTTAAATCTGCCCAAAACTGGGGGGAAAAAGCACTAAATTTGTGTTGGACACTGAGAGCAGCATTTGTTCCACTGATCCGCAGAGGCACCTGCTTAAAAACCCATAAAACTTGGGGTCAACATAGCTTGTCAAAGCCAGCTTGGTTTGGGAAGCCTTTTGGGAAGAGCATGTTAGGTGCACTTCCATTTTCCCTTGGGAAATCACCCTGGAGTTTTCTTGGTTCCACCTGCCACTGGCTGTGAAATTGTGCTGTGCTGTGCTGGAGGGCAAGAAGGAACAGGCGAGGCCGTGTTTGACTCCAGGTTTTCTGGTTCCTTATTTAATGGAGCACCTGCTTCTTTGAATCTGGTTTATTTGTGGTTGCTGCTCTGTTTTGTAAGCAAGGATTTTAACACCCTTTGAGGGTTCTTGTGGCAAAACTTGGAAAGCTTTTTTTTTGCCGGCACTGAATTCCCGTGCTGCCATCCCGGCCGGTGCGGCTGGGCGGGCTGTGCTTTCCTCCTTGGTCTGAGGTGTTCCCCATTGGAGTAACTGTCCACTGAAGTTGGCTTAGCCAGGCCTCAAGGTTTAGAAGCCTGTGGGTGATACCACTGTGTGTAGAGCAAACCAGATGTAGCAGTTGTTGGCTCTCTCCTCGTGTCTGGCATTACATTGCTGTGGCGAGAGCTCAGTATTCTCTCCCGACCTTGTGTGCAGCTGATGTTCTTCTATTTCATTAGTGTGTTGAATTAGCCTGGAAAAAGGATGTCCTTTTCCTGAATCATTTCATCCTTGTGCTTTATGCTTTGGGGAAAGAACCTCAAATGACTCGTTGTTTTGTTTGAGATTTTAGTTTGTTGTTTATTTCTTTCAATTGGAAACTTTGCGCAACTTCCTTGGCCCCCGGCCAGTGGCTTTGTTTGCCACGGGAACACCGAGGTTATCCTCAATCCAGAGGTTTTAGGGGCACAAATACCAACACATCCTTGTCAGCCTCCCAGAGAGAAAAGGGCATTATTGCCAAGCAGAGAAACTTTGCCTTCTCTCTCTTTTATTTCCTACAAGGATGTTAAAGATGGAATATTTTGGTGACAACTTTCTTGGCCTCTATGGAGAGCCAAGTTTTATGAAGAATGAGTTTTAATTTCTTGTGTGGGTTTGGGAACCCTCTGGTTGATGGTAACTGAGGTGAAAGGCCTGAGGTATTAATGGGGAGGAGGAATGAATCAAAATTGTGAAGACAAGTTCAAAAACTCTGAGGACTCAGGGAAAAATGCCTTGGAAAATGGTAGTTCCTGGCTCTAAGCAAAACAGTGTTGAGGGCAGCGCTCCTGGGGAGTGCTGTGTGCCCAGAGGGGAAGAAATGGTTGCCGTGTGGCTCTAGAGCTTTTGGGGTTCTTTCCCCTTTGTCTCTCTGTTTATTTCTTCATAGCACTGAAGGACAGATATTCCAATGATTGATAGACTGAACGATGAGGTGATTTTTGTATCAGGCTTAAAGCAGACCGGGTGGTGCAGAGAATGGTTCATTGAATATTCATCTTCCCGCAGTTCCGATTGTGTGAAAACGATGGCAAGGAGATATGACTTGAATAGTAACAATTTTAAATTATATTGGGCGTGTCTTTGATTTGACCTTTTAATATTGGCATTGTCTGCTGTTAGAACTGCGCAGCAGAACGAGAGCAAAAGAGCTGTGTAACACTACATTTCATGGTTTTGTTGATAAGTTGCCTTCAGGAAATACCCAGTGAGAAAAGTCAACCGAATTAGCAAGAATTAGGTTGGTTTTTCTCCTGGTTAATGATTTTGATGTGCCCCAGCAAATGTTACTGCAAGTTGAGTAATCATCAGTACTGTAAGCCTAGTTTTATCCTGGTCCAGAAAGAAGCCCTGCACTACTTGTTTTGCATCTATCCCTAGAAGGCAACTTCATTCCGAGGTTTCGTGCCCATGGGTGGTATTGGTGCTTTTTGAAGTCCAAGTAGAATATCCAGAAAGGCCTCGTAGCTCTTTATGTTCATCTGTATAATGTAGGGAGGGGAAAAACCCAAATCTGGTGTACACATTTGTATTGAAATAACGTTTTTTTTTCCTCCTGCAAGCAAATCTGGTGGACTGCAGAAGACAACCGCATGGGATACCAAGCTCTAATGGACCTTTGGGAAGAGAAGCTGTGGCTTATGTGGAATTTACATGGGCCTCCTGGTGGAAGAAAGCTTATCTGTTTAGTATTTGTGCATTTTACTAAAATGGCAGCTTTAAAAAAAAAAAAAAGTTGTGTATCTGCTATTGTGATGCCAATGCCCGTGTTTTAAGTGGAAAAAAAAATGACCTCTTTGCTTTGTGCTGTGTACACAAGATTGCTGGAAAAGTAAAGGAATACCCTTTTTATGGCTCACACAGCTTAAAAGTAGCTGTCACTCAAACATGCGCTCACAGTTGAGCTGATTTTGTTTCATTCTAAATAAATTGTTTCTTTTGAGGAAAATGGTTTTTCTGCCTGGAAGTGAATTGACGACAAACGTTTGGCCCCTGTGTTGGCAGCAGAGGGGTTCCTGCTGCTGCTGCCCAATTGAGCTGATAGTTGTGGGTCTTGAGCAAGAAGCAGGGAGAGCACCGACACTTTGCGTTGATCGACCTGTGGTACCAGTCAGAAGAATTGTATCTGATGGCCTTGCTGTGGCCCCCGTGTTTGCAGTGAAAAAGGGGTCACTTGCTGCGTTTCTCCTCAGCGGGACGGGGCAGCGGTGCTGCTGCTGGCATGCAAGAAGCAGGGAAGCACCACCCTGCGCCTCGGAACGGTGGCCAAGTCTGGGGCTTCGCTGGTTGGAAGAGCCGGAGTTCCTGAATTTTAAGTTTCTGATTTATTTTGTTCACCCAACATGTTTGCCTTTAGTTTTGATTCTTGGTTTTTTTTTTTTTTAATTTTGAAGAAAAAAAGTTTTGAAATTGCTTTGAATCTTGCACGTAAAACCTTTGCACCAAAATTGCCAAAAGAAAAAGAGAAATGAGTCCTTAAAAGTGTTTAAATGCTGTTAATAAAGCCTTTCCTGCCGTACGCGAGGCGCTCCTCCATCTCCAGGGGCTTTTCAGCAGTTGTGGGTTTAGTGCTGAATGGATGAAGAGTTCCTGAGAGCTGGAGGCGGTAATTTAAACCTTTGCGTGGTGTCTCAGTGCCTTATTTTGACCGGTTTTGAAGCCATTGGTTCCACACGCCTCGGATGTGCATGTGCCCTGCTCGCGTCCCGGCCCCGCCGCGCGCTCCGTGCAGTCGCTCCCGGTGTAGTGCAGACGGGGAGAGGAACAGCCGGAGGCGGCCCGAAAAACGTTGTGTGCTGTAGTTCTCCTGTCCCGGGGGCTCCTGAGCTTTGGAAAGCTGTTCCCGTGCAGGAGCACAACTCCGTGTTTGCTGCAGGAGACTTCGGGGCGCGCCTGAGGACCGCGGCCGTCGAAAGGAAGCTGCCACTGCTGCGTCGTCGGCTTCAGGAGCTCCCATGCTGTGCTCGTGGTAGAATTCCTGTGGCGTGCCATGAAGACACCTTGAACGCTTGCCCTGTTTGCCTTGACATACTTTTAACTTCCATGGATAACCCCCTGCAGCCGGGCAGGATCTTTGCTAGGCTGCAGATGCCTCTCAGCCGACGGATGCTGTGGTTGTGCTCTGCAAGGTGTCTGTTCCCGGGGCAAAGCGCTGTGTAAATCCCTAAAACAGGTAAGGGGCTGGAAGAGGTTGGACTGAGTTGTAATGTAAAAGAAGATTGTTGTTCGCCTTTTGTTGTCTTGATTCTCCAGTTTATTAATGCTTACTAATTGTGGTTTCTTCAGTCACCGTGCTGCTCCACCCACTCGGGAATGGGGGAGAAGGAGCCGACTCTTGGATGTGCTTCCCAGTTTGTTGGGGTGTCCCGTTAAGAAACAGGGCCGTGCACATAAAGCTACATGTTCTCAGCTTGGCAAGCTGGAGCTGTTATTTTGACTTCATGAACTGCTTGAATTTACACTGCTTTAACCCAGAATAGTGTTTATCATTTGTATGTGTTGATAAGGAAAGCCAAGCCAATGATTTGGCAAATCGTCTGTGTTTGTGGGATGCTGGTGTAATAATTTAAATGAAGTTTTTTGTTGTAAATGGGAGCAATTGTAGCTATTGCTGGTGATGAGGGAAGGGAATTGGAAAGGGGAGACTCAGGAGATGCCTTTTCTTCTAGAAGTTGGTGTCTGTAGTTAAAATTCCTATTTTTTGCAATGTATTTCTGGTGCTGTTAAAATACAACCTCTGAATCTCCTTTGAAGTGTTGTACGATAGGTCTGGGGCTGGTAGCAATAATGGGAGATGTGTTTCAGCCCCTTTGCCTGGGTTGGGGGGTTGATGCTGACAGGAGATGGGTGGTCTGTCAGTGTACCCCAAAAAAGGGGATCTTTTTTGGCAAGCTGGTCACCTGCTCAGGTATCCAGGTGTTTGTGTCAGGGCTTGGGCACTGTCCCATTTTTTGGGTGTGCTTCGAAGTGTCAGTGGCTGTTCCAGAAGAGCTCTGCCTCTCTGAGGCAGATTTCACTGTCTGTTCACTGGGAGATGGTTCCCTGTCTCCTTTACATCATGCATTTATTCCAGAGACTCGGAGGTATCGTGGGATGTGCTGTGGGATGGTTCTCCTACAGTCGCTTTGCCATAGCGAGCTGTTTTTTGGGTGCTGGGTCTGCCCCTCTGCCTCCTGAAGGGCTTAGAGGGATGCTCCAGTGGCCAGGTAGAGCCAGGCTGTTGTTAAAACCAGTCTCTTGGAAGGGTTTAGTGCTCTGTATGCATCATATTAATTTGGCTAATGAGACTTCTGGGGAAAGTGGATTTATAACGAGAACCATTTAATTAACTGCACTGCAGCAGAGAGCAATGCGAGCAGATTAGATGGGAGCAGGTTATTTGAATTCACACATTTTTTTTTAGAATTGTGCTTTTACCAGCTGCAGCTGAATTAATAAGTTTAAAACATCAGATGGCCCAGATTCTGCTCTTGGCCAGTAACAAGCTTGTGTTGGCCTCATGCTGCTGGTTTACTATGAAACAGCAAATGCTGTTGGAGGATATGCTCCCACCTAGGTCTGGGGCAAAGACTGAAAAGGGCTTGGTCAAACAGGCAGAGCACTGGAAAGGCTCTTGGGCTGCTGGCTTTGTGATTCCCGTTGTGTTTCCTGCGGTTCTTGGCTCGGAGCCCTGTGCCTGGGTGTAATTAGAGCTGCCTTGAGAACTGGGTGAGGTAAACTCCTAAGGCAAAGCTCTGAGGGACCGGGTCAGTGCACGTGCTGTGATGGGTTTGACAGGAGCCTCCTGCTCTTCATCCTATTTGTCCACGTGCTGGAGGTGCCTGTAGTAGGAGCAGAGAACGTGGACGGTGGCACAAAGGTTGCCTATTTTTTTTCCCCCTTTGTACCCTGCTCCAGGGATGTATTAATTAAATGTTGGAACCCGGGCTGTGGATGCTGTCAAACGTGCTGCTGTTGCTGTGCATTAATGAGTTGCCACCTCCCAGCCCAGCTCCTGTGCCCAGGCTCTTGGGTTTGAGCTCGTGTGTGTTGTCCCAGGCTGGGGATGGGATGTGGTGGGCTCCACAGACGAGCAGCTGAGCTGAAGATTAACTGTGGGTCACAGCTATTTCATCTCCTTATCTGCCTGCCTTGACCTTCATGCCTGGTTCTGCAATTGCAGGCTGGAGGGTTTTAGCTCTCTTCAGTATTTCCTGTTCCCAGATCCAGCGACAGGTCAGGCCAAGGTTTAGCAATGCACACAGCTTGACCCAGCCCCGAGCTGGCAGCTTTCCCTGGCGTTGCTGCCCTTTGTGCAGGAGAGCACTTGGATCCTGCAGCCAGCCTCTCCTTTCAGAGGCATGTGCTGTGCTTCCAGGCTGTACAGCTGCACATTTTAGATATGGCTGGGGACACAAATGTGTGTCTGAGGACACACGAGGGGTGTAGAAGGGTTTGAGTGAAGGGAAGCCAACGAGGTCTCCCGGGGTGGTTGTTAAGCTGTTTGCCCATGGAGAGATGCACTTTGGCCCATGGAGGTGTTTGCAGCCCCCTTGGCCAAGGGATTGCTTTGGTCATTGCCAGCCTGGGCTGCTCCAGCCCTGACCTGGGCAGAGGTTCAGGGCAGGATGAGGTCCTGAACCACCCGAGCTGCTGTCATTGAGGTTTGTGGGGAGCAGGTGCTGAGAAAAGGGGATGTTGATGTTTCTCGTGCTGCTCCTCTCGGGTGGGTGAAGACAAGACTGTGTACGAGGACCAGGAGGGACTCTTCATCAGGAACTGCACTGGCAGGACAAAGGGGAATGCATTCAACTGAAAAAGGGGAAATTTGGGTTTGATACTAGAAGAAATCCTTCCCTGTGAGGGTGGGCAGGCCCTGGCACCGGGTGCCCAGAGCAGCTGTGGCTGCCCCATCCCTGGAAGTGTCCAAGGCCAGGTTTAGACAGGGCTTGGAGCAACCTGGGCTAGTGGAAAGTGTCCCTGCCTGTGGCAGGAAGAGGAACAAGATGAGCTTTAAGGTTCCTTCCAACCCAAACCATTCCAGGGTTCTGTGATTCTTGTGATTCACCTGTGCCAGCCCAGCTTTCCCCTGTGGCACTAAGGCACAGCCTGTTCTGAGCTCTCAGGTACCTGAGGGTGCCTTTGCTGTTCCTCGTGGCACTCAGAGCTGCATCCCAAGAGCAGCTTGAGGCTGGGAGAGCCCAGTCCCAGATATCCCATCCCTGTCACCACCCTTGTGCCAGCCAGGGTGGCTGTGACTCCTTCCCAGCTTGTCCAAAGGCTTGAGGGGCTGGAGCTCAGTTTATTGGTGTTCTCTTTGTCCCTGGGGTGTTGTAAAGACACCCTTTGCCTCTTTGCTCCAGAGGACAATCCTGGCTCTATCTTGTCCACGTGAGGGATATCTGTAGGGGAAAGTTTTGCAAAGCTTGGTGGTGGCTTCAGAGGCAAAGTCTGCTTTGGAAAAGAGACTTTGACCCATGAATTACTTCTGGAATTGTTCATGGCCATGAGCAAGAGCTCCCATCCCCTTTGTGGTTTCTGCAGGCTGGAAAGTTTTCCCATGAGGATCTCAGCTAAAGCTAAAACTTTTGGGTTTCCAACATCTGCTTTCATTTTTGTTCATTAGAGTCGCTGATAAATTCCCATAGACTTCAGTGAGAATCATTATGGTATATCTAAAGATTTTTATTATTATTTTCCAAACAACTCCCACCTCCTATGAAGGCTTCCAGCTCCTCTGAAGTGAAACTTTTTAATTCAGGCTCTGGTGAATTGCAGCCTAATAACGCTCTTCATCATAAACACAGCTGCAAGACATGTTCCAGGCCAGGGGGGAAACCAGCACCAAAAAAAGAGTGTTCCTGTTATCAGTGTGTGTGAGGGCGAGTAAACAGCCCAGACCACGAGGTATCTGCCCAACAGGGGAGGGAAGAACAGCCACGTTTCCTGTTGCTGGAAGGCGCTGGTGTCATATCCTTACCCAGTTATTTTAAATTGCTTTTGGCTTTCTTCATGTGGTTTAAGGTGAACACAGGAACCTCGGCAGTGTTGGTAGCTGAAGCACCTTGTCTGGGGTGGTTTTTGTGCTGCCACAGCTGTGGAAAAGCCTCTTGTTCCCCATTAAAATGGGAATTATGGAGATTTTCCCTTGAGTGTGCTGGGAGCACTGCAGAGGAGAAGCTTTGCAGTGGGTTTGGGTTTGGACAACCCCTGGAAAGGGCCAGAGGGAGATGCCAGGGACTGGGTTAGACGCAGAGTTCTCGCCCCTCACCCTGCTCTCAGCCAGCTGAGGGGGTGTGGGATTCCCACACAGCTCTCCAAGCAAGCCCAGAGCTCGGGCACGTTGGAGAAACTCCCGAAATAATCCCAGCCCAGCCCTCGGAGGGGATCTCACTGCGACATAAACATCATTCCTTATTACATGATAAACCTCGGGATCAGCTTCCCCTGTGTCCAGTGCCTGCCTTTATCTGCTCTTGGCATCTGAGGAGCGCTGGGAAAGTCACAGCCTTGGGTTTCAGTAGGTTATGGTTTTTATCAAGGGCAGAGCCTGACCAGAGTGTGGGGCAGGGAGAGGTGTATTTTGTGTGCTGTGAAATGCCTAAATCCGTGTTCTAGCAGCTTCATCCTGCCTTTCAATGACCCAGAATTCAGAACAAGGAAGGGAAACCTGCAGCTGGTAGCCAGGACACTCAGGGGTGTACAATGGCTGTATAAATTATAAATATAAATAGATGGATAATCTAGTTATTATTTATAAATATATATATAAATATAAAATATATTTATAAATAATAAAAAATAATAGAAAATATAAAAAATATGTATTAATAACTTAAATAATTATATATAAATATATAAAAATTTATTTAAAATAACAGAAACTATAAATAATATGTATAAATAAATCAAATAATTGTATATAAGTATATAAAATTTTATATAAAATATAAATAATATGTATAAATAAATTAAATATTTATATATAGATATATTAAAATTTATATTAAATAATAGAAAATATAAATAATATATCTAGATAAATTAACTATTTATATATAAACATTTATCTAAAATATTATAAAATATAAACAATATGTATAAATAAATTAAAATAATGTATAAATAATGTGAAACCATTCCAGTGGGTATGGGGGGTGCAATGTGCTCCCTGATGTGAGCTCCAATTGCACCGATTTCCATCCCTTTGATAGACCCAAGCTGAGTCTTAGCAGCTTTTTATCCTGGCATGCGGCACATCCCTTGAAGCTGGTTTAAGACCCAGCAGGTGCCCATCCCATAAATCAATCCTGCCAAGACGCCTGGCAGGCATTGGGAGCAGGTCCTGGAGGCTGCCCAGGCTCCTCCGTCAGGATTACACCTGGGAGTAAATCCCTGGTAGCCGTGGAGCAGCGTTTCCTTCCCAGGAAGGAAGGATGGCACCCTGCAGCCAGCGCTTTGGGTGGCACAAACCCTGCAGTGATCCTTACCTGCTGTGTCTTCTTGGAGAAGCCACTTCCATATTTTCTTCTTGCTTTCTTAATCCTGTGGTGCTAAAATGAATCAGGATTCAGGGTCCTCTGTCTGTTGGTCCTCAGAAAACAAATTATCTAAATGAAGTAGTTAAGGTTTTTTTTTTTTCCCAGGGGCACTCAGGTGTTTTACCAGGTCTCTGTTGGGGTACAGTGAAAATTGGAGGCTGTGTTCTTGGGTTCCTTTGGTCACTCAGATTCCTTCCAGACAGCTCTGGTTCCCTGCAGCTCTCTGGATCTTTGCAGAATTCTTTAGTGTTTGGTTTCTCTGCACCATGATTTTTAGAAGGTTTTTAAACCAATGAATCCTGGTTAAAGTGCTTCCAAATGTGGATTCCCATCAAGATCCAGCTGGCCATGCCTTATTATCCCATGTGCAGAGGATGAGCTTGGGCAGGAAAATATTCCCCCAGGTGACTCAGGGCACAGTGCTGAGGCTGGCATTGCTGTTCCACAGGGTTTGATGTATTGTGAGTGAAATGATCTTCTTGGAAAGATCCAGGAGGTTGTTGGTGATTTCTTTCCAGTGCAAAGGGTGGAGATGCTGCCTGTGAGGTACATGAGGGTTGGAAGGCAGGAGGAATCCAGTTCTCCACTGCCTTCCCAGGACCAGGAGGGATGGCTGGGAGGGCACCACCCTTCAACAAAGCATTTTTCATGCTGAGGATCATTTTTAGCCATTGCTGCTGATTTTCTCTACTGCAGATGAGTAAGGGAAGAATTTCCTTTGAGCAAGGGAAAAAATTTCAGGAATAATTTCCCCATGGAAAGGGTGCTCAGGCCTTGGCAGGGGCTGCCCAGGGAGGTTTGGAGTGCCCGTCCCTGGAGGTGCCCAGGGAATGCCTGGAGGTGGCACTCAGTGCTCTGGGCTGGGGACAAGGTGGGGATCAGGCACAGCTGGGACTCGATGATGCAGGAGGGCTTTTCCAGCCTTAGAGATTCTGGGATTCTGTGAAGGGAGTAGGGACAAAAGGGATTTTCTAGTCCACCTCAGATTGCAGCTTTTAACCTCATTGTGTCCCAGCAAGCCCTGCTCTTGCATTTCTCCACACCCCTGTCATGTTCTGCACTATGCAAAAACAGCTTTAGGAAATTATTTGCATGATGACTTCAGTGGGATGGAAAAACCTTCCTGAGGCACATGTTCCCATCCTCACTGCTGCTTTCTCTCATGCACATGTTGTATCCTGCAGTAAATAAATGCCTTTGGTTTTCAGAGCTGCCAGGGGAACTGAACCATCTGTTCTGTGCTTGCCTTCCCAGTGCCAGGTGTGAGCAGAGAAGTGTTTGACCACCAGCCTGGGCCTGCTCTGTGGAAAGACAAAGATTTGAAGACTCTTCACCCCCCTCCCAGCCTACTGACAGGATGGTGCAGGGCTCCTGGGAGGAGTTTTTCATTGTGGGAATTTATTTCCTCAACAATTTTGGATAGACGAGGTAATTGTGGAGAAGGGTGCAGGATTATTCTGGGGGCAAATAAAGGCTGGTGGTGCCCATCCATGGGCTGGGATGTGGGAAATGGGAGCTCCTGAGCTGTTTGCTCCTCTGCAGAAGGAAAGGGAGGGGGACAACAACTCCAGTTTTGCTAAATAAGGGCAAGGAATTGGTGACATTGGTCTGATGGACAGGCAGGGCAGGACTCTCCTGAAGATCCTGCAGGTTTGTAGGGGAGCTTTGTTGGAGCAGATGGGGTGGGAGGTGTGGACACCACATCCTGCCAAGTTGTTTCTTGGTGGCAAAAGAGGTGAAAATATCACAGGGTTTGTGTTGAAAGGACGAAGGTGTTGAGCAGAGGCTTCATTTACAGGGAGAGGGAGAGAGCAGAGCACAGGCAAAGGTGTTGGAATTGTGTGGAGAGGGAGCAGCAGGGGGAGGAGCTGCTGGGGTGGCTCTTTCCATGCCCACAGAGCTTTGGTCCCACTCTGTTAAAAGCCAAAAGCACAGCTGCTCTTAGGGAGATGCAGAAAAAAGCTAAAATCCTGAAATCCTAAAATACTTTCCAGAAAGAAATGCTGAAATCCTAAAGCTTTAGGATTGGAAAACCTGAAGGCAAGGCTCCCACATGGTTCCTGTTACAGCAGCAAATCAAAGCTGCTGGTAATGTTTGAGTTGGCGAGACTGAGGAACTTCATTGTTTCATGAGGTGAAAACTCAAATTTTTTGAAATTTGAAATTTTGAAAGCTTTGTCCCTGCTGCAGAAGGGCTTGGCTGAGGCCTCAGTGCAGGATTGGCTGAGTATGGTTCATCCCCCTGCAACTCCCAGTGCCTTAAACACTTCAGAAATAATAATCTATCCAGAAATTCTGGTGCCTTGGCTAATGCCCCCCTGGGGATCCTCACTGATACTCACTGGTCCATCCCAATCACAGAGTGGTGGATGCTGAGGTTTCAGGTGTAAAGGGATGATGGTTACAGTGGAAAAGGACCATTCCCAAAGCCCTTGCTGCCTGCAGCTCCCTGGGAGAAGCTGTGAAACAGCTTATGAAAAATGAATTGTTTTGTAGCACTGACATTCCCCATTCCCTGTAATTTTTCCCTGATTTAAGCACAGTTTTGGCACTGTGTAACTGTGTAACTGCTGGGTTTGGCCCATCATCTATTGAGGAACTTTCTTACCTGTGACAGTGTTGGAGCTCCTTGAAACTGTTACAGTATTCTGTATTTTTTTATTAAATGCAGACCAGCTCATTTTGGGCTTGAAATAACCCATTCCACAGTTTAAATGAGTGTTTCTATAGGGGAAACAACTCTCTTGCTGCCTTAATATTAAAAATAAGAATGAGGATTAAAAGGGGTAAGAAAAAAAATAAGGTAATTAAATCTCCTTAATAATTAAAAAAAGGGAAAGGTAAAAAGGATAATGCCATTGGCTGGAATGAATATCCCAGGCTGACATAATAATTTCAAATACCAAATTTCAAAAAATCGCACCTTCACTACTGGAAGGAAAGTCCAGGCTGCTGTGTTGTGTCTTATCCATCCAAATTCAATCTGTGGGATGCTGGTTGAATCCAGGCTCAGCACTGGAGCTGCCTCTGTGTGTGCATGGAATCCCTGGCAGTCTCTGGATGGTTGGGAAGCTGGGGAGGGGTGGGTTTGGTCTCTGACTTTGCTGTGTCGTGGTTCTGGCTTTAATTAAAACTGGTTTTGCTTCCAGGTCCTCTGTGCTGTGGCAATAACTGTGCCTGGGATGTGGAATGGCCCCACTGCATCATCCTTCCCCCAGAGGGGGCTCCTGGAGCAGCAGATCCTCATGGAAGTGTCACCCTGATCTCCCTGTCCCTGCTTTCATCCCTCCCCAGGGCCAATTGTTTGTGTCTGAATAGAATGAGCTGAAATCTCTGGCTGTGCTCTGGCACTGGGAGCTCCCTGGCAGCTCATCCCACGAGGTGAGTGAGTCAGCTCTGCTCTGGGAAGGACAGAGCTGAGGATTAAATCTGAGAGGCAGAAAAACCCAGCTCAGGAGCAGAGGCACTGCGAAACCCAGGCCATGGGCTGCATTTTTCCCATACACTTCACACTGTGCATTTCTCAGATGGCTTTAATCAGGACAAATATCCAGGAATCCAAACTGAATCTGACATCCAAAAATCCCAATTTTCAGTGTTGCTGCTGTTGATCCTTCCCAGTACAGGCAATGGCTTTCCCAGTGTAGATGTGATCAAAGCCCAGCCTTTAAAACTTTAGCTCTTGTTCAAAGTGGCTTTTTTTAGCTTCCATTTTTGGGCTGCGGGCTCGAAGAAGAAGGAGATAGGTGAGATGAGAGCACAGGCTCCAGCAAAGAGGAAGGAGCAGACGTAGGTCTGGGTGTAGTCATAGAGCCACCCTGCAGGAGAGAAGGTTGTTATTAAAGCTGTGGGATTTTTCTCAGTGAAAAAAATCATTCGAGGAGGTGGGCGGGAGGCAAAGGATGTGTGTTCTCATCTAAGAATTGCTCAGATATTTTCCTTAAATTATTTTAACTCTTCCTGGGCAGCATTTCCTGTAAGGAAATGACATGCAGGTCATTTTTCCCAGAGCCAGCTTTGATCCTTGGAGTGGACATGGTGTTTAATTTGATCGAATTTAATCTCTGATTTTTTTTCTTCCTGTTTAAGAAGTGGCTGATGGAAGATCCCGTTGGATTGAAGGGATGACTTGCACATGTTGGTATTTGCAACATCTGGGCTGCAAACCCCCTGTTCTCCAGCCTTGTCTTCTTGTGAGCAGACCCAGTTTAATGTCCTTTGTCCAATAGGAGAGACCCCAGGCCAGGAGCTGGAAGTGAACTTGATAAAAGCAGCTCTGGGAGGACTTAAAAGGAAAAGCTGAATTCCATCAAACCTCAGGAATGTCTGGAGGATTCAGGTCGCCTTTTAAAGTGACCTTCAAGTGTTGGGTTTGGTCCTGGCAAATCATCTGGGGTCTGGGCAGTCCTTTGAAAGGTGGAGAGTTCCTCTCTTTGAATCTAAAATCTGCAAAGTGGTGGGAGATGCTGCTGCACATAAAAACCCTAATCCGGTCCCATATGTGGGTGTGGGGCAGCAGCTGAGCCAGATCTGCTGCTGGTGTGAAATGCAATTCCTCTGGAGACATCCATGGAATCCAGACATCCATGGGCTTCCCTGATTTACACAAACAGCAGATCTGGCCCAGCCCTGGGGTTCTTAAACCCAGGAGGGGACATGATACAGTCCCTGAGGTCCTGGGCTCGGGCACGTGGAAAGGGAGGGTGCCACTAAAATCTGGGATCTGTGCTGGAGCAGAGGCACCGACCTTCTCCTGCTGTAGATTTCCACAGGAAGGGTTTATAAAGCACAGGAAAAGCTGCTCTTGCCCAGTTCCAGTTTCTGTTGGCTCACTGCTGTCTCAGGGGGAGTCCCTGTGTTTGCTCCTCAGGGATGTCCTGTGGGCCACGTGCTGAGGAGCTGCAGCTGGAGAGGAGGATCCATCCCGTGGTGGGATCCATCCCATGGTGGGATCCATCCCATGGTGGGATCCATCCCGTGGTGGGATCCATCCCATGGTGGGATCCATCCCGTGGTGGGATCCATCCCGTGGTGCTGCACTGGGAGACTCTGCCATGACCCCGAGGTTGTTGTGGAGTGGTTCATTCCCAGGGGTGGGATCTGGTTTTGCTGCCTGGAAGTCTCTGGGATTTGGAGAGGGGATGCTGACGTAGTTATTTGTGAAGGGAACAGGACAGAGTGCTCCAGTTGAGCTCTGATTTACTGCAATTCTTCTTAAAATATCCCTCAGGATATTTCTTAATTTATTTTTTTTTCCTGGGTTTTTTTTGGTGCTGAATGGGATTTAGGTGCAGTGGGATTTACCAGCATTGCCTCATTGGCAGCACAGCCATCAACTTCCATCACACCCCAACCTTTTGGAGCAACTCCAGTCTCTGTGTCCCCAGTTCATTTCCAAAACAATAATCACTCCTGCTGCAGAAAGCTGAACTAGGAGCTCGTGGTGTTCAAACCCTGCAAAGCAGCAGTTTTGTGAGGAATGCTGGTAAATCCCAGCAGTGTAATCCAAACTAAACATTCCCAGCACTGCTGGTGCTACCAGCTGGGTCAGGCTGTTTAAATGGTACTGCTGATCTTTAATCAGAAGTTTTATTTATTCCTGATGCCCTGAGGAGCAAAATTCAGTGGGAAGGTGAAGGTAAAAATTAGAAAACATCTAAATATATGTGCCAGCAGAGCTTTTGGGTGACTTTGACCACCCTCTCCCCTTTGACCACCCAAATTTCTTGGGACTGGAGTCTGCTCTGGGGGCTGGAATCTCTTCTAGAATTTGTGGTACATGCTTTGGTTCAGCTCTTTTGCATTTTGAGTCAGTGATTTGTACTGCTTGTGGAAATAAACTGTGCCCTTCTCTCCTCAGCTTGCTCATGGCTGCCAAAATAATGTTTATTCTGGTTTGGGCTGGGTTTTTTCAGCATGGCAGCATCCAGAGGTGCCAGTGGAATGGGGAGCTCTGAAGGAGACTCCAAACTTCCCCTTTGGGTCCTGCCAGCTGCCCCTGGATTTCAGGGCTTTCAGCTGAACAGATTTGCAGGTAAGTCACCTTTTCCTTGCATTAGGGTTTGGTTTAATATGCAAATTAGGCAGTTTTAACCTTTGCAGTTCTCATTATCTGTTATCATTTTTTTCCACTGCATAAAAGCACTTGAGTTTGATGAAATTGTAATTCTAAACTCAAGCTTTTTGGGAGGTGAGAGCACCAAACCCCAGGGTCTCTCAGAGCACTTAAATCCTGCTTTCTGCAAGGAGCAGATGGTTTTGGACACTTATCAGGAATTTTTGGTCTCACTCGGTTTTTACACTTCAAACTGCATTGCAAGAGAAAATTACAGAATTTATCTTGGATGCCAAGCCTGGATCAGGACTGGATCCCTGGATCAGGATATCTTGGATCCCAAGCCCTGAGCTCTGGATTGTTTCCGTCTTGCTCTGTCTGTAATGAGTTGGATGAGGAATTGTTTTGCTCCTTGGCTTTATTTGGCCTTTATTTATCCCACCTCTATTAAGCCTGATTTCTGTGGAAAGCTTTTTGCAGGAAACCTGCTTGCTTTACAAACCCACTGCAGAAAGCAAAAGGCTTCCTGCAAGCATTAGTGCAAATATACTGCAGGTGGATGGAAATGGAGCTGCAGTGTGAGTGTGGGTAAGAGACAGCCCCGGAGCTGAGCTCCTGCTGTATGTTACTGTGTCAGGGGACTCAGGGGCTGGAGGGGTTGCTGTGCTCGGGGTACACCTTGTACCAGCAGCAGGGATCTGGAATCCAGGCTGTGCATCACCCTGACACTGGGAAGCTCCTTGTCAATGAAATGTTTTGGCTCCTTGAAATTGCATCCACAGACAGAACATAACCAGCCCAGGAATATTGATTGGGAATATAAAGGTTTTTTTTCCCTGTGCTGGTGGAGCAGCAGCATTGCTGGAACTTTGCATGGAGCTGGAATTTACAGAATCCTTGGCAGCTTCCAGCCAGGCACCTCTGCAGGCTGGGGCAGCTGATTTGGAGGGCAGGGAACAAAAAATGATGGTTTGGATTGGAAAGGACCCTAAAGCTGCTCCCATTCCATCCCCTGCCATGGCAGGGACACCTCCCACTGTCCCAGGTTGCTCCAAGCCCTGTCCAGCCTGGCCTTGGATGCTGCCAGGGATCCAGGGGCAGCCACAGCTGCTCTGGGCACCCTGTGCCAGGGCCTGCCCACCCTCACAGGGAGAATTCCTTCCCAATATCCCATCCATCCCTGCCCTCTGGCAGTGGAAGCCATTCTCTTGTCCTGTCCCTCCATCCCTTGTCCCCAGTCCTTCTCCAGCCCCTTTAGGCCCTGGAAGGGGCTCTGAGCTCTCTCCCTGGAGCCTTCCCTTGTCCAGGTGACATCCCCAACTCTCCCAGCCTGGCTCCAGCCCTGCAGCATCCCCATGGGCTCCTCTGGACTCTCTCCAGCAGCTCCACGTCCTCCTGCTGTTGTTCCCCAGGGCTGGGGCAGCTCTGCAGGTGGGGTCTCACCTGAGCAGGGCAGAGGGGCAGAATCCCCCCTCCCCTGCTGGGGACTCAGCCCAGGAGCAGGAAAGGAAAAGCTTTGTCCTGGCCAAGCTGTTTGGAGGAGGACAAGTCCCCTGCTCCTTAGCAGAGGCTGGACACTCATTTCTAAGCACTTGAAATCTCCCAAATCCTCACAGCTGCCTTGGTTTCCTGGCAGAGGGAGAAGAGCAAATGCTTTTCATGCTCCTTATCTCTGGGCCCAGAGCTCTGGTGGCTGAGCTGTGTAATCTCTGTCAAAACAAGAGATTACTGAGGCTTCTCCTGATGTTTCAGTGCCTCTGCCTGGTGGGAATCTTGCTGAGTCTGTCCTTGCTTTCCCTTCCTCTCCTTGCTTCCCCTCCGTCCCTCCAGTCCAAGTTCAGTGTTATTTTAACACCACTGGGAGTAAAATCCATGGTAATGTGCTTGTTATCCTGCTGTGGTCAGGGCTAAACTCTGCACATGGGGCTTCACTGCATTTTCCAGATATTCCAGGCAGCATTTTCCAAATACTTCAGGCAGCATTTTCCAAGCTGCTGGTTGGATTTTGCAAATTCCAAGCAAAAAGTTGCCTGTCTATAAAAATACATTTCTGAAATAGGATTTTTTTTTTCTCTCTCTCTGTTTGAACAGAAAACCCATCCTGGGATGGATCCCTGTAGGAGAGTGAAGCAGCAGCATGGATTATCCCTGGATTTCTGGGGTGGGTGTGTGTTTTTTATAACATCACTTACCTGCTAAAGGGGGTCCTCCCATAGCTGCTATCCCTGCAAAGAAAGCAGCAAACCCCAGGTAGCTGTGGAGCTTTTCCACACCCACCAGATCCACCTGTTTGGAAACAAAATGGATAATTAGTGAATGGCTTCACAGGAATGCATATGCACAACAGATTAATTGATTTATTTTTTTTTTGAAAGCACAAGAGATTATTTGATTCTTTTTCTGGGGAATTTCCTCTTCAGCTGCAGCTTTGGGAGGACTTTGCCCCTGTAGGTCTGATCCAGCCTGGAACCCGTTTGCCTCCCTAAGGCAGGTGTGGGAATTACTGGGATGGGAGATGCTTCTCTGCCTTCCAGCTGCCCAGACTTTGAGGAAGGAGATTTGAACTCTGAATGCCTTCCAGAAAGAAATGCCAAATTATAATGGTGCCTTCGTACCTGGATCAGAGAATCCTGGAATGGTTTGGGTTGGAAGGGACCTCAAAGCCCATCCATTCCACCCCTGCCATAGACAGGGAACTTCCACTGTCCCAGATTGCTCCAAGCCCGTCCAGCCTGGCCTTGGGCACTGCCAGGGATCCAGGGGCAGCCACAGCTGCTCTGGGCACCCTGTGCCAGGGCCTGCCCACCCTCCCAGGGAACAATTCCTGCCCAATATCCCATCCAGCCCTGCCCTCTGGCAATGGAAGCCATTCCCTGTGTCCTGTCCCTCCATCCCTTGTCCCCAGCTCCTCTCCATCTCTCCTGGATCTCCTTTAGGCTCTGCAAGGGGCTCTGAGGGGATCTCTTGGAGCCTTTTTAGGCTCTGCAAGGGGCTCTGAGGGGATCTTTTGGAGCCTTTTTAGGCTCTGCAAGGGGCTCTGAGGGGATCTTTTGGAGCCTTTTTAGGCTCTGCAAGGGGCTCTGAGGGGATCTTTTGGAACCTTTTTAGGCTCTGCAAGGGGCACTGAGGGGATCTCCTGGATCCCCTTTAGGCTCTACAGGGGGCCCTGGAGCCTTCTCCTTCCCAGGCTGAGCATTCCCAGCTCTCCCAGGCTGGCTCCAGCCCCGGGAGCATCCCGGTGGTGTCCAGCAGGATCCTGCTGCAGGTCTGTGTGTTCCAGGTGATTCTGGCACCGGGGGCAGGACCCAGAGCCCTGGCTGGGCACGTCTGGACTCACCAGCACGGGCAGCACCAGCGCCATGAAGCCTCCACAGAAGGTGGCAAAGGCCACGGTGTAGGCGAGCAGCAGAGGGAAGGTGGTGGCCAGGGGCCCCAGCAGGTTGGTGACCCCGCTGAGCAGCAGGTAGGTGACGTGGAAATGCTTCTTGCTCCAGCTGTGGTCGGCCAGCCAGCCCGAGAGCAGCTGGCTCAGCAGCTCCGTGATGCCTGCGGGAACAGGAGCCGCTGAGCCGCAGCGCGACGCGGCTCCGGGCCGCGCGGGAATCCTGCATTGCTCCATGGATTCCTGTGGTACTGCTTGTAATAGCGCAGCACGGTGTAGTTGTTAGCTGTCTATTAGATACTATAGACTGAGCTCGACTTTATATGGTTATTTGTATTGTTGGGAATATATGGATTGATACTTACAGTATTTGATATTGTATATTATTCAATTTATTTGATAGTATAAATGATAAATTGTTAGATATTTATTAGATATTATAAATTTAGCTCGACTTTATAGTATTTTATATGATTATTTGTATTGTTGGGAATATATTCTAGTGATACTTACAGTATTTGATATTGTATATTATTCAATTTATTAGATAGTATAAATTATTAGATATTATAGATGTAGCTCGACTTTATATGATTATTTGTATTGTTGGGAATATATTCTATTGATACTTACAGTATTTTGTATTTTATATTATTCAATTTATTAGATAGTATAAATTATAAATTATTACATATTTATTAGATATTATAAATTTAGCTAGACTTTATATGATTATTTGTATTGTTGGGAATATATCCTATTGATACTTACAGTATTTGATATTGTATATTATTCAATTTTTTAGCTAGTATAAATGATAAATTGTTAGCTATCTATTAGATATTATAAATTTAGCTCGACTTTATAGTATTTTATATGATTATTTGTATTGTTGGGAATATATGTATTGATACTTACAGTATTTGATATTGTATATTACTCAATTTATTAGATAGTATAAATTATTAGATATTATAGATGTAGCTCGACTTTATATGATTATTTGTATTGTTGGGAATATATTCTATTGATACTTACAGTATTTTGTATTTTATATTATTCAATTTATTAGATAGTATAAATTATAAATTATTACATATTTATTAGATATTATAAATTTAGCTAGACTTTATATGATTATTTGTATTGTTGGGAATATATTCTATTGATACTTACAGTATGTTATATTTTATATTATTCAGTTTATTAGATAGTATAAATTATTAGATATTTATTAGATATTATAGATTTAGCTCGACTTTATAGTATTTTATATGATTATTTGTATTGTTGGGAATATATCCTATTGATACTTACAGTATTTGATATTGTATATTATTCAATTTATTAGGTAGTATAAATTATAAATTATTAGATATTTATTAGATATTATAAATTTAGCTACACTTTATAGTATTTTATATTATTATTTTTATTGTTTGGAATATATGTATTATATTGATACTTACAGTATTTTATATTTTATATTATTCAGTTTATTAGATAGTATAAATTATTAGATATTTATTAGATATTATAGATTTAGCTTGACTTTATAGTATTTTATATGATTATTTATATCGTTTGGAATATATGTATTGACACTTACAGTATTTTATATTGTATATTATTCAATTTATTAGATAGTATAAATTATAAATTATTACATATTTATTAGATATTATAAATTTAGCTAGACTTTATATGATTGTTTTTATTGTTTGGAATATATATATTATATTGATACAGTATTTTCTATTGTATATTATTCAATTTATTAGATAGTATAAATTATAAATTATTACATATTTATTAGATATTATAAATTTAGCTAGACTTTATAGTATATTATATGATTATTTTTATTGTTTGGAATATATTATATTGATACAGTATTTTATATTTTATATTATTCAATTTATTAGATAGTAAAAATTATAAATTATTAGATATTTATTAGATATTATAAATTTAGCTAGACTTTATATGATTATTTGTATTGTTTGGAATATATGTATTATATTGATACTTACAGTATGTTATATTTTATATTATTCATATTGTTGCTATTATAGTTAATTAGAATAATAATTTATATTATATTATATTATATTATATTATATTATATTATATTATATTATATTATATTATATTATATTATATTATATTATATTATATTATATTATATTATATTATATTACTAATACACTATTATATAATATTATTAATATAATTTAATATAATAATTTAAAATATAATATATAATATAATAATATAATAATATAATAATAATATTATAATATAAACCTATTATATCATATTATAGTATAGTTTTATATTATATTACTATATTATTTTCTATAATTAACTATATTTCATATAGTTAAATTATACTTATCTTCACATCACTATATTTATTATTTAGAATTTGCATATTTTATACATTTTTATTTTTTTTCTATACATTATAATACAATATTACATATTATATATTCTAATATAGTTATATTTTATAATATTTATATTTTTTATGTATTATTCGTGTTACACTGATTATTTATATTAACCCTAATATAATTTATTCTTCTAGTCATTTTATTATATTAATTATTTGTATTATTTTATATTATTATATCCATTATTTTTATATGTTTATTTATATAGTTTTAAATTATTATATTTATTATTTATTACTTATTTTTCTAAGATTACTTATTTCTATTATTTAGTGTTACTTCTGTTATTGGCTGTGTCACATCCCAGTTTCCCTGTTCCTTGTGAGGACGTGACCACAAAGGGCTAAAATACCAAAAAGTTTTTAGGCTGTTACAAAATCCAGGGATTTGGTTTTTTCCCTTTTCCATTGTGCTGCTCTTCCCAAGGGCACCAAAGTGCTCTGGGAAAATTCCCTTTGGGGGGAATTTCACCCTTCAAGGGGGAATTTCACCCTTCAAGGGGGAATTTCACCCTTCTGGGTGTCTGCACCCTGAAATGCCCTAAATCAGGAAAGAGGAACTTGCTGAAGAGAAAAAGCTGAGTATGAAGAAGAGATTTTAATTTTTCTAAAATTGATTCTATTTAAATTTTCATTTTAATTTTTCTAAAAAATTAAATTTTAAGAGAGATTTTAATTTTTCTAAAATTGATTCTACTTAAATTCTAAAATCTAATTTTTCTAAAAACCCAGACGTTTCCTAGAAATCCAGACATTTTAGAGGCTCAGCAGCCTCAGAGCTGGAGTTTTGAGAGTTGTTTTTTACATTTCTTGGTACATTTTTATGAAGCAAAGATCAAGGAGCCCTCGAGTGAGCTCGTGTCCCACTGACCCCTGTGTCCCTCCCACTCTTAATTCCAAATATCCCATTAATTCCTAATGCCTCCACAACCCCTCACTGCAGAAATAAAATGTATTTTTTTACAATAAAATATTTGCTGCTGACTGAGGCTGGAGCCACTTTCTTAATCCCAGCATGGCTTTAGTGTTAATCCTGGCTTATAACCAGGCATGGGTTTGGGTTTTGGGGAGTGTGCCTTGTTTATTCCCTGCTTGCAGGTGGATGTGCCAAATCCAAGTGCCTGGATCCACATTAATGTGGGGGGTTTTCCCCCAGTATTGAATTTCTCCCTTTTGGGTCGAACTGGAGGGTTTTGGATGCACCTCTGGATTCTGGTGGCTTGTGGGTTTGAGCACAGCAGGGGTTGTGGTGGGCACAGAGCACCTTGTAACTGGAGATTTTGGGGTTGGTGGGAGCAGGGAGGGTGTGGGATCATCCAGCTGGCACTGGGAGAAGCACCCAGCACCCTGGTGGGGTAAGGACTCAACCTGTGCCAGGAGGATCCATCCCAGGAGGTATCTGGGGCCAGTTTTTGGCAGAATTGGGGGTGTTTTTCTGCGAGCTGTGGGTGTGAAGGATCCCTTTGCCTACCAGCCACGGCGATGAGGTAGGAGCCGTCCCTGCTGCTCATGCCCAGCGTCCTGGCTCTCGCCACCAGGTGGAAGAAGGGCACGAAATAGGCCAAGTGGCTGAACAGGAAAGACCAGGTGAAAACGAAGAAAACGGGATCCTTCAGTGGGGAGAAGTCCAGGAGAGGCTGAGAAGGTTCCTTTTTGGTGGCTGCGAGGGGTTTGTGGCTTCCCTCGGCCTCGGTGGGTGTTTCTGAGGAGGAGCTCTCCGGGGTGGGTTTCTGCAGCCTTCCCAAGGCAGATGGATTTGCTGGGTCAGAGACATCTCTGCCATGGGGCACCACGAGTTTCTCTGTGCTGGGAGCCTCCTGTGCACGGAGAAGCTGTAACTCCCTGTGAGTGCTTCCATCTGAACATCCACCAGGAGTTCCTGGATCCTTCTTTGCCACTGAAGAGCCCCGGTGTTGATTTTTGGCAGATTCCCAAGGGGGCTGGGGGCTGACGGGCCTCAGCAACATGCTGGAAGGCACCAGGTTCAGCATGATGCCTCCAAAAATCAGCAGAGTACCTGAGGGAAGGCAAAAGGTGGTTTGTTCTTGGATTGGAAAGGGAGGAGCAGCAGGAAATGGCCTTTGTAGAACAGGGTTTTCACTGACCATGGAGAAAGTTCTGCCATGAGAAGGGAGTTTGCCTTCTCCTTATGGAGGAGTTAACAAAACAGGGATTTTTATTCCCATTTTCCTAGCTGGAAGTTCATTTTGCTGTGATGCACAGAACAAATCCACAGCTACCTCTGGGATCTGTTTTGCTTTTCCTCATTTAAAGTCATGATGGACCTTCAAGATGGTCTTGAATCACTACAGTAAAATTTGGGATTTCTCATTTTGATTTCTGAGCTCTGTGCTTTGACTCTGATTTTAATGAGTGATTAAGTGTTTAATTATTAACAAGATGTCCCCAGCCTATCCTAGAAGAGGCAGAGTTATTCCTTGGTGTGCTGAATTTTTAAGAAGAGCTTCTTAGAGCCTCCAGATCTCCCCAAATTCCCTCTCAGCGCCGATGGATTGAAAGGAACAGGAGATGCCTCACCTTGCCAGCCGTAGGCCTCGATGAGGAGCTGAGTGAAGGGAGCCATCAGGAAGGTCAGCCCCATCCCAGAGCGGGCCAGGGCGTTGCAGAAGGCCAGGCGAGCCCGGCAGCGCTTGGCCGTCATCACCGCGGCCGCCTGGTACAGGCAGGCAAACCCCATCCCTGTGGGGAGGGGGAAAATGAGAATAAGAGACTCCCACCACATCCCTGTGGGGAGGAGGAAAATGAGAATAAGAGACTCCCACCACAGAGACTCGTGGTCTGACCCTGCAAGTCCATCTGCCTTGGGAAGGCTGCAGAAACCCATCCCTGAGAGCTCCTCCTCAGAAACACCCACCGAGGCCAAGGGAAGCCACAAACCCCTTGCAGTCCCAAAAAGGGGCTCCCGTGTAGGCATTCCATGTCCTGCTATCCCAAGCTGGTAGTCCCTGGCTCTGCAGTGTTCCCAGGCTGAAAGGAGGGGATTTCTGCTCTCACAGTCAGGGGAGAGCAAGATTTGGTGTGTGGGGTTTGGTGTGTGGGGGATTGGAGGCTCTACCCTTTTATAAGGGATTTTAAAAGGCCAGGATCCGTGTAGGTCCAGGAAAAACATCAAGGTTAGTTGGGACTGGAATGTTGAAACTGGTGTTTTATTCTGAGCTTTGGGAGTTCACACGGTGTCTCACAGAAAGGAGCTGGGGATGCTTTGGCACTGAAGGTTCTTGGAATTACAGAATATCCTGAGGTGGAAGAGACCCACCAGGATCATCCAGTCCAATCCCACAGACACCCCAACAATCCCACCCTGTCCCTGAGAGCGCTGTCCAAACACTCCTGGAGCTCTGGCAGCCTCGGGGCCGTGCCCATTCCCTGGGGAGCCTGGGCAGTGCCAGCACCCTCTGGGGGAAGAACCTTTCCTGATACCCATCCCAACCCCGACACAGCTCCTTCCTTGGGTCCTGTCCCTGATCACCTGAGGCTCCTCTTCTCCAGCTGAACAAACCCTTGGCTGCTCCCCCTGCAGACCTTCCCCCAAGGCTGAAGGAGCTGATTTAGTGCTGCTGCCCATCTCACCCAGCAGGAATCCCATGGAGAAGCAGAGGAAGGGGACACTGGTGGCCTGAGTGCTGAGCAGGCAGCCCCCGGCCACCAGCCCGGCCCCGAGGATGGAGGTTGGCCGCTCTCCCAGGCGCTGGCACACCACGGCCACCAGCGGGGCTGCAAGGGAAACAGGGACACAGCTCAGGCTGAGGGTGACAAAGGCTGCTTGGCAGGGCCTGGGCACCTGGTTGGGACCACTGGGAAGCCTCGGGAGGCAGGGGGTGACAGGGGGTGTGGGAGGGGGTAATGTTCAGGAGAGAGGCTTTGCCTGTACCCTGGGAGCTCAGGGAGTGGGGCAGGGAAGGAGGCAAAGCCCAAAGTTCAGCTCTCCTGAGCCTCCTTCCTCAATCACACCATGCCCAGCAGCTCCAAGTTATTCCACAGCTGGGACAAGAGTGTTGTTTGCTCTGGAGCTGTACAATAAATCTGCAGTGAAGTTCAGGGGATCCCAGAATGGTCTGGGTTGGAAGAGACCTTAAAGCTCATCCAGTCCCACCCCTGCCATGGCAGGGACACCTTCCACTAGCCCAGGTTGCTCCAAGCCCTGTCCAGCCTGGCCTTGGACACTTCCAGGGATCCAGGGGCAGCCAGAGCTTCTCTGTGCACCCTGTGCCAGGGCCTGCCCACCCTCACAGGAAAGGATTTCTTCCCAATTTCTCCCACCTATCCCATCTGAATGGCCCAGTATTTAGAGCACATTCCTGCTCAGGCACGTGTGGGTGCCAGCCATGACCAGTTAGGAGCAGTCTGGGATGGGAATTGGATGCACAGAGCATCCTCAGTGCCCCCAGGTCAGACAGAGGCTGCAGCAGTGCCCCAGCCCTGCGGGACAGCAGCTCACCTCCCAGGAAGCGCAGGGAGGACATGATGGAGCCGATCCAGCTGACCTGCTCCGAAGATCCCCCCATCTCCTCCCGGAAAGCCACGAAGAAAATCCCAAAGGTCTTCAGCATCCCCATCACGAGCACATTGACCTGAGTTGAGAGGGGGTGGAGGTGAGGTGCCACAGGGCATTGGGAGGGGAGGAAAAGCTTTTCCTTCTGCTTCTTTTGTGGTGGTGTGGGAGAAACAAACGGGGACACTTGAACTGGTGGTGGGGAATGCAGCAGGGTGGGCTGGTCGTGGCCATGCTGCAGTTTGATCTCAGCAGACCCTCAGAAAACCCTCTGCAAACTGATTTTCCAAAGGAAAGGAACAAAGTAACCCTAGAGCTCAGCTCTTGTAGGATGCTTTTACCTCTGAAGTTACTTTTTTGTACTGCAGCAACAGTCAAAACTGATCAGTTTGGAGATCACTGGGAGGGGATGAGGGGATGAGGGCAGCGGGGATGGAGGTTAACTGGGACAGCTTCCCAGGATTTCTCTACCACAGGGGCAAAGGACAGACAGTTTGTGTCCTGAATTTTAACTCCTGTTGTCTCCCTGGTGGCAGGTGGTTAATGATCGGCAGTGAGTTACTCGGGTGGATTTGAAGGGAGGAAAGGTTTCCCAGCTTGGGGGATGGTGCCTTCTTTACTGTTGGACTCAGTGACTTTAAAGGTCTTCCCCAAGCTTCACAATTCCTTGATTCATCACTGGTGGGAAGATAAAGCCTAGAGCACAGGGAATCAGTGGCTTTAAGTGGTGTTGAGGTGCCAGGTCCTCCCAGAGAGTACCCGAGAGTGTGTGCTGCTCCCAGTCAGTCCCTGGCTCCCACCTCACTGCCCGAGGTGGGATCATGCCCTTCTGAAGGACACTCCTTTGGGGTTTGACACCCCTTTGGGGTGTGACACCCCCGTGGTGATGTGTTTGAGTGGGGAAAAGTCATCCTGGCAAGGGGACCCTCCTGTCCATCACTGAGGCGTTTGCAGGAGTCATTCCACAGGGAATGGCGTGGCTGGGGTGTGCCTGGGATGGCTGGGTCAGCCTGTCCTGTGCTCTGAGCGAGGCTGGAGACCCCCCCTGCCCCAGCTCCGGGAGGGTTTGCTTCATTCCCCGCTTACCAGGAAGAAGTGAAGCACCACTCCCCACGCCCACCCTCCGGCTGCTGCTGTGCCTCGGCTCTTCCCAGCTGACGGAGCCTCCGGAGCCTCCAGCTCTTCATCCTCCTTCCCCTCCCCTGCTGGTGAGAACGTCAGGACAGGTTAACACCTTCCACCGCTCCTCTTCCCATTCCTGTTCCCATTCCCGACCATTCCCGGGCGGGCAGTGCTGCCCTGGAGCCCCGCGGCTGCGGCTGGGGCAGCCACCGCCCTGCACTCGCTCGGGTGATGCTTCCACCAGACTTCCCGACAATTCCAATTATCCCTCCTTTCTCATTCCCTCCAAATTACTGTAACCACTTCAGCTTTAAGGGCGGGCGAGTGCCTTAGTGCTCCTTTAGCAGTTTGGGCTGTGCCACAAGCCCGGGGGTCACTGCGTGTCTGGATGCACCTCGGAGCTCCGTACAAGCTCTTCCTACTCCAGCTTTCTCTCCTTGTCTCCTTTCCATCCCCTCACCCACCCCGTGCCTCAGGATCCTGCCCGAGGGGCAGCTGGACCCTACAGCACCTGGGGTGATGATCCTGGAACTTTTCCTTACCGCCTTGCATGCTGGAAAATCCTCCCCCGAACAGTCGACAGCAAAGAGGAATCTCTTCAGAGTCTCTTCATTTGCTCCAGAGATTAAATCCCCCTTTCCTGACTTGGCACCCCAGAGGCTGCTCCTTCATTCCCATGCGGTGAGGATGATGGTGTCTGTGCTGAGCAGGACATGGAGCCTGGCGAGCGCTGGGGGGACGGAGCTCATCCTCCTCCTCCTCCTCCTCCTCCTCTCTGGAGGCAGAGCTCGGTTTGTGAGGCCCCAAGGCGAGAGTCCCTCCCCTTCCCCAGCTGGGAACAGGAAACCCGGGGCGTTTGGAGCAGAAATCCTGTTGGGAAGGAAAAGGAGGGGGAGCCTGCAAAGTTTGAACCCCGGGGAAAGCTCCGGATCCCGCCCGAGCAGAGCCGGGCTGGCAGTGCTGGGCTGCATGGAGCCAGGCCTGGGGCTGCTGCTGGTGCAGAGGGGCAGAGCCCTGGCCCTGCCCGTCCTGCAGGGCCCTCGGCCGGGAACAGCATCACTGGGGGGGGGACAGGCTGGAAAACTTGGTGTTCTGCAGCTGGGCAGAGCTGCCGCGCTGCTGCAGCCCCGGCGTTTGGCTCCTGCCTGCGCTGTAAATCTGCCCCAGCTCCTGGGTGAACACGGCCCTGCTGCTTCCTGCTGATCCCAGTCATTCCCGAGGTCAGGGAAAACTGGCAACAGAGGGGGACAGTGATGCTCTCTGCTCTCTCTTGGCACAGAATGCAAAAGCTGCATCCTCCTGGTGGAGCCCAGGATCCCTGGGAGCCTGTGCAGGAGCTTTCCCTGCAGGAGGAGGGGTTTTGATATGTACACCGAGCTCTATTTAGGCAGGATGAGGTTTGTAGTGAGTGCGGTTTAAGGGCCTGAAGGAGGGGGCAGAGGGGCAGCAGCCTCTGCACTCAGAGCTGCTGGATGCTCGGGGGAAACTGCAGCTCCAGCTGCTCCCAGCCTGGTGGGATGGAGGGAGAGGGGAGCAGGACTCCCCAGGGCTGCCACAGAGCTGGGATAAGCCAAGATCAGGGCTCTGCTGCAGGTGAACACTGAGCTGGAGGGGAGTGTGGAGCCGGGCAGGGGCTGCTCCTGTGTCAGCCTGTGATTGTCACTGCCCAACAGAGCTGCTCCGAGGAGTAAAGTCAGAGCAGTGACAATGTCATTTCACTGACTCAGCCCAAGTGTGGGAATCGGAAAAACAGAAACTTCCACAGACACTGAAGGGTTTGATGTGCAGCCTTGGGAGAAGCTTGGATTGATGTAAAAATACAATACACAGACATTAAGCAGAAAAATCACAAACTTCTATTTCTGTAGTTGTAGGTAAGAACATGCCTTAAGTGAGAAACTGTATTGGTAAGATGGTGAAAGGTTTATAGTGTAGTAATAAAATAGTACGGAGTAGGTTGGGAGTTTGGAAGTTATAATAGAAACATTCAGTTAAAACTTGTGACTTAAAAGCCCATTAGATAAAAGTATCTGCAGTGCAGCAGAAGTGAGTAAAGGTGATAGGTCAGAAAAACAAAATAAATCCTGTGGCCTTTTCTATTGGTTTAGGAAGTTCTGTATTACCTCGTAACAAAGAAATTTGTGACTAATCTTGAGCTATAGCTGAGTGCTTGCTCCTTTAAAATCCCACGGCCTCTGAGACTGATGTTTATCTGAGCAATAAATCGTTCTTAGCTTGAAAATGGTCCCATCCCTTCATTTTTAGCAGTGACAATGATAGCCAAGTTTTCCCTCATGCTCTGCTGTGAAGTTTCCCTTCCCCTTCCAGCAGCTGCAGCCCAGCTCCTTTTCCCTCCCCAGCACACAGGAACCACCGGGCTGCAGCAGCTTCCCCGTCTTTTTACAGGATTGTTTCCCTGCAGTGTTTTCAAACCTGCGAGGGGAAGAGGGGCCTGGATTTGTGAGGATGTTGCCAAGATCCCTTCACAGCTCCCAGGGCCCTGGCAGGGCCAGGTTTGAACTTCAACCCAAGGCACAGTGAGCAAGAGCTCCCACAGAATGTTTAACTTGAGGAGGCGAAATATTTCCTAGGAGAAATTCCTCAGAAAGCTTTTGTACCTTTTCTACTGAGGAGCCTCCACGAGTTCCAGTTTTTCTCCAGAGAAATGCTAATGAAGGCAGTGGGAGAAGTTACCTTGCCTGGCTTTGGGAAGGAAGCACCAGGCCCAGCTCCCCCAGCCAGAGCAGAGAGAAGGAAGAAGGGTTTTTTACAGGTCATTTATTGATTTCTCCAACAAATGAGGCCCCCCACATACAGCAGGGAGGATCTGGTCATTACAGGGCCTGGGGGCGTGCCCACGCTTCACCCCCAGCAGCACAAGGGCTGAAATGTGAGCTGGAGAGCCAGGGAGCTGCCCAGGAGCTGGTGAGAGGGAGGGAGAGCCTTCATCCCAGGTGTGGAGCTCCAAAGGGAGGGTGGCGGTGCAGGGAGGAGCCAGGAGCAGAGCTGGCTCCCAGGGCTCAGGACAGCAGCTTGTGCACTGCCACGGTGATGCTGTCGTGCTTCTGGATCATGATGTTCCTACAACAAGGAGCAAGGGCTGAGCGAGGGCAGCCGGGCCAGCAGCAGCTGCTGGGGGTGGCAGTGGGCAGGGGAATCACTGAGCAGCCCCAGGCCCCATCCCCATCCCAGGCCTCGGCTGCTCCATCTCCCCACTCCATGAGCAGTGATGGAGACATCCCTGCTGCCCCACTGACTCTGACAGGCTGTCACCCACAGGGACCCCAGGATTTGTCACCCACAGGGACCCCAGGCTCTGTCACCCACAGGGTCCCCAGGATTTGTCACCCACAGGGACCCCAGGCTCTGTCACCCACAGGGACCCCAGGATTTGTCACCCACAGGGAATTCCAGGATTTGTCACCCACAGGGACCCCAGGCTCTGTCACCCACAGGGAATTCCAGGATTTGTCACCCACAGGGACCCCAGGCTCTGTCACCCACAGGGACCCCAGGCTCTGTCACCCACAGGCAATTCCAGGATTTGTCACCCACAGGGACCCCAGGCTGTCACCCACAGGGTCCCCAGGATTTGTCACCCACAGGGTCCCCAGGATTTGTCGTCCACAGGGACCCCAGGCTCTGTCACCCACAGGGACCCCAGGGGGGAAGAGCTCCTGAGCTGCAGTAACCACAGCCCCTGAAAGGTTTCCCCCTGCTTTTACATGCCCATTAAGCCAGTGCCTGTGGCAGTGCCTGCCTCCCCTCATGGCTGCTCCAGACGAGGAGCTGCTCCAGGGATTTGACTGCAGGAGGCTCCCAGGCCTGGGGGGAGGCAAAGGTGGGGCCAGCAGCAGCTGCAGGCTGGGACCTCACCCGCTGTCCGACTCCAGGCACACCACGGGCGTGTCGGTGGGGTCCGAGGTGAGCTTGGCCGCCTGCTGGGCCAGCACTGAGATGATGCCAGCGTGCTCATCCGACAGGGTTCCCCTGCCTGCAGGGGTGGGAGGGCATGGATGAACCCCCTGTGCCAGGGCAGCGCTCTGGGACAGGCCTGACTGGCCCCCCAGGCCGAGGGGGTTGGTCCTGCCCGGCCCATTTCCCTCCCTGGGGCTGACTCAGTGTCTCCCCAAATGGTTCCTCTCCCTCCACCAAAAATCCCCAACTGGGGTGTCAGGAAGAGCTGGCTCTGGTAGGGACAGGCCCTTGGGGACACCTGAAGGCAGGGGCAGGGCAGCAGGGCAGGGCAGGTGTCCCCAGAGTGGCACTGGTACCACAGGGCAGCCCCGGGTACCCCCAGCCGGGGGGGCTGTAGGGCCGGGGGTGCCCTTCAAAGGGAAGGGGCAGGGCCTGGGGCACCCCAACCCCCCGTGGGCAGGGCCTGGAGCCCCCAGCCCGGGGGGGCTCTAAGGGAGCGGGCAGTGGCAGGAGCCCCCCCGGTGCCCCCCAGGACAGCCTCACTCACAGCCCAGGTTGAGCCCCTGCGAGTCGGTGCACAGCACGCCCACCACGGCCGGGCTCTTCATGCTGGGGGAGACAGCGGCGCTCACAAACGGCAGCGGGGACAGCCCGGGACAGCTCCGGGACAGCCCCGGGACAGCTCCGGGACAGCCCCGGGACAGCTCCGGGACAGCTCCGGGACAGCTCCGGGACAGCCCCGGGACAGCTCCGGGACAGCCCCGGGACAGCTCCGGGACAGCCCGGGACAGCTCCGGGACAGCCCCGGGACAGCTCCGGGACAGCCCCGGCTCCGGCAGCGCCCGGCCCGGCCCGGCCCCGTATCCCCCGTGATCCCAGCTCCCCCCGTGTCTCCATGTCCTCCCATGTTCCCCATACCCCCCGTGTCCCTCATCTCCCCATGTCCCATATCCCCCCGTGTCCCATATCCCCCCGTGTCCCCCCCCGTGTCCCCCACGTCCCTCATATCCCCACTGTGCCCCCCCGTCTCCCATATCCCCCCATATCCCCCCATGTCCCCCCATGTCCCCTCATGTCCCCCGTGCCCCCGTGTCCCCTCACGTCTCCCGTGTCCCCCTATATCTCCTCATGTCCCCCGTGTCCCCTCACGTCTCCTCCAGGTGCTGTTCCAGCGTTCCCTCCATCGCCGCTCGCCTCCACTTCCGCGCCGCCC
The DNA here is from genome assembly GCF_024509145.1 of Vidua macroura. Classification (NCBI taxonomy): domain Eukaryota; kingdom Metazoa; phylum Chordata; class Aves; order Passeriformes; family Viduidae; genus Vidua; species Vidua macroura. The sequence goes on from NC_071594.1 coordinate 3,001,526, forward strand.
ACGTGACCCCGCGACGGCGGCTCCGCAGGGCCAAAAGCGCTCGGGGCGCGCTCGGCTCCGCGGGGCTGCCCCGCTTTCGGGACGCCCCAAACCCCGCCGGTACCGGGACCCCCCGGACCCCCCGGACCCCCCGGACCCCCCGGACCCCCCGGACCCCCCGGACCCCCCCGGCACCGTGCCCGGCTCTGGGGGCTCGCAGCAAACCCGCCCCCCCAAACCAGCCCTGCCTCGGGTGCCGCTTGAGCGTCTCTGGGGCTGCTGCAGCAACCGCCGGCCGCGGTAAAGAGAAATAAAGAGAAGAAATAAAAGAAGAATCGGAATTTACAGCAGAAAAACACCAAAAAAAAAAAAAAAAAAAAGGGAAGCAGGGCTCAATCACAGAGTTTAATTTGGGGTGTGTGCAGAGCTGCTCCTGGAAAATCTGTGGAGCTGGGAGCTGGGCAGTGGAGCCAGTGGGGTTTGGGGGGTTTGGTGCTCAAACATCACCAATTTTTATTTATTTGTTTGTTTGTTTGTTCCTATTTATTTATTTATCTATTTATTTCTTATGTATCTATTTAGCTATATATTTCATTATATTATATATATTATATTATATTATATTATATTATATTATATTATATTATATTATATTATATTATATTAATTATATTATTTATTACATTACATTACATTACATTACATTATTACATCATATCATATTATTATATTAATATTTATTATTTATTTCTATTTTATTTATTTATTTCTATTTCTGTTTATTTGTAAAGCCCCCCGGGCAGGCTCTGTGCTCCCATCCCCCGTGAAGTCGTTGGGATTTGGTGTTTGAGGCTTGGCAAAAACTTCCCTGTGCTTGCTTCCCCCCCTCAAAAATGTCCTAAATTTGGTGAAAATAAAACACTGCGAAGACCAGGATGAATTTATTTGGGTTGTGGTGGGTTTTTTTTGGGTTTTTTGGTTTTTTTTTTTTTGTTTTTTTTTTTTTTTTGGTTTTTTTTTTTTTTTTTTTTTGTTTTGTTTTGGTTTTGGTTTTTTTGGGGTTTTTTTTTTGGTTTTTTTTTTTGTTTTTTTGGTTTTTTTTTTGTTTTTTTTTGGTTTGGTTTGGGTTTTTTTGTTTTTTGGTTTTTTTTTTTTTTTTAACATCAGGATTTTTTGCTTTTTATTTGTGAGAGAAAATCCCGCTGAGGGGAGGCTGCACCCCCAGGCCGGTGAGTTTGTGGTAGCCACACGTGGCACTGGGAACACCACGGATTCCCCAAAACCCCCCAGGAAGGGCTCCCATGGCAATAGAGAGAGGAAAAAATCCAGGAAAACCCCCACAATAATTCATAAAACTACCCAAAAATATATCATTTTAAGGTTTGGGTTTCGTTTATTAAGCTACCTCATTTTATTTTATTTAAACCTTTTATTTTTAAAAGGTTTAAAAAGAAACCTTTTATTTTAAGGTCGCTCATTTATAAGCTACCTTATTTTATTTTATTTATTTTATATATTTATATATTTTATTTATTTGTTTTATTTTATTTTAAGGCAGCTTTTATTAAGCTACTTTATTTTATGTGCCTCTGGCCTTCCACAAGCTTGGAAATGGGCAGAAAGTGCTAAAAATTTGAGGGGTTTTGCTTCATTTTTGGACATCTCCGGGTGGAAAATATCACGAATTGTTTTCTCCCAGCAGACCTCACCACAAAAAAAAGAAACAAAATGTTTTAGCAGCTTCTTAGCACCCTCACTTCCCATCCCGGAGACTCCCAGGGCGCAGGAGCGGGAATTCAGCTCTGGGAGAAATGGAGAAATTTCCCAGCAATGGGAAATCCCTGGGATCATCCAGGGACCCCCCATGCAGGAGCAGGCTGGGCTTCACTCCACATTGTGAACTGGAGCTGTCCATAATAAAGGTGATGGAGAAGTTCCCCCAAAAAAAAACAAAAAACAAAAAGAAAAAAAGAAAAAAAAAAAAAAAAAACAAACCAAAAAAAAACAGGTTTTGCTCCCCTAAATGCTCTCTGAGAGCAGCTCAGAAGTGGAGGTTTTGTTAAAAAAAATTGGATTTTTTTTTTTTTTTCCCCTGGGAAAAATCCTTTTAATTTAGGATTAGGAAATATCCTACTAGGAAATAGGAAATATCCTAGGAAATGTGCTTTTAACTTCTAGGAAATGGGAAATATCCTAGGAAATATGCTTTTAACTTCTAGGAAATATCCTAGGGAATATCCTTTTAACTTCTAGGGAATAGGAAATATCCTTTTAAATTCTAGGAAAATGGAATTATTCTAGGGAATATCCTTTTAACTTCTAGGAAATATCCTAGGAAATATCCTAAGGAATATCCTTTTACCTTCTAGGAAATAGGAAATATCCTAGGGAATATCCTTTTAAATTCTAGGGAATGGGAAATATCCTAGGAATTATCCTTTTAACTTCTAGGACATGGGAAATATCCTAGGAAATAGGACATATCCTAGGGAATATCCTTTTAACTTCTAGGGAATAGGAAATATCCTTTTAAATTCTAGGAAAATGGAATTATCCTAGGAAAGATCCTAAGGAATATCCTTTTAACTTCTAGGAAATAGGAGATATCCTAGGAAATATAATTTAACTTCTAGGAAATATCCTAGGAAATATGCTTTTAACTTCTAGGAAATGGGAAATATCCTAGGAAATGTGAAATATCCTAGGAAATATCCTTTTAAGTTCTCCCTGGAGGAGCAAAGCAGGCACAGGGAAAGTCACGGGCTCTTTGATCCCCGGAGCCGCCTCCCCCCGGAACGGAGCCAGGAGCCCCCCGGGGCCCGAACGTGCGAGTGCCCGGCTCTGTTTGATGTTCTGCTCCAAGGTGAAACCGGCTGCGAGAGCCAGACGGGATGGGAGCGGCCGGGACACGGCTGGGATGGGAGCGGGACAGGGATGGGATGGGAGCGGGACAGGGATGGGACAAGGACAGGGATGGGACAAGGACAGGGCTGGGATGGGACAAGGACAGGGATGGGACAAGGACAGGGCTGGGATGGGACAAGGACAGGGATGGGACAAGGACAGGGCTGGGATGGGAGCGGGACAGGGCTGGGATGGGACAAGGACAGGGCTGGGATGGGACAAGGACAGGGCTGGGATGGGACAAGGACAGGGATGGGACAAGGACAGGGCTGGGATGGGACAAGGACAGGGATGGGACAAGGACAGGGATGGGATGGGACAAGGACAGGGATGGGACAAGGACAGGGATGGGATGGGAGCGGGACAGGGATGGGACAAGGACAGGGCTGGGACAAGGACAGGGCTGGGATGGGAGCGGGACAGGGCTGGGACAAGGACAGGGCTGGGATGGGAGCAGGACAGGGCTGGGATGGGAGCAGGACAGGGATGGGATCAGGACAGGGCTGGGATGGGAGCAGTACACGGCTGGGATCAGGACAGGGCTGGGATGGGAGCAGGACATGGTTGGGACCTGACCAGGACATGGTTGGGATGGGAACAGGGACACGGCTGGGATGGGTCTGGGGTGGGACCGGGATAGAGCTGGGATGTGACCAGGACACAGCTGAAGTGTCACAAACCCACACACGCCACATCCTGGTCTGAATATTCCACACCTAAAATAATTTCATGGATGGTTTCCAAACAGCATGGGGAATATCCTCTTCTCTTCTCTTCTCTTCTCTTCTCTTCTCTTCTCTTCTCTTCTCTTCTCTTCTCTTCTCTTCTCTTCTCTTCTCTTCTCTTCTCTTCTCTTCTCTTCTCTTCTCTTCTCTTCTCTTCTCTTCTCTTCTCTTCTCTTCTCTTCTCTTCTCTTCTCTTCTCTTCTCTTCTCTTCTCTTCTCTTCTCTTCTCTTCTCTTCTCTTCTCTTCTCTTCTCTTCTCCTCTCTAATTCTCCTCTCTCCTCTCTAATTATTCTAGTCTATAATTCTCTTATCATTCTATTATTTTATTCTTTTCTCATTATCTTATATCGTAATTCTCTTCTAATGTAATTGCCTTATATTCAATTCTCTATTGTCTTCTACTCTAGTCTCTTCCTCACTGGACTTCAGGAGTTTTATGGATTTAGATCATGTTAAAATACAGAATACATAATCATATTTTTAGTTTCTTAGAAATAATAGTATCCCTTATACATTATATATTAATATCATTACTTTAATATATTTATTATTTCGATAATTTATATTTATTTTAAGTTCTTGTTTGTTTTAATTTTTTTTTAATATTCTTTTTTTTTTTTTTTGGAGCAATTTTTTTGTTGAAAAGTGGTTCCTACAATTCATCCTGGTGGCTTCCCACACTTCAAATCCATCTTGAACTCCTTCCTGACACCAAACTGGGATGAGCCTCGTTGCATTTTTGGCTGCCATGGCCCAACCACTTCCCAGTCCTCTACAAACCACCTGGATAATTTCAGCACAAAAATCATTGTAAGCTGTTATATTATTATATAAATCATTATCAATCGTTATAAATGATTATAAGTTATGATAAATCATTATAAATTCCTGCTTTACTGCACTGCAAGAGCCACCTCCATTGTGGAAACGCTCTGTGTCCCTGCAGTGGAGGGGACATCCCAGTCCCCAAACTGGGAGTGGCTTTGCCCACAGCATCCTCACAGCAGCGGCAATTCCCGCAGGAAATTAAACAATTAAAATTAAAGAAATGAAAATATCCGTAGTCTTTTCCCTTCCATCCGCAAGGAGGCCAAATCTCCTGCGAGCCCGGGGCTCTGGCGGGGGTGGGACACGCGGTCAGGGCAGAGCGGCGGTGCCGGCTCCGCGTCCCGCATCCCCCGCGCCCTTCGCTCCGCGCTGCCCGGCGCCGGGCGGCTCCGGAGCCGCTATCGCGGCGGCGATGCCGGAGCTCGGAGGGGCCGGAACGCCGTGCGGTGGTCCCGTAGCTCGGGCACAGCCCGCGGGGTCACCTTGTCCTGTTTGCATCCCGCGGCACCGCCGGGGTCACAGATAACGGGGGGGTCACGGGCGTCAGCAGCCGCAGGGGCCCCTCCCGTGCCAGCCCGGGGACACTCCTGCAAACAGAGCCCCGTGCTCCCTGCAGGGGCCTTGGGTGCCACGCTGAGAGGCCAAAGTGATGCCAAAATGATGCCTCTGGCTCTGGGGTCTGCAGCATCAGGATGTGGAGCTGCTGGAGCAGTTCCAGAGATGTTCCCAAGGTTGGAGCCCTCTGCTCTGGAGCCAGGCTGGGAGAGCTGGGGGTGCTCACCTGGGGAGGAGAACTCACAGAATTCACAGAATCACCAGGCTGGAAGAGACCTTAAAGATCATCGAGTCCAGCCCATGCCCCAACACCTCAGCTAACCCCTGGCACTGAGTGCCACATCCAGAGAAGGCTCCAGGGAGACCCTGGAGACCCTTCCAGGGCCTAAAGGGGCTCCAGGAGAGCTGGAGAGGGACTGGGAACAAGGGAGGGAGGGCCAGGACACAGGGAATGGCTTCCACTGCCAGAGGGCAGGGCTGGATGGGATAATGGGAAGGAATTCTCCCTGTGAGGGTGGGCAGGCCCTGGCACAGGGTGCCCAGAGCAGCTGCAGCTGCTCCATCCCTGGAATTGTCCAAGGCCAGGCTGGATGGGGCTGGGAGCAGCCTGGGACAGTGGAATTTCCCTGTCTATGGCAGAGGATGGGACTGGATGAGATTTAAAATCCCAACATGAATCATCCTGGAATTCTGGATCCATGCCCACAGCCAGGCCGTGCCTGGTCTGGATGAAGGATCTGGGGCCTAAAGGATGGAGAGTTCGGATTTGGGATCTAGTGGGGAGCACAGGGTCCCCAGGAGAGGCTCATGGGTGCCATTAGGGGACAGTTCCCCCTGCCAGGTGACGTGTGGCTCGTGTGTGCTGTGTCCTTGGGTCCCTGGGTGTCACCTGCCTTGGCCGGGTGCCCAAAGGAGGGGAGGGGGCAGCTCCCGCTGGTCCCGGCTGCTCTTGGCACGGCAGCTGGGGTGGGCAGGGGCTTTATAAACCAGCAGGACCTGGCCCTGGCTGTCCTGGCAGGATGTGGTTCCTCGTGCTCCTCTGTGCTGCCTCTGCTCTCTGCCAGGGCGTCACCAGGTGAGGCACAGCAGCATCACTGCCAGGGCCACTGGGACAAGTGAGGGGGAAATGAGAATTTGGAGGCTTTTTGGCTTTGGGGAGCAGAGGTGAGGTCTGAGGCTGCAGAAAGCTGCTCCAGGGGTGCAGAGAACGAGGGCATGCCTGGGAGGGGCTGGTTTCTAGGGTTGTTTTGGGATTTTAGAGGAAATCCCTGACTTAGAGTTTTGGAGGACTTTCCTGTGCTCCTGCTGTTGGATCAGAACATCAGAGGTGTCAAACGCTGCTCGCTGGAGCTGCAGGCAGCAAAATCTCATCTCATTCTTCTTTTTTTTTTTCCTTGTTGCTTGTGCCAGGCTGCCCTTGGAAAGGGGGAAGAAGCTGAGAGATGTCCTCAGGGAGAAGGATTTGCTGCACCAGTTCTTCCAGCATCACCACTACGACATCGGCACCAAATTCCCGCATGCTTTTCCCAATGGAACAGGGTGGCCACCGAGCCTCTGCTGAACACCCTCGACGTGAGTACGGGCTCCAATCCCCAGGGGACACAGCCCTGGCAAGGTTTGTGGGATGTCCAAACCCAAATCCTTCATCCCAAAGCCTGTAGCTCACATCCTTCACCCCTCCTTGCCCACACTGGTGGCCCTGAGCAAAGAAACGTCCCCCGGGAGCTCTGCTGGAAGCAGGGGACCAAGCCTGGGGAAGCTCCAGGTTTGGTTTCATGCCTCCAAATCCATCCCTGGCCCGGCTGCCCCGCAGGTGGAATACTACGGCACCATCTCCATCGGCACCCCCCCCCCGCAGGACTTCAGCGTGGTCTTCGACACCGGCTCCTCCGACCTCTGGGTCCCCTCTGTGTCCTGCCCCAGCCTGGCTTGCCGTGAGTAGAAACCAGGCCCAGCTGCATGTCCTGGTTTTTAACAGCTCCACCGAGCCCAAAAATTGGGGTCTCATGCCAGGGGAGAGGGGATCACCCAGCTGGGGCCATGGCAGCTGTGCAATGAGTGAATATTTGGGGTGTAGGGGGCTGCCCAGAGCTGCATTCCTCAGGTGATGTGATTACTGCTTGGTGCCTCAGTTTCCCCCCATCTGCCCACGGGGGATGGGAATGCCTGTGGATCCCTGGTTGCTGGAGGAGGGGAAGGGTGAGCAGCAAATGCTCACAGCTGAATTATTCCTGAAGGCAGGATGATAAACAGCAATTCAGCAGACTCCTCCTCCCACACCTCCCTTAGGCTTGGCTTGCCCGAGAGTTTAATTCCGTGTTTTTTCCACTTATCCAGAAACCCACCAGGTGTTTGACCCCTCTCAGTCCTCCACCTACAAGAGCACGGGGCTGAGCCTGTCCATCCGCTACGGCACGGGCGAGATGGAGGGGATCGTGGGCTCCGACACCGTCACCGTGAGTGTCCCCATGGCATGGCTGGGGCTCTGGGGAAATCCCAGCCCCTAAGCTGGCCTGTTTGTTAACCAGGAACCCAAGCAGGACAAGCTGTCCTGTAGTCCTTTATTCTGGAGCCACGGGGTCAACACGGGGCTGGCAGCTCCCAGCTGCCAGTGAACATCTCACTGTTAAAGTGAGATCTGGCCAGATAAGCTGGATTCGTGACTGACAGACACTCGCTTTAAAAGCCACACCAAACTTCCACAAAGCAGAAATCCTCTGCACATTTTCCTGGAAATGTGTGGGGTTTCTCCTGTGGCTGGGGACACCACTTCAGGGATTAATGAAGGAATCTGTGCAGATTATCATTGTTTTGGTGGCAAGTTACATCCAACTCCTAATCAATCCTATTCCTTTTGCTAGCAGCTTAACTCAGGTACCTTGCTATAGTGCACCGTTTATGTTATGCTGGAACCTATTTGTAGTTCTTTAGTTTATCCTGTGCAGTAATTCTGATGGAGATCTTTCATCCGTTATCTTTTGTCTCTTCATTTTCCTGGTAAATATCTTGTATTTTATTAAATGCATGTGATTTGCCATCATTAAAAGTTGTGGGACGAGGCTGCAGAATTCAAACCCTTGATATTCTGAGGTAAGATTGGCTCCAGCAGCCTCCAGACTCCTGTCTCTGAGGAGGGGCTCAGAAAGCCAGGGCCCCTCTCAGCCCCTCCTACCTTGGTTTTTAGGCTTCTTTAATAACCTTTGTCTGAAGCTCCCGCTCCACCTGCAGCAGGAGACCCCCTGCTCCTTCCCCACCAGATTAACACCAGAATCCCAGTGCCTGCTCCAGGCCTCATGGCACCTCCCTGTCCCCAGGTGGCCTCTCTGGTGGACACCAACCAGCTCTTCGGCTTGAGCACCGCCGAGCCCGGCCGGTTCTTCGTCGACGTCCAATTCGATGGGATCCTGGGCTTGGGATACCCAAACCTGGCTGCTGATGGCATCACGCCGGTCTTTGATAACCTGGTGAACCAGAGCTTGCTGCAGGAGAACCTCTTCTCTGTCTACCTGTCCCAGTGAGCCACCTGGGCTTGCGGGGCTGGGGAAGGGGGGACGCACCTCATGCACGGCCTTTGCTGGTGGCTCTGGCTCGTCCCTTGTCACTGCTGCCATGGGATGTTGTGTCTGTGACACCATGTGCAAGGCCTGGGGGCCACCAGCCTCCCCACAGGGCTTATGGCTCGCTGGGAAGCAGTTCCCAGGCACATGGCTCCTGGTTCCAAAGGCCCCGGCCCTGCTGCTGTGCTGTGGTGAGGAGGGGGGGACGTGGCACCATCAGCGTCCCACCCTTGGCACACACGGCCCTGCACTGAACCACATGGCAAATCTCCCTTGTTTTTCTTTCCTGCATCATCCAGTGAGGCAGCAGGGAGCGTGGTCATCTTCGGGGGCATCGATGAGTCCTATTTCACTGGCCCCATCAACTGGATCCCTGTCTCTTACCAGGGCTACTGGCAGATCTCCATGGACAGGTGACAAGCCAGCTCTGTTGCTCTCTGGCCACCTCAAAGTATGGCTTCTAAAGAGACATTGGGCCCTTCAGCACCAGAGGCTTCCACTGACATCCGCACCCCAGGGCCGAGGGATGTAGAGGGATAAGGGGACAACTCTGTAGTGCTTTGGTAATTGACACCCAAAAGGAGGATGCTTTGTGCCTGGGGCACAGCCTAGTTCCTGTGATTTATGGGATGTCTCTGGTGATGAGGAGAGCAAAACCATGGGTCAAAACCTCCTTTGTTGGGCTGGAGTAGGTCCCAGTTTCTGGGATGTGTTCAGTGCCCATGTCTGCAATGGTGGCTGCATTCCCGGCTGGCTCTGCAGCTCCAGACAGGAAAAGGCTCCCAGGCAGCACTTGGGGTTACCCAGCTTTAACTCCTATAAAAGAAGTTAAAAACCATCCCTAAGGCCCATTGGTTATTTCACAGCCCCTGGCTGGTCTCTCCCCACAGCATCATTGTGAACAGCCAGGAGGTCGCGTGCGCCGGTGGCTGCCAGGCCATCATCGACACCGGCACTTCCCTCGTGGCCGGGCCACCCTTGGGCATCAGGAACATCCAGAGTGCAGTTGGGGCCAGGCAGGGCGAGTATGGAGAGGTGAGAGCTTGCCCTGCTGGCCCTGGAGGCAGCTGGCACAGCAGAGCCCAGCCAAGGCTGCTGCCACGCTCAGGGAAACCGTCCTGTGCTCAGGGCAACCCCGGCAGAGACACCCTGGGGCTCTCTGGTTCATGTCAGCGAGACAGAGAATCACAGGATTCTGGAAGGGATCCATGGGGATCATCGAGTCCAACCCCTGCCTGGCACAGACACCCCAAAAACCCCACCCTGGGCACCCCTGAGAGCATTGTCCGAACTCTCCTGGAGCTCTGGCAGCCTTGGGGCCGTGCCCGTTCCCCGGGGAGCCTGGGCAGTGCCCAGCACCCTTTCCCTGATCTCCAGCCTGACCCTGCCCTCACACAGCTCCAGCCTTTCCCTGGGTCCTGTCCCTGCTCACAGAGATCGGAGCTGTCCCTCCGCTGCCCCTCGGGAGGAGGCTGAAGGCCCCAGTGAGGTCTCCCCTCACTCCTCACCCTCTGGCCGTGTTTCCCTGCTGCGAGCCCCTTCCCTCTGCTCCCTGCAGCACAGCGTGAACTGCAGCTCCATCCCTGCCATGCCCGATGTCATCTTTGTCATCGACGGGGTCCAGTACCCCGTGTCTGCCGTGGCCTACACCGAGCAGGTAAGTGGGAACCAGCTGCTCCTGGCTGCAGGAGCCTCTCTCGAGGTCCTTCTGTTCTCTCCAGTGGCTCTGGCCACCTTGGCTTCTCCCATTCCCTTGGGAGATGGATGGCCACAGGCCTCCAGGGCAACGCAAGAAGAGATTCCAGCCCGCACTTCCCCAATTTCCTTCTCATGCTCAAATGCAGCAGAACCAAGAATCTTGCATGAGCAGCTTCCAGGACACCTCTGGGGACCTCTGGATCTTGGGAGATGTCTTCATCAGGGTGTACTACAGCATCTTTGACCGGGCCAACAACCGCGTTGGGCTGGCCAAGGCTGTTTAGATCCACCACGACGGGAGTGGTGCTGGGGTTTTGTCCACACCCAGACCCCGACCACGGCTTTTGGCACAAATAAAGTGTTGGTGGTTCTGAGCTGCTGGCTGTGTGTTTGTTTCTGATGGGGTCACAGGAGTGAGGAAGGAGCTGCTTTGTGGTGGCCAGGGACCGTTTGGTCATCACAGTTCTGCTGAGGGCCCTTGAGAGCTGTGATCGCTGCAGGGCTGAGGGGTGGAAGCCAAGATTGGCTCTTTAATTGGGGCTACAACAAGTGGGTGATTCTGGAATCCCCACATTTCCACCCCAGGCACAAACCACCCCAGAGCAGACCCCTGCAGACCCACAACTACGTCCCACCAGCTCCTGCCCTGGTAGCTCCCCATCCCTGGGCACAGGGCTTGTTCCCATTTTCCTTGCAAGGTGTCTGACAGCCCAAAGCCACCCCAGGGCAGGGAGTTCCCCCAGGAGGATATGGCTCAGCTGGAGATTTCCCTTGGACCACCCAAGCAGGCAGGAAAAGGCTTTCACCCAGAGCCTCCCACGGTGAGGCTTTTACAGAAGCACAGAACCTGCACAGTTCTGTTTGTGAAGGAAATTACCTCCTCCAAACCCCTTAAAAGGGAGGCTGCCTCTTTCCCAGGAGCAGCTGCAGTGGAATTGCTCAGCAGGAAGCCAGGAGAGAGATCCAAGTCCCTGCTGTGTCTTCATTTCTGCAGTGCTGAGGGACATGGGACTTTATTTATTTATTTGTTGGTAAATGAGGCTCCACCACTGGTGAGGCCTGGAGATTCCATACCCAGCAGGAACAGGGATGTGGAGGGAGAGATCCAGGTGATTTGGGTTGGAAATTAATGATTTGCTTCTCACACTATGTAAAAACTGAGCTGACTGTAGAGGAGGATGTGATGAGGGATGGTGGGAGTGTGATTTGCCCCCCATCCCTGGGATCACACATCCCTGGGATTCCCAGCCCAGCTGGTGGGAAACCCTTGTGCCCGAGCACAAGAGTGACCCAGGCCCGGATTTTGGGCATGTGGGACTTGCCCTCAGCTCCATCACAGGAATTTTCTCATTACTATTGATGCCTCAGGTTTAGCTTTTGTATTTTTCAGATTCTGTGCTGCTTTAGTGTGTGGGTCTGGGCTTCACATGAGGGGATGGTGAGCTCTCTGCACAGGGCAGGGAGACAAAACAATTCCTTCTCCAGCTGGGGACCAAGGACAAATGATCCAAATCTCAGCCCAAGAGCACAAACAACGTGGGCTGGAGAGAGACAAACAAGCAGGATGGGACTGCATGGGCTGGAGCTGGAATTGGACAATGAACTCCAATGTGCAAATGGAGCAGGACTTTAAAAAGTGAGAGACCCCGTGGCCAGCTGTGCATTTTGGTTCATCTTGGGTGCAGCCCTGGCTGGGCTCTTGTGCTGCCCAAGGTGGATCCATGGAGGCCTCCTAATAAATCCCTGCTTTATTCTTTAGCTCTGTCCATCCTCTGCTCCAGGGCAGCCTGCACAAGGCATCACTATGAGCAACAAGAAATGAGGCAGGTGCAGTGGGAACGGTGACCCCGAGGATCAGCCATGCAGGGATCAGCCCTGCCAGGACGGACGAGACCTGGAGGAGCAGCCAGGGGCTGGACCTGTCCTTTCACAGCGGGGTGGGAGTGGCGCGTTGCTCCCTATTCCAGGCAGGACCAACTGCCTCCATGCCCTAAATCCTCCTCCCTGCAAAGTGATTCCTCCACGGGAGCATCCCCCTGGCCGGGGCAGCCCTTCCTGCAGCAGTGTTCGCATTCCAATAAAGGAATAAACCAAGGAAAAGCTTCCTTGGAGAGCGGGGAGCGAGCCCGGGCTGCCCGTGGCAGGGAAATGCCGATCCTGGAGTGCCACCTCGTGGCTCCAAACCTGAGATCCTGGGTGCTCCATCCTGGAAGCGTCCAAGGTTGGACAGGGCTTGGAGCAACCTGCAAAAGTGGAAGGTGTCCCTGCCCATGGCAGGGGGTGGGACTGGGTGAGCTTTAAGGTCCCTTCCAACCCAAACCATTCTGGGATTCTCGGGAATTTCAGCTCAAAGGAGGGAGTCACTCCTGCCTGCAAATATTTCACACCTGGCCGCAGGTTTTGTCTTGCTCCAATGATAAAACATGGTCAGGACACCTTTCTGGTGGAGCAAAGAGGGTTCTTGTCTTCTTTTAGCTTTTTCTGAGGCAGTAAAAAATTGGAAGAGGGAATTCACTTTCTGTGCAGAAGGACATGACAGATTGGCTCATTAGGGCTTGACTCTGGAACAGGACAGTTACTGAGGGCTTTCTATGGATTTTGTTGAGCTTTGAGCTTTGGGCCTGTGTTTGGGAAGGAGAAAAGCTGCACATTGTGCAGGAAAATGGGGTTTCCTGCAGGTTTTCATCAGTGTTGACACTGGGAGTTCATAGCCTGGTTTTTCTCCTCCTTGGGGCAAACTGGAAATAGGTTGGTGTGTCTGGAGAGGTTTCATGCCTCTGATCCCCTTCCCATGGCATCAGTCAGGGATCCCCTTTGGACCTGGTCTCCTACCATGGTGTGAGCCAGTCTGCAGAGTTTGTCCTCATCTCACAGAGCTGGAGAGCTGCATTTATCTGTTTTCCAGAGCAGCTGTGGCTGCCCCTTCCCCGGATTGCCCAAGGTCAGGCTGGACAGGGCTTGGAGCAACCCAGGAGAGGGGAAGGTGTCCCTGCCCATGGCAGGGGGTGGAATGAGACGAGCTCCAAGGTCCCTTCCAACCCAAACCATTCTGGGATTCCATATTGCCCCATGTCTCAACTCTCCCACACAAGATTCCCTGCTGGAATTGCATTGTCATGGAGCAGCACAAAGCCAGGAACAAAAAAAAGTTGAGTCCAAATAAACAATATTTTCTGCATACCAGATTTTGAAGCATTTATTCTTTTATTTGAGGATAGTTTACAAGTTTATAAGAATCAGGTTGTCCGTCCATCCATCCATCCATCCATCCATCCATCCATCCATCCACCCATCCCAGCACCATTACAGTCCATGTTTGCAGGAGGAATGGAAATATGCTGATCATGGCTGATCAGGCTGAATATTTCCCAGCCCAAACCTTCTCATCAGAGTTTTTCATGGTGATTTCCCAAGGAAAAAACACCAAAAAGTTTTCCAATTAGAGAGGCTGGGAGAGAATTTGGGAGGGGAGCAATAAAAATACAAAAGAATGGAAAAAGAAATAAAGTTTTCTAGAAGAAAAGGAGAAAGAACCTGCTATGAAATAAAAATAGTGATGCGAAAGAGCTGCTGGAGAGAACTGAGGGGTGAAAAGAGAGGAGCTGGGAATGTTTGAGTGCTGTTCCCAGCTGTTCCCAGCTGTGCCTCCTCCAGCTGTGCCCAGCTGTGCTTTCTCCAAGCATCCCCACAGATGACAGAACTTGGACACAGTGGGAAGGAGATTAAATAGCTCTGACAATTCCTCCTGCCTGAGATGATGGTGTGAGGGCTGCAAGGGAGGGGAAAAGGATGGTGTAGGGATGGGAAAAAACCAACAGGAAGAGCAGGTGGTAAGTGGGATTTGTCCCAGAGGGAAAAGGAATTGTAGTGGTCATGTCTCAGATCCATCTCCTGGGGTGCAAAACACCTCATTGCAGAAAGACAGGGCACAGAATCCCCTAAAACCAAAATAACAACCCCCTCCCACCAGGGCTGTGGGATTTCTGCTACAGGGAAAATCCCAGTGAGTCCAAACCCACATTTTCCAACAGAGCAGGAGCAATAAATCCAACCCCTGTTCCACCACTGCTTTCTGAATGAAATTGCAAACCAGGGACGCTGGCACGCTGTGTAATGATCACGGGGATCCGTCAGGAGATGAGACATCTGTGCACCAGGTGTGGGACATCGGAGTGGATGAGACACTGCACGAGAAGCTGGGGTTTTAATGGAAGGCAGAAACTTAAAAAAAAAAAAAAAGTCGAGTGAAACAGTGAAGTGGGAACAAAATGTTTTTCTCAGAAAACCTGCTGGCACTGGAGAGAATGGCAAAATGAGCTGTTGCTGGCTGCTCCCATCCAAAGTGCCACTGGAAATTTGCGTTTTTAGGAAAGCAGAAGTTCCTTGTTACAACAGGGAACGGAGCTGTCAGGAAATGCTGGCTCTCATTGCTCTGTGCCCCTTTTGCAGCACCAGAAGTGACAATAAAAGCTTCAAGGTCACAGTGGCTCGTCCCCAGGGTTGTTTGTAGACCAGATAACGAGCATGTGTTGTAGGAGAAATCCCATTCCCTCTCTCAGAGCTCAGTTTTCCAGCAGAAACCCCGGTGGGCTTTGAGCTGCAGTGCCCTGAACCTTTGGGGTGGCTGTGCCTCTGTGCCTGGTCAGCAACCCCAAATCCCCCCCTGCTGCCTTGGGTCCATCCCTGACTGCCCACCCTGCTGTGCCATCAAAGTTAATTAGTCAGGCAGACCAGGGGACTCATCCAGCTAAAAATACCCCTTCTCATTTCTTTTTGCCAGCTTATTTTTCAGCCAGAGCTGTTGCAGGTCTGGGAATTTGTCAGACCCGCAGATCTGAAGTGGTGAGTGGGGAGGAACTATTTAAAATGGGTTAAGCAAAGCAGGGAGCTGGACCCACCTTCATCCCCAGACAGCTGAGTGCCACCAAGCCAAGCATTTCATGTCATTTTGCCCTTTGTCCTCTCCAGTAAATGGGGAAATCTCTGCATGTGGGGAATTCCACTCTGACACCAGGGACAGAGAAAACAAATGTCAAGCAGATGAGCATCAAATAAAAAACACCAGACCGATGGGCAGGGCAGAGAGATAAGAAAGATGGTATTTATTTGAACAGCCACAGGAAATCAGAGATTGAAAAATGTCTAGAAAAAAAAAAAAAAAAAGCAGCAGCACATTATTAAAAAAAAAAAATAAAATCATGCAGGTGTTGGATGTGTTTTCCAGCCAATCCCACCTGATTGTGCCCAGTCCCTCAGGGCCTCAACCATCATTTTTTGGCCTTGTCTCGAGGGTAACCCCCATTGGTCTTATTGAGTGACTCCATGCTGCCGTTGCCCGTGGCCACGCTGGCCAGCAGCCGCTCCACCTCCCCTGGCAGCATCTGCTTCTCCTCGTTCTCCGTCTCCCGGTGGTAGAAATAGTTGAAATTGGAGACGATGACGGGCACGGGCAGCGCGATGGTCAGCACCCCTGCGATGGCGCACAGAGTCCCCACGATCTTCCCGCCCAGCGTGGTGGGGCACATGTCCCCGTAGCCCACGGTGGTCATGGTGACCACGGCCCACCAGAAGCCGTCGGGAATGCTGGAGAAATGGGACTGCGGCTCATCGACTTCCGCGAAGTAAACGGCGCTGGAGAAGAGGATGACGCCGATGAAGAGGAAGAAGATGAGCAAGCCCAGCTCCCTCATGCTGGCCTTGAGGGTCTGCCCCAGGATCTGCAGCCCCTTGGAGTGCCGGGAGAGCTTGAAGATGCGGAAGACCCTGACGAGGCGGATGATCCGCAGAATGGCCAAGGACATGTTCTGCTGCCCGTTGAGTTCGCTCTGCTGGATCAGCTCGGTGGTGAGTGTCACGAAGTAGGGGATGATGGACACAATGTCGATGATGTTCATGATGTTCCTGAAGAACTCGGTCTTGCTGGGGCACACAATGAACCGGACAAAGAGCTCAAAGGAGAACCAGACGATGCAGGCGGTCTCTACGACGAAGAAAGGGTCTGTGAAGGTGCTGTGGGACAGCAAGGTGTCTGTCACATTCTTAGAAAGCTCCTGGGTGGACCTAAATTCCCTCTCCTCCCGGAACTCCGGCAGGGTCTCCATGCAGAAGATGATGATGGAGATGACAATGACCAGGACGGAGACCAAAGCTACGCCTCTGGCTGCACTGGAGCTTTCAGGGTACTCGAAGAGCAGCCAGAACTGCCTGTGAAAGTCATTGGTTGGTAAGAGGGTCTCAGGATCCTTGATGAACCCTTCATCCTCCCGGAACTGGTCCATGGCTTCATCACCCAGCTCATAGAAGGTGATTTCATCAGCAAAGACGTCGATGGGGACGTTGGCCGGGCGCCGTATTTTCCCCCCAGACTGGTAATAGTACAGGATCCCATCAAAACTGGGCCTGTTCCTGTCAAAGAAATATTCATTCCTCATGGAGTCGAAGTAGCGCATCCTCTTTTCTGGGTCCCCAAGCAAGGTCTCGGGGAACTGGTCGAGGGTCTTGAGCCGTGTCTCAAACCTCAGCCCAGCGATGTTGATGATGACTCGTTGGTCCCCCTCATCCATGCCCACCCTCTCCCCCACCAGGTGGTCGCTGAACTCGGCAGAGAACCTGGAGAAGATGGTCTCATTGTTGGCGTTCTCGCTGTTGATGAGGATCCGCAGGTTGGACAGGAGGTTGGCGCAGCTGGGGTGGCCCTTCCGCGACTGCCCGGCGGGGCTGAGGTCGTTGGAGTAGCAGGGATCCTCCACGATCTGATCAGCGTTGTCAAAACTGACTAGTGCCACCTCCATCTCCTTCCAACTGGCCACGTCCATCATACGCTAATCAGCTCAGCAGCAGAAATCCCCGCGGCCGATGCCGGCTGCCCGCGCCTTTCCCGCGCTAGGAGGATCTGCAAGGGACAGGGACACAGAGCTGAACTGTGCACATGCAGGGTAAAACAAACCTGAGGCCACACAATCCTGCTCTGTTTTTTAATGGAAGCATTAATGCCGTTGAGTAGCAAAATGACTTCCAGCAAGTCACTCATCTTTGGATCCTGCAGAGCGTTTTGGCACAGCTTTGCCATTGTTAAACCTCCCCAAACCACCTACAGAACCCAAGGATGAAAGGTCAGGCAGCAGCAGAGGATGGGGGTGAATCCAGGTGTCCCACCCAGCCTCTCCCCAGTGATCCCAGAGCAAGGGGTCCTTTCATCCGTTTCCAGGTGCGGATCCAAAGCTCCGAGCAGGATTTGGAGGTTTTAAACACGGCTGTCCCAAGTTAAGAGCAGCCTTTGATCCAGGTGGGAGAGGCATTGGGTCAAACTCCAGGAGGTCCTGGGCACATGGCAGATAGGTCAATCATTGCTTGGAAACAATTCCCCAAGCAGGAACCACTCTGGAATTTGGGGAATGCAGCCCAGGGGGAAGCAGGGCAGAAGGAGAAATGTCCCCCAGCCTTGGAAAACCCCTTTGGTCTGGGAAGAGCAGTAGGAACAGGACCCCTTGCCTTGGGGCAGGCAGAGGATGGGGTGACACCTTCCAGAGCTCTCCTAGTCCTCCTCCACAGCAGACCTGATATTCCCAGCCCCAGGAAGAAGCTCAGGACTAAGCTCAGGACCAAGCCTTGGGATCCCTTGGAGAGCACCTTTCAGGTGTGGATATTTTCCCAGCCCAGCTCTGAGAGGCGCTCAGGAACAGTCGCCACGTCCCCAAATATTCCCGGGCACACATCTCCCCACACACCGACATCATTCTGAACTCAGCAAAGTCAAAGAGGAGCCCAGGGACCAGGCCAAGTTATGGAGCTGGGAAATTACCTGTCCTGCCTCAGGGAGAAGCACAGAGAGAAATTAGGTGTTAACAGGGAACAGCTCTGTGGAGATTTTCCCCAGAATGAACTTTCCAAGTAAATTCAGCGCCCTGATTTATTTCCCCTCCAAATGTATTTCCCAGACATGAGACACCACGGGAGGACACGTGGAGCTGCTCTGCGTGACCGCTGCTCACCAAGGGCACTCTGGCTTTCTTACCCAGCCAGCTCCAGAGAGAGGGAGACAAAAAACCCAAATGCCCTCAACTGCCAGGAATAGCAACACAATTTAGGCCACGGAGCAGCAGCAGTGGCGCTGGGGCCAGTCCTGTGATGAGGACAGTCCCCAGTGCTGGGTTTGTTTCCAGTGCTGGGCAGGGACCCATCCCCCCATGGGCTGGAGCTGCCCCCGGTGCCTCGAGCTCCCTGTTCCACTGGAGTGATTTGGGGTGCTGGAGGTTTTGCCTCCCCGGAAGCCGAGGATCCATCCTTGCTGACACACAGCTGGGGTAGGACAAGCCAAAATCCCCAATCTGTTGCAGAAATGGGCATGAAGAGCTTGACTTGCTACAAATCCTCTCTCTCCTCCTCTCAGCTTTACAGGCCCGACAGCAGAAGTTCATACAGGACCCAGCATCCATGTCCCAGACAAGGCTCAACCTCTCTCTCTCCTCAGTGGAAGAGATTCTGGATTTGGGGACAAATCCTACAGTTTATCATAAGCTATTTCTTTGCTTGAACTAAACTCACAAAGCTTGGCTGTTCTTAGAAATCCAGCCCTATAGAGCTGCTTCAGGCTGGCTTCGTGCTGAATTTCCCTCTTGGGGACATGTAGAGAGGAGTGGCTGGGGCAAGGAACAGAACTAATGTCTGCAGCAGCAGCAGCATGGTTGTGTCCTCAAAGTGACCTCAGGCAAAGCTGGGGAGCCTCAAGGACTCCAAACCTGAGTCCTCCAGCCCCAGCCATGTCCAGCTTGGACATGCCCAAGGTGCAGCTGCTCTCCATGGGGCTGGATTCATCTCAGGCTGGACTATTTGGTGGCTTTGTGAGGAGCTGGTGTTGGCAGGATGATTTGTGGCATCAGAGCAGCAGCCCAGAGGTGAGGATAACCCTGGTTTCAGGAGCATCAGGAGGCCTACAAAGGGATGCTGCAACAAACCTGGCCCAGATAAAGCACTTTCAAGGGAAAAATAAATATTACAAGAAAGAAGAAAAGCAGCACACATCATTCCCTTCTTGCGTTCTTGTTTTTTCTTAATATAAATCCCAAGCTGATTTTTAAATCAGAATAAAATAAAGTTTGAATCAGAGTTTAGTGTTCAGTGGCAGGGTGAGCTGACACCACACCTCCAGCCAGTGGAAGGACACAGAGGGGTCCACAGGTGCAGGAACTCCTCTTGGCAGTGGAACAAACCTGAGCAGCTAAAGCTGACCATGAAATTCCCAGAGCACTTTAGCTCCATTTCAAGTCCTTGGAACAGTTTCCCATGTGATGCAGGGCTCTGAGGTTCCTTTCCTTACCTTACAGCCCCAGAGCATGCTGATGTCCATCTGTCCCATTTCTGGAGGGAGGTGCCCCACCTGACCCCAAACCACCTTATCTGTCTCGTTTTTAATTAAGAACAAAATTTAACGGTGCATCCAAAGCCACAAAACATCCTCCCTAAGCTTTGCACTGTGCTCCAAGCTCCAGCTGAGGCTTGAACTAGAAAGTTGCCTCATTTTTTCCTCCTAAATCACCCAACATCTGCTTCTCAGAATCTGATTAACTAATATCCTTCAGCAGAAATCCCTGCCTGTGGAAAATCATAATAATAACAAAAAACCACACGAGGGAAAGCGACGGTGAAAGAGAAAGGTCATTTGGAGGGAGAGGTTGTGTTTTACCCATCACATCCCAGTGGGTTGGGGCTGTGGTCTCCACCAGGCTCTCTGCATCCAGTGAAACCTTCCCGCCTGCAATCCCCTCCTCCAGCCCCTCCTTTGACCACCCTGCGGTGAACAATGTCCATTCCCAAGGTTTTTCCAGATTACTGGAGATGCTGAACCTCTTCTCCCCGCTCCTGTCGCCTCCCTCCCCATCATCCCTTCCAGGGGTGAGAAAGGAGGAGATTCTTCCCTCTGCCCGCCCACGCCAGCGCCTACGAGGACTTACCTGGACAGGGCATGGAAGCGGCAACGCTCTCTGCATCTGGGAAGAGAGTTATTAAACACAGACAGGGATGTGTAGGGAAAGCGGAGATGAGCAAAAAAGTCCAGCCATACCCTTGAAAGGCGCCTTTGGATAACGCAGACAATGTCATTGGAAAGACTCCTCTCTCTTGGCTTCACCGGGGAATTGGCAGCCCCGTGCCTAAGCCGGGGCCGGGCTTTGGCAGGCGCGGCCGCGGGATCCGGCACCGTGCGGGGCCTCGGCCCCGCCATCCCCCTGGGAGCCCAGAAATCAGCCGGGGCTCCATTGAAAGCCCTGGTGGCGCGCTGGGGACACCCTCTCCCCACTCCCCCTCGCCCGGGGAGGGGGGACCCGGCCACCCACCTCCTGCCCCCACCGCCGGCGGCGAGACGGGGGAGGACGTGCCCTTCTGGCGGATGCCACCTTTAATCCCCAATAATGCTCCGGATGGTCCAGCGCGGACCAGTCTTGTCCGTGACGTGGCGAGGTCTGAGCTGGTCCCCGGGAGGGAGCCGGAGAGGGGGGACAGGGACCCGCACACCGCTGGCACCGGGAGAGGGATTTACAGCGGGAGAAAGGGCTCTTTTTAGTATTACTATAAAATAATGGCTTTTAAAAGAGGAGGGGAGGGGAAAGCCCAAGGGTTGGAGCATCCCCCGCTGCCCACCTACCTCTCGCCTGTGGTCGTGGGGACAGCGGGCGCCTTTCCAGGAGGGGACGGCCACAGTGCCACCACCACCACGTGGGACATCTCCGTCCCCGCCCCGGGGTGACTGGGGCCAGTCGCAGCAGCGGGTACAGCTGGCACAGCCCAGCAAAGGGCATCGGTGGGGGACGAGGGAGAGGAGGGACGTGGCCCTTCCTCACGCCTGGGTGCAGCTGGATGCTGGCTCCGACCCCGGTGCCAGCGGGCTTGTCACCTCCAGGAATTAATTAATAAATAAATAAGCACCCTGGGGGGACAGGACCAGGCAGGTTGGCATGAGTCGTTAAAATAACAGGGATATATGTTTTCTTTCTCTATTTTTATTTTCTTTCCATTCCGGAGCCTGCTACTGCTCACGGCCATCTCGCCTTGGGTAATCCAGAGTGATTTCGTCCCCGTTGGCCTCAGCCAGGGCTGGATCTACCTTCACCCAGGTTGTCTTCCCACCCTCCTCTTCCTCCTCCGTCCCCTCCTTGCCCTCCTAGGACGGAGAAAGGCAGAGGAGGAGGTGGCACATTTCTACCCGCAGGCTTCAGCCTGAATTCCTGAATTCCTCCTCGGGTGACGTTCCTTTGCTCTTGAGGGACTCGCTCACCTCGATTTCCCCCCCTCCAGCATCCTCTTCTGTCCTCTGAGCTATTTCTCCTCTCATGACGTTAATGAGCACATTAAACCTCCCTGTCCCGGAGGAGAGCCCGGCTTGGAGCATCACAGCCTTCTGTGATGGAAAGGGGACAGGAGATTATCCAGACCTTTGATCAGGTCCTGCAGGGAGGTTTTATCATTTTATACACCATTTCTCTACCCCTACAAACTACAGTGCTTAAATTTACCCTCATCCCAGCGAGGGCATCTATTAACAAAAAATAATTAAATTTATATTCCTGGCACCTCGATTCAGCTTATGTCCATCTCTCCTCCAAACCCAGCTTTGGAAGGGCTTTGACCACAGGGTGATGGGAGTTGTAGGCAAAATTCGACCTTTTATGGTGTTTTTTTCCCCCAAAATCTACTTGTAGCTAGCCAGGGTCACTTCCTGCACCCGGGCAAAGAGCAGCTAGGGCTGAGGAAAATGCAGAGCATGAAAAGCATCCAGAGGAGCAGATCGGGGTTGTGCTGGGGCTGAGGAGCTTTAGCAAGAGCCCTCTGATAACGGGGATATCCCTGGGGTGAAAGCAGTGCTGTGGTCCAGGGGAGATGGGTACGGGGGAGATGCCCGGAATAACATCACTGCCTGCAAGAAACGGGACAGTTACACAATTCCCTCATCTCTGGGGAGCTCGGCTGCACCCCGGACACCCCCGGGAAGGTTCTGCCTTTGTATTCCGCCAAGGTGACTTCAAACACCCTCTTGGCTCGAAGGATTTCAATTCCCCCCTCCAGCCAGGCTGCCCCAGGCACTCGTCCGGCATTTCTTTCCCTCTAATCTCCTGCTCCTGGAATCACCGGCTCTGCTGGGATTTATCCCACAGACAAATTTGGCCCCTGAGGGTGTCCTGCATCCGGGATGCACCAGAATCCAGCAAGTCCTGGTACGCGATCACTGCTCAGCAGCGCTGCGCGCACAGCTCTGACACCAGAGGGGAGATAAAACACCCCCGAGCCTGTCCAAAACCAGAGAGGGATTAGCTGGCAGAGGAGGAATTTTGGCAGCAGATCCCTGAATTATTGTTTGGACGGGGAGCTTAATTTTCCCTGTGGGAAATAGCGCAGGAGACTGAGCAGCTCATCGCAGCCCTTCCCTTTGATCTGGCATGGGATGAGCTGGAGCGGGGTGGGAACAAGGACGAGGCTGGAGGGGTCCTGCAGGTCCTGTCCTGCAGTGGAACCGGGCAGTGACACTTCCTTTGCTTTTCCTGAATTCCCGAGCAGAACGGTGCCCCGCAGAGGCTGCTGTGAAATCCGTGTGAGCCGAGCTCTGCCGTGCGCCCGGCACCGGCTTCGGGCCACGGAGCAGCTCAGGGCACTAATGAGCCTCTGCTAATTGTCCTCTCTTTGCAGCGCTAATTACCTGGGGTTCGGTAATTCCAGCCCCGCGGCTCTGGGATGGAGCTCAGGTGGCTCCGCGGCTTCTCCACCAAGGGAATTTTTCCTATTTCTCATTCCAGCTAATTGAAGGGCCCCTCAATTAGCAACAGTCCCCCAGCATCAGGAGGGCTGGATTTTGGGGGGTGCAGTATGTAAAACCACACCCCAGACCCTTGAACGCCCTCGATTGGGGCTGGGGTTATTAATATTCGAGCTCTGATTCCAGCACGGAGTGTCCTTGGAGGCTTAGGGAGGTGCCCCGGGCATCTGGCACTGATGGAGCGGGGCAGGAATCATCTCTGGAAGGAAAATGAGGAGCTGCTGGGTTTGCTGCGAAAACTTGTGGCTCATCCTCCTCCTCAGGAGAGGTGTTTGCAAATTGAACTCTAAATTCCAAGCAAATGTGTGGAAATGAGCAGGAGGGGAGGTGCTGGTAGTTTATGAATGATGGAAATACAGGAAAGAATAATTCAGATCTTCCAGGGGATGATGGGGTCTGGCAAAAGCTGCCTCTGCTTTCGAGTCCCGACTGTGGGAATAGTGGAGAAATGGAAAAGGGGCCAAAATACACTGAAATAATGGTGTGGCTCAGAGCAATCCCAGAGTTTCTCCAGCCCCAGGAGAGCCCAGGGCTTAGGAGCAGCCAGACCTGAAACCTCTTTGCTTCTAAAAGCAGAGGTTAAAGTTTGTCTGTGGCAAGGAGGGGCAGGATGAACCTCACCATTTAAACACACGAATTGTCTTTAAACTGAGAGTAGGTTCAGATGAGGCATTTGGGAAAAATTCTTCCCTGTGAGGGTGGTGAGGCCCTGGCACAGGGTGTCCAGAGCAGCTGTGGCTGCCCCTGGATCCCTGTCAGTGTCCAAGGCCAGGCTGGACAGGGCTTGGACACCCTGGGATCATGGAAGGTGCCCCTGTCTGTGGTAGAGGTGGGACAGGATGGGCTTTAACACCCTTTCCAACCCAAACCATTCCAGGATTCCATGAAATCGCACCAGGAAACAAATTATGAGCCTGAGCAAGCAGCCACCAGCTCCTGTGGGCTGCTTCCATCTCCGTGCCTCAGTTTCCCCAGAGCGGTGGATGTGCCATAAAGCCAGGCAGGAGCTCTCCAGGACAAGATGCACGTGAGGAAGATCCCCAGCTGGATTCCCAGTGCTGGGATGGAGTGTCCATCACTGCTGGCCCCACGGCAGGCAGAGACGTGTCCACCCTACAGCCCTCCCCACTTTTCATACCTCCTTCTGATTTCTCCACCCCTATTTTTTTATATTAAAAAAATCTGATTATCAGAGAGCTCAGTACGTACAGTACACACCACGAGACAGATGAACCCTTTCTTATACCCAGCCATGGAGTCCAAAATTAATCAGCTATGGATTAACCGGGTCAGGATGTAATTTAATAACCAGCGAGGGCGAGTTCCTGCTCGGACGGAGCCGGCGGGGTCCCGCGCCGGGTGTGCTGTGAAAGCTGCCACAGCCCAGCGCAGGCAGCAGGAAAAGGCAGATGGGCTGAAATCAGCCCTGCGGTGGTGCCGGCTGCTCAACCAAGGCACAGGGACGGGGACAGGGACAGGGACAGCCTGGGACCGGGCCAGGCTTGGCTGCTGCTGAGCCCTGCTCATCTTCCCTGCACTCCGAGCCGGGGTTTAGCCTGATTCAGGAAAAGATTGAAATGGATTTTGGGCTGTGAGGTGCTGCGGTGGCTTTTTGGGGATGCTGAGTGGGCTCTTTGGGGGCTGGGGTTCTGTCCCCCTGGGATTCACGGAGCAGTTGCTGCTGCGAAGTGTTGGGCACACTCTGGGAAGTGGCTGACGAATGGACACACGGGCACAAAGCGCTTGGAAAGTGCTTTGATCAGCCTGAACCAGCAGAGGTGTGAAAAAGGAGGTGCGTGGAGTGACCTCTTCCCTCTGGAGCATCCCGGCTCCGCCCGGGCGCCTGCCTGGGGCCGGGGCAGGCAGCCACCCCCGCGCTGCCCCCCTCCTGCTTACTGCCCTGTAACACGATAAAGAATCCGATCCCAAATCGATGGGAAACTTTCCCAGCCTGTCCCAAAGTGCTGGGATAGAGGCAGAGCCGCCCCCCTCCACCTGCTCCCCCACCCCCAAGCCAGCATCCAGAGCTCGGTGCTGTAACCTCGGTCTGCTCCTAGGGATGAACAAAGGACTTTGTCCCCCTCAAAATCTGCACTGGCAGCAAACCCTGGAGGAGGTCGGCGGCCGGAGCCAAAAGTGGAGAGAAGATATAAATGGAAAGCAATAGGAAGCCGCTAATCGGGTCAGACAGATCCTGCATTGATCCCGGTTTCTGCAACAGCAGCACTGAAAGCAGCCGGTGGCAGCTTTGGGGTCCCGGTGTCACTCCAGGCTTGTGGCTTCATGTGCTGAGCCAGAGCCACTGCAGAGCTCAGGGCAGCCCCCAGCCCAGCCCAGCAACCCCCACGTACCCCCGGGAGAGGATGTGGGAATTTGGACTCACAATAAGTAATTAGGACTTAAAGTGATTGAGATGATGCCAGTGAGAGCCTCTGACTCCTCGTAAATCCGGGGTTCCTCGCAGCACTCATCCCGTGCCCAGGAGCACTTCACCCTCCCTGCTTCTCCAAGGACAAACTGAACTTCCCCCTGGACACCACCATCCAAAAAACACCCACCAAAAAAGAGAAAAACAGCATCCGACTGCCCCAAACCCACCCACAAAACTCTCCTCTCCTCTGCCCCCAAACTTCCCCCGGCCACGACGGCGGCTGAGCCCAAGAGGGGAGCAACAAACCCGGTTTTGGCATCGTCCTCATCCTCCTCCGGCGTGCGGGGTGCCCGTGCTCCCATCGCCGCCTCCCTCGGCTGCGCCGGCCGGGGGCTGCCCGGCGGAGCTGCCCCTCCGCCTCTGGCGGGCAGCGCTGGGATGCTCCAGCCTCTCCTGCGGAAAGGCGATGCCGGTACCCACGTGAGCCCGGTGGGACTCCTTGCCCTCATTCTCCTTGTGCCTGAAATGGGTTTTTGCTCCCTCGCTGGTCCTGCCCGGCAGCAGCAGCGGCAGCCAGGGCTCCGGCGCACCTCTTTCATGTCTACAAAAGGGTCTGAGGCCTTTGCTTTCCCAGTGAGGGTGAGGAAGGAGCAGCGTGGAGCGGAGGAAGAGGAGGTGATGCCCAGATGTGACCCTTTCTGTCCCCTCAGAGCAGGGCTGCTCACTGGGGTGCGCTGCCAGGACAGGGTTCACAGGGACCTGGTTCTTTGCACCCACAGAGAGAAAAGCTGGAAAATCAGGAGCCTGCAGTGCTCCCAGAGCCAGCATGGACACACACCGAGCACCAGGCGGGTGGAGGCACCCAGGGCCCCTCCTGCCCTTTGTCCAGGCACTTCCTCACCCGAGTCTGGCTTTTCTCTGGCACACGGAAAAATCCTCAGTTCCCGGAGCTGTGATTGCCAGCACTGAGCTCCCAAAGTGCTGAAGCTCCAGGAGCTGGAGCTGCCTCCTCAGGGCTTTTCCCATCCTGTTTTTCTATGGCCAGGGTGAGTTGTTCATCCATGAGACCCTGTGGGGGTTGTCACACCTCGATGGACAGCTCTGGGTCCTGGCTGTGCCTTGCTGCCCAGAGCAGCTCTCAGCAGGTGCTGGGCAGAGCTTTGGATGTGGCCACAACCCCTCTGTTATTCCAATGATCCATCGGGACTGTGAGCATCACCCACCACCTCCACTTGAGGCAACCCAGCTGCTGTTCCAAACCTCTGCCCGTTTTTCCAGCAGGATTTAATGAAACCAAAACTATTTCCTTTTCCATGTGTTCCCCCAGTGTCACTGAGCTCTGCCTTCCTTCCCTGCCCCAAAACTTTCCAAGCAAAGGCAAAAATATCACCCTGGAAGGGATTGAACACACAGGAATGGGGGAGCACCAGCCAGGGCATTTCCAGACTGACCTCCAAAAGTCATCTGCATCCTGAATCCTCCTGCCAGCATCTTGGGATGCAGAGTTTTCCCTCAAGCTTTATTCCAGCCTGTGTAATTGGGGCAGGTTTCCATGCTGTGCTGCTGAACTGGGATAGGAAAATATTGAGATCAGCCTGCACTGAGCCCTTCTAGAGGCAGTGGAGTGTGCAAAGTTAGGGTCTTCCAAAGGTGCTGCTCCAGAGAAAACTCAAGGAAATAAAAGGAATCCTGGAAAATCAGGTCTGGAAAATCCACCCCAACTGTGGAAAAAAGATCTCAAAAAAAAAAAAAAAAAAAAAAAAAAAAGGCAAAAAGCCTCCCCGTGGGTCCCTCTTCCCCTGGCAGCCCCAGGCTCTCTCAGGAAGCTGGAGCTGATTTTGCCTTGGAGCAATTTCCCAATCTCCTTCCCATGACCTTTACAAACAGATGCAGCCTGGGGATCCACAGCTGCCCAGGATGGGCTGGCCTGGTCCCTGCTCCACAGCCAGGCCAAAGCCACAGTTTTCCCAGCTGCATCCCAGGAGCTGAATTCCACCTTGGGATGCAAAGGGAGATCAGTCACAGGGCACAGGCACAGAGCCTTGCCTATAAAAGCTGCCGTTTTGAGCCATTTTGGGGTTGGAACACCTCAACCCAAGGAGCCCCAATCCTATCTCTCTGAGAATCAAGCAAGACAATCATTTATTCTCCCATCAAAAATTCAGCTTTATTTGCTTGAGGCTTTGTTTGGCTTGAATTTCTGCAGTCTCTAGAGACTGCCTCCTGCTGAGGCCGTGAAACTCATCACACAGCAAACACAAATCAGTTCTCACCAAGTAATCCTGGGGTGGTGCTTGGCTGGACCTCAACCAAAGCAAAGCCTCTGATCCCTCTGAGCTCTGCCACCCATCCCTTACCCCAGTGCCTGGTTTTCCATGGACTTTTCCAGTTATTTGGAGGATGGAAGCATTGGTAGAGCAGTGAGCGCTGAGCCAGCACCAGGACTGGCTCCTGCACTGACCCGCAGGACCAGGGAGGGCATCCTAAACCAGACCCTCAGAAAATCAGGTTATTCCTCACCACTAAGTATAAACTGTACCAAATCCATGGAACCAGCAGCAGTTTTCACCCAATATTCCCTCCCCACACCCATCTCTGTCACTGGAGTGAGCACTGTGCACTGGGAATTCCCACATTCCCTCTTTGAGGTCACCTAAAATGTCTCTCTTATTCCCAAGCCAACGTAAAAAGAGACATCCCTTTAACTATTATTATTATTATTATTATTATTATTATTATTATTATTATTATTATTATTGCAGCCTGAACCTGACATCATCTTTCCTGCACCCCATCCCCTCCCAGTTTAATTCATCCCCATGCAACGGATGCTCCCAATGCTTTGGAATTTAAGTGACTCCTTGGCAGCCATGGATTTCAGCCTGTCAGAAATCCTGATGAATTATTTCACTCCAGATCCTCACAGTTTAATTGGAGCAGGCTGAAGGCAACAAATATTTCCTCGGAGTGTTTTGATGTCCTCGCTGTTCCTTGCACACTTTCCCATAAAGCAGATTGCAGCAGCTGAGGATTTTCTAATGGAAGCCTTGCAAAACATTCAAACCCATTAAAAAGATCACAGCCAAAAGTAACCACTTTATTTAAGTCTTGGAAGAGAAAGAGAGGCTGCAAATGCTCAAAGCACAGAATGTCTCTGTCTGGGGTCGGGCACCGACCCAAGAGCAGCCAAAACTCCTGTATCAGCACAAGTTGGTCTAAAACCACGGACCCAGCACCAATTTAGCTGGAGATAAAATGGAAACCTTTTCAACCAGGTGATTCTTCCACATCCTAATGACAATAAAGTAAAATAAATGGCTTAATATAGGTGGGAACATCCCCAGCTGGGTGTTGGGCTCAGCTGCATTTCCATGATATCATCAGTGGTGTCTACAAGCACAGAAAACACAATAAAAACCAGTCACTCACCCACAGCCCTGGTCAGGCAGCCCAGGTTACAGCCCTTCCTCAGGCAAGAGGAGGATCCCGGGGGTTCTGGACATGGCAGGTCCCTGCACGTCTCTGACACGCAGGTAAGGATTAGAGTTTGTCTCAGGAAAGACTCAGATTCGGAAATCCTACACCCCAGTGAAACCCTACCTT
This sequence comes from Vidua macroura, assembly GCF_024509145.1. Lineage (NCBI taxonomy): Eukaryota > Metazoa > Chordata > Aves > Passeriformes > Viduidae > Vidua > Vidua macroura. Next base: position 3,030,549 of record NC_071594.1, read on the forward strand.
GCCTGGCTGCCCTTGGATTTAAAGGAAACACGGGAAGAAATTGCAAACAGGGCTGGGGTGCAGCTTCACACACGGCAGAACTCAGCCCCAAAGCACCCCGAACCCCCAGCAGCCACCCCCAAGGGAGGGGTTACACCTCCCAGAGCCCAACCCCCCGAGTCCCCCCAGTGATCCCTTCAGAAGCTGGGAACAGATTTATCCCATTGTTGCTCTGTAGGCAGGACTCCCATGGAGGGAGGGAGTCCCCCTGGCCCTGAGGGCTTTCCCCCTGGCAGCAACGCCTGTTTTAAGGAGCAACATTTACATTTTAAGACCAAATGATACCCAAGTGTCCAGGAGCTCTTACCTGCCCAGGTTTGGGCTGTAGTTCAGTCCCACCAAGGCTGGCCAAGGCTTCAATGGGCGCTGCATGGCTTTGGGATCAGGTCCTGGCCTTGACCTCTTCCCCATGCAATGCTTTAGGGCCATGAGGCCAAAACTTTGGGGACCAGTTGACTTTAGACCTGTCTGTGTCTCAGAGAGGCCCTGGGAGCTTTTCAGGGGACTTCCAGGAGACAGCACCCCACACTGTGGGGAACAGGAAAAGGGGCCCCACATCAACTCTGAGCACCCCACACTGCGGGGAACAGGAAAAGGGGCCCCACATCAACTCTGAGCACCCCACACTGCGGGGAACAGGAAAAGGGGCCCCACATCAGCTCTGAGCACCCCACACTGTGGGGAACAGGAAAAGGGGCCCCACATCAGCTCTGAGCACCCCACACTGTGGGGAACAGGAAAAGGGGCCCCACATCAGCTCTGAGCACCCCACACTGTGGGGAACAGGAAAAGGGGCCCCACATCAGCTCTGAGCACCCCACACTGTGGGGAACAGGAAAAGGGGCCCTGCATTCAGCTCCAAGCACCCCACACTGCAGGGAACAGGAAAAGGGGCCCCACATCAGCTCTGAGCCCCAGGCAGAGCTGGGGAAGAGGTGACCAAAACCCCAAGGATGCAGAAGGGTCATCCCTTTAGCCAAGACCCACCTCATTTCCTGAGCACCTCTTGGTGCTGTAGGAGATTTTGGCTGCTCTGGTGGCCCCTTCCCAGCCTATGGTGTGGTGTCCTGGCCAGCTTTATCCCAGGAATATGTGGGATGTGTTAAACCCATCTGCTTCGGGGGGAAGAGGACAGGAGGAAGGTACAGGCTGGAGGCTGCAGTGTGGCCATGGATGGGTCTCCCCCAGCCTCTCCTTGCCACACTGAGCTGACCAACACTTTGGTGTTCAGTATCACACCCAATGCCACAGAAATCAGGGACAGCAGGTGCTGGAGGAAAGGTCCATGGCTTGGCCACTCGGCTTTAACCCAGCTCAGGAGGAAACCCCAAAGTCCAAGCCCATCCTTCAAGCACCAGGCAGGGCTGTGCAAGCCCAGCACCCTCAGAGGTGGCACTGCTGTGGGTATTTCCCAGGGGTTCCTGTTACACTGCAGCCATGGGAATCTCATTAATTACTGGTTCTGCTGAATGGTGGTAACGAAGGCGCAGGACACATCAAGAATCATGTTCGCATGGCCAAGTGGCACAGGAACACCCTCGGAGGGTGCTGCTCCACAGAAAGGCCTGAAGTTGTTACAAGGACGTCAGGAGACTTGATACAAAGGGCCAGCTTATTAATAGCTAATGGGGGAATAAATTATGCACCCACTCGGCTGGATTGGGTTTCTCCCTCCTCACTGCACCCTGACATCCTCATCACCCCCCTGCTCTCTGCTTCCTGTCCCCCCTGGCTCTTTCTTCTTATTTTTGTACTTGGCAGGAATTTCAATGTGTTTACCCATCACCAAAAGCTTCAAAGGCAAATCCAGCTTGTCCCAGGGTGATCCCAGAGCAGGACCAGGCACCACCCTGAGCCCTCTCTGGGGAAGGTTGGACTCTTCTCCCGCTCCCAGAGACCCCTTGATGCCCTGGAAACCTGAAAGAAAAGCTCCAGGCAGCAAAACAAAAGCTTCCCACCGTGGCTTTCTGCAGGACGTGCCGTGCCCTGCCTGCCATCTGCCCGGCCCGGCGGGAGCAGCCCGAGCTGCCCGTGGCGAGGGCGGCCAAGCACCAGCAGCTCCGCGCCGGCCACGCTCCAGCGGCTCCCTGGCAGGCGGAGAGGGAAAGCTGGGAGAGGGCATGGAGAGGGAGAAAAGGGGGGCGCCTCCGTGTATTGGGACTTCGGGTTCCCAACACCCCCAAAGTCCAGACCAGGAGAAGGGAAAGCTGAGATTAAGTTCGTAAAAGGAGGTTTGGGGATGTCCCCGTCCCCTGCGCGACTCCGCCGCCGCCCCAGCGCTGCGCAGCCCGGGGAGGGCACGGATCTGCCCTGGCAGTGCGTTTCCAGCCGGGATAACGCAGCAGCTGCTGGGGCTGCTGGCGGGCTGGGACCGCCACCGCTCCTATTTCAGCTGGGACAGCAATTCCCCTCTCGCCTTCCCGGCCCCGTTTCTCCTCTGGGCTGCGGGCAGCGCTCCGGGATCGCCGCGCCAGCGCGGTCCTTCCCGGCAGATGCTCCCTCCTGAGCTCCAAACCACACGCAGCGTGCCAGAAGAAGCCAAAGGCTGGGCGAGTGTGTGCTCTGTTAAATCGCTCGGATCCCACCCGCCCTGTGCCCCGGGGCCGGCTCCCGGCAGCCGCAGGAGCACGGACAGCACGGAACGCTCACACGGGGAACTCCCCGCTCCTGCTTTCGGACAGGTCTGGGCACGGCCACGTCCCCAAAGCTCCGAGGAGGTGAAGAGCATTTAGGGCAGAGCCAGGAGCAGCATCCCGGCCCCTGGCGATGGACGATGGTCCCTGTGCCCCGAGGCCCCTTTCCCCAGCACTCCCCCGTCTCTAATCTCCCATTATCACTTTCTCTGCCCGCTCTGATTTCACGGGCCGGGCTATGCTATCCCTCGTGCCTGGGTGGGGTTGGGCAATCTGATCGCCACCCCCCCATCAGACTGTCTGCAAACACCGTCACCGATCACCCGGACCCCGCACCGACCCCGCTGCAGTTCCAGCTTCTGCGACTCAGTGTCCGACTCGCTGCGGGTCCAGCTCCGGGCAGGCTCCTTTTCCATGCCTGTCACCTTCTGGGCGGGTTTGGATAACCCCAGCCGGCGTCACAGCAGCTCCTGGTCACCAAAATCGGGCTATTCTGTATCAGTAATAGGAAACCCCCCGCACTTCTCTCCTAGCGCTGCTCCCTCCCTGGGGAGAGCCGCCTCTCACCCCAGGACGGGGATGACACCACAGCATCGAGCTCCGGCCCTAATTTAATCCCCACAGCAGGCTCCTCATCGCGGGGGGAGGGGGAGGTGCTGTTTGTCCATTTTTTATCAGCCAAAGGATGCGGAATCACAGATTAATTTGGGTTGGGAAGGACTTTAAAGTGCATCTCCAGTCCCCTGCCATGGCAGGGACACCTCCCACTGTCCCAGGCTGCTCCAAGCCTTGTCCAGCCTGGCCTGGGACGCTTCCAGGGATGGGGCAGCCACAGCTGCCCTGGGCTGAAGCAAAGGAGAGGGAAATGGTTTCTTTTCATAATCAGGGCAGCAAAAAGTCACAGATGGAAAACAAAACACTGGAGGAAGTTGGTAATTAAATGCTTTCCCTTTGGTGCCCCTGAAAGTCAGGGAAAGATGGAGGAGCAAGGAGGAAAACGGGAAATTGGGATCTCTGCTGTGTCCTTTCTTCTCCCTGCACGTGCTGGGGTCAGGCAGGAGGAAGGTGAAGAGGAGGCTCTGGGGCCCTCGCTGGAATCAGCATCACTGGAGGGGAAAATTCCCTGAGCCAACATCCACCCCGAGTGGATATTCTGCTCCGTGGAGTCACAAGGCCAAGCATGGCATCACTACATCATCACAAAACCCTGTCCAAAGCAGGATTATAAGTAGGGAAACTGAGGCCCAAGAGGGCTGAGCTGCCAAACACCCCCTCCCACGGGGCAAGGGAGGAGCAGCTTTGCTCCTCTTCGTATCCACAGCTCTGCCTGTTCAGGGTTCTCCAGCTGAGTCTCCAAATCAGGTCCCTGCAGCAGCTGCAGCCTGGTAACTTCCCAAAGTGTTTGCTGGTGCCTCCAAAGCAGCAGCTTCTGTCTGCTCGGTGCTTACTGGGTCTTGTTGGCCACGGGTGACTCTGAAAAAATGACCAAGAAAATTAAAGTTACTGTCAGTAATCTTAAATTCACCTTGCAGGGGAATTTGTGCCCCTTCTGAGAAGATTTAGTGGACCGTAAACTAAAAAAAAAAAAAAAAAAAAAAAAAAAAAAATCACAAAACAGTTAGTACCGGGAATTCCGGGAATTAAATCCAACAGTGCCGCTGTCTGGGGGAGGGAAGCACAGCAGCTCCTTCCAGGAGGGTTTGCACAGCTCACCACAATCATGATTTAAGCATTTAAGCTCATCAGCACTGGGGACAGCCCGAGGTACACCTCGTGTTCCCCAGGATCTGCACCAGCCCCAAGCCCAGGGCGGTGCTGCTGAGGGAGAGGGACCTCCCCACCCTCTGCAGGGATGGAACACGGAAAATTCACCCCAAAAAAAGGCTCCTGGAGATCTCGGCTGTGATATAACAGCTCCAGCCAGAAGAGGACAGTGGTGCCTGTGTTTTATTTAGGGCTGCACCACGAGGGGTTGAAAGGCTCCAGTTGCCTCTTTGCTCTTCAAATCCCCCTTTCCAACTCACACCCGGGCTCTGAGGGGGGTCCAGGCTGTTCCCAGTGACAAAACCCCTCCAGGTGTGGGTGCAAAGGGGCTCGAGGGGACATCAGCTGCAGCAGGGCTTGGCTCTGGCTGCTGGGAGGGAGCAGAGAGATATTGCAACAAGGACTGAACCTGAGGATGTAGGGAACTCATCTTTTGGGGGAAAATTTTCGCCTCAGATAGATTAGGAGTTACTGGGCTGATGGGAAAAGTGAGGAGGGAGCTGCTTCAGCAGCTCTCTAGGGAAGAGATAAATAATGTGACAGAAATGTCCCTCTTGTGGGCAGAGACAAAAGAGAATGGAAACACCTACCTATCAAAGTGAATTTCAATATGACACTTACATGCATGTTGATACGTAGATAAATATCATATAACTGCACAGGAACAGATATCCACACTGTTCCCTGCATCTCAGCATATTTTCCAAACCCCAAAATTAACCCCGAAGAGGAGAGCTGCCCCTGGCAGAGGGGCTGGCACAGCTTGCAGGGGCAATTTCTTGCTTAGAGTCAAAAAGATGAGGATTAAAGTGGAAGCAGAGCTGGAAACCTGCCAGGCCCCAGCCATGCAGCAGGGTGCTGCTGCTGCTCCTGCTCTGGGGTGGAAGGCAAGGGTGGAAACACAGGGAGAGACCCTTCTGCTGCCAAAAATCACCACATTTAGGGATCTAGGATCAACGTGTCCCAGGGATTTGTCACCAGCTCTCAGGTGCTGCAATAAGACATTGATTCACAGGTCTTTCATATCTGAACCTCAAATCAAAATTTGTTTCTCGAAGTCATTCGCTCTGGGATGGAAAGCCAGAATTGTCCCATATCGGAGTTTTCTCCACCCCACTCCTCTGGAGCAGGGGCAGAGGGGACTCTTGGTGACAGACACCAATGTTTGGGTGCTGCAGGAACTGCAAAGGTCCCGTTTCCCCCTCAAATTGCTCCAAACCCTCACTTTTCTGCTGCTCCAGAGCTCAGAGGGGCTCGCTGAAGCTCCCTCCTGTGACGGAGGCCGGATGCAAAGGGCAAAGATGCAGCTCAGGAAGGGTCTCAGTGGAGACGAGGCTTTCCAGCCTCCTCCCAAAATGCTGTTTTCTTTCCCCAAGCGCCGCTCTTGTGATGCAAAAGCCGAGAGAGAGAAGTCCCCGAGCTGGGCACGTCCTCGTGAGGAGCTGTCACATCCCGCTCCGTCAGCCCGGCCTGGGCGCGCTCCGATGGGCACGAGTGATGGGAAAAGCCCTGACAGACAGAGCCCCTCCACCCTCCTTCGGCCCTTCCCTCTTCTCCATCCCCCGTGTGATGTTTAAATCCTGCCCTTTTAAACAGCTGCTCCTGGGAGTGAAGGGGGGACAAGGGTCCTCTGTAAAATTTACCCTCTTTGGGGGAAAAATGGGAAAACCCACTCATTCAGGCCCTTTGCATTGTCCCTTGGGCTGCAGAGGTGACACTTTAACATGAATAAATCCTCAGGAACTCTTGGGCACTGATAGATCCATCACCCCAGTGGCCTTTCCACCCCACAGCCTTCCTGGGGTAAAATATTTTAAAATAAGCATTTGTAAAAAGAAAAATTTAATTATTTTACCTAACTGCAGCTGGTTCCTGAGGGGCTGGTTTCTCCTTGCTGCCCCCAGCTTTCCCTTCCAGCCCCCCACTCCTCCTCTGCTCCCTCCAGCTCCGCAGGCAGCACCACCCCCAACTCCACGGTGCGTGCCCTGAAACGAGACAGTGAAATTCACTGGTGTAAAACAAACCAACCCACGGGAGCCCACCTCTCCTCATCCCTTCCATTAACAATCCTCCTTCCCCCTCCCGGCATCCCGCAGGGGAGGACGCTGAGACAGGAGCTGCCAGAGAGCTGTCACAACACCGCCGGCACCGCTGCCTGAGACACGCGGATCCCACACTCACATCCCGGCTTTTATTCCTGCCTAACCACCTAAACCCGACTCCTCCCGCTAAGCTCGGCCTGGCCTCACTCACCTGCTCCACCCCGAGACCAGCACGTCCTGGCTGTCCCAGTAAGACCAGAAGCCCAAGGGATGCTCCCAAACTGGTTTCCCTTTTGCCAAAGGTCCTTTCCCAATCTCAGGCAGGTGGAGCTGCTCACCAGATTATCACCTCATTCCTCAGGTGCCCGACTAATCCAGGGCTGTGGAAGGCTCCAGATCCCCTGATAATGCAAATGAGCAGTTTTTCCTGCTGGTCGGGTAAAAATCTGGGTGAGAATTTAGGAACTGGATAGAAAATAGGAAGGAAAAGGTGATGAGGCTGGACTCACAGCTTGACCCCAGAGATCCCGGGCTGCAGCATCCTCCCTTCCATTCTCCATTGCCAGTTCCTGAAGTGGGGAAATCATGAAATTCATGTGCAAGATAATACAGCTCCCTGAACTTCCCCTGGCTCTGCTCAGTACCCGTCTCACCTGTGCCATATTCCCGATGTCCTGTGACCGCATTCCCAAGCATTTCAAAACACAGTGCATAAGCCACTTTTCCTGAGTGCCATGAGGATTTCTTTTCCCAGCGGAACATGGTTACAGCACTCAGCTTCCACACAGTAAGGCTGATTCAGATATATTTTCAGGAGAAAAGAAAATCAGTCCCCACGGCTTCACTCAGAGGGAGAAAAGGAATGCTGGAGATGCTGGACCATCCATGGAAATGCTGGATCACCCATGGAGATGCTGGATCACGGAGATGTTGGATCACCCATGGAAATGTTGGATCATCTGTGGAGATGCTGGACCATCCATGGAGATGCTGGACTATCCATGGAGATGCTGGATGATGAATGGAGATACTGGATCATCTACGGAGATGTTGGATCATCCATGGAGATGCTGGACCATCCATGGAGATACTGGATCATCCATGGAGATATTGGATCACCCATGGAAATGTTGGATCATCTATGGAGATGTTGGATCATCCACAGAGATGCTGGACCATCCATGGAGATGCTGGATTATCTCTGGGGGTTGGCCCATCATCTCTGCCCCACAAATCCCAAGTAAATTCCTGCAGAACCAGGCAGGGCTCTGCAGCACAGGCCCCAAGGCCCACATTCCCAAAGATGTGCCGTGGAAAAGGTCTGGAGATAACATTCCACCCCTGCTCTCCTCCACGGGCAGCTCCAGGCTCATTCCTGGGGGCTCTGGGGGCTCTGTTTGCACCCATAAACCAGCAAGGTGTGCTGCACCCCCTGGAGAGCTGAACCTGGCGACCCTCCAGAAGCAATTCCCAAGTGGGAAGTAGCTCCCTGACAAATAATCCTGCTGGGATTAGGCAGAAACACTCATTTTCCCCTCATTTTCACCCTGCTCAACACCGCCCCAATGTCAGGCCTTTTCAACCCTGAAACCTACCAGCATCCCTCCAGCTCCAGGGGGCTTCTTGGAAAAAACTTCTAAGCAGAATATTAAAACTATTCCCCAGTCAGTGCCAGCTGGGACAAATGGCTGAAATTTGGGGAGTCAGAGGTTGACTTGGAGGGGCCACAGGGGGAGATCCCCTTGAAATCCCACATTAAACCTGTTCTGGTTTGGAGACAGGGACAACTCTTGGCTTGGGCTCCCCCCATCCTCACTGGTATGAAAAGACAAAATAAGAATTTTTTTTTTCCTTTTTTTTTTTTTTTTTTTTTTTTCAGCCAGCCAATGACTAATTCTTCTCTGGGAGCAAGGAAATAATTACAGGTCTTTCCCAGGGAAGGGACAGCCAGCCCTTCATTGTGAGGCTGGGCAAACCCTCAGAGCAACCTCTGGAATTTCTCTCCTCCTCCAGTGAGCTCCTGACACCTCATTTCTCCATCTGCTAAGTAGGAATGATCCCTCTCTCCCACCCCACTGCAACGCAGCCCTGGCTGGGAGATCTCTCTGGGATTAACTACGCAGAATCCCTCCACTATTTTTTATTATTGTTATTAGAGCTGAATGGCCTCCTAGGGAAGCCCCAGAGGTGGTATGTGCCCACTCGTGCACAAACAGGGGAATTCAGCTTTTCCCATCTGCAAAAATACAGGGAATCCTTCATTTTCTGATGGTGCTCACCATGCATGGAAATGGTGCTGTTCCCTAAGAGTCCCCAGAATTTGGGATGCAGGCATCCAATGCTCCCTCTTCTAGCCTTTAATTTCCTCCAGGGGGGATCCACAAGGAAACTCCCTCCCAGGAAAAGCTAAAAAATCCCGTGGTTTATTAAAAATTAAGATTTTTTTTTTTAAATTAGTTTATTAATTAATTTTAAAATTAATTTATCTATTTGTTTAAAATAGGATTTAATTTATTAAAAGTTGGGATTAAAAAATCCTATTTTTACAAACCTAAAAGTTAAAAAATAAGAAATAAAATTAATTCTAAATAAAATTGATAATAAGTAAGTAAGTAAGTAAACAAACAAACAAACAAACAAACAAATAAATAAACCTAATCCCCCAGAACTTTGGAAGGTGTCTGCTCCGGACACAGGGAAACTGAGGCACAGGGGGCTCATTTTCCCGGCGCGGGCGGGAGTGGGGTCAAGGGCTCCAATTCCCACAGACCCACCTGGGGTATCCCGGTGAGTCGGGCTGGCTCCCAGGGCAGGGATGACTTCGAGGGGAGTTTTAAGGATGAGTAACGGGAAAGTGGCCCCGGAGGGGCAGAGAGCGGCTGCTGCCTGCCCACTCCTCCCGTGCTGCTCGGCAAGGATTTGCAGCCTCCGCGGGCACGCAGGAGCTCGAAAACCCCGAAATTTTAATTTCTTTAATTTAATTTTATTTTTTTTTAATTTTAAATCTCGATTTTTTTTTTTTTTTTAATTTTATTTTAAAACTCGAAATTTAAATTTTGGTCTCGCAGGGGCTGGCGGAGGAAACAGAGCTGCAAACCCAAGAGCGGCAGGGAACATGCAACAGCCTGGGAAGAGGAGAGGGCCGGGTGCTGGATGGGAATGGGGCGGGAGCCGAGGCTCGGGGATGTCCTGCGCGCTCCCAGCTCCGCAGTGCCGCAGCCGGCACCGCCGGAATTCCACAGCCGCAGTTTCTGGGATGCAGGGCCGCGGTGGGGGACGCTCCTGGGCTCTGCCATACTGGTGACACTGGTCCCGGATCAGGTTTATTGGGACGCAAAGGAGATGGCACCAGTTTGAGAGCAAGCCCCGAGCCCAGCGAGAGGAGACGCAGGACTGTGGGTTTTCTTTTCCAATGTGTTTCACCCCCACTCCTCCCCTCCCAAAACTCCGTTTTATGTCACCTGCTCCTCTTGGGATCCGAAATGGTGCCAAAATCCATCTGCAGGCTGGTGGGAGTCAGCCCTGACGGGGAGAGGCTGCCAGGCACAGAAAGGCACGGAGGATTTTTCAGCCCCCTTTTGCAGCCGAGATCTGGAACACTTATTTCTGCCTCAGGGGTGTAATTGAAGCCCTTGGGGACCCAGAAAAAGTGTCTTGCAGGGTGTTGTGTGATGCTTTCTGCGAGCTTCCTCGGGGAGGACCGCTCGGGAGGGAGCAGGAGCACGGAGGAACTGGCAGCACGTTCCCAGGCCAGCGGTACCTGCAGAAACCGCTGCCTTTCCAGCCACGCAGGTGAGTTCCCAGCCCACCTGGTGCCAGGGATGCCCAACGCCACGGCAGCTCAGTGGGATATAAACCCTTTGGAAGTCACCTCCTTGCTGGTGGCCACACGGGCCGAGGGACAAGCCTGGAGCGGGGTTTGCCCCCGTGCCAGCGGCTCTGCCACAGCCCGACACCTCTGACGCGCTCCGAACGTCAGCGCGGCCCCAGCGCCTCCTCCCGGGCACCTTCCCCGGCCACTGAGGCACGGGAGGAGGGAAAAACCCCTCTGGCACCGGTGCCAGGTTCATCTCACCGTGCCCTGACTGTGCCCACCCGGTTTCCCCTCGCCCACCCCCAGACCCTGCCTCCCTCCCCGCATTCCCGACCACGGCCCATCCCTTGGCAGAGGAATCCTCCCTGCTAAACACAGCAGCCCCTGCCAAGATAAAAGCGAAGCTGTGAATAATTCATGGTTCAATCTTTCTTACCACCGTCTGCTGTAAATATTTAAATAGCTCCAAGATGTCTAGAGCTGAACTTGGGGAGGATGAACCTGAGCAGAGCCGTGGAGGGGGATGAGCTGGGGATGGAGCACAGGGCGGGTGGCAGATGCCGTGGGGATAATTTTTTGGCTCTGTGTGCACTGGGGAAGGGACAAGAGAGCTCCACGGGGAAAAACTTAATTTATATCTCTATAATGAGCAAATATCCAAGCCTTTCTGCCCTTAAAAAAAAACCAAAAAAAACCAAAAAAAAACAGGACTATCCAAAGGACATGGTTCGACTCTCCTCCCCTCTCCTCTGCTGCCTTCCCCTGGCTCAAAACCTCAGTGGAATTTCACTCCAATTTATGATTGCCAAAAAAAAGATCAGCAAATTCCTCTGGTCTGCAACTCCCTGCGCCCCGCTCTCCACCTGGAAAACAAGAAAACAACACCTGACATTAAAACGGAGACATGTGATCCTGGGCTATCTCCCAGCTCCCAGTGCAGCATCCAGCCTGGACACAAGTTATTTACCTGATCCCAGTGGACTGGGAACATCTGGGAGCTCATTGCAGGAATCAGGAACCCCCTCCAGGGACAATCCCCGTCCCAGCAGTGGGTTTGTGTTGGTTTTGTTGGCACTGTGGAGAACAGCACGGCCCTGGGCAGCTGCTGAGTGGCTGCGTCTTCTCCAGCTTCAGCATCACTTCAGCGTCCCCACAGCCCTTCCCAAAAGTCTTAGGTTGGAAATGGGGTGTGTGTTCTATTCCCATCTGTCAGAGCTGGGGCAGTTCTCTGCTGTTCATGGGGCTCTTTCCTTTATCTCTCCCACAGCCAATCCTCCCTCCAGGAGATCTCTGCTGTCCATGGCCACTGAGTGTCCCTGCATGGCTGAGAAAATTCCATCATCCCATGGGGAGAGGCTCCGCCCAGGGGAGGAGCCAAACATTCCTACCTGGATCCAATCTGCCCTTGGAACAGCACAGCAGCCTTTGCTCACTGCATTCCCAGAGGAGCAGCTTTCTGCCCCACTGCATTCCCAGAGGAGCAGCTTTCTGCCCCACTGCATTCCCAGAGGAGCAGCTTTCTGCCCCACTGCATTCCCAGAGGGAGCCCAGGCCCATCTCCAGCAGCCCTGGAGCTCCAGAGGAAAACTCCAGCCTTGTCCAGGATCCTGCTCCAGCAGAAGCACAGCTGGCACTGCAGGAGGGCTGAGCCCCCATGGAATGGCACTGCTGCCACCACCGTGACCCACAGCCTGCCAGGGCCTGTTCTCACTCTGGCACTGTTTTTTTGGTTGGTTTTTTTTTTTTTTTTTTGTACTATTGCATTTGTATTTTTAGTTTTCCTAGTAAAGAACTGTTATTCCTATTTCCATATCTTTGCCTGAGAGCCCCTTAATTTCAAAATTATAATAATTCAGGGGGAGGGTGTTTACATTTTCCATTTCAAGGGAGGGCCCTGCCTTCCTTAGCAGACACCTGGCTTTTCAAACCAAGACACCAAGTAACTGTTGGAGCAATTATTGCCACTGTGGCTGCAGAGATGGGGACTCCTGGTCCTAAGCTGATGTGTCCCACAGCCACCTTGTCCCCACATCTCCACTGTCCCCGGGGCTCTGAGTCCCTTCTGGGGATGTGCTCAGCTGCTGGAACTCTGGGCATTTTCCCCCTGGGGATTTCAGTGGGTTTCACCAGAACATGGGGTTTTCCAGCTTTGCAAGAGTAGTTTTAAATGCACCAAGTGCTCTTCGCTCTTCCATGTCTCCCTGCACCAGCACATGAAAATGTGTTCGTGGTGCTCTTGGTCCTCCTCCCCAGGAGCCTCTGACTGCCAATTCCTTCATCATCCTCCAGTGAAAGGTCAAAAAAAAAAAAAAAAAATCCAGGAGGGGAGGGGTTGTGCTTTTGCTCCACAGGCTGGTGGGGTGTCCCAGTCCCTGAGCTGTCACCAGAGGAGCAGGGACCAGGCAGCACCAGTAAATCCTGCCTGTGACCCCCTGAGATCTACAGCTCCATCACTGCAGAGGCCTTGGGGCCATCCTTGGATAAAAACCAGGTCCAAGGTACCTCGACAGAGGAATAATCCTAATAATAACCCTATAATCCTTTCTTAAAGACAACTTCTGGTCTGGAAACAAGAGAGAATGATTTTTAACTGGAAAAGAGTATGTTTAGATGGGATATCAGGAAGAAATCCTTCCCAGCGAGGGTGGGGAAGCCCTTGCGCAGGGTGCCAGAGCAGCTGTGGCTGCCCCTGGATCCCTGGAAGTGTCCAAGGCCAGGCTGGACAGGGCTTGGAGCCACCTGGGACAATGGAAGGTGTCCCTGCCCATGGAAGGGGGTGGAATGAGATGAGTTTTAAGGTATCTTCCAACACAAACCGTTCTGGGATTCCATGGAACGGCTTTCCCACCTGTGGTGCCTCTTTGCCTCCCTCCACTGGAATCAGAGTAAATGAAGACTTTGGGACACCAAAGCAATTTGCAGTTGAGTTTTTGAAGGACTGCTGCTCTTAAGCCAAGCTCTTTACTCAGTTTAACCTTTTAAAAGCCTTTTCTCAACCAACTTAACATCTGAAACAAAAGAGATTTTGTTTTCCCAATGGGATGCTTTGATAACTTCAAATCTTTTTTCCTCATCTCCATTCCCAAGCCAAGATATTAATCAAAACAATATGTTTCCCACAACAGCAACAGCAATAAAAAGCTTTGAGTCAATGAGTCATCATTTTTTCTGTGAAGAAAAATAAATATTTTCCCATTTCCCTGCTCAGGGATGGCACAAATCTGCACCAGCCCCTGTGGCTGGAGCAGCTGTGGCAGGTCCCAGCCAGATGTGGAGGTTTCCTGGGTGTAGGTGCAGGTCCAGGTTGTCTGGACGGGGTTTTGTCCTCCCTCTGAGGTTGGTGGCAACATCTCCAACCTTTGGGGCTCGCTGGGCTTTGCCCTCCTGGCTTATTCCACTCACCCACAGAGATTTTGGAGCCTGCCAAGGAGAAGGAGAGTGCGCAGGTGGACTAAGCACCGAAGAGCTGGGCAGCTGGGAGTGGTTTCCCAGCTCTTGGTTGTCCTCCCACCTCTGGAAATGAGGAGGGAGGGAAGGGTTGGTGCACTGGGAAGATTTGACCAGCCTGTGTGGATTGAGGCACCCCACGGGGACACCTCACTCCCTCTGGGCCCAGAGATTGCATCAGGTGCTCCAGAGCCCACCAGCAGCTCAGATTCCCATTCCATGGGACTGTGGCTGCTGAGCAGGCTCCAGCTGTCCCCAGAATCCCAGGACTGATGGGCAGAGCCTGCTGGGCACAGGGACATGAGCTGTGGGCCTTTGTACCACTGCACAAAAGGTGGGGCAGGATGGAGCTCAAGGGGAGCCCAGGTGGCTTCAGAAAAACAGAGAAAGACAGAGAAAAGGGGCAAAAAAAAAAAAAAAAAAAAGAAATCACTGAGCTGAAAGCGTTGGCTGATCAATTGTCCACAGAAGGCCTCGGAGGGTTCGCTCTGTACTAAGTGGTTTATGGATTTCCTCTAAATAGGAAGATGCAGCACATGAGCCGTGGTGAGAGGTACAAGGCTGATGCAGGGGGACAGGGGACAGACTCCGGGGCTGCTGGCCTGGCCCGTCCTCCCCCTGCAGCAAGCACATCTGGCAGGGGCTGATGGGGGCCACAGCCCAGGACAGGCTCCTGCCCACCCCCAGCCTGTGACTCGCTGCAGGAGTGGGGTTTTCAAAGCCTCCCAGGACACCGAGTCCTTTTTTGTTGGGAGGATTGTGCTAAAGGAACTTGCCCAGGACCTTCCAGGGAGAAGAAAAGAGGCAGAATATCCTTTCCTGCCTTTGTGTACTCCCAGCCCTGGCCAAGTCCCAACAAGGAGGACCCCAGGGTCAGCACATCCATCCCACTGCCACCTCCTCATCCCACTCCAGGGAAGAATGGGATCCCATGGGTACATGAGTGAGCAAGGGTAAAACCAGCCCCATGTCAAAGCCACAGGAAGAGCAAAGGGGAGGGAGAGATTTTCCTGATTCTTAAACATTCCCACTGTGTTCCAAGGGGAATTGCAATCTGGTATCACCTAGGAGAGTCTGGAGAAGTTTCCATTTAAGCCAACAGATGGTCAGGGGTGAGAGAGTTGGAGTTGGAGGGAAGTGATTGATCAATGCCCTCATCCTTTATTGATGGAAACAGCAGATGGGAGCATGAGCAGAACGCTGGAGCCACGTCCGTGCAGGAGGCTTTGGGAGGAAAAATGGACAGCCAAGGCAATAGTCTTGAAGGAAAGTCTTATCTGGAGGGCCAGATCAATAGGAAGAAGAACCATATGAGACTTCTTGTCTCTCCCAAGGCCACTGAAAATCTGCCAGTCCTTCCCAATGCTTTTAAGACCTAAGCAGGAAGTCACTAAAAATGAATGGCTTTGCTCCAGGGTGGAAACATCACCAGGACATGCTGAGAAGGAAATTCTTCACTCCTGAGATGCTTGGATTCACCCTGATTTCCCTGCAGATGTCTCACCAGGTCCCTTGCAATGTCTTTTCCTCCTCTGTTGGACGCAGAAATCCTCTTGTAGACAGATCTGGTGGAGAGGACACACCCTGGCTTGGGAAGGTGTGGCCATGAGGCAAATCCCGTGGGCATTCAGCCAATATTCTGAGAGCAAGGAATGGGACAGGACATCCTGTGGCTCCTACGTAGGAATCTGCATGGAAGTGTGTGCAAGATATTCACCTCCAGGCAGAGCCTGGGCTCTCCCATGGGACCCAGAGGATTGAGCCTCCCCACTCCCAGGGGACCCAAAGGAATGAGCATCCCAAATCCCATGGGATCTGGGCACCTACACTCCCACCATCACTCCCCTGCAGCAGAACTCCACCCTGGGTGAAGCCAGGGAAGCAGGGCTGGGATCTCCAGGCATTTTAAGGTCCATTAACTGGCAGCGTAAGGCCTGAGCCTCATCAGGCATAAAACTGGAGTAAATCCAGGGACGTGCAGGGTTGGAACACCAGAGGGATGCTGGGAACCAAAGGCTGTCTGAGCTGTGTGCTTGGACATGAACAAGCTCAGTAGCCCAGAAGATGCAGCACTGAGCTGTCCCAAAGCCCTGCTGACCCTCACACTGCCATGGGTGGGACCTTGGTGCTCCTCTGGGTTCCTCTTCAGCACCAGAAACGCTGCTCCGAGCAGGGATGACTCGAGGATACGAGAAGATGACTCTGGGGTGGGGAAAGATGGGAACACGGAACCCTTGACTCATCTCTTCATCTCTCACACACCAGGGCATTCCCAGGAGAACTTCATCGGGCCGTGCTGCCAGGAGCACCATCGTGGGCAGCCGACAGACAGAGGCCTTTCTCCACATCAACCCCCCAGCTCAGTTCAGACAAGGGAAGGTCGTTCATGCAGAACAGCAAAGCCTCAACAAGACCTGGTTTTGTGCATTCCTGGTGAAAGGATTCAGGGAAACAAGCTCAGCTGGTCCGTGGATGTTGGTGCAAGAGGTGCCACCCTGCAGAGCCACACAAGGACTTCATTGTCCCCTAAACCCGGTGCCCCATGCCCACACTGAGGCCTGTGGTCAGTGCCCACACCGAGCTCCAGCTGTTGCATGTGGATATTCTCAGTTCAGTCAGAGAGAAAAGAGAAAGATTTCTGCCAGGCTAAGCCTGGGAAAACGTCCGGGAGGAATGTAAACAATCTGTTATCTTGTTTTCTGTTCATGTTGTTTATAGACATGTTCTACCACACTGACCTAAGTCCAGTGTACCAATCAAGTAAAATGTTTTTACTTTAAGACCAATGGAATTAATCTTCATGACGTTCTCTATAAAAGAAAGATGTACTTTTGAAGAAACACTCATTCTTTGCCTTCTGAAGATGGAGTCTCTTCATTCCCGTCCTTGCCTCAACAGTGACAGTTGCAGGGGAAAGTGAGGGAGGCTGGTCCCATGTCCCACATGTTGGGGAGATGTTTAAGATGGATCCTGTGGAGCTCAAAACCAGGCTGGAAGGTGGAAAGCATGAAGGGAAGATGGATCACGACTCGTGCAACTGCTCTCTGCCCCCTGCCAGCCCTGCACGGTGGGAGCTCTCTGCTCCAAACCTTGTGTTTTATCCCTGTGGGAGGACTGGGCAGGAGCAAGGGGAAGGAGCAGGGCTGGAAGTTGATTTTGCAGCTTCAGCTATCTAAACCCAAGCAGTCTGGTCTGCTGGGGCCACCTGCAGTGCTGTGCTGGTTGCCCATTGAACTCGCCCTGGCTTGGCAGCAGCTCTCCGTGGGGAAGCAGCGGGCGCAGCGCGGGCGGGCGCGGCGCCACGGCAGCAGACGGAGCGAGCACAGGCGGCCGGGAAAGCACATCCCAGCACGCCAAAGGCATGCAGCCCAGAAAGGAGCATCCAGAGGGGTCTCCTCTCTTCTCTGTGGGCATGAAAGGCACTGGCTGAAAGTGTGGAGGGAAATGTCCTCACGGCTCCACTGTGAAAATATGGATCCAGGCATGGAGCTGGCGATGGGAAGCAGTTACAGGCATGGAACCTCCACATCTCAGCTCTGCTCTGCCTGGACACGTGTCAAAGTCATCCCACCTCACACAGTTAGGTCTTAATAAGGGTCTTCCAGGCACTGGTGCCCCGGAAGTCTGAGTGGTATCCCTTGCACCAGGAGCGGGCATCTATGGTCCATCTGGGCTTGTTCCCCTGACTCCTTCCACCACAAACACAGACAACCAGGTCCTTTTCAGGCTTTCCTCTTCTTACCCCGAGGCAAATGGCTAAATTAAGCCGGATGAATCATGCGGAGGAGTTTCTCTCTGCTGACCATGACGGGGCTCTCAACACCGAGACAGATCAGAGAGTCCCTCCTGGAATGCTTCCCATGAGACGTGCCCGGGGGGACCAGCCCGGTGGAGAGCCCGGTTCCAGGGCTCCTCCCTCCCCAGGAGCACCACCAGGGTGATAAATCCCCCGCTCCCGGCACAGGGTCGGGCCCTGTGGGGTCAGCACAGGGCGGGCGGGTCACCTCTGCCGGGAGCGGCATGAGGACAGGGATCGATAGGACACGCTCATCTTCCCGTGCATCAGCGGCCTCTCGGGGTATATTTCATACACTAAAACACATTCCCCCCATTTTCTATTTATGGCAAATGAGTGGCTAATCCTCGAGCCGTGGAGCTGCAGCGCTGTGCTGAGCCGGCGCTTCTGCGGCTGCTGCTGGGGAGGGAGAGGGCGAGTTCCTGGGATGCTGCTGGGGAGGGAGAGGATGAGGGAGCCACATCTCACAGCAGAGCCAGATCGAGCCTTCCCCGAGCCCCTGCCAGGGAGAGCCCACCTGAGGAAACCCTTTCCCACCAGAAGGGCACCCCACTGCCATCCCACTTATCCAAAGCAATGCCTCCGCTCTGGCCAAAGGTGTCCTGGCTTCTCTTTCTGGAGCTGACAGGGATTGTTTTCTCCCTGTGACAATTCCCACCGTGGTCACAGTGCCCCTATCCCACCAGGGAACCACCTCAGTTAAACCCATGGGTTATTTTCCCCTTTAACATCACTACGGCTGAACTAGGGAATGGAGGGATCTCAAACCAGTGCTCACTGGGATTTAATTTGGATATTTTTATGTTCCTGCGTGCAGGAATGTGTCCTGCACATGTCCCATGGATGTGGCCTAGTCTGGGGTACCCCCCGCCAACCAGAGCAATTTTCCAATCTTTCAGGAGCCAAATGGTAAAGGCAGCCAAAAGCCTCAGTCCCCACAGGTGGGGGAGGCCAGGCCGAGGCTGAGCTCACTACAAACCCCCCAAGAGAGTCCCCCAAGGGGCAGTTCCAGTGCTGTCCCTCCAATCCAGGCTGCTTCCCCCACCAGCTGGACATCGGCAGCCCCCAGGATCACCCCGGGCTGTGCTTCTGTTCTTTCCCAAGCAGTATTTCCCCCCAGCCAGGGCAGGAACCCAGCTCTCCTCCAGCAGCTCCTCCCTGCCCTCGGGGGGAATGCAAGGCCGGAGCTGCTGCTGCCCCAGGGTGTCTGGGAGCCAGGCAGGGCCACGGTGGAGGGCAGCTCCTGTTACCTGCTGGCCCCCGGCCAGAGCCGGGGGAGGAAAACCAGAGGAGAATTTGTGCCGCAGAGCTGTGCCAGGAGCGCTCGCGGTGCCCTTTGTCTCCGTCCTTGCGCAGCACAAACCCCTCTGGGCTGGTGCTCCACGTGTCCTCCCCCAGGGACCTCGTGCCTCCTCCCACTATGGGAAGGCTGCTATCGCAGGGATCAGAAATGCTGGGTTTTAGCATCTCTGCTGCATTCATTGCAGGTGGAATGGGAATGCTGGGAGGGTGGAGGGGAGGGGGATGCTCATGAGGAGGGGTGTCCCCCAGCTCTGCACTGGTTTGTCAGGACCACAGCCCTGTGTGGAGCACGGGGAGACTTCTGGAAGCTGAAGAATAACTAAAATGCCATTAGGAGCTGAGCAGAGGAGGACCTTGCCCTGCAACCAGTGAACTGCAGTGAGAGCTTCTGCATCAGACCATCGCCTGCCCTCTCTGCTGAAATCACTGCAGACGGCCCAGACATCTGAGTCTCTTCTTTCCTAAAGCACTTTAAAGCTCCTAATGAAAAGCACCGTGTAAGAGCCACACAACATCAGCATCAGAATAATAACAGTTACTCTCTGTGCCTGCTCCTTGCCAGTCTTACTGGATGCCACATCCTTTTTTTTTTTTTTTGGTGTCTGTCTTCATGAAATTATGCCCTGCTATACCAAATGGTCCATTGCTCTGGGGTTTTTTTTTCATCCGTAAGGGTTTCAGGGCATTACAGCAACCCAAAACCTTTAAAAACATTTGTGACTAAAGTGCTGTGGGCTGCCTGGCTGGGAGATGTTATACAAGTGCAGGGCATCCTTCTTTCTGGTTTGATGGAGGTCCTTCAGGGTTAAATTCTTCTGCCTTTTACAGAGTGGAAACAACCAGCATGTGAATGTTCAAGAGCATGGATCAGACTAGTCTGCAAGTGGAAGAAGTTGCAGCCATCTGTGCAGTTGCTGGAGGGAGGCCAACAGCCAAGGGGAGCCTCAGCCCTCCATCCCTCTGAGGTGCCAGTCTCTCCATGGAGCACACTGAGCCCCAGGTGACCCCAGCAGACCAGACTGCTTGGGTTTAGATAGCTGAAGCTGCAAAATCAACTTCCAGCCCTGCTCCTTCCCCTTGCTCCTGCCCAGTCCTCCCACAGGGATAAAACACAAGGTTTGGAGCAGAGAGCTCCCACCATGCAGGGCTGGCAGGGGGCAGAGAGCAGCTGCTGCAAAAGGGGAAAGCAGGAGTCGTGATCCATCTTCCCTTCATGCTTTCCACCTTCCAGCCTGGTTTTGAGCTCCACAGGATCCATCTTAAACATCTCCCCCAACATGTGGGACATGGCACCAGCCCCCCTCACCTTCCCCTGCAACAACTGGAGCTGGGTGATGCTGCTTCCAGATGGGATCCAGCTGCCTGCAGACCTCTCCTTGGGATGAGAGGACTTGGATCCAGAACCAGCTGCTCAGAGAGCAGCAAACACCTTTGTTTGCTGGGACATGACTCACTCAAGCCCTTCCCCACAGCACCTCCAGGGACTGGTGGCACCTCAGCATGGTTCATGGAATCACAGAACGGTTTGGGATGGAAGGGACCTGAAAGGTCACCTTGTTCCAGTCCCCTGCCATGGGATCCCTGCTGTCCTGCTCAGGGAGGAGTTGGGAGTTTAGCTGATCCATCCAACTGATCCTTTTGTAAACTCGGACAATACGGGGCTGTATCCTCTGTTGCCTCCTTCTACAACTCAGAAATTTATTATCCCTGCAGCCAAAGCTGGTAAGCTGCAAGATAAAAATGCTATTTCTGCCCAGGATTTCTGCAGCTGCCTCCAAGCATTTGCAGCCACTTTCTAGTTATTAAAGCTCAGCTATGAAGAACTGCGTTCCTTCAGCAGAGATTTGCCTTTAATTAGCCAAGGATAAAAGGACAGTGGAAGACAACCCCGCTCCTAAGCGGAAAAGGCTCCGCTCTCAAACGCTGTGCCCTTGGCACTTCTGTGGAGGCAGGGAGCAGGTGCCTGGCACAAGAGATTTGTTCTGCTTCCCTTGCCCGCCCCAAACCTTCACCTCTCGCTGGGTAAAACCACATCCCTGGGGCCTGACCCTGCTCTGTGCCCGCGGCCCCGAGAGGTGCTGGGGGGGCAGGGAGGGCATGGCAGCTCTGGGTGGGCTGTGCCAGGCTGGGCTCCGTGCGGATGTGAGGAGCAGGATGACCTTGGCATCCCCAGCTCCCCAAACCCCGGCGCAGCTCTTGCCAGGAGCGGGTTTTGGCTGCATTAAAGAAGCAGCAAAACAAACTCTGAGCTCTCGCCAGCCCTGGGGTTTCTCTGCAAAGCCGGGGGCTGCAGCCCCTGTCCCCTTGGGTCTCTGTGAACTCAGCAAGGCATCCTTTAAACCAACAACCTCCCAAAGACTCCTCTGTGGAACATCATGGAATTCTGGGATGGATCAACGCCCACAGCTGCTGGGCTCACCCAGGGCGGTGAGCGAGCTTTGCCCAGCAACAGCAGCCACAGAGAGCAGAAGTGGGGTAAACCTTCTGCTGAGCCTTTGAGAAAAAATTTCCCACATCCCCTGGGCCCAGATTGTCCCACTATTTTTTTTAGATTAAAAGGCTGAGGCAGTCTCACTGTGGCTTGTCCCCAGCACAAGGAGGCTCAGGGCACTGAGATGTCCAAGCAGGACCTCGGCACTCCAGGCTGAGGAAAGCACCAAGTGCCTTCTCCATGAAATTGTGGTGACATTGGAGCAAGGGGCCCCAGCACTGGGAGAGCTCTAATATTTGGGTAGATCTGGCTTTAGTCCTTGGATCTTATTTGTCTGCCCTAATGCTCTGTAGATGTGGGGCCTCAGCAGACTCAATTCTGCCTCTGTAAAAGCACAGATTCATATTTTATACACCCAAATATTGCTCTCCTTTGCCTAACCCCCCTTTCTGCCACCCTGGACACTGAGGTGCTGAGGTGCAGATGAGAGAGCTGCTCCCAGGAATAGGTTTTTCAACACCCAGCACAAATGCAAAGGAGGGAGAAGAAGGAGCAAGGAGGAAGTGGGAAGGAGAAAGAGAGACCTGGCCTGATTTCCAGAGCTGCAGGATAAATGTTCATCTCGGAGCTGTGCAAGCTCCAAACCTTTGCCTAGAGGTTACCTAAAGATAGATTGTGGGGGCCCCACTTCACACGCCCACCCTTGCAAATGTTTTGTACCCAGCTGCCTGGTTAAGGCTCTTTGGAATCACCAGAACTGCAGCAGTGCTGGTTCAACTCAGCACCAGCTCCCACCTGAGCCCCACCACCACAGAAAGCCACAAAGCACCACCGGGAGGGCAGCAGCATCCCTGGCTCTGGGATCATTTTCCCTTTCCCACTCTCAGCATCTCAGTTAATGGCCTCCTCCAGCCCCGGCCCAGGAAGTGCTTTCAGGATCCGAGTGCCCACTTTGCCAAATGGAAGCAGATTTGCTGATGGGCAGTCAGGAGGGCTAAAAATTCCTGCTGCTCCCTGGGGCACACACGATGGGCTGTAATGGGGTTTGAGCATGCCGAGCTTTCCAGGAGAACAACAAGGTAGTGCTTTGTTGGCACTTGAATCCCTCTCCTTACTCGATGAAATGAGTAGGAGTTGGAGAGCTTGAGCTGCTCGGCAGGGAGAGGAGCCCCTGCAAGTTGTGCAGTGTGATCCTTGCATGATGGAGAGCATCACCATGCCCACCTCGGGGGTCTCTGTGAGCTCCGGACTGGATCCATGAGAGGTTTTGTGGGGTTTTGGCTGCCAGAGAGGCGACACTCGGCAAGGAAAGTGGCAGAAAGTAGGTCAGTGAGCACAGCAGGACCAGCCAGGCTGGGCTCGGCAGGGATCGGCCGCTCGCCGCAGTCGGGATCGCGGGCGGGGAGGCGCCGATCTGGGGGACAAAGAGCTGCCTGGGAGGGGCGAGGTCTCCACCTTGGCTGGGTGATTCTCCCAGCCTCTCCTGGCCTCTTTGAACGGTGTAAGAGCCCAGGCAGCTCGGCTGGAGGAGGATGCACACCCCTGATGGCATCTCCTGCGTCCTCGGAGCGCGGCTGGGCTGGTGCCGCACGCTGGCAGCCCGGCAATTTAAAATAATTACCGTGTCTGCCTCGCAGCCTCGGCTGCCATCGCCTTGAGAGCCCGTGCAGAGCAGCCTCTGCTGCAAACTCCTGGTACCACTTCGTGTTTAGATATTTATGAGCCCACGAGCCAACAGGACACCAGTAAGGGAAGGGTTCGGCATCTGCCAGAGCCAGCTGGAGCCTCTCCGGGGCTTGGAGATGGGGCTGAGGAGCACAGAGTGGCCCAGTTTGGGGATTGCTTCCACTCAGCTCTACAGCAAACGGTGCGACACTTCCCTCAGGGTGCACTGCTCATAAACACTTCTGTTCCTTTTTGTGCACTCCAGCGGTTTTCCACACATAAATGTTCATAATTGGCTGCCCCTGAACACCTCTTCTGCCCCCAACAAGAGCTGTCCACAGGTTCAGCCACCCATTTCCGCATTTTCACTGTCCTAATATTGAATTAAGATTTGCAGTTTGCTGGGTCCAGCTTAGAAAACTGTCTTACAGACAGGGAAACTGAGGCACGGAATGGGACATGACATCCCCTTGGTGACACAGTGACACTTGAACCCAAGGCTTGACTCTGAGCCCACACCAGGGGCTCCTCCATGAGCAGTATGGGGTGTTGAGAAGGAAGTTTGGCACTAACCCTTGGGTTACCAGGTGGTGCCACGTCCCAGAGCCGAGCAGGGCCACCCCATCACGGCAGAAAGAGAATATCTCTTTGTTCTCCTTGTGTTTCACCTCCATCCTCTGCGCACAGAGTGGGTTCTGCCCACGAGACGGGAAGGCCAGAGCAGCCACGTTGCCTGTGAAAGCCACCAAGAAAACAGGCAAACCCCAAACCACAAGAACCAAGTGCCCTGAGCACCTTCCCTGCCCTTTGCTGCCCCAAGGTGCTCGAAACAGCAAGAGAAAATATTGTTGCAGTTGTTCCCTGGGGATGGACAAACCAACCACTCCTCTGCAAGGACAGCTGAAGCCATCCCAGGGATCCCATCCCCATTTCCTTCCAGAGATCCTACCAGGAGACATCTCCATGGATACAACCCCACAGATGATGTGCTACCAGCACCATCCCTGTCTGTTTGCTTCTCCCTCTTCCAAGAGGGATTGCTTGCTTTCCAAAACCATCCACTGGGTGCTCACAAGTTCTCCAAGAGCAGGCTGATCCCCCAGCACCACCCAGTCCCTGTTACCTGCGTGGATGTGGCCAATATCCAAGCTGGAGGAGTGGGGAGCCATGGGGAACGTGACCTTGACCCAGGTTCCAGCCCCTTCCCCTCTGCTGGCGTCACTGCTGGAAGTTTTTTGGAGCAAATCCCGTGGGAATGCTGTACACATCACTGAGACCCATCAGCTCCTCCTCCCAGGGGTTTTTGGGACTCTGGCCCTGCAGCCTGGCTGATGGTGGAGCACAAACTGATTTCCCCTGCTTCAGGCTGTTTCTTTCTCTTCTCACAGAGGGTTTAGTTGTAGAGAAAAACATATCAAAAACATAATTACTTGTCCTTTTCCTCTCCCACCCTCCACAGAACCGATATCAAAATAACTCCTCAATAATATACATATTTATTTTCTCTTAATTAGTGCCGATATTTACAAAAATCGTGATACTCTGTGAAGAATAAATTATATACACTGATGATAAACCAGACAGCAAATGCTCATTTGGGTATGTATGTACACAGCTCTGTATACCTATATACAACGGGCAGCCTTATTGACTCGGGGGCCCCCAGCCCCTTCGAACGCCCCCCGGCACCCCCGGCTGTCAATAAAGCAGGAATTTCTATAAACACTGTGCAATTCAGATCCAGCTGGTGTCTAAAGTTGTGTCTAGCAAATGCATGGTTAAATGACTTGAAATTCCCACGAGTCCTCCTTTAACAGTTTATAGGCCTCTCTCCATTCCTGGTCCCATTTCTCCCGTAACCATGGAAACAAAAGGTTCAGCTCCAGCATCCTTAGGATGAGTCCTTCTTGGATTTCCTCTTCCTATTGATTTGCTCAAATTAGGCACCACATGCAGGGTTGATCCAATACCCATTTTTCCCCTTGCGCTCCAGGGACGACATTGGAGGACAAGAGCACAGTCTCAAACAGTGAGGGAGCAAGTGCAAATGGCTAATTACATCTTATAGGCAGCAGAAAAAAAATAATAATAATAAAAAAATAATCAAAAAACCAAACCCCAGAAGACCATCCCCAAGCTCAGGACAGGCAGGCAGGGCTGGGGAGAGGACATGGTGTGTCCATGTGCATGGACCTGGTGTGGTTGCAAGAAGTCCAGCAGCTCCTAAAAACCAAACCATCCCCTCTCTGGAGGAAAAACATGAATTAGGGATTTATCTCTCGTCATGCATAACTGGGCTGGGGGATCCTGTCCCCGGGTGTAAATCAGTGCTGTGCTCCCAGGGCTGCTTCACCCCTGGGCTGGGCCCTCTCCCCCTAATGGGATGCAGCAGGATCAGAGCACCCATTTCTGAGCAGGGGGCTGAATTTTGGGAAGCCAAATGCAGAAACATCACGGGGACACTGAGGCCAGGGGTGCTGACAGGGCTGGGAAAGGCAGTGGCTGGTGCTTGGGGGCAACCCTTGTCCCTCTTGGGGCTCCTGGCAGGGGCAGCAGCTGGTCCCCAACAGGAGGGACCAAGGAATGTGTCACGTGGAAAAAGTCAAATGCTGCCAGGAGTCTGAGGAAAGAGCCACAGCCTTCATTTGGGTGCAAACCAAAATGGTTTGGGGCTGACTCCTTTCCTCAGCCCACTTCAGAGCAGACTGACCAGTTCCCACGAGTGACCCACCACAGGTATAATGGACAACCATCCCCAAGGATGTAGACCTTGGGATAAGGTCTCATGGTAAAGAGCTTGAAAAAAGGTTTCAAGGCCAAGCTGGCCACTGCTTGGAGCAACCTGGTCTGGTGGAAAGTGTCCCTGTCCATGGCAGGGGGTAGAACAAGGAGAGCTTTAAGGTTCCTCCAAGCCAAACCATTCCAGGGTTCTGCGATAACACCACCCTGACCCCAGCACGGGAGCCACCACACTGGGACCAAAAGTTGCCATAGTTTAAGAGACTTAAACCCCGACATTACAAACAATAACCCCAAAGCCCACTCGGTGCAGCACAGCACCTGCATCTCAACCAAATCCCTTCAACCCTGCTTGGCTTTCCCAGCACAGTCACAGAAATGGTCGTGACTGGCGCAAGCTGGGATTTAGGGTTGGGAACAGGGCACTGCAGAGCTGCTGTTTGCAGAGGGGTGCGAGGAGCTGAATGCCACCAGCCCCTCAGGATGCTTCCACCCCCAAGGCGAGATCCAGATCTCCTTCCCTTGGATCCATCCCCAAGTATATGACAAGCTCTGGAAAAGCTACAAGGCTTTGGCAGCAGTTCCAAGGGCTGACCCAGGAATTATCTAATAACAAAGCAAGGTCCTTCCTGAAATACCTCCTCCTCCTCTGTCTTTTTCTCTCCTTCTGTGTATTTATGCACAAATATGCCCATATTTATACACCCACGTGCCACACTCTCATAATGCCAATCTAGAGATCCTTTTCTTCTTATAGCTCAGCATTCAAATCTGTAGGACTTTGACACAGTCACTGCAGAGATTAATTTTCCTAATAAAACATCGTGCTCCAGAGAGATCATTTTTCCCTAATCACTCGGTAGCATCCAGCTGGTACACGAGCCTCACCCCACTGCCCCCAGCAGATATTCTGGTAGATTTGAAAGGGCTGATGGGCTGCCTGCAGGCTTGGGCACGAGGTTGGGTGTTAGAAGACAACCCGCTCTGCAATCACAACTTTCCATCTCTCTAAAACTGTGGCACAGTGGCTAAAACTAAAATAGAGGTGCTGCCTCCTCCGGGTGCCAAGCCAGGAGCACCTCCACAGACCAGAGAGCTCCAGTCTTCCATTCCAGGCCTGGAGAGAGGGAAATGGCTCCTCAGGAGGAGGAAACCAGACTACCTCTGTTTAGGGGCCTGATGGACTCTAACACAGCTATGGGACCCCCCTCTTTCCCAGTCCCTAATTTAGCATCCTCAGTCTGAGCCACTTTGCAATTCATTTTTGCACCTTTCAGAGTCAGGAGCAGATTGGGATGCTCAGCATCTCCACAGAAACAGGCCCAGACTCTCTCAAACTACATTCCTTAAGAAAAAAATTAAAAAAAGAAAAAATATCACAGTCTCCTCCTGAAAAACTGGTTCAAGATCACATCAGTGAGTCAGAAGCAAAGCTAGAAATAGCACTAGAGCTCCGACCTGCAGGCACAAATCCCATTAAAAGCTGTAGGGGAACCATTTCTCTGTGCGAGGCAGAAGTCTGGACCCCTCTGTTCTGTGCAGCCACGGATCCCTCCCAGCCACAGCCCTCACTGACCCTTCCCACCCTGAGCCCTGAGCACTGACCCTGGGCGTTTTCCTTGTGCCCCACACAAGGGCAGCCCAGAGCCGCCCTCCCACCAGGAACATCTGCCAGGGTCAGGGCAGGAGGTGCCAGATCTGTCCTAAGGAAGGGACTGGCTGTGCTGGCCCCTGCCATGGGGACAGTCATCACCTCACATCAGTGACAACAGCAGCGTGGCCTCTTGCTCTTCATCCCCATTCGCCCCTGCTGTGTGGCTGTGGAGCTTCCCAAGGCTGCCAGGACCCCCCAGCCTGGAGATTGGGTTTGGGTGTTTGGATCCTGCTCCTGGATTCACTCTCCTCTCCTGCCTGGCCCTGGAAAGCCCACAGGAGCACCATGCCCAAAAACCCCACCTCCCCAAAGGAAAACCTCACCTTCCTCCTCAGCAAACCACCACAACACACACCCAAAGCTTTGGCCAACGCTGCTCCAATCCACCCCAAGCCCACGGTGGGTGTTCAACAACCGGACACTTCTCAAAGTCTCACTGAGTACCAGCACCCTCCAAAGAACCTGCAGCAAAACCACCTGCAAAACACCCCAACCCCGACCAGGAACGGGATCACCTGGTGGCACCCAGAGGATCCCAGCACATCAGGCAGCTCCCCTGTGTGAGCCCACGTCCCCACAGAGCCACCACGAGCCGGATCCACGGAAGTTGGCCGACCGCCCTGGGAATCGTGCCCGAGCCAGTGACTCTTGCCAGCCCTGTCCCATCCAACAGGATGAGCTTCAGAACTCAAGATTTATTGCTTTTGGTTGTGTTGGCTTTTTTGTGTGCGTGCATGAAGGGGCTTCAGGGTCTCCCATTCCCAGGCTGCCCCAGCAAAGTGGGAGTGCAGGACTCCCAGCATAATGAGATCCAATTAAAGACAGGCTGGGGACCTGATCATCCCTGAACCCCAGCACAGGGGTGCTGCTGGTCCTCTGCCCCACGCAGAAGCAGGGACTGCCATGCACAAACACTTGGAATTCATTATAGCCAGGCCTCAATCAATCAATCAATCAATCAATCAATCAAATAAAACTGAGGAGTGATTCCACCTGGCCAAGTGGAGCCCCATCAGCACAAGATGGATCCTCCTCTGGAGTGGCATTTGGAGCCATTGCTGTAGATACTTTAGCACCAGTTGGATTATTGTCAGGAGCAGGGATTTCCTCTCTGAGGAAGGAAGGGTCTGGCTGAGCCCTCCCCAAGCTCCTTGTGCTCACCCTTCATGCAGTGTTTCAGGGCTGAGAATGCCCCAGTTCAGCCTGAATTCACCCTGTCTGAACCCTGTTCCTCCCTGTTCCCAGGGAGGCTTTGCTCAACCATGACCTTGGCAGAGATTTTCCTCCATCTCCCCTGATCTGGAAGAGGAACAGGGCACCTCTCCCTGAGGATTGTCAGCAATGGGGAAAACACAAGCAAACCCACACAGGGATGGGGAAAGCAGGTGAGATTCCCCATGGACCAACAGCTCTTGCCCATCCCCAAATAACACTGGGGATGAAGAAGAGACAGAACCTCAGGCTCTCTGCACCTTGACCCACTGCTCTTAAACATCCTGAAAGAAGGCAAAGCAAAGGCTCAGAGTTGCCAGCTTGAACCCAGGCCACTTCAGCACCTGTCTGCTTCATCATAAAGGAATAAACCCCAGCCCTGAGGGGGTTGAAAAGGAGTTTTCAAGCCAAAAACACCTTGCCCCGGTGACCCCATGGACTCCAGGGGCAGGCCACCCTGCTCCAGCCCGTGTCCCACCATCCCAGCAGCCCTGAGCTGGGAAGTCCTCGATACCCCAAGCGCTCTGTTTGCTGAGGATTCGGCCCTGTAGTCGCTCTCTAAATATCTATACACACACACACACAGGAATTCTACGGGAACGGCTGAAAACTGCTGAACAAACAAGTCAGGAGAGCTGGAACCTGCTATTCCACCTGCTCCTCGTGCCCTCTCCGATCCGCCGTGGTTTCTGCTCCTGGCACCACGATTAATGACTAATTACTCGGCCCATAATGAGCACAGGTGTTTAACTTTCAGCTCACCTTCCCTGGCTTGCATTTGTCAGCTCTTGTGTCTGGATGCTCGGACACTCGAGCTCTGCCTTGTTATCTCTCAGGCTTTGCACTGTTATCTATCCAACTGTTGTCAGCACACGCCTTCCCCATCCGGTTTTTAACTATAATGGAGATTTTTTTAATTCCCATGAATCTCCTTCAAGCCACCGGAGAATCTATAAACACTATAAACATGAATACTGTATAGTCTACTAAGAAAATATATATTTGTGTGTGTATTAAATATTCAGATTCATGCAACGAATATCCATGCAGCTGTACTGTATTACTGGTTAAATTTCACTGCAGTATAAATATATTATAGGCCACAGCATAGTTGCTCCAGTTTTATATATAGATATTAAAAAAATGCTTTTTCCAACTCATTTTCAATGTGTCAGTGGAGGTGTCTTTGGTGATCCTGGAAATATTGATGATGGAAGTGTCATCTAAATAAATAAATAAAATTCCAAGCTCTTGATTTATTTACTCATCCCTCCCGATGCCTCGCATAGAAAATTTAAGACTTAATAAATAATGTGCCGTCACAGTAATTATCCCTCCCCTGGGCCTCACACTGGCACACTGCAGTGGCTGAAACTATTGCAGCATGCAGCATTTTCAGTTATGAAACACGAGCCGGGCGCCGCGTTCGCTCTCGGCTTTCCCAGGGCAGGAACCTCGAGCCCTCCAGCAACCCGGCCCCACGGCTGCAGCCACCCTCCAGGAAGTTCTGCCTGACCTTTCCCAGCTGTTCCCTGTGCCTGGGAGCTGGCTGTCCCCCAGGACGGGGACCAGGACCCGTGACACCCCGGGATGGCCCGGACCTGCCCCTTCCATCCCCATCCCGCTGCTCCAAGTGCCCGTCCCCTCCGTATCTTTGGAAACCCACGAGCCTGGGATGGGAGAAGTGCAACAAAATGGTTTTGGATTTGTTGGGTTTTTTTGCACAGACGCTTATTCGGTGCAGAAATCAAAGGTTAAAAGTCACTTACACAGCTATTGCTTCCCATGCAGAACCAAATATACACCGTAGAAAATACTGTATTAACTACAATGCAGAGCAGCACTCAATATCTGCAATTGTTCCACTTCAGCTTTAAATACGGGACTAGATTTTAGCGACTAGACATCGGTTAGCATTTTGGTGATATTCACATAGTTTGTGTTAGCTAGGGTGCAATTGGCTGTCTTCAAGTTCTCCTCCCTAAAATCCTCATTGCTATTGTTTACACCTTCCTGGATCTCCATATAATCAGACTTACTAATAGTAGAGGCACTTCTGCTTTTCTTTAGGTCAGGGGAAGAGGGGATCTTTGGGCAGCTGGTTACTTGCAAATATTGAGCCTGCTCCTCTCCCTCGGTCTCCCGGTGGTAGAAGTAATTGAAGTTAGACACTATGACGGGCACTGGTAAGGCAATCGTTAATACGCCAGCGATGGCACACAAGGAACCCACTATTTTCCCCCCGATGGTCGTGGGGACCATGTCTCCGTAGCCAACAGTCGTCATGGAAACCACAGCCCACCAGAAGGCATCGGGGATGCTCGGGAACTGGGACTCGCTCTCGTCGGCCTCGGCAAAGTAGACGGCGCTGGAGAAGAGGATGACGCCGATGAAGAGGAAAAATATCAAGAGGCCCAGCTCCCGCATGCTGGCCTTGAGAGTCTGTCCCAGGATCTGCAGCCCCTTGGAGTGCCGGGAGAGCTTGAAGATCCTGAAGACCCGCACCAAGCGGATGACTCGAAGGATGGCTAAGGACATGGCTTGCTGGCCCTGCTGACCATCCTCTGGCTTCTCAGCCAGCTCCGTCCCTAAGGTGATGAAATAGGGAATGATGGCTACGATGTCTATAATGTTCATGATGTTGGTAAAAAATCCAGCCTTGCTGGGGCAGGCGAAAAACCTCACCAAGAACTCGAAGGAGAACCAGATGATGCAAAGTGTCTCCACGATGAAGAAGGGGTCTGTGAAAGAAGTGGACTGCTGGTACCCCATGCTGCTGTTGGAGTAGGGGGGATGGCTCAGCCCGCTACCGTGCATGTCTTCATTCTCATCCCGAAAAATGGGCAACGTTTCCAGGCAAAAGCTGACGATGGAGATTAAAATAACCATGACAGAGACAATAGCTATAATCCTGGCAGGGCCTGAGCTCTCAGGGTACTCAAAGAGCAACCACACTTGTCTCTGAAACTCGTTCTCAGGCAGCGGCCTCTCCTCTTCCTTGATGTAGCCTTCATCCTCCCGAAACATCTCCATGGCCTCTTCCCCCAGTTCATAGAAGCGGATCTCTTCGGAGAAGATGTCTAAGGGCACATTAACCGGCCGCCGCAACCTCCCCCCGGACTGGTAATAGTACAAAATCGCATCGAAGCTGGGTCTGTTCCGGTCAAAGAAATACTCGTTCCGGAGAGGGTCGAAATATCTCATCCTCTTTTTAGGATCCCCTAGCAAGGTCTCTGGAAACTGGGCAAGTGTCTTGAGCTGCGTCTCGAAGCGCAGCCCCGAGATGTTAATGACCACCCTCTCACAGCACTCATGGTCGGTCTCAGGGTTGTACGTGTCCTGCGGGTGACCGGGAAGAGCTGCAGCTTCATCTGCAGGATCTCCAGTAGCAACTGTCATTATTGGGCTTTAAAAGAAATCCTTATGCTAAACTCTTCCCAGCGCCCGGTGGTGGGATCGGGTTCAGGGCAGGGCTACTATCCTGCAGAAGGACAGGTACGTAGGTTTGGAAGAGTCTCATGAAAAGGCGAAGGGATGAGATAAAAATAGAGGAAAAAAAATAAAAAGAAGAAGAAGAAAGAAAATCGCCCCTGCTGAGAAAGAGAGAGATGGAATAAAGTTGGTGGGAGGAGAGAAGATCCCTTCTCTAGCACGTCTATCCCCTTCCTGGAGGGGTTAATTTGCCTTCCTTGGGACAGAGTTCAACAACTCCCATCTAAACCCAATAGGTGGAACAGAGAAAACACCTGAGGAACCGTCACCTGTTCAAAACCAGTGTGGAAAAACTGGCATTGGTAAACCAGGGCTTATTTTTTGGCTAAAAATAAAAATTCCAGTTAAAAAAAAAATAAAGAGGGGAAAGGGAAGAGAAAGGAAGGAAGAAAAATAACCCCATCCAGCCCTGAAGTGGCGAGAGGACCCCGCAGGGTGCCGGGCTCAGCTCATTTCCAGGCATGCAGCTAAGGGTTAATTAACATTTAACCGTGCGATCTCAGGCAATCTACCCTCCAGGAAAGCTCCAGCTCCGCTTTTAAGTTTAACACCTTCCCAATCCTCTTTCCCTGGTGACATGCTGCCCTCCCTGCCTGCAGCCAAGCTCTGCGGCTGCCGGAACGTGGAGCCGGCGGTCCCAGCTGCCCCGCGGACCACCGCAGTCCCCCTCCTCGAGCGCTGGTGTCCCGGCTCCTGTCATTCTCTGCAAAGCACCATGGCACACAGAAAACAAATCACATTACCTGGAGAAGCCAAATCTTAGTGTCTCTTAGTAACACCGATTATCTGACCCTGGGGAAATCCTAGAGAGAAATACAGGCTTCCAAGATCCCCATAATTTCCTCTCTCTTCAAAGTTAAAAATAATGGTGAGTCATCGTAGAAAAAGGAGAAGGGGCATAAGAGGGGTTAGATTCCCAGATGGTGGAAGTCAGGTCTTGTAATGGTTTGGACTGGAGAGAGAGAGACAGAGAGACAGAGAGACAGAGAGACAGAGTCTTCCCGGGAGCTGTTGCAGATCTGCACTTCAGGGCAGATGAGCGTCTGTCTGATGCCTTCGGTAAGACGGTGAAAAGCTGCTAAGCTCAGCAAAACCCGATGTCCCCAGTGTCCTCGGGAGGTGTGGCATCGCCTGGAAAAAACACCGAGAAGGTAGCAAGCTGTGGGGGTTCGCAAGGAGCATCCGCAAAGCCGCGGCTCCTCCGGGCACCCGCTTTCCCCGGCCGCGAGCTGTCCGCCCGCTGCCCGCCCAACCTGCACTGCAACACGAGAGAGAGCAGGGCGAGAGCGCCAGCGCCGAGGCGGAAAAAACCAGAGCCCCGTGTCCCTGCGCTCTGCTCAGCCCAGCGGGGCCGGCTGCCCGCCGAGCCCGTGCCAGGCGGAGGAGCGGGGGGGGGAACGACGCAGCCCCCCCGGCAGCCGAGGCTCTGCAAAGCCACGGAAGGTTCCCAGCCCCGCCAGCACCCGGGAGTCGGTGTCACCCACCGGGCACAGCACCCACGGCCATTGCGTCGCGTTCCCCGGTGGCTCAGGAGGCTCCGTCTTCATCCACCGGAGTGAACCCCCCGCCGGTCCCTGGTTGTCTCCCCTCCAAGGCCACCAGCCCCCCGCTGATGGCTCCGAGCACCCACGAGCACCGGGGCCCCGGCTGCGGGACCCACGCGACCCTCATCCACCCTCCCCATCCTCCCGAGAGCCAACCCCCCGGCTGACCCACCCCCGTGGGAATTCGACTCCGTTGGGTGAGATTTCTGGTGGGGATGTTGAGGGTCATGTCCCCGGTGGGTGCCGGGTCCTCAGCATCCCTGCTCCCGGCGAGCGCTCCTCTGGATCATCCTGCATTGCCTCGCACCATGGAGATGCTCAGCCCGGAGAGGGCCAACCAACCTCTCATTCTTTTGCCTTTTTTTTTTTTTCTTCCCCTCCCAAATGAAATAAATACCCCTCTAACCTCCCTTCTTCAGCTCCAACTCGACTTGTCTACTTTGAGCCAGGATTACAGAACCGGGCAGGGGAGGCAGGT
Organism: Vidua macroura; assembly: GCF_024509145.1. Classification (NCBI taxonomy): domain Eukaryota; kingdom Metazoa; phylum Chordata; class Aves; order Passeriformes; family Viduidae; genus Vidua; species Vidua macroura. The sequence goes on from NC_071594.1 coordinate 3,064,601, forward strand.
GGAAAATAACCCCGCGGTCCCAATCTCCTCGGCAAAGATTTCAGCCATCTCCAGGCCATTTATGCCTGTTGGTTCCTGTCTTCATCCCCCGAGGTGCAGATATTGCCGCAGATCCCTCTTTTCTTGGAAATTTCCCTTTTCCGTGCAACCCTTCTCTCCCTTCTCCTTATGCACTAGAAAAAATAGTACAACCCTGACGAGGCTTGCAGCATTCAACCGCTTCTCTTAACCCTTTTCTGCCAGGCCCAGAGGAGAGGAGGTCGTGTTTGTCCCAGTTTTTATCCTTTTCCTGCATTTTTTCCCCACCACTCTCTCCCCAGCGACTCACCAAGGAGTTCAGCTGGATTTGACCTTCCCTGGTTCCTCTGAGCATCACGCCAGAACACCACAAACAACATCTTCCTGCTGCTGCAGGAAAGATCTGGCAGCCACAAACCTCCATCTCACCAAAGATCAACCAACCTTCAATGTTTTATTTATTTATTTTAATAAACGCACCGTTTTCCTCCTGCCCATAAACTCTCTCCTCCCCTTTCCCCCTTCCCCAAACACCCCAGATTTGTTTAACAGCACAGAAATTTACTTTGTTTTTATTTAACATGTTGATTTTTATTTGGCATGGGCTCTGGGCTTCTTCCTCCGACTCCGAATCCAAGCGCTGATGCTCGGTGCTTGGCAGAGCGGGTTTTACGGCATCGTCTCAGTTGACATCCCCCATCCCAACACTCAGCTTCTCCTACTTTCTCCCCTTCGCTGCTTGTCCTGGCAAACAACCTCCGCGCCCCCTCAAGCATCTCTAGGGTTAATTCATGCAAATTTGGGGGCTGAGGGGGGGATGGAGGAGGTGAAGATTTGCCCAAAGCCCCTCAGTTTGTTCTCCGCCCGCACTGAGCACTGCAAGGCGGGAGTCACACGATTTGGGGTCGTGTTTGCGACTAAAGCACGACTCCCTCGCTTTGCACCGTTCCTGGCCAGGCTGTGTTCAAGCAGGAGAGCAGCGGGAAGAGGGGGAAAGATGCAGGGATGGGGTGGGGGGGAGAGAAAAAGGCACCAACTTACACTCGGCTCTGCAGTCAGGCATGCGGAGAATGCACAAGCAGCCGCTCTGCTCCCGCCGCTGCCGGCACCTCTCACCTACAGCCCCCCAAACTCGTACCCCGGAGTCAACCTCCGAAGGCAGCTCAGCTTCTCCATGAATATTCATAAGATTAATATGAGCGTCTTCCCCCCCCCCCCCCCCCCCCCCCCCGCAGCCCTCCTCCCAAGCAGGAGACCTAGATTTCAACCACTGGGAAATAATCATGTCCCTGGATACACGGTGCTGCTTTGCCATGCGGCTCCAATCCATCCCATGTTCTTGGTGACAGCCTGGATCTGCTCGGGGAGATCCGGGGGCTGGAGAAACACCCTGCAGCTCTGGGGAAGGAGATGGGGCAGGATTGGACTTGCTGGAGCTGCCCTTGGCTGGAGTGAGGATGTGAAAAGCAATAATTTTATATCACTTTGCATTTACTGAGGTCCCTTCATGAGGAGACTTCCCTCATCCCAAAGGAAGGAGATGGCCAAGCTCCTACCAACATATAAGACCTATGGATCAACCCCTGCCTTCAGGCACGAGGTTTGGACCACTCTGCCATCCCCCCATGCCCCACAAGGAGCACCAAGGAAGCAACAAGTCCCACAAGGCTCCTGGCACCCAAGGCACAAGTGCTGAAGGAGGCGATGGGAAATATTTCTATTCCCATATACAGCAGATTTGCATGGAGTTACCAGAGCCAACATCGATCTCGCCAGGGACACCCCAAGGTGGGATGGAGGCCCTGGAACACCCTGACACCTGAGAAAATCAGTGCTCAGTGTGGTGCCCAGTCATCCAGGGGCATGTGGGGACATGGTAGGGATAAATCACAGTATTTCAACTCCCTGAGGTGCCTGGAGCAGGGGGTGGCACAGACAGACAGCAGGTCCAGCACTGGGGGATTTTGCTCCTCCCAACACCCCTCTTCACCTTGAAACAAAAGTGGTATTTTCCCAAGCCCCAGCCAGATCTCAATATTGAAAATTAATGTCTAACCCTACAGGAAAACTGGGAATCCTTCACGACCAGCCCTTGCACTGTGAGTTTCCTTCCCATCCAGCTGGGCAGGAGGCTACCCTGGCCAAGGGTTTTTCATGTCAGCTGCACCATTTTAGCCTTTTCTGGAGGCAGATCTGCCGTGGCAGGGTGGGTTGAATGCAGAAAATGATTTGCCCGAGGCTGATCCTTATGCAATATGTAGAAACTGAGGCTGGGCATGGAACAATTCAAGTGGAGCTGAATTTCCAACGTGCTCCTCCTGCTGCCACCTTGTGAAGGTTCTGCAGAACCAGGGGGTTTGTCATCCAAACAGCACCAGCGCCCTGCAAAGAGCCAAACTCCTGTCTCCAGCAAATCAGGGGAATTTCTCTGAATTGAGTGATGCTCTCTCCTGATTTACTACCCTAATTGTGAGCTATTATTATCGTCTGTGTGTCTGCACCCGCCTCCCTCAGCCGTGCTGACAGCTCCAGACGGATCCCAGCCTCTCGGAGAACCAGAAGAGCTGAGCTCTGCACCCACTTGGCTGTTTCACAAGGATTTAACAAGATGACGCCTTTCCTCAGTGTTATTAAATAATAATTTCCTCCTGAATTATTTCTCTCATTCAATGGATTTTATAGACACCCAAACTGGAATTCGTACCCCGTCTGTGTGTGGTGCTGGGAAAAGCGCTTGGTGGGAGGATGTTCCAGGAACCAGGAGATCCTGTGTCCAGGGTGATCTCTCCTTTTTTCCTTCATTCCCAGGGATGCCCCCAAGGGCTGTTCCAACCCTCTGTGGGTTTGCCACACAAATAGCAAAAAATAACAAAACACAAATAGCAAAAAATATGCTTTCCACCCCTTTCCCCCCCTGTATCCTGCTGGCAGTGGGTCTGGGAGATGCTCCAAGAAGTGGTGCTGTGGGGGAGGGATGAAAGCCACAGGGCAAGGTTATCCCCAGGCCTGGCCTCATCCAGAACAGCTGAATTCAAGTCCCAGGGTCACTGGAATGCCCAACCCACACCCAGCTCCACTGCTCAGGGCACCCAGGGTGGGCACCTGCATATATCAAGCCAGGGAAGGGGTGGGACAATCTCTCCAAAGAGGACAGAACCTGTGCCACCACCTTCACACCTCCTACACAGCCTCAGACAATGGTGGTGTCTCTGTGGTGTCCCTCCTGGGGACCCTGTCCCACCTCCTGCAAAGCCAGAGGGACTTTGAGGGCTGGAGCCATTCTGGGAAGGGGATCCAAGCTGGACCAAGCAGTGCCCAGCTGAGGGGTCGGGCAGGGCAGAGCACTGAGCCCCATCTCCATCTGAGCCACGGTTTTCCAGCTGAAGGTGTTGACATAACTGGGCCTTGTGTCACTTCAGGAGCTGTGAAAGCTGTGAGTGAGTTCCCAGGACTGTGATTCACTCTCCAGGGAAAGCATCCGACCTCCCACCCGCTGCTGACGTCAGGGGATGGAGCTCCTGGACCCTCAGCACCTCCTCACCGCCCTCCGTGGGTGGTGGCAAGAGGAGGGGATGCCAGGAGACATCTAAAAATGTCACAGGAACACGGTGACACGGAGCCACAGAGCCAGCTCTGCCTGCCATGGCAGGTGCTGCTGGTGAATCCCAAATTACCCTGGTGAGATGGGTCAGAGCGGCTTCCCCGATCCTGGGAGATGGGAAAAGGGTCGGGCTTTGCCTGGAGTGATGTGGGAAAGGAGGAGCAGAGCAAAAAGAGATGCTGGGCAGGGCTCCTTGTCCCTGGGAGAACCTCCTGGACCCCAGGAGAGTCTCCTGGATCCTGGGAGAATCTCCTGGTTTCTGAAGAGATCTCTTGGACCCTGGGAGATCCTCCTGGGTCCTCTGTGTTCTCCTGGTCCCTAGAAAAACAGCAAAAATCACCTCTCTGCAAAGGTAACATTAAACACATCCCTCTGTAATTCTCCAAGGCATTTCTCCCCCTTCCTCCAGATGAGAGGGGCTTTTCTCACTCCAGGGGTTGGTGCTCACTGAGGAACAGGGAAATGGGGCCAAAAGTTGAAACCTGCTGGTTGTTGAGAGTAGGGAAGAAAAGACTGAGGGGAAATGGAAGAAACCTGCAGGGGAGATGGCACTGCTGGAAATGGCCAAAACCTCGGCTGGAGATGAGCAGCATCTGCAGACAAGTTTCCTTTGCCTGGGGGGAGCTGTAGGTGACCTCAGGGTCCCCTCTGCACTGTGCTGGTGGGACACAGCTCCCTCCAGCCTTCAGGCCTGGGACTGGCTCCCCATGCAGGTGATGGCCAGGGTGGAAACACCTCCCTCACAGCACAGATGGGATGAGCAGCCCTGCAGACACTGTTTTTAGAGCCTGTGGGTCTCAGCCTGAATGTCTGGTGGTGCTGGGAGGGGGCCAAGAGCTGCTGAAGGTCAGATCTGAGCCACAGAGTGGGATGAGATGTTCCCATCACCCCAAACTTTCATCCCTCCCCAGGGAGCTGCAGGACTGCAAACAAGCCAGGAGGAAAAGTGCTTTGAGAGGATGATTTCCCTCTTCTCCTCCTCCCACACAGAGCTGCTGCAGGGAGGAGAAGCCAAGGGCTCAGGCTGGGAGTGCCTTCCCCAGGGCCTGGGCATGGTGGCACTGTGGACATGGTGGCACTAGGGCAGTGTCAGACACGAGATGGCCCTGAGTGGGATGGGCACAGAGCTGGCCAAACTCCTGGGCTCTTACAGGACATGCTGGCCCCATGGCATACCAGATGGGGAGCTGTGCTAAATCATGGAATCAGAGAATGGTTTGGGTTGGATGGGACCTTAAAGCCCATCCACTTCCACCCCTGCCATGGCAGGGACACCTTCCACTGTCCCAGAGTGCTCCAAGCCCCATCCAGCCTGGCCTTGGGCACTGCCAGGGATGGAGCAGCCACAGCTGCTCTGGAAACCTGTGCCAGGGGCTCCCCACCCTCACAGGGAGGAATTTCTTCCTTGTATCAAATCTAAATCAAGCCCTTTTAGTTGAAATCCTGGGTTATGCCCAACCTGGGCTGTGCCAGATTCTGAGCCGTGCCAAGCCATGAGCTGTGCCAAGCTGTGAGCCACACCCAGCCAAATTGTGGATGGGGCCAGTTTGGGAGCTGTGCCAAATTCCTCTGCCTGCCTCAATGTCTCCAGAAGCCCCCAGCTGCCCTCACCCTGTGGCCAAGCCCTCCCATATCTCTGCTGCCCAGCACAGTTCCCTTCCCTGCAGCCTCCCCTGGAAATGGCCGTGCCATGGTAGAAAATTCCTGGAAGAGCCAGGATTTGATGTTCATTTCCAAAGCATTTGGAGGACACTCATTATTTATTGTCTCTGCCCAGCTGCCAGGAGCAGCTGGAGATGCCCCATAGTGGTGACACCGACCTGGCTCAGGGAAGGTGTCCCCAGCAGCTCTGGGTCACTGCTCTCTCTGGTGACCTGGGCAGGTGACAGATCCAGGGTGCAGGTGGCACAGGGAGGATGCAAAGTGACACTTCCAAGGCTGTGAGGGCAGGCAGTGCCAGAGCCCCATCTGCTCCCACCAGGACCCAGAGCCCCCTGCCCAGAACCCATGGGGAATGCCGCTGGGATCCATGGGGAATGCCACTGACAGGCAGCATCCTCTTCCCTGTCATTCCTCTGCTGTATTTACTATTTCTTCATCTCCCACCCCCTCTTTTGGGAAGAGACAGACTTCCCCGTTTCCATGGAAACACTCCCCCTCTCCCCTCATTTCTTCAAAGAGGTTTTCATCCCTTTCTTTCAAAAAGAGCTATTTTAAGCCACGGCTTCCCCTTCTCCCCCTCCCCACACTCTGCTTCCAGCTCACGTTTTCCCAGACAAGCAGCACCCACCAGGCACCCCTGGGAGCTGTGGAATCACCCCCAGTGCCAGTGACTTGGCTGGGGTGAGAGCAGCTCAGATCCACGGTCCAGATCCTGAGGCTTCCCTTGATTTGTGCTCAAACCCTCTGGGGCTGTGGAATATTGGTATATTAAAAAGTGCTGGTGTTTGAGGGAGCATCCAAAATCCCTTCACTCTCGGAATGACTGTCCCTGCAGCACCCCCTGTGATTCCACAGCCCTGGGAAGCCAGAGGAATATTTCCTTTCCTGCTGTCAGGATAAACCAAGAGGTGACTCTAACACCTGACAGAGCAGGAAATAAAGTCTCTTCCACCCTTCCCAAATATCAACAGGGCAGAAATACCACCCAAATCCTCAGGATGGGGGCTGCTTGTGGACCAGTGTGGTGAAGTGAGGGGCTGGAAATGCAGCACTTGGAGAACAAAATCAAGAATCAATCAATAAATGGAATAACAACAAATGCCCTGGACAAGGTGCTGTTAAGTAAAGGAGAATTCCATAGGGGAAATTATAACCTTGGCTTTCCCATGGATAAAAATGAGAGCAGAGGGAGGGACAAACACCCACTGTAGAAGGATGCCAGGCCTGGTTGGAGTACAAAGGAAGATCCTTTGGATACCACTATCCACTCAAAAGGTGGGAAGTGAAGTATCCAAGACAAGGGCTCCTTAGCAAGGCGTGGTTTGAAGAGCAGGGAAATACCTGTAGGAGCCTGACTCCGAGCTGGAAGAGCTCCTCTGCGGCATCCTGGAAACGTCACAGTTGGATGATCCGAATGCTCTGGCGTGGAAAGAGGGACAGGACACAGGTCATTAAAATCCTGCATGGTGCTGAGGTGCTGAGCAGGGAATGATGAATTGATATTTCTTCATCATGCAGGGAGCAAATGGCTCCCAGGGAAATTCCCAAGCAGGAAATTTCAAGGGGAGGATTTACAGCACAGCTCCGTCGCTGTGCAGGGATGTGCTGCTGGAGCTGCCACAGCCACCAGTCCTCCCAGGGGATGCCCACACTCTGGCAGAGCAAAGCAGGAGCTAAAAGGCAGCAGAGAGCATCCTTTGCACAGCCAGGTTCCTCCAGAGCCTCATTTGAGCTGAATTTCTCTGTGATGAACCCCGGCAGCACCAGGGCTCACTCCAGGGATAGCTTTGAGCACCCAACACTGTGGGACTGCCCCAGGGCCATTTACCCTTTCTAACCTCTGGCCATGCAGCAGGAAACACCCACCCTGGAATCACACCGTGCCCCCAGCAGCCTCTCTTCCCTCTAAAATCTGGCAAATACAGCCCAGCTCTGGACAGAGGAGCTGCTGGCACTTAGCACAGCCTGGCCCTCTGCACGCACCTGATCACCCCAGGAAGGGGCTGGAAACCCAGCAGAGCCCACAGGGGTTCAAGCCAAGGTTCCTCCTGGACTGGGTGTGGGATCATTGCCCTCCACTCACCACTGTGGTGTGGAAGGTGCTTCCCGTGGCTGCTCCAGCATTCCCGGGTGCCAGGCCTGTCCTTTCTGACTGAGCCTGGTTTTGGCTGGTGCCATTTGTGCCCCATCTGCATCTCAGGGTTTGCCACATCTGTTTCTCCCAGATGTTCAAGCACCCCCCAGGTAACCACACATCAACAAGAACCTGCAGCTAGAGACACCACAACCCTTTGGGAGCTGATACAGAGATCAAGGTCACAGCAGAGAATGAAACAGCAAGAGCTGCTAAAACCCACCTGACAGAGCCCCTGAGCCGGCCTAAAATGTGCCCTGCCATCCACAGCAGCCAGGAGTTACTGTGGGACCATCCAGCACAGCCACACTGACAGCATCTGGGAGTTTCTGAGCTGGAGCTGACTTTGCTCACCATGGATCATCATCCCCCAGCAGAGCTGGTGCGCACAGCAAACCTGGAGAGCAGAGAGGTGAAACCAAACAGAGCAGTTCCAGCACTCAGTGCTGCTTTTCCAGGAACTTCTCTGCCCCCATCACAATTCCCGAGGCCAACAGGATCAAGATGTTTTGTAAAGTTTGGGAATTTGAGGTTCTTCATCGCTGCTGAATTCCCCTGGTGTGGTCCTGTCCAGGGTGGCTGTGGGCACACGTGGTGCTGCTCTGCTCCCAGCTCAGCACCTGAAGCCTCCTGCAGGATTTCCTCCTGGATTTCAGTCCCAGAATTGGGATTTGCAAAAATAACCAAGTCACTTTGAATAATGGTCCATGCTCCTGGCTCAGTGACCACTAAAATAAAATCCCCCTGCAGCAGCCTGGGACCTCTGGCCCTGGGACACAGCACAGCAGCACTTGTATGCACAGCTCAAGTCATTTTGTCATGGAATCATCAAGCCATGGAATCTTGGAATGGTTTGGGTGGGGAGAGACCTTAAAGCTCATCATGTTTCACCCTCTGCCATGGGTGAAATCACCTTCCAACAGCCCAGATTTCTCCAGCCTGGCCTTGGGTACTCCCAGGGATGGGGCAGTCACAGCTTCTCTGGGCAACACAGGAGAAACAACTTCAATTTTTTTAAGGCAACCAAAAACCTAAACCAAAACTTTGACACTCTTTGGCCACATTCACTTTTGGGTGAAGCTCACAGATGTGTTTTGAAGCCAAGAACAAAGTTTTCAAACGAGCTTCTGATCTCCTTTTGCAGGATTCCCACCTGGGATCAGAGCGGGTGGGTCAAACCCCTCCTCCTGCATTTGTGTGCCCGAGCACCATCAGTGACATCCCTTCTTGTGACACATCATCAAAATTTTAAGGTTTTGCCTGGAGCTTCCTCAGTCCAGGTGGCTGGGTGGGATGCTGGAAATGTGCAGGTTTTACCTCAGGATTTTATTTCTCTAGCAGGGTAAATTTGATTCCTGTGAATGGCATTAAATTTCAGATTATTTAATCCTGAAAAATGAGTTCACATTAGGGGACACTCCTCAAACCTCGTCCTCACACCATCCCAAGATCTTCTCTTCACCCCCTTCAGTATCAAACACCACACGCTGCGGTTCATCTGTTTTATTGAACTTTGCATATGAAAGAACAGTTTCAAGTTCTAATGAGAAAAAAAAATAAAAAATAAATTCAGCATCAGGTAAAAAAATCACGCAACTGAAAAAAACCCACTTTTTAAAACCGGGAGCTGAACACAAGGCCCACACCATGGTGGAGTCACCAGGACGAGGGGATGCAGCAGCTGGTTTTAGCATCAGACTGGTATAAAAAAAACAAGTTTTAAACAGTTGCAACACAGCTCACTGGCAAAACCAGAATTCAAAACTAACTCAGAGTAACAGGACTACATTAACATCTCCAGTTCAAAATTGCATCGCTCCTGTGGCACTGATTAGTCAAGATTTAGAGACAAGTTCAGATTTACACAGAATTTCCCACTATGTCACTGTTCATAGACCCAGTGCACGTCCCAGGTGAGACAGTCATGGAAACATTTCTGCATTACCACTTGCACATGCGAAGGAAGGAAAGCAAAGTCAAAACTATATCCAGCCATCTCCATCCTGGGAAGATCCCATGAAAATCAGTTGCATAGTAAAGGATGGGAAATTAAGAAACACGAGCTGCTGCGGTGCTGGAGGAGGATGCAAAGCCTCCCTTTTTCCACGTTTTGGGATCTGAGGTGATGAATTAAGAGCCTGTTCTCCTTGCAAGGTGCTAAATTCAGCCATGGAATCCCTGACCTACAGCAGTAAGGGTGATTTTCCTGCAAGACTGAGCACTTGGGAAAACCAAGTCTAATTTCAGTGCACCAATGGCATCACAAGAGACATAGCAGCCAACACAGTTTTCCATTAAAATTCCAATATTTCAGGCACTTCCTGACTACATTTCCACTTAATACCTTTTGATTCACAATTCCAGCTCTATCCATGACTTGTGTGTTGCCAGGCAAATTGTCCTGCTGTGAAATCATCCTCTGGAATAGGAATGATGCATGTAAAACCCAGCAGCAGTGTCTGGCCTTGCAATGGTCAGAGATGTGTTATGGACAACACCAGTCAGAACAATCTCAGGCCATTCCCTTTACAAGTGCACTGGTGACATCACTGTGGAACAAGCAGGAAAAAATGGGAAAAAGAAACATAATTTACCTGTATCAGAGGCTGGTGGAAAATATGGGGATTAGAATGTGTAATTCAATTCACCCAGAGCTGGTACTTGGCTTTAATCTCAGCCTGAGAGACAGACTTCCAGCTGGCTTTGTGCAATGCAGGAGAATGGAGAGCACTCAGGGAAGGAAAAGTCCATCTCAGAAATTCCTTAATTTTAAAAGGATTCAGTAGCAATAACAGCATTTGAACAGCTGGCTCAGAAAACATCTAAGTGTGTGAGGTAATGAAGCCTCCAGCATGCTCGAGGCTGGATTCTGAGATGTCAATCCTGCAGGGGTTTGCCTGTGGAAAGGGGCTGGAGGCTGGGATGGGACTGCAGGAATCACAGAATCACAAATTAATAGAATCCCAGAGTGCTTTGGGCTGGAAGGGACAGCTCATCCTGTTTCCATGGGCAGGGACACCTTCCACTATCCCAGGCTACTCCAAGCTCCATCCAACCTGGCCTTGGACACTGCCAGGGATGGGGCAACCTGTGCCAGGGCCTCAGCAAATCCTGACTTTTCCCCCAAATCCAGCAGGGCAGAGCAGCTTCCCAGTATTCCCTCAATGCCTCCAACAGCCCGTTCCAGCCTCACTGCTAAGCCCTGTCCCTGTGCTGTGTCCCCTGAGCCTTTGTTAGTGTCCTGAAACACTTTTGGAGATCTTTTCCTTTCTAATTTTGCTGCCTTCTTAAAACAGCTTAAAACATGTCATTAAAAGAAGCGGCTTTACGTGACCCCACACCAGCCCAGCTCCCCAGATCCGCTTTTCCTGCCTCTCTGCCAGCACGGAGCCAGCAGCAGAGCTCTCATCACTTTAATTGCACCCTAAAATTAAAAGGGGAAGGGTTGGTGCGTGTTCAGCGTCTAAAGAGCTCCGTCTGAGCACGACAGCTCCGAGCTGCTCCAGCGTCTCCGAGCACGGCTTTGAAGGGCTATGAATAAAGATGAGCAGCCTGCCTTGGGATGATTATGGGAATCAAAGCACGCTATTTTTTGGATCTTCTCTTGATGTCAGCCATCATTAAATCGCTCCCTTTTTTGTTTTTTTAATTGACTGGATACATTTTTAATTTGTCTTCCCTTGCCAAACGCAGCCCTGCACTCCCGCTGCCACGGCTGTCCCGGCACGATGGTTATCTGCAACACGCACCAGGCTGGGCTCAGAGTGGTGACAACACAGATTAATACACTGGACTGACAGTTAGAGACTATCAAACTCTCAATTATTGTGGAAAAGCACATAAACACCCAGCTGGCTCAGCGACCAAGCACGAGGAACCCGAGAGCACGGAGCGACATGGCCAGACCGTACAACACCGAGGAGAGGTGGCATTTGGCAAGATTGTCATCAGTGTGAGATGGCTGGGGGGTGGGGACGGCTTTTCCCACCACTTTAATAATCAAAGTACAGTTTTGAGCCCTAACAGAGAGATGCTGTAACAAGTGGCTACTGAAAACAGACGAGGTATAATTATGTTACACACACACACACATCCCATAAAAAAGCTCTCTGTAACACTGGTGAAAAATAAAAATAACTTTAGTACTGATACATTCTATCCCCCATTTTAAGGGCTACTAGATCATGTTCCAAAAGAAACTAAATATAACACCTTTGGAAGCAGGGCTTCCCAAGATCCAGGTCTGTGCTGCAATCCAGAAAATCAATTCTCCTCCTGTTAATGTGCCCTTACCTGTGCGGGCAGCCTGGGGTCCCCCTCCTTTCATGGGGGCTTTGGCTGTTTGCAGCCCAAACTCATCAGCACGGTGGAAAATGGGTTTGGGGTCAGTCTCTCACCATTTCAGAGCTGCTAGAGCTTTGTTCATTCTCCTTTGCAGGCTCAAGAGCACACTGAGAACCTGTCACGCTGCAGGGAGGCTGCAAACAAATGTGTTTTGCAGCTCCTTAAGGGTTTGGGAGGTGAGATGTCCCAAAAAAGGGCCAGCTCCATCTCCCCCACACTGCCAGCAGCTCCCTCCGCGGCAATGGGGAAGAGCACTTGGGAATTACAGCCCCCACCCCAAACACCGAGCACTTTTCCTGGTCTTTTTAAAGGGGTCGCTAAGGTCTCTGAGATTTTATGGCCCGAGCAATAATTCATTTCAGTGCTGGGGTGAGACAGGCAGGGGACACAGCTCCTCTGTGCGGGGACAGGGGAGGGACACCCGCGGGGGCACAAACGCTGCGGTCCCCGCGCGGAGCGCCCCGGCTGCTGCCACAGCCACGGCGATTTGCCGGAGGAGCAATTTGCTGGAAGATCCCGTGGAGAAGCTCCCTCTCCCCGCCCCCCACCACGGGCTGTCCCCCGGGCAGGGCACGGCCAAACCAAGTTAATGAGAGCCACTGTTCTAATTAGCTCTAATTTGTGCAGGCGGTTTTCGCACCGCATTGATTTCGCACGGCGCGTTGTTTCACCTCCGCGATTCCCCGGCATCCCTGCCGAGCCTTGGCACCCCCTGCTCATCTCCGTGGGCTCAGGGACCTGCTCCGTGTGGTCTTCCAGCAATCCTGGTTCCCGATCCCAATCTCCCTCTGCTGTTAAAGCCGTGGTAAATCCAGGTGCCAGCAGCACCAGCCCTTTCTCCTCCATTTACCCACAGCTTCAGCGTCCATGGGGTTTCTTCCATGCTGGGAATAATTGCAAGAGGAGCAATGTCCTACTGAGAGCCAGATCCATATTTGTTCTTCATTCTCCAACTGATTAAATTGACAAAAACTGCTGGGTTTAACACTTTTGCTTCTTTTCACCCTCTCAGCTCATTCTGCCCAACCTGCACCTGTGCAGAGCCCTGGAGACTTCTGTGTTTGGGCCCCCCAAGCCCTTCTGCCAGGAACAAAGTCTCCACCACCAGAGGTGCACCTGCCGTGGCAGGAGGAGGAATTCCAGCCAAGAAATCATCCGTGTTTAAAAAACAAACAAAATAAACGCGACCTCACCAAAGCTGACGTGTTCCTTGTAAGAATCACGTCATTTCCCAGTGTTAAGGGAATTTCTCAACCCAAATTTCAGCTGATGTTTTTATGCAGGGTTTTCGTTCATCTTCAAAGCTCTTTTGCAAGACAGAAATGTGGTGCAGACAGTTGGCTGCTTTGCCTTGTCTATTCCCGAGTTTTCCCATTTCCAGCCTTCATTGCAGGGGTTGGTTTCAGTGCATCCTCCCTGGGGCTGTGCCTCCAGGCATCCCACGTGTGTCTCCTGTGGGGGTTCTGTGTGAAATGCAGGTAAACAGCTCCACTGGGGGAAGGATCCAGGTTTTGGTGGTTCCCTCTGGAAGAGTGGTCCTTGCTCCACCTTCCAGGTGCCTGGTGGGGACCTACAGGCTGGTCCTTGGACACCAAAGACAATCAGCAGCATCAGCTCAAGGATCTGTTTCACACACAATAATTTTGGTTCCTGCTACCTTCCCTTGAGCAGCCTCTGCTTTAGAGGAAGCTCCAGCTCACTTGATTCTGTCCAGTCTAAATTAACGTTCCCAAACCGTTCTCAGGGAATTATTGCAATGCAGACAAAGAGGTTCCTGTGCTCATCTGAGTCCCTCCAACATTATTTTCACCCTTAAATCCAATGCTGTTCCAAGTTTCACTCTGCTTCTCTGATGGAGGCTGAGCTGAGAGGGTTTCAGTCCCCAGGCTGGGATGGAGGCAGCATGAATAGGAGGCTGGGGAGGGGGAAAAGGGGGAGCCAGAAGCAGGAGAGACCATCAGCCCCTCAGCCATTTGCATTTATCCCTTTGCAGACCATTTATCCCTTTGCAGACCATTTATCCCTTTGCAGACCATTTATCTCGTGGCACCAGGATAACATTGAACTGTGCAGTCCTAGGAAATACAGGGAGGTTCTAGAAAGCCCAGCTTTAAGACCTTCCCTGCCCAGTATGGGCAACCCACAGCTTTAAACCTGCCACCAAAAACCTCAATATGCAAAATGAAACAGCAACGGACAAAGGAGGGATGGAATTCCCAATTATTACAGAATTAGCAAGGCAACACTATAAAATTCCCACAAGGCTGGGGTACTGTGGAAGTGCAGACAAGGCCAGAGAGGCTCCCATGAAAGGAAGCAGAAGCGTGGTCAGCCAATACTTGGGTTTTTAGACCTTTTCTACCCTGGAAATTCAAATTTTCCTTCGTTTTTTGTGGAGTGATCTTGATAGCAAGGCACAACTGTTCGACACCCTTTTCCTCAGCACCAGCAGAGATGTTTCTTTCTAAATAAGGACTTAAAGTAAATCACAGCCTTTGGTACAGCACAGAGCTACTTATAAAGGGCATTTCCAGGAAAGTGAGAAAAATGGAACAGGAACGATTCCCAAAGAGTTGAGAACAGCCCATGGCCTTTGCCAGGGAACAGCGACAGCAATCAAATTTCTCCCCACTCCCTCCCACCCCAAGAAAAACACTTGGACTGAGTTTTAGCAGCTCTGCTTAACATTTCCTTTCTGGTTGCTTCATCTTTCAAAAGATTTTTTAAAAATAATATTAAAAAATACTGAAATAATGTCCAAGTGACTTCCACCTCTCCTCCTCCTTTCTCCTGGCTTTGCTCAGTCCTGTTATATTGCACAAGTCGAAGATAATCTTGCTCCAAAGATGTTCCCTTCTACATAATGCACTTGTTAGAAAACACAGATAAAGTGGGAAATATTCCATATATAAATATATATATGAAATATGGACTGGGTTTAGCTCTGTCAGTCGGGTCCATGGCAGCGTCAGTCACCGTGTTGGGGATATTTGGGATGCTTGGGATGTTTGTCCTTTCCTTGGAGATGTTTTATTTCTCAACACAGTCCTGAAGGCCTTCATTTCAAAACTTCTTCTGTGATCTGTTGGGCAAAGCAAAGAACCACTTTTATGCACAGTCTGCTTTGGAAAACAAGAACAGGTTCATTTTTTTTAAAGTAAAATGGAAGAAAAGTTGCACATTGGTCCCCCCTGACAAATTCCCAACTCTATTTCCCACGAATGAAAAATGAAAATTTTCTAATTAATTTCTTTAATGGACTAGTTGCCACACAGTCTAAAGTGAGCTAAAGATAGGAAAAAGATTCATTAAATATATTCTTGTTATTAACTGTTATCTCACATTAACGGCAAGTTCCAAACTCAGAATAATTAGTGCCAAGTGAGCTTTCCTCATGGTTTTATCTTAATCAAGCTGAGTTTGTTCTGAGCTGATGTAATTCACGAGATATTGAGTAACTGGTTGATTTTATAAATCCAGTCCAGATGATGGGAGGAGCCAGGGCTGATCCCACTCGTAGAGCTTGGACTGTGGAGTGGTCCCACAGAGCACAAACCCAAAATCCCATTTTGATGTGGGGATGGGGATGTCCAGCAAAGGGTCTAAAAAATCTCCCAATTTCTGCAGTGCTAGAATTGCATCCATAGCTCTACACTTAAGAGACTGATTCCTTTTCTAATACAGGGAGATGCTTTGCTCTGTCTTTGAGACATTAAAATTTCTACAAATTTCATGCAACTGTTTTTATCTCTCTCATCTTCCAAAAAAATCCATGTTCTGCCTTTACTTTCACACCGTGGCAACTGGAGCATCCCAGCTGCCCAGGTCAGATTGTCTGAGCCGGGTGCTTCATTAGCAGCTGGTGATGAGGGAGAGGTTGGGAGGAGCCGCAGTCACAGCCCAGAGCCCAGCCTAAGGCACCAGGACCTGCCTGGTCCCAGATCAGCCCCAAAAATCAGCCTGTTTTCCCCAAAGGGAGAGGCAGGATGGAGATATGCCAGGTGGGATCCATGCACTGAGGAGGGGGAGACCCTCTCTCTGGATGCTGCAGGCATCAGGATGTAGGGATGGAGATGTTGCAGAGATGAAGTTGCAGCAATAATGAGGATGTGAGAATGAAGTTGCAGAGATAACAAGGACGCAGGGATGATGAGAATGCAGGGAAGATGTTGCAGGGATAATGGGGATGCAGGGCTGATGATGTTGCAGGGCTGATGATGTTGCAGGGATGATAAGGTTGCAGGGAGAATGATGTTGCAGCTGTGATGAAATTGCAGATGAAGTTACAGGGATGAAGTTGTAGGGATAATGAGGATGCAGGGATGAAGTTGCAGGGTTGATGAGTGTGCATTTGCAGGGATGATGAGGATGTAGGGATGGTGATGTTGCAGGGATGGAGCTGCAGGGATGATGAAGATGTAGCTATGATGAAGTCGCAGGGATAATGTTGCAGGGATAATGAGGATGCACGGAGGATGATGTTGCAGCAATGATGAAATTGCAGAGATGAGGTTGCAGGGGTGATGATGATATGGGGATGCTGAGGGTGCATCTGCAGGGATGATGAGGATGTGGGGATGTAGGAATGGTGCTACAGGGATGCTAAAATCCAGCAGAGAAAGGAAAGAGATGGGAATTCCTGCCAGGAGCAAAGATCCCCTTGTGAGGCAGTGCAGCAGTGGGAAATGAGCTTCCAGAGGGGCTCAGTGCTCTGAGCAAGGATCCCAGCCCAGGCAGTTGTTCAAGCACCAGCTTATCCTGAAGTGCCAGCAGGGCCATTCCTGGGCTTAAAGCTAACAGGGCTTTCTGCTTTATAGGACTGGGCTTGCTGGGGGATTAAACCCCTCCCACCTGCCAGCTGGGAAGGGCTCCAAACTGCCAGGATCCTCAAGGATCACTGGAGCATTACACACTCAATGATTAAATAAATACACAAATTAGACCCAAAGAGAACCTTCAGCCCAGGAAATACCACTAGGCAAGAAGGTGGTGGTGGAGTTGGGACTCTGTAGATGAAGTGATAAGTAATAATTTTTGTTCCCACTGGACAAATAATCCAGTGCTTTGGGGTACCCTGGAGCCTATCCAAGCTGTACCCTTGCCAGTGAAGAAAGAAATGCCAAATCCTCAGCCTAACAATGGTGTTAATTCTCTGGATCCAGTGAGTGGGAGTGAGAAGTCAGGAGCATTCAGGAGCTATCACTGCTCCAGTTCCTGAAGGGATCCGGATGTCTTTCTGTTGTACAGGGGTGAGGAAATCCTCTCCATCCCAAGAGAAATAGAGGCTATTAAAAAGCAGCCATAAAAATTAGATGTTTTTAAATTGGCTGAGCCAAATAACTTCCATCTAAACACTCAGAGCTGGCAAAACAGCTCCTGGGAGTGCAAGTACTGAGCATCTCCTGAGTCCTTCCAGAGGACTGGAAAGCAGCTCCTGTTTGGGACAGTTTTTTAAGGGATTAACAAAGTGACCTGCAAAAACAATAGGTCTGGCCATCTGTCACTGATCCCAAACAATTTGCTGGAATCGCTGAGAGTCTTAATACAGAATTAAAGAGGAAGATTTAATTGATGCCAATCAACACAGATTTTCTGTTAAGAAAACCGTTTTTATCAAATTAACTGGTATCTCTGACTGAGTCCCACACTTGGCTTGTGTAATGGTGCTTGTGTAATGCTCTCCTCCAAGGGAATTGCATGGCTGTTTGGTCAAGAAAACAGAGCAATAAAGTGAAATTCCCAGGAGATGTCCCAAGTGAGGAACCCAGCTGGACCCAGGTCGCTTTCCCCACTCGCTCCTCCTCGGGCTCCAGGTGCTTTCTCAGAGCATCTTGCAACCAGAATGGGAGAGACATCCCTGAAAAATTCCAGTCCTGGGAGAGAAGAGCCCAGGCTTGTTTCTGATGCTGCAAAGAAGATTTCCTGTCTTAATTCCAAGGGATTTAAAGTGTGGAATATCATTCAGGCACCTGCACCCACCAAGGCACAGGCAGAGGTACAGAAGACCTCAAACCTTCAATGCTACATGCAGTTCACAGCAACTCCTTCCTCATCCCTCCTGCAAACTCAAATTCCCAGCAGTCAGGGCCATTTTTAAGCCCAACTTTCTGATGTCTGGTTTCTGACCCAGTGCAACAGTGGGTTAAATTGTGAGGTGACACAGTAGCAGCTCCAAGCAGAGACTATCAGGGAGGGAGAAGAGGGTTCTCAACCCTAAATTCACCAATATTTCAGGAGAAATGGGCCAGAAGGGTGGGAAAGGGAAGGTGCAGAGTGAAGAAAGCACAGGAGGGGAGGATATTGATGGGGAGCTGAAGGCAGAGCTGGCAGCTTGGGAAGCTGTGTGAAACCTCAGGCTTCCCTTCAGCCAAGGGAAATAACTGGGATTACTGGGACACCCAGGGCAGAGTCTGCAGGCTTTTCCAGCTTTAAGGAAGCTGAATCCCATGAAACCTTTGGAGGAGTCCTTGTTTCTTGCCTGGTGTTTCAAAACTGTCTCTTCCTTCCCCAGGGGTTTCATTGCAAACACTTCCTGAAGCTGCTTGGTGCCATTTACAGATGGGGAAACTGAGGCACAGAGGAGCCCAGCTACCCAAATCCAGGGAGCAAATCCCACAGTGCTCACACCCTCCAGCCCTGGGAGTAGGGACACATTTCCCTGGAGTACCAACCCAAACCCCCTGAAGGGCCCAGCATTACCCACCGCCCACTCTGCACACAGCTCCTTCCTTGCACCAAGTCCAAGAGCAAGCTCAGCCCTCTGCAAATGCAGAAAGCACTTTGCAAAGTGTGTGTTCATCCCTTCCATCCTCCATACCAGCCTTTAGCTTCCCGTGGAGCAACACTCCAAGCACAGACCCTGCTGCACAGACCCTGATCCCGCTTCCACCACTGAGCAAACTGTGATAAAACCCCAAAGGATTTTCGTCCTCTATCCACAATCGTGCTTTGGAGGAAGCAAAGCAAAGCAGCTGTGCTGGTCAAGCTCAAAATAAACCTGACTGCACTTTGCAGCCTTGCTGGGGCGGGCACAGGGGGCGACGGGCTCATCTTCCCCACAAGCCACACATCCAACCCCAGCCTGCCCAGCCAGGGTGTTCAGAGAGGCTAAAAATGAAGTGCAACCACTGGAACAAAGCAACAGAGCTCCAAGACGCTCAGAAAAGCAACGGAATCACAAGTCTCAAGGAAATGAATCATTCCTAAACAAACCCAGCAGCGCCTGCTGCCGTCGGCGCGGCTGAGCCGGGGCTCTCACAATGAGTGTGCAGAGCCATCAGGGAAACGGCTGCTCCCGCGCTGAGGAGGGAAGAGCAGTGATCGGGGAGCATTCCAGCTCCTCCTGGCTCCAGTGAGAAGCTGAAGGAGATGGGAGACATGTTCTAATTTATCTGAGCGTGTCTTGGCTCATAAGGAGGAGAAAAGTGACGGTGCCCTGCGGGGATGTTCATGCGGGGAGGTTTCCCTGCCCTGCTGCCGAGCATCCTCAGCACTGAAAATTCAGGCTCTGAGCGGTGATGAGACACAGACAGACCCTGAACCCTGTGGGTGTCAGAGCAGCACGTTGATCGTGGGAGGAAACGCACAGAGAGGCTCACGGGGTTTATGTTTGCACCTGAGTTTTGCCAGAATCGGGGATAGAAGGGCTGCAGCTCTTCCACACACAGGATGGTTTTCAGGAGCACAAACTGGGATTCGCTGAGTGCCAAAGAGCAGGAACCCCGATGCCTTCCCAGCAGGGAGCAGCCAACACGCGGGGACAAACGCCGCTGGGACAGGGACACCATCACCCATCGGCCTGTACCAAGCAGGGCGTGAAAGCTCTCGATTGTATCCCAGGCTCAGCCACAGCGGGGCCAGCAGAATTTTGCCTGGAGCAAGAGCTGGGAGGGGCTGGGAGATGGAGCTGGGGCTGCTCTGCAGGGATCCCCTGGGGCTGAGACCACTCTGCAGGGATCTCCTGGAGCTGAGACCACTCTGCAGGGATCTCCTGGGGCTGGGGCCGCTCTGCAGGGATCTCCTGGGGCTGGGACTGCTCTGCAGGGATCTCCTGGGGCTGGGGCTGCTCTGCAGGGATCCCCTGGGGCTGGGGCCGCTCTGCAGGGATCCCCTGGCAGCGAATGTGTCCCTGCCGGGGGGTGGCTCTTCCCTAGGGCACGGCTGGGACTGGACCCTCCTCCTGGTGCCAGTCTTATTTCTGACCTAAGAAATCCTCACTCACCACCCCCTGAAATGGGTCAAACACACTCCACTGCTGGACAAGTGATTCCCAGCTGGGACGAGGCACCTCAGGGCACCCAAAATATCCCCCAAGTGTCCTCCTCAAAGTGGTGGTGGCCACGGCCCCAGGTCTGTTTCCAAGAAAAAGAAGCACACGGTTCCATCCCTCTGTGCTCGATGCCCACCTCCCACCTCTGGCACGGGGAGAGGGCCGATGCCACCCTGTACCCATCGGGTTTGCCTGGACTCAGCCATGCAAACAGCACCTAGGGAAACACGGAAAGGCACCAACATCCCACCCTTAACACATCCTCCAGCTGAACAGCACCCCCAAAGCCGAGCCACGGGCCCAATCGTGCTGCGGGTGGGACCCAGAGCAGGGAGGGTGCAGGGGAGCAGCACCAGCTCCGTAGGAGTGAGAGTTCCAAGGATATGGCCCTGCCCACAGCACCCTGTAGCCTTCGAATCATCAAATGCTTTGGGTTGGAAGGGACCTTAAAGATAATCTATGACAAAGATCATACAATATCCTGAAATCCCTTATTTCCCTGCTCCCGTATGACTGCCCTTGCACGAGGATGCCGGGGCACTGAGCTCTCCTTCCAGGTACACACAGAACTGACGCTGAAGGGCAGAATAAGGCACAGTTAAACCCTATTTGCCTGTTTGCACTCCCAGGTTTGCAGCTTGCCCAGAGATCGTTTGCTAAAGCATTTAAAAATAGGGAAAACCAAGCCCTGCTTCCCTCCGGCGGCGGTGGAGCCTCCGTGTGCTCGCACCAAGATATGCATATTTTAAAAGCTTGGCAGGAGAGGGCTCCAAACTACACAATTAAACAGATTTTACACACAACGCTCCCCGTACACGACAAGCACTGCCAAACACCCTTTCCTTGTGCTACAACCCTGCAGGAGAGACCCCTTCCGAGCAATGACCCTGGCTCGCTCCTTACATTCTGCCAGGGAAAGCGCTTGTCTGCCCTTTGCCGCTGCTTAATTGCCCAGAAACTAAGGAATAAAAACAAAAACTACTTCTTTTGTCAAGGGATGGAGCAGGAACAATTGCCTGGGAGGAAATTTAACCCTCCTGGAGGAAAGAGATATCTCCAGCCCTTGTCTGTGTCCACACGTGGGGTGGGATGGATACTGCTCTGCTCCAGCCACCCCAGGCACCCGAAGGGCATCTATTGTGCTGGAGAACAACAGAGCCTTTTGAAGGAGATCAGGCCTGAAAACACACAAGAAGGAGAGGGCAAAGAAGCAGGAGAAAAAGGTGATGGTGTCAAAGTACCAAGTGGAGGGGCCAGGGTTGCGGCTGTCCCCCCCCCCCCCCCCACCCCCCGCAGCACCAAGGATGCGTTTAAAGGTGGCATCCAGGGCTGAAACAGGGGAACAGGTCCTAAAATACAGACAGAGGGAAAGGGAAACTGACAGCAGTCTGTGAAAAGAGAAAGGAGGAGGTACAAGGCTCTACAGCACCCAGTGCCCCTGTGTGGGGGTTGGAAGAAGATGCTCTTTAAGGTTGTTTTCAACCCAAACCTTTCTGTGACTCTGTGATAAACTGAAGGCATCCACGGGCGCAGCTCCAGCCTCCCAGGGCTGCATCCCTGGGCTGGGAGCTGCCTCTGCCATCCTCACTCCCATCCTTCAGTGTCACTGTGTCTCTCGGGTGACAGGCACGAAGGACAGGGGCGGGGAGGACATCGCAGTGGAGACTACACTGGAATTACCCAGAGCTGCGGGGACCCTGCTCCCCTGCTCTTGGGGTGCTGGGAAGCATCAGCCAGGAGCTCGTGGTAATGCCCTTTCCTCCATTTAACGTAATAAGCCGAGTCTGGGCGAGCCCTTTGCCTCACACCGATGCTAATCCCCTAATGCTGCTCCTCTAAGCACATTAGGGACAGGCAAACCCAACACAGCCCAGGCTCCTCGGGAACTCCCCAGTGGCTGCTGAAACACTGCCCTGTCCTGGGGCACAGGGCTGGAGAGCAGAGCCATTAAATAACAGCTGGCTGTGGAGAGCCCAGTGTTTCAGGGATGTCTCCAATTCCTGGCACAACAAGTGCAGCAGCCACTTCCAGAGGAGCTGTCAGACCACAGAACAGAAGGCGTTTATCAGAGTCACTGAATGGTGTGGGTTGGAATGGATCTTAAACATCATCCAGTTCCAGCTCCCTGCCATGGGACACCTTCCACGAGAGCAGGTGGCTCAAGTGGCTCAGTTTCTCTCACTGAATGGTCTCTCACTGCCATGAGACAGCAGAGAGGATGCAGAGAGGGCAGAATATCCAAAGCATATTCTCAGTTTTCCACTTCCACACTTTTTGGGGTGTATCCAAGACAGAGCAGCAGTGAATTTTTGTCTTTCAGCGATACCAGTCAGTACTGAAGAGTATTTTTCTGAATGTGAAAAAGGGGAAATTTAGATCAGATATTGGTTGCCCAGAGCAGCTGTGGCTGCCCTGTCCCTGGAAGTGTCCAAGGCCACGTTGGACAGAGCTTGGAGCAACCTGGGATAGTGGAAGGTGTCCCTGCCCATGGCAGGGGTGGGACTGGATGATCCTTAAGGTCTCTTCCCACCCAAAACATTCTGGAATTTTACCAGGGCCAAATTGCCTTTTACCCCAGTGGGTGAAGTGGTTTCCTTGCCACCTCTCCCATAAAACATCTTTTACTATCAATAAAATCCCTTTGAAATTACTCTGCTCCTACAAAAACAATCAGGGACGCGTCAGGAAAACAAACCAACAACCTGCAAGGTCTCTGCTTATTTTAGATGACAGAGAAACTGAAAATTGTTCTGTGCCATTTCCAGAACATGTGTTTCCTACCCTGTGCAGCTGCCACGGGGAAAACACCAACCCAGAACTCATCTGCAAACTCTCCTGAGTGCCATGTTTCCACTGCTCTTAAACTCAGAACCTCCTTTTAGGAATAGGCATGTGGGAAAGCTTTAATAACAATAAAATTTAATAATAATCAAATTTAATAACAATAAAAAGTGAGAGCTTGTAGGCAGAAATGACATTTCAGCCCACTGGCAGCCTGGGGAAAAGGCACACTGAGGTTCCCAGTTATCCCAGACAAGGAATCCCAGTTATCCTGGACAAGGGATCTCAGGTTTGTAATGTCCCATGATGTTCCAGAGCATCTCCCTAATAAATATCATCTCTTGGACCCTCAGCTGATAAAAACTCTGGTAGCTCCAATAAAACCATCACACCCCAACATCCAAGGAGGGGCTCTGATGTTTTCCTTGGGTTTATTGACTGTGGCTAAGGAAGGGTGCTGCAAATCATCTAGATCCTTCTGAGTCTGGGAAAAATCCCAGCTGAACTGCAATTTTGGCATGGCCAGCATCTCTCAGGACAAGGCCCCCTCTCCACAGCCTTGGGAAAGGTGTGACTTGCACACTTCTCTTTGCTGTAGGTATTTAACAGCATACCTGTTCCATGCGCTACCTCGGAGGAATTTGGCTTTTTTTAATGCAAAATCCAACAAAACTGAGCAGAGCTGGAGCCAAAGCTCCTGAGGCCAAGCTGCTTTTGGCCTGTGTCAGTGGCAGGGGCTGGATGGAAGCACTAAACCACTGAAATCACATTTTTAGCACAGAAATGAAGCAATCCAGCTGCAGAGTTTTCCTCCTCCCACAGCACTAAAAAGCAAATACAATCAGAGGAGCTCTAGGATGTGATTTCACTTTATCTAACATGTATACAAATACCTGAGAGCAGCAGGATAAGCTGGAGAATAAAAATAAGCACTGGAAAGCATGGGGTTTGTCCAAAAAAAACCAACACCATGACTCCATTGAACTGTCCCCCGTGCAGAGCTCACCTGATCCCGTCAGATGTCCCATGGCCCCTGGCATACACGTGAAGATGAAGCCGATGATTTGTGATTTTTCCCAGTGGGATTTTTGGTTATTTTTCAATCCTGTTTTTTACTGTCCCCCTTGTTTCACAGAGCTGCCGGGGTTCCCTGGCCAAGCTTCCTGGCAGCTGCTCGGTGCCTGTTCCCACTGGGTTTGGGGTTGTTCTCGGTGGAGCAGGATGAACCTCCATCCCCAGATTTCACTGCCAAGGTGAGGGACAGGTGGATCTGGGGGTGCTTATTGCCCGTGGATGTTTGTTGGGCACACAGGAGGAGCAGTGGGACAGGAACCAGGAAGGGGGTGCAGAGCCACGATGTCCTGTGGGATGGAGGAGCTGGAACCATCTGGAAAGGCTTTTTGCGGGAAGAGCAAGGACCAAGGGGGATGGGAGATGGGATGCCATGACAACCTTTGGGGGTTTCCCAGGAAACCATGGTCACCATGGCAACTGCATCACTCCGGTCGGAATTAGTGACTTCCGCTGGAAGGCGTGTTCGCCACTTTAATCTTCTGGTGATAAGCGGCTGCAGCTCCTCCAAAGGCATTGCAAAATGAGGAGGAAATATCCCTTTGTCTCCAGCTGGGTGGGTTGGAGGCTCCCAGCCATAGCAAGGAGCCCGTCGTGGATCCTGCTCCGTGCCGACATCGCTCCCTGCGCCGGCGGCTCCCGAAAACATTCCAGTCTGCCTGTCTCTCCCTCCTGCTGCACACATCCCTGCTGCATGGCCACAGACTTGACATTGGAGGAAATAATTCCATCAGGTTACAGGGAAGGGAATCCAGAATAGAAAACGAAGGCTTAGGGAATTTTTTTTCTATTTAAATCAGCATTGATTGCACTCGGTCTCTGACCAGATTAGAATTTCATAAATGATCTAGTGGGGAGAAAAAGGGAATCTGGGACGTGCCCGTAATGGCACATCACATGTTTCAATATTAAGCATCATTTAACGATGTGGTAACAGAGACTATCTGCAGAATTAAATGGTTATTTCCTCCCAGCCCCCTCCCAGTACACTCTGCCTCATTTTTCCCTCGTTCCTCCACCCAGTCCGAGTTTGTTAATCCAACAAGTTATTTTATGTGATGGAAGGGAGATTGGCTACACACTGCCCTTAGGGAAAGAGGGGGAAATTCGGGAGCAAAGCAAGAGGTTCCCCAAAAGCCCAAAAAGCAAAGCAGCTCTGCAACACGTTGCAGAACAAACACCTGTTTTGACAGTGAGTGTGGTTTTTCTTCATCTTCCTTCTCTTTACCCTTTAGTTGTCCTCTTCTTCAGAGAATTTTAAATCCTTTTACTTTTGGATCTTTAGAAAGGAAGGATCTAAAAAAATAAAGGTATAAAAACGAGGGCACACACAGGACCGACGATGGTGCATGTTCCACACAACACCGACACACAGTCACTTTGCATTATTATTGGTATTATTATTGGTATTGTTTTACCGCATCCTCAGATTTTGTTGCTGTTCGTTTGGTTTGGGTTTGTTTTAAACATCTGTAAAGATCTTTTTGATGTTCACGCAGTTGGGATTGTTTGTGGTTGTGCAGTTGCCTGCTTTAAAGGCAGCCTGTTTGAATGCACTGTGATTGATCCCCCCTTCCTCAATCACCATGTACTCGGACTTGCTGAGGGTGGAATTGCTGCGAGCCTTCTTCATCTCCTCGCTGGACGAGAGGTGCTGGCAGCTCCCGACATGCATGTACTGGGCTTGTTCCTCACCTTCTGTCTCCCGGTGGTAGAAATAGTTGAAATTGGAGACGATGACGGGCACGGGCAGCGCGATGGTCAGCACCCCCGCGATGGCGCACAGAGACCCCACGATCTTGCCCCCAATGGTGATGGGGTGCATGTCCCCGTAGCCCACGGTGGTCATGGTGACCACGGCCCACCAGAAGGCATCAGGGATGCTACTGAACCCCGAGCTGGGGTCATCGGCTTCCGCGAAGTAAACGGCGCTGGAGAAGAGGATGACGCCGATGAAGAGGAAGAAGATGAGCAAGCCCAGCTCCCTCATGCTGGCCTTGAGGGTCTGCCCCAGGATCTGCAGCCCCTTGGAGTGCCGGGAGAGCTTGAAGATGCGGAAGACCCTGACGAGGCGGATGACTCTGAGGATGGCCAAGGACATGGCTTGCTGGCCATTGCCTTGCCGCTCAGCCAGCTCCGTGCCCAGTGTGATGAAGTAGGGGATGATGGCCACAATGTCAATGATGTTCATGATGTTCTTGGAGAAGGTGGCCTTGCTGGGGCAGGCAAAGAAACGGACCAGCAGCTCAAAGGAGAACCAGATGATGCACAAAGTCTCCACCACAAAGAAAGGGTCGGTGAAGGATGACACCATGGAAGCAGGCGAGGATGAGGAGTTGGTGAAGACATCAGGTGGGAGAGGGCCGCCGCCTGTCCCAAAGGTTCCCCCAGTTCCCTCATAGTCATGGTCATCCCTGAATTCAGGCAGGGTCTCCAGACAGAAGATGACAATAGAGATAAGGATGACCAGGACAGAGACAATGGCAATGCCTCGGGCCGGCCCAGAGCTCTCGGGGTACTCGAAGAGGAGCCACACCTGGCGCTGAAACTCCTTCTCAGGAAGCGGCCGCTGCTCCTCCCGAATGAAACCCTCGTCCTCCCGAAACTTCTCCATGGCCTCCTCCCCCAGCTGGTAGAAGCGGATCTCCTCGGAGAAGATGTCGATGGGGACGTTGACGGGACGCCGGATGCGCCCGCCCGACTGGTAGTAGTAGAGGATGGCGTCGAAGCTGGGACGGTTACGGTCGAAAAAATACTCATTGCGGAGGGGGTCGAAGTAGCGCATCCTCTTCCGGGGGTCCCCCAGCAGCGTCTCGGGGAACTGTGCCAGGGTCTTGAGCTGGGTCTCGAAGCGCAGCCCCGAGATGTTGATCACCACGCGCTCGCAGCACTCGTGCTCCCCAGCGTCCGCGGGCTGCCCGGCGGGCACGGCCGGCGCCGGGGGCTGATCGTAGCGGTCCCCCCCGAGCAGCGCAGGAGGATGCTGAGGCTCCTCCAGCAAAGGGTCTCCGCCGCCGCCGCCTCCCACCACGGTCATGCTGCCTTCCTCCCCTTCTTCGCCCTCTTCCTCCTGCTGCTCGGGGCCCGGCTGGGGGGCGGCGGGGGGCAGCTGCTCGGTGTAGCCCAGGTTGTGGTGGCTGCTGGTCGAGCCGCCCCGCGGCTGCCGGCCGGCGGAGGAGGCGGCCGGAGAGTAGAGCAAGCTCCGGCGCTCGTCCATAAAGGTGTGGGGCGGAAGGGGAAGGGGGGGGAGGGGGGATCCGAGAGGCGGCAGCTGAAGCCTCTTCTTCCTCCTCTTCCTCCTCCTCCGGGCGGAGAGGGAGCAACAGCCGCCCAACTCCTCCAGCGGCTGCCGCTGCTCTGAAGAGCTGAGGCTCTTCTCAAAAAATCCGCCCCCAGCCCTGGCACCGCCTCACTCTGTCACCGCTCCCGGAGACACCCACCAGCCCCCCGGCCCTGCCCCGCAGCCCCCCGCCAGCTGCGGGCACCCCCTCCCGTGCCCCTGCTTGGGGGAGCCCCATCCATCCCCCAGGCAGCGCCGAGGAGCTTCAGCCTCCTCTCGGGAGCATCCTTTGCTGCTCAGCGAGCTGCAAGCAGGAAGAGGGGTTTTTCCTGGAAGAACTGCTGCCTAGAAAGAGTTCTTCTGCCCTTCCCCAGGTGAAATGCAATTTTGACTCTGAATTTTCGCGTTTGCCTGTTGGTTTTCAGCTACGGTTTCACACGGTGGGAGGCTGTGGGCAGTGGAAAGCCGACAGCATGGCCAGACCCAACAGTTGTTTTGAATCAGCGTCTGGGTTAGGCTGGGGATTGTTTTTCTCTGTCTAGGAGAGCATGTGCATGTGTGTGTGTCCATGAGTGTGGGTGCACACGTGTGTGTGTGCGTGTGCTTCCCCCACCAAAATAAACCCAGAAGCAAAGCTGAGCCAGCCCTCTACTAAGGAGGTTCCAGGCTGAACCCAAACCTGCATTTCAGACTTTCCATCAAGAAAGCCAAAACCCTTCTATTTCTTTTTCTTTCTTTCTCTCTTCAATTGGTCTTCTTAAGCAAATATTCAATTGTGAGCAAAAGGGTCTTTTTCAGGCAAAAACCTCCTCTGCAGGAGCCCAGGGCTGGAAAACACCCCATCCCCAGGAGATGTGCATCAGGGACAACCTCTGATCTCTGCACTCCCAGCTCTTCAACAGAGCCCCATTTTTCCAACCCCCTGCAATAACTGAAGCACTTTAATGCCCAGCCACGTGCCAAGGGGGTTTAGGCAATTCAGAGGGCTCCTAGGTTGGGAAAAAGTAATGGAACGGTTTGGGTTGAAAGGGACTTTAAAGCTCATCTCATTCTATGTCCTTGCCATGGGCAGGGACTCCTTGCACTGGACCAAGAGCTCGACCATGAGGGCCAGGGAGAGGAGAGGAGAGGAGAGGAGAGGAGGGAGCCTACGTTCCCTTCCAGAGCCAGATGGGTGGTCCTAACATGATGGAGGTTAAAGCCCCTCCACCATCCCCACTTGAGCTCATCAACCCAGTTATTTTTAACTAGCACAGCCTCCAGAAGGTAGGGGGAACAACAGATGAAAAGATCAAACTTATTTATACTTTAAATCAGAAACAAGCTGTCCAATATACCCAGATCTGGGGAGGGAACAACAATAAATATTGGTGCAAGAGCTGACTTCAGACTCTGAATGGCAGATGAACAGTGAGGATGGAGCCTGGCTGAGCTGAGCCCACCGACCTCTTTGCTGACAGAGGGAAACACCCTCTGCCACCAGAAACCCAGGAGAATTCTTGAGGGAATGAGTCCCAGCAAGGTGTGCCTGGAAAGGTGGATGCTCACCCATGCCCCCACACAAGGAGAGTTGTCTCCAGGCCATGTCACCCCACCCCAGACTTCGACACAAGTCCCTTGTTGCTACCTCCATCCTTGGCTTTAAGCCCCAATTTTGACAGCTCTTTTTCTTGAGGGTGTGGATCTCCTGGGAGGAGGGAGCTGGGAAGTTGCTCCCCCACCATTCCTGCAGCAGTTCATGGTGCTAACCAGCACCATGCTCCCAGTGAGAGCATCTACTCCTCCCTCCCAACCCACAGCATCTCCCAGCCATCCCAAAACCCAGACAAGGCAGGAAGCAAAGCA
Organism: Vidua macroura; assembly: GCF_024509145.1. Lineage (NCBI taxonomy): Eukaryota > Metazoa > Chordata > Aves > Passeriformes > Viduidae > Vidua > Vidua macroura. The sequence goes on from NC_071594.1 coordinate 3,093,606, forward strand.
CCATTAACTCTTGAGCTCCCCTTGTTGACTGTAGGTTGGGAAAAAATCCTGTAAGCAACAGTTCACACACAAGTCTGAGGCTTTATTTTCATGAAAATGAAATAACCATCATCCCTTTACCACATATATGTGTGTGGCGGCTAAAAACTTGTCTGGCTCATCCCTTTTCCCTGCTAGGACTTCTGCCAATAAATCAGTGTTGTCTGGCTTAAGGCAAACAAATGAGGCTGCCTCAAACCATAAACATTTATTGAGGACACAAGGCTCGAGGCACAAGGTGTAACTTCCATAATTGCAATAATTTACTCTGCATCTGTCAGGGGCAAACCCATCAGGAATTACCAAGAGAGCCACAGACCTTTGGGATGCTGCTTGGAAAAGCCTTTCCTTTAAGAGTATCAGGATTAAGCCCGTGCCCCACAGCTGCAGCACAGCAGCAGACATTAACCCTTGAGCTCCGGCAGCTTTGGTCGGGAGTCGCGCTGGGATTTCTCCCGGAGCTGGCGGCCCCAGCACGTCGTGGCCTCCTGGCCCTGTTTACTCCTCCGCTGCTTCCCTGTAATCCTATCAAAGCCAATTAGGCTGTGCCAGGCGAGCAGCAGCGCTGCAGGCGGAGAGCAGCCGAGGGGCAGATCCTCCCCAGCCCTTCCCCTCAGCTCCTGCTTTCCCCTGGCTCTCCAGCCGAGCTTTGGGGCAGCATCGGGGATGCAGCAACAGCATCACCTCCCCCGTGAGCCCCCACCAGCCTCACTCGCCTTCCCTGCAGGGGTTTGCATCCAGGAGCTGCACAAGCCCGGCATTTGACAAGCAGAAACAGAGGTGGTCCTAGGTGAGGCTTCAAAACCTGGAGGTCTGAGCACAAGGGAAGGGGAATAAAAGCCCAGGGGAAGGAACATCTCCCTGGTGTCCAACCTGGCCAAAGCTTTCCCGTAAGCTGGGAGCTCGATGCAGCACCAAACCATCTCTTCCAGGCTGTGATTTGCTGTCTAATGCGAGATGTCCCAGTGTTCCCTCTGCAAATTTCCTTCTGCTTTTTCATCCATCTCTTCTGCTGCATCTGGTCTCAACAAATTTAATTTTGTTCCTAACGGCCATTTAAGAAATCCCCCTGTGCAATGGTCCACAGGCTGCCCTGGAACAACACATGCAGTTTCTATGAGGAAGCAGAGCAAGCACTGCTCTTTTCCTCCCTTAATGGCCTTCTCAGGGCAGATTTCCAAGCAGAGGGCACGAACACCTTCCCTGTTTCCACAGCCAGACCCAGACCACAAGGGGAATTCCCCCAGCATCCCTCCCCTGGGGGACATGGGCTGCAGAAAACACATGGGACTTTCACCCCAGCTCTCAGTTATTCCCAGCCATGGGACTGCCTTGGCATCCTGCTTCCACCTTGAAATTTTCCTTCCTTCTTGATGAATCCCAATGCCTCTCAAGCAGCATTTTGGGGTTGTCCTTCTCCCCCCAGAGCTCCCCTTGGCAGCATCAGCAGCCAGGCAGTGTGTACAGAATCCAGCCCGGCTGTGAGCAGGATCTCACCCACCCTCCCCTCCCTCCCATTTCAATGGGAACTCTGCTTCCATTGATAAATCTGGGACAAATCTGCTCATCTTTACTTTGCAGGATCAGAAACCTCTCAGCGCACACACAGTTACAATAATACCTTAATGCACTGCAGATGCATTGTCTGTCCTCCCACAGCAAAGCCCCAACTGCTCCAGCCAGGCAGTGCAGCTTTAACTCCCTCCAGGTTTCTCCTCTCAGGAACACGAGCCCTCCTGTGCTGCTCAGAATGGACAAACGTCCTCAAGAAAGGATTGAGGTTGTCACTCAGGTCACCAATCACAGACAGGACTGCAGGGACTGCTGGCAGCAAACACAGCTCAGCATCAATCCAAAGTTCTGAGATGAACTTGAAGCAATCACAGAATTGCAGAATCATGGACTTGTTTAGGTTGGACTCCATCTAAGGTGATGGAGTCCAGCTGTCCACCTAACTGCCAAGGCAAGCACTAGACCACGTCCCCAGGTGCCACATCTATGTGTCTTTTAAATCCCTCCAGGGATGGGGACTCCACCACTGCCCTGGCGAGACTCTGATAGTCATATCTTGGGAAAGAAATTTCCCCTAATATCCAACCTGAACCTCACCAGCACAACTTGAGGACATTTCCCCTTGTCCTGACTCTCAGCAAGCAGGGAATAAGTTGAACAATACAACCTCTGGTTCCAGACTGGCCAGTCCTGCCATCCTCACCTTCTTCCTTGTGGAGACAGGAGGCGGGAGCATCCCTGCAGTCTGTGAGCTCACACCATTCCAGAAGAACTGGGATGCTATTCCCAATGTACTCCCAGATGGGGCAATCTCATTCCCAGAAATCAGGGATCCTATCTCATCTCCTCACTGAGCCACAAAAGCATCCAGTGAGGCTTCTCTCTCTGGGGTAAGACAAATTCTCCACCAACGCCGTCCAGGGAGACAGTGGGAAGGATGGGAACTGAATCTTGACTTCCCAGGATGGATTTAGAGCTCTAAGTCTGGAGCACACCATTCCTATTCCTGTCACTGTCTTAGTCAGACTCCAGGTATAGCTCAGCTGTGGAGTGAATCTTTCAATCCCTCCGTGCCTCAGTTTCTCATCTGTACATTGAGGGAGTATTTCTCGCCTCCCACCTGGAGTCTATTTCAATCCTACACCAGAAGCTCTTCACTGCACTCCCAGTTGCAGAGCTGTTCCTCCTTTCTCAGTTGCGAAAGAGGCTGAAATAAGGAAGAGGGAGGAAAATCCAATGCTGCGTAATCCCTGCAGCTTGCTCAGCCCTCGGCACAGGTGGAAAGCATCACTGGGAGCTCCCCAGGGAACACTGGAGATGCCTCTCTCACACAGGACATTTAGCAGCAGGCACAGCAGGACCCCAAACACCCTGGGATCCTCTCCGACTGCTGGACACCTTCAGAGAACAGGCAGGGGAGGGAAGGGAAGTAAAAATTGAACTGATACCCCAAAATAACCGAGCGTGGACAACAGCTATTTTTCATGGGTTGTTTCTCACAAAGCTGAGGATTGAGCAAGAGTATTTCTTGGGAAGTGAAGAACAAGTTCTAGTGGCTAAAAAAGATCAGTCAAATTACTTAGCATCACTGTCATCCATTGGCTTTAATGGAGCTAAATCCCATCCAACCTTTGGGGATACAGGGGTTACAGATCGGGATGGAGTTAGACTTATTTCAATATCCTAAAAATGTGATTAACAGGGTGGGATTATGATGGCCAAACAATGTTAATGCAAATTCCACTGGAATGAAGATCACATTCCAAGGCCTCCACAATGACAGCAAAACGATACCCAACGACTCCTGTTGCAGGGCATTATTTGGTCATTAAGGTCTAAGATTACATTGACAAAGCAATTTAACCACAAATCCTGGGAGACAACAGTGTTTTCATTACCAGTGTCCACAGCAGGGGAAGATGAGCTGCATTTCAGAGAGGGGAGCAGGAAAATCAGGGACACTTCAGAGACTCAAGGTGATGCTGGAAGAACACTGGTGCTGAGCCAGATGCAGACTCAGCATAAAGATGTGAAAACCCCAATTTCTGGCAGTAAAAAGCATCATGTGGGCCAGGGGGTAATGTTTGTCCCCTGAATCATTTATTCCATGGATGTCACTTGTGGTTGTGATTGGTGACAGTCACTCAGTGAGGTGACACAAGCCCTCAGCAGAGCAATGCCATCCCACAGCAGGGAAAGCTCTTGGTGTGAGCCCCTACAACCAAAACCAGCAACTGATCTCCTCTAAATGAATGTGGTTGGAAAAATTTTCACTAAAATATGGGCTCGGTCTCTTTCCAACAGTATTTTAAGCTGAATTTTCAGAGGATGTTCAAGACATTCTGGGTGATTTGGTGCCTAACTCCAGCTGCACAAACAACTCTGTTTTTAAGGGAAAAGGTTTTGCCTTCCATAGAAAACCCAGGGAATCTGTAAGTCACCGCTGTGCCACAAAGCATTCCTTGTGCAGTCTCAAAAGTTTATTTTTGAAACACACTCTCTGCACCTTTTCCCTGCTCTTTAGCCAGTTTTATTCAGAAAAATAAATTGCATCAGAGAAATGAAGCAATTTTTCCTGTGTTGGGCAGCTGGGCTGGAGCCAGCCTCAACCCTCCTCTGCCTGGCACCAAGGCATCAGAGCCCTGAGCAATGAGATCCGTGGGAGCTGGGCGAGGAGGAGACCTTTGGAGGGCAGGGAGCTGTCTCAGCTGAGCACAGATCCCGGTGACAGCCGCGGGGCCGCCTGGCAGCCGTCAAGGACCTTCAAACCGCGTTTTGTCTCTCAGATTTTTCCGCCTTTCCGCAATCCTCCCAATTTTTCTGTGACTTTTCGTTTGCTCGTTCAGTGAACATCGTGTTACAAAGGAGTGAGATGGAATCTGAGGCTGCAGGAGTTTGACTGACACAGCCCAGGAGCAAATAATGAGGGATGAGGCATTGCCATCATGGTGTATTCCAGCAGGACACTTGGTCTTTCGGTCAGGTGTTGGTGGAGAAGAGCCATCATTTATTGAATTATAGAATCCCAGAGTGGTTTGGGTGGGAAGGAACCTTAAATCCCATCCCATTCCACCCCCCTGCCATGGGCAGGGACACCTGCCACTATCCCAAGTTGCTCCAAGCACCATCCAACCTGGCCTGGATGGGGCAGCCACAGCTTCCCTGGGCAACCTGTGCATCAACACCTTGAGCCTGGGGACAAACCAGCCCTTGGAGAGCAAGGCTTGTTCTCCAGAGCATCCCAGATCTCAAAGGATGAACAGGGTTGGGCAGCCCAACCCAGCTATGGGTACCCCCAGCCCCCCTGCAACTATGAAACCCAAAAAAATAAACTGAGGGACCTCTGCCTTCACCAAAATCACACACCAGGTTTTGCACAATGTGAAATTGCTAGTGGTTAAAGCAGGAAACACACAGGGACAGGAAACCGAGAAGGGAAAGAAAACCCTCTTTTGTAGTTCACATTTTTATTCCTTCTAACACACACAGGAGCAAAGTCACTGTGGTAGAATTACCCTGAAGCCATCAGACTTCCTTTAGAGTTTGATGAAATCATGGAAAGAAACAGAGTGACTCTGCCTGGCTGCAATGAGAGAGCCACAACAGAGACCAGGATGCTCCTGAGGGCTGGATCCCCCAGCAACTCTGTCCTTGGGCTTTTGGTCTCAAAGGAAGCAACTAAACAGAAAATGAAAACCTGCACAGGTCACCAAGCCAAACACATTAGTGCAGCCCCAGCTTCCTGGCCTCTGTTCATTAGTTAATGCTTGGGCAGTGATTTGAGAGAAAAAAACCACACCCTGAATACAGGTCTAATATGTCATCATTCCCCTTCCAGCTGGAAATCCAGAGGAAATTCTCTTCTGCCTCAGGATCCTTCTGTCTGTCCTCCCCATCTTCACGGCCAGTTTAACCCTCGATCACCAGTGCTGGGAACTGGTTTGTTATAAAAACCCCTCCCTCAGCTGTAAGGTTGTTATTGAAGGGTCATTTTCTGCAGGCAAGATGAATTTATTTGCAAACAGAGGTGGAGATTTTAGCTTTAGCTGTAACATCTGGATGCTGGTAGAGCTGCAGAGCCTGCAGGTAAAGCTGGAGCTCCCAAATGCTCCCCACCCATTGGCAGAGTGGCAGAGGCTTCATTTCTAGCTGGAAAAACCAAACCAGAAAAAAATTGGAGCAAAGGAATTTGTCTGCAAAGGGCTCAGAGACCCAAGCTCCGCAGCTCAACCCTGTGATTTATTTTTAATCAGATTTCTTGCTTGTCAGCTGCAGCACTTCTGGGGAAAACCCCTGAAGCTCCACTCAGAAAGCTCCTGTTTGCAAAGCTGAAAATGGGGTGAGGGGGAGCAGACGAGTAATTTTTTGCTTTTTTAATCATCCTGTTGGGACTGGGGTGATGGGTGGCAGTCCAGACAGGAGGTGACCCATGGGTGCCACAGGTTAGTTTCTCTTTGCTGACCCACGTCCTTTCCAACAAGAGCTAGCAATAATAAACTAATTCTGAAACAACTACCACAAGATTCTCTCAAATGACTTTTCTTACACAATCTCCAAAATTACCATGTTCCTTTTTTCCCTTTTCTCTAAATGACAATATAATCAATTTGGGGGTGGGGTTTTTTGGGGGGCGGAATGGAGGATTTCTGCAGCCTGCCTTTTGGTTTTGCTTTGATATATTTGGAAAAACATGTCCTGGCTGGGCTTGGGGGCACCGGAAAGGCTGATCCGCTCTGTCACCTGTGACAGTCACCCCAGCAACAGCTCGGCTGCCAGCAGAGGCAGGAGAGGATGCTGACTCACTGCCTGCCTCGCTTGTGCAGCTCACCCTTCACAGAAGTCTTGCTCTTCGTTTTCCTTTCACTCCTGCCCTTAAAAAATGAATTAAGAAACCTTAATTACAAATGGACACACAAGAAAAAAGAAGTAGCAGCCACTATCAAAGAGAAGTGTTGTTCCACTACGAAAATCATTTGGGTTCCAAAGGCAGTGCCCACTGTTAATTCACTGGTGTCATTGCACACAGAAATTGCTCTGAGATTGAAGGTTTGCTGCAAATATAAATCATTGAACAGTTAACAGCCTGGAGGCAGCAAGGGAGGGAGGAAACTGTAGGGGCCTTCTTAAAACAGGAACTGTCCCCAAAACAACCAAGTCTCCTCTTCCCTTTAACCCTGTTTCTGTCTGCTGCTTGCTTTCCTTTTCAGTGTAAATCTGGTGATTTCTCTGCTGCTTTGTTCCCCTTCTTCTCTTGGGGAAGCACAAAATGAGATCCAGAACAGCCTAGAGAAGAGAAAGTCACTTGACTTTGCCTTTTTCTCACAGCTTTTCCTCCTGGTAAAGTCATTTTGGCCAGTGAGTAATGGGAGCAGAGTGGAGGCAGAGGATGGAGATGCTGGTGGGAGCAGGACCAGGGGTGGCTGGGAGAGGGGATGTCATGGAAGTCCCCACCAGGACATGCTTCTGCAGCTTCCCTCTGGCCAGCAAAGCTCTGTGACACCCCTCCTAATCTCAACAGGGAAATGCTTTTTTAATTGCCAGGATTTATTTCTGCATTTGACTCCTCCATATGGTCCCTCCTGAGGAGCATCCAGGTACCCCAGACACATGGTAATGCTGCCCTTGCCAGATGTGGCAAGTGTGGGCTGGGTTCCCTCTGTACTGCCCCCACCTCCTGTCACCTGGCAGGGATGGGAGACTTTCTCTTTCACTCAGAGGGTGAATTCCCAGCCCTCATGCAGCACAGAGCCAGAGAAAACCCTGCACAAGATATTATCATTGTTAATATCTTCCAAACCCTCCGGAGGTGCCTGAAGATGCCAGGGAGGGGGAGAAGCAGAGGATGAGTTGTGACTCACAGCTGGGAAATGCACGAGGGTGGCAGAGCCTGTTAGAGAAAATCAACCCAAAAATCCCTTCTTGCTCAACAGTTGTCATAAGCCAGAATTCAACAGGGAAACCCTGCTAAATCCTCCTGCTCCTGCAACACACAGCACCACCCTGGGCACTGTGGGAATGGAACGGTGCCAGAGCCCAGGGCACAGGGATAATGGAGGGCTGGGGATATGCTGGGGTACTGAGGAAGATCTGCTGGCCAGAGGGACCCTACACACACCCTACACACACCTTTCTTCCCAATTCACCCCCTTTCAGGTGACAATCACCACCTGTAGACACCCCTCCCTGGGAGCCCCTGTGCCAAAAGACCAAGTGCCACCATTCCCAGCAAGGAACCCGCCTGTCATCCCAGACTCACTGAGGTTTGTCTTGTCCCCAGCCCAGAGCACTGAGTGCCACATCCAGGCATTCCTTGGGCACCTCCAGGGATGGCAACTCCAAACCTCCCTGGGCAGCCCCTGCCAAGGCCCAAGCACCCTTTCCATGGAGAAATTCCTGCTGATGTCCAGCCTGACTCCTGTCTGAGGCCATTCCCTCTCCTCCTGTCCCTGTTCCCTGGGAGCAGAGCCCGACACCCCCAGCTGTCCCCTCCTGTTGTGCAGGAGTTGTGCAGAGCCAGAAATTCCCCCTGAGCCTGCTTTGCTCCAGGCTGAGCCCTTTCCCAGCTCCCTCAGCCTCTCCTGGTGCTGCAGCCCCTTCCCCAGCCCTGTTCCCTTCCCTGGACACGCTCCAGCCCCTCAATGTCCTTCTTGTCACGAGAAACCAAAACTGACCCAGGACTGGAGGTGAGGCCTCAGCAGTGCCAAGAACAGAGGGACAATCACTGCCCTGGGCCTGCTGGACACACTGCTCCTGATCCAAGGCAGGTGCCTTCAGCCTTGTTGCATTTTATTAGAAATGAATGTGCACCAGTGATGTTCTTTAGTATCACAGAATCCCAGAATCACTGAGGTTGGAAAAAACCTGCAAGGTCAACAACTCCAACCTGTGCCTGATCTCCACCTTATCACCCAGCCCAGAGGACTGAGTGCCACATGCAGTCATTTCTTGTTCACCTCCAGGGATGGGGACTCCACTAGCTCCCTGGGCAGCCCCTTCCAATGCCCAAACACCCTTTCCATGAAGAAATTTCTCCTGATGTCCAGCCTGAACCTTCCTTGGCACAGCTTGAGGCTGTGTGCTCTCATCCTGTTGCTCATTGCCTGGAAGAAGCTGCCAACTCCCACCTTGCTACAACCTCCTTTCAGGTGGAGAAATCATCTCCTTTCAGGTTGAGATGCTGCTGGCAGATCCACCTCCTGCTCCTTCTCCTGGCATGAGGAATGACTCAGAGAATGTGTTTTTCACCCGCCGCCTGCTGCACAGGGCTGCAGCTGTACCTGCCTGTGCCCATCTGCTGGCCTTCCACAGGAGCTTTGAATAGCTCTGCCATGGCAGAAAAGAGGGTGAGAAGTGTCTCTAGAACTGGAAATGCCTTTTAATGAGGATGATTCACGGTAGCTCCCAGCCCTGGTGTCAGCCCCAGCACTGACATTTCATCACCAGGAGCTCGGCAGAAAAGATTCCAGCTGCTGGAGTCTGCAGCATGGAGGAGACAGGGAACTGGGACCTGAGGCCGATGTCTGCCCATCTGAATCCAAAACAAAGAGGTATTGGGTGGGTTGACCCCCAAAGTTTGCAGGAATAGCCCAAAATTGATGTGAGCAATAATGCAACCACCTCCTCCACCCGCCCAACTCAAGGACAGGGATAAAGCTGCAGAGCGGGGACAGGAGATGTCCTGGACCTGGATTTTGGAGGCTGCTTCACCGTTTAAAGATACCTGAACTGCAAATCAGGGTAGGGAAAAGCCAAGAGGCTCGACCCAGGTTGCCCAGAGCAGCTGTGGCTGCCCCATGCCTGGCAGTGTCCAAGGCCAGGTTGACAGGGCTTGGAGCACCTTGGAAGGTGTCCCTGCTCATGGCAGGGGTGGGATGAGATGGGCTCTAAGGTCCCTTCCAGCCCAACCCATTCCATGATTCCATGAGTCGTGCCCACGTCTGGTCCAGCCCATCATTCCTTAGCCCAGGAAACAGATTCTTTCAACAGTCCATGAAACCATTCTTGACTCCATGAAACAGATAACGGGGACTATTTCCCAAGGTGATGCAGAAAATTTGGGGGGAAAAGGACTAAACCACATGTTCCCTCATCCCTGTCACCAAGGCCCTGCAATGCCCTGTGGTGCCTCAGTCTCCCCATCTGTTTTTAAAAGGGTTGTAGTTATTGACATTCCTTCCTGGAGTACCCCGAAATCTAGGAAAGACGCGATTAGGGGTGGCAATTATAATTATTCACACTCTCCTAATGGATCTTTACAGCCCATCAGGGCTGTGTCTGGATTCTAACGTTTGTTAGAAAGAGATAAAAGCTTTCTTCGCTGATGGTGTGAAGACTTTCAGGCTCTCTTTGATGTGCTGTGGCTTAATAGCCACTTCGTTTGATTAATTTTCATTTCTGCCGTCGGTCTTTAAGAGCTGCCACACAGACTTTGTGAATGGATTGGAGGAGACGGAGCAGCGATTCCCCCCCGCCCCGAGCTGCTCCCATTTTCATTAATACCAATCCCTGCAGGGCGAACTCCCAGCCCGGCGCTCGTGTGCGAGGCAGCCGAAAATAGCAGCGTTTATAATAACAATAAATAACGGGGCAGGCGCTCGGAACCATGAAATGCCTCCGACGGATCTGGGGCGGGAGGGGTTGGGGTGTGGATGTGTGCGGGAAGGTCCCAAAACACAAGTGACAGCAATAATCGAGGCTTTTGTCAGGGTGTGAGTGCTCACAATAATTGAATCGCTGCCTTGTTAAATACGGACCGATTTAGACCCTCACTGTGTGTTTGGCAAGTACTTGGCATAACGAATCAATTGAAAACGGCACATGAGACTCAAGTAATTCATAACGAAACTCCAAATCAAGATTACAAGGCAAGACTAAGCCTCCTCAGCAGAAATTACCGAGATGGAGATGAGCGGAGGGTGGGAGGAAACTGGAGGAAGCCTCAGCCACTGTCCCCCACATGGCTTTGGGTCCAGCATTTCCCTCTCCTGGGGGCTCTGCACCCCAGAATTGCACACGTGACGTTCCTATTTCAATAAGTATTTTGCTGTCCTTTCACAGCCGAGGGAGGTGAGGTCTGGTCTGTGATCACTGCTGGGTGTCCCTGGCTCTATCACATCTTCATCTTTCTACTGACAAAACAGCCCCAAAGTCATCCAGCTCTTCTCTTCAGTACTCCCATAAAAGCCCCTGTTCCACACGGCCTAGGAGCTCTGTCATCCCCCTCTGCTGATCCCAAATATTTCCCCACCCCTCAAAAATGAAAAATCACAGTTTCTACTGTGTGAAAAATCACAGTTTCTACTGTTCTACTGCTTACAACAGTGAGATGGGGAAGAGGTATTGAGGAGTCATGTGGGAGGGACCAGGTACCCACAGCACGACTGGGGTGTAAATGAAGCCCAGAAAGGCTTCAAAACATCCCAAAATCATAAATCCATCAGAAAGGACGGGGAAGTAGTCTAAGAGACTTGGAGCAGGGCACAGCCTGGCATAAACTGTGCTCAAGCCTGGCTTTACGTGCCTGAGGCAGACAAGGAATGAACCAGCATATTCTCAGAGCATCCGTCTGCTCAGGATTTACCTCTGTGCATTTTAGGAATTATCCAGCTGGGATTAAAAAAGCCTCCCACCCCTTATTATTTAAATACAGGTTTTCAGGCTAACAGGAAAAAAAATAGAAAGAAAGAAAGAGAGAGAGAGAGAGAGACAAGGCTTTGCTCAAGTAGAGCTGAATAATTAGGGATGACTAATTCAATGTCCTGTGGGAAAGCACAGAGGAGACTCTTACAGGATGCAGGCCCTGGCTGATAAAACCTGCTGCCTCTACAGGATGGGTCACCTGGGGTTTCTGGGACACTGCTGCCTCGAGCTGACAGCCTCATCTTCTGAGGTCCAAGCAGGCTGCTCTGCTCCCAGCCCTGAGGAGCTGCTGAGCCCAGGGGACTGTGCTGGGCTGGCTCTGCCATTCGCTCCTGCTCCTCTGGAGAGGTCCCAGACAAGCAGAATAATGGAAGCACCCCAGGATGGGTTGGGCTGGAAGGGATCTCAAAGCTCATCCATCCTACTCCCAGTCACAGGCAGGGACACCTTCCACTGTCCCAGGTTGCTCCAAGCCCCATCTAAACTGGAAATACACACCAGAGCCAAGTGGGTGCTGGGAGCACTGGGAACTCCAGCTTGGCTGAGACACTTGAGTTACTCAGGCTCATCCCAAAAGCTCATCCCAGCAGATTTGCACCCAAGTGATGCTCCCTGCAGTAATTCCTGGTTAGAGGAATTAGAGCTGCTGTTACAGGGTGACAAAAGGATGTTGCTAAGCTCTTGAAAGGCAAGTGCAATCCTTAATCTGTATTATAATGTAAATCAGACTATGAAAAATATTTGGGATCCTCTGATATTCCCACTGCTGCTGAAGCTGCTACCCAGTGCAGGTATTACGGATGTGCAGCAGCAGCTTCCATAATTTTCTTTAAAGATCTCAGAAAAAAAATTAAGAGCTTTGTGAGTCCAGAGCATTCAATGCAAGAGATTGAAAAGAACAGCATCACATCCACTGTCATTGTGAAATAATTTTGGCAGAAAGGCATTTCTGGAGGGATGTTGTGCACAGGAACACTTAAAACAGCCAAGAATTGTACAGAAATATCATGTTGTGATAAATCAATACTTATTGCATTAAGTTTCATTAGACATATATTTTTTTTTAATTAACGCTGAAGTTCTTAGAGGTTCAGGATTTATTCTGCAAAGTGCAGGGGTGAAGTTACAAGATCCTTTACAAAGTTATTTTGCTTGTTTTCCAACATAAACACCTAAATATCCCCTGCTCAGTATTGTATCAACAGTGCCATGGCCTATACAGGTGTTGTTTTGAACAATATAAAATTTTGGTGGGATGGGGTGTCCCTGAAGTCACAGCAACCTCCCCAAATTTTGGCAAAATTAAGGCTCTCCTGCCCAGATCCTGCTTACATCTCCCAGCTGGATCCATAAGGTTCTGTACATCAAATATGCACAATCAGCTCTTTCCTGTCTTCATATTTTCCCCAAAAGATTCTTTTTTTGCTGAAAACACGTTGCTACATTTCTGTGCTCAAGGCAGGCTTTTTCTGCTTCTTCTAAAATCTGCTACAACTCAACAGAAGATGAGAGAAATTCATTCTCCATAACGTGTTCATAATTCTTCTACTCAAAACACTTCCTAGGACTCGAAACCAGAATGAAGTATTCCAATTTTATCCAAGTTTGCCAATTCTTATAGATTTATTTAGAAAGCTGCAATTCCTAGGAAACCACCAGAAAATTAAGGAAGAAAAAAATCAAAAGGGGAAATCATGAGAAATTACAAACTTGGGTCATGTCCTGGTCTAAGGGAACTTATTGCAAATATGGAGTCTGTCTAAAAGCCTTGACTTAGAGTGTCTCTGGTGAGATTGGAGAGTTGGGATAGAAAACAGGGAATTTGGTTAATTAAGCCAGCAAGAGAATGTGTGTGTGCAGCCACATGTGTTCACAGGGATAACTGGGACAAGGTAAAGTGTGGACTGTGTGTTTTACCAGAAATTAATGTGCTCTGGGGATGTTCTTCATTAATATCACAGGATCCCAGAATGATTTAGGTTGGGAAGGACCTTTGGGATCATCAAGTCCAGCCTGTACCAAATCCCCACCTTGTGACCAGCCCAGAGCACTGAGTGCCATGTCCAGGCATTCAGTGAACACTCCAGGAATGGGCACTCCAAACTTCCCTGGGCAGCCCCTGCTCACCCTTTCCATGGAGAAATTCCTGCTGATGTCCAGCCTGACCCCAGCCTGAGGCCATTCCCTCTCATCCTGTCCCTGTTCCCTGGGAGCAGAGCCTGACACCCCCAGCTGTCCCCTCCTGTTGTGCAGGAGTTGTGCAGAGCCACAAGGTCCCCCCTGAGCCTCCTTTGTGCCAGGCTGAGCCCTTTCCCAGCTCCCTCAGCCCCTCCTGGTGCTGCAGCCCCTTCCCCAGCCCTGTTCCCTTCCCTGGACATGCTCCAGCCCCTCAATGTCCTTCTTGTCACGAGAAACCAAAACTGACCCCAGGGCTGGAGGTGAGGCCTCAGCAGTGCCAAGAACAGAGGGACAATCACTGCCCTGGGCCTGCTGGACACACTGCTCCTGATCCAAGGCAGGTGCCTTCAGCCTTGTTGCTCCCCTGGGCACACCTGGGCTCATGTCCAGCAGCTGTCACCAGCACCCCCAGGTTCTTTTCCAGCTTTCCAGCCACTCTGCCCCTGGCCTGGAGTGTTCCAAGGAGCTGCTGTGACCAGACTGCGAGCTGCTTGCTGTGACCATTCTGGAAGCTGCATCCAGGGCACACTGCTGTCCCAGACCCCAGGGACTGGGTCCTCCATGGATACAGAGCTGGTTCCAGGGCCATGGAGCCAACACCAGGTGAAAGTCACAGTCAGGCAGTGTGGAGTGGGTGCCTCTGTGGCTGCAGCCCTGAGTCACCCAGAAGGAGAACAGGTTTGTGGGCTGTCACATAACCTCCTCCTGCCACTCCATGGCTATGTAGGACACACAGCCCCCGGGGAGGCTCCAGTGCTGATAAAGCATTCCTGATTTACTGAGTGTTGTGCTGCAGCACGTTCCTTGGCAGATGGATAATCTGGGCAAATCCTGCACTCGGGGATACCCAGCACACCTCTACATGACTTCACTGAGCCTCTGGATCTTGCTGAGCCAGGCAGGCAGCGTGACCATGGAGCCTGTGCACACTGGAACGGGCTCCTGTGTGTCCCAGGTGTCTGTGACAAGCTGTCCCAGCACACACACACACATGGGGACAGTGAGGAAAGGGGGGTGCAGCCACCACTGCACCCCCTCATTGTGACAAGAAGCGTGTGGCCATGCCAGCACTGGGAAAGGCACAAGGAAAAGGATGAGGGAAGTGTTCAGCAGCTCCCCAGTGTGTGGATTTGGGGTTTTTAAGGTCAAGATTGGCTGCTCAAGGCAGATTTCAGCTCCTGCTTGTGGTACTGAGCACTTACTGTGAATTCTCCCCAAATCCCTGTCCTTGAGGGAAGCCACTCCCAGCTGCACGTGTTCAGTGCAAATGAAGTGCAAATGATTAAAAATCCTTTTCTAAGGAATCAGAGAATCATTAGGATTGGAAAAGACCCAAGATCATTGAGTCCAACTATTAAAGGAGACCCTCCCCTTCCATCCCCCCACCATCTGCACGAATGTCCTCTCTCTTGCTGGGGAAAGGAACTGACTTTATTTCCAGTTCTCCCTCCTGCAGAGCAAGGAGAGAAGGTGACACAGTTTGGAGATCCAGCTGGGGCACAGGGCAGTGCCTCGAGCATTGTTAGAGCATCCTGGAAGATGCTCTAAACTGGGAGGGGTGACATTTTTGGCACTGTGTTCTGCAATGAGCTGCTCTAAAAATCTGACTTGCTATTAAAACAAAAAAAAAAACCAAAAAAAATTAAAAACCCAAAGAACAAAAAGAGCTTTGTGCTATAAAATATTCCTGCCCCTGTTAAAAGACTGCTCTGAAACACCAAGAGCCTTGGCTTAGCCATTTTTTGGGAAATGCCCCCCAAACTGTGACCACTAAGCACTGACTAAATCCATTCTCATTTGACAAAGAGTTTAAGGAAGTGTTCTGGGCTTCCCCATTTGGTTTCGTGTTGGTATAACACAGATTTACCAGGAATGTTTCCCTTTGTGTTTAACATAAAAAAGCTTCTTGCCATGTAATTCCCACATCAAGCCTGGCTTGCAGCAGAGCTGGAGGAGCCCTTCAATGTTACACCTCATCCCAGTGCAAAGTTTCCATTACTTTTTCCATTCTCTCTTTATTCCGTGGCTGAATTTATGTCGCTACATCTTACAAACACTCCCATAGAAAGACAGTCTTTGAACTACAAATTTTAGGGTCTCAGCTCAAAATATTATGGAAACAGAGCTACAATTTAAAGGAGAGAAGGAACATCTCCCTGCCAAGTATTTTAGCACTTGAGCCTCCCGGATACAGACACACAACTTAGCCCAGCTTCGTATTAATTCTTTTAGAGATGCAGAGTTGGACTGAAAAAATGCAATTTTGCTTAAGAAGAAAACTTTATCTCCATGAGCCAGCAAGGAAAAGGCTGTACCAGAGCCACTGGCACATCCTGGAGCAGACACAGCCATGCATCTCAGCCACCTGAGGACAAGGAGTTTGTCTTTTATCCTATTTTAACACCAGCTGGGCCCAAGTGGCAGAAAGACAGAACAAAGCTGTTGATTTAATTTCTATTTCTCTCCTTCAGTTCTGCTGGATGCTGAGCCCATTACTTTGGATACATCCCATGCTGCTCTTCTTGGGAAAAGTTTCTGTGCATTATCCAAGCAGAGCAAGCTTAGCAGTGACCAAATCCTTTCTGGTTCTTTCATTAATCCCCCAGTCTCTCCATTTTACCTAATAAACTCTATGATTCTCTATTTCTATTGCTCTGCTCACCTCCAGCTAGACAGAATCTCCTGCTCTCCCCGTCTAGGAGAGCAGGGATTAGATTGTGAATTTTTCAGTTGTGTAGGTGAGGTGTTAAAAAAACTGGTTTCACATTCACAATCTAATCTGTTCCTTTCTTTTGTTCCTGTTTTTGAAGACTGACAGTTGTGTGAGCTGTGAGGTTTGGGGTAAAAACTCAGCTCCCAGTCCCATGGGCAGAGGTGGACACCCAGGAGCGATGCCAGGGATGAAGAGCTGAGGATCCTCTGGGTGACCATTTTGCTCCTCATCTCAGCCTGACCCAACCATAAATATGTGAGGATCAAATAATAAGAAAAAAAGACAATTTTAGCCATTGCTGGGGGGTGGGAAGGTTTACATTGAGGATCGAAGAGCAATTTTTGCAGGTCCCTGGAGCTCAGCCAGAAAACCTGCTGCCCTCGGTTATTAGCTCTGCTGTAATAGAGGTGCTGCAGGATCCGGCTCTCTGCCTCACTGAACGGGAATTCTGTCCCTGGGGAGGCTGGGAAGGCACACAGCCACCCAGCCTCCTCCCTTCACCTGCACTTTAGACACCCACACACAACCCCTCCTCCTCCTCCTGTGCCACATCCAGAGCCTCAACACCACTCAGCTCCTGCTCATGTGCTGGAAAGGGGTGACAAGCATGGAGGTGCTTTCCATAGGGCAGAAAACCTCCCAGGCTTCACCAAGTCTTCCCCCAGACACCTTCAGCTGCCAGCCAGACTCTCACAGAGCTGTGTGTATTAAAATCAGATGCAAATCTCTCCACTGCAGAAATATTCAACAGATACAAGCCTTTGTTCTTTCCCAGGCATAATTGCAATTTGAGGAATGCTCTCATCTAAGAGAAATGTCTATTTAACCTCTGTGCTATCTAGAGCTGGTTAAACTCCACATGTCCATCTGCAGCAGCTGATAGGGAAACACTGAAGGAAGCTGATAGCATCTTTCATTTCTCCTCGGTAACCCCACGGCCAGCCCGCTGCCAGCCGGCTCATTTGCCATTGTACAAGCACCAGCTGCATCCTTCCAAGCCCTAACGACCCACTTTTCTATCTGTTCAAAGCCTGTCATTTCCACCAACATCATTAACAACAAGATTTAGGACAAAATGTTTTGCACCTTGTTTTTTTTGTTCATTTTATAGTCACAGCTGGGAGAAGGAGGTTTGTTTTTTGCTTTGCAAAGGAAGCTGCTAGGAGAATGACAAGCCTTTGTTCTTCCTAGGGTGCTTGGAGAATTGGCACTTCCAGAATTTAAGTCCTTAGGAGGCCATTCAGACTCGGGGCTGTTAAGAAAATTGATCAGAAATTCCATTAAGCAAGTTGAATGAACTGAATCTGGCACTGTTGATTACCAGCCCTGCTTACCTCAAACTGACATTCCCAAAAGCCTGACAGATCCAGGCTCGTTTTTTAATTTATTTTTTTTTTTTTGAGAAAAGCCCTTTCTGCAAAATTCAGCAATGCAGCTGAAGAGCCCTGACACAGAAACCCAGGGTCAAACTTCAGATCTGGTCCCCACAGCTGCGATGTGTCTGTGACACTCAGACAACGTCAGTGTCCACCCAAACCAAATCACCCCTTCCCAGACTCACAGAACTCTCCAGAAAGTGCTGCAAATGGAAAGGCAGCAAACAAACAAACAAACCCACTCTGCAACCCTCAGCAGAGTCTGGCACTGGGATGGAGACAGGCCCTGAAGGGCACAAACTGACTCCAGATATCCCAAGCTCCTGCCATGGATCCCACACCAAAGAGGGGCTGTCCCTCCTTGCCATGAGTCCTGCTGAGCACAAGAGGTGCTCATAACTGCTGGAAGATTTCCTGGAGAGCCTGGAATGCACTGCATCACCTCCAGCATCTAACATATGTCCCTGAGGAGACATCTGTGGGCCTTTCATCAGTCCTCCATACAATGGGACAGATCTGTGGGGTGATGCTGGTAATTCTCAACAGGAGAGCGTCCCCTACTCAACACCCAAAAGCCCACCAGGCTTTGCCACCTCCTGTGTCAGGTCCTGCCTACACACCTACTGAAAGGCCACTTTTGTTCCATAAAGCTCCAGCTGGAAGTGGTGACCTTACTGCAGACATGGGAAATAGAGGCACAGGGTTTCCTGCAGCTCAGGAATTACAACCAGATCTCCCACATCTGACCTCAGCGTCCCTCAATCACCACTAAGCCACAGCCCCTCCCAGTCCTACAAGGCACACACTGCTGCTGGGACCTGAGCCTCTACTCATTCTGGTTTCCTCAGCACAGGGATGGTGGAATTCTCCCCGTTTCAATCGCTCATCCCGCAGCAGGATCTATTCCCAATTTCTGGTGCCTGGCCAACACCTCTCACCAGGTGAGAGGCGATGAGCAATGTGTGATCTCTATTTTAAGGTGCTGCTGTGACACTGCTGTTTTTCTGTTTCTCCAGAAGCTCAGTGGTGTGAATGCAGTGTCAGGGAGAAGGTGGGGACAGTTCCTCCAGCCACACCCTTGGCTGTGCTGTCTGAGCAGTGCTCACATCTTCAGCTGAGTCACCACCGAAATGGGGAGAAAGCAGCCTTCACTTCCTATCTACCCCCTCCCTCTTCTCTCATACCATCCCATCCCATCCCATCCCATCCCATCCCATCCCATCCCATCCCATCCCATCCCATCCTATCCCATCCCATCCCATCCTATCCCATCCCATCCCATTCTGTTTCCTCCCTTCCCATCTCTTCCATCCCATCCCCTCCCATCTCATCCTATTCTATCCCATCACTTCCATCCATCCATCCATCCATCCATCCATCCATCCATCCATCCAATCTCTTGCCATCTCTTGCCATCCCATCCCATCCTATCCCATCCCATCCCATCCCATCCCATCCCATCCCATCCCATCCCATCCCGTCTCTTCCCTTCCCATCTATCCCATCCTATTCCATCCCATTCCATGGTGCCCATGGTGTGGAGGAGAGGTTGGGATGGGGAAGCTGATGATGTTCCAGGGCTGAGACATTTGAGTGCCCAGTACGGAGCCAACCTCCGTCCCCTCTCTGTGTCACCAGTGCCTGGTGAGAGCAGCTTCCAGCACTCCCATGTGTCCACCGGAGAGCACCACGTGCCAGGCTGGAGCAGATCCCGGTGCCCAGCTCAGAGGTGACAGCTCCCACCCCCGTTTGTCTTCCTGCCCACCCTTCCCAGTTCCACACCCAGAGGTGCAGCCGGATTGTGGAAAGGAGCGACGTGCCCCCGCCAGCCTGCCATGAACAGACACATCGCGCCCAGCTCCTCCTGGCTGGCAGATATTTGTCTCTGGCATTTGAGAGGGTTATTGGTACAGAGGCAAAGCTAAGCAGACAATAAACCTTCAGTGCTGCTTCAGGAAACTCCAAAATCCCGTCCACAGGGACTTGAGCCCAGTGGTGGCTGATGCTGGGCTGTTAAGCAGGCTTGTATTTATTTTTAATAACAATTCTTCCATTAAACCTGCAGTGATTTTGAGGTTCCAGAGACAGGGAAGTGAAAAAAGGGGATATTGAACCTGCAAGGCCAGGCAGCCATGTCGACTGTTTTCTTAACCCTCATCAAAATAATCCAAAAAACAAGGAAAAGCTTGTCTTTCTGACAGGGAGGGATCTACAAATGCTTTGGCTCAGTACAGCAGTGGAGAAAGCCCTGCACACTGACCTTCCCCTGACTGTCAGGTAAAACCACATTTATGGGATTAGATCAACTAATCCCTGATAAATGCAGTTTTGCTGCACCATGTTTGGATTGAGAAAACAACCAAGCATAAAAACCTGGACAAAAAGCAGATTTGAGGATATTTGGATCCCAACGGGGAGGGCAGGGAATGGTAAACACTAAAATCCAGCAATTGATGGAAACGCAAAAACTGAGCCCAGGGGAGAATTCATGGTAGATGGAGGCAGTTGAGGGAAGGTTCCAGGGTTCCTGCTTTTACATTGGCTGTGATTTAATGTTCAACTCCCTGACACCCTCCTAGGGAAAGAGAAAAGCTTCTGAGGGCTTTGTTTTAGCTCAGGCTGGCCCCAAATCCTACTAGAAATATTTTCAGATAAGGCTGTCGCATATAGCAAGGCGTTTCCCCATCCCTACATGGAAAACTTGGATAGAGACACCCAGCAATGCTCAGTACCTGCTGCTGGTGAGAAGGAATTCAAGAACTTGTCCAGTGCACCAGACACCCCAGGGATGTCTCCAGTCCCCTCCATCACTTCCTGGTTTCTGCCATATCCCACCCTGCGCTTCCCCCATAGGAAAACCCACAGCCAGGGATGCTCCTTCCCATCAGAACGCTGCAACTGTCAAACTGGAAAGAGGCTGACACCACCCAGCACTGCCACAGCCACATGGAGAACACAAATCCCTTCTGCAGGCACAGCTGGATGTGTGTCAAACCCCACGAGACCTCACCAGACAGCGCTTTCCTCTCAGCCCTGCAGCAGCTGATTCTCTTGCTTTAATGGGACTTGACAGGGTTATTGTTTTCCCCAGGTACACTGTTGTGTCTTTTCCACTCGCTTCCTGGTTTTTGATGGCTGTGATGCTGTCAGCCTCATCCCATTAAACAGCAGGGGCTGATGTTTGGAAGGGATGCCCTGCAATACCAGGAATTGGGGGGGGGGGGGGGGGGGGGAAGAGGACAGGAATTACATATGAGATGCTGATTTCTTCCTTTTAGTTGCAAAAGGGGGATCAGGCCTTGGCTCCCACCTTTCCCATAGGGCCAGTGTATGAGGACTATAGGGCCAGTCATGAGGACTATGTATTTCCACAGATCCTTGCATAAGGATACCACAAATCACAATTACATCCACCAAAAACCCCAGACCCTCCAGATTTTAATGCAAACCAGGGTGCTAGGTGGCTGCAGGGGACCCTGTGATACTCACTGTTGTCACTGCAGAAGTGCAGGGTTACACATAGCAACCCAAGACCTGCATGGCTTGAGATGCTCTTTGAGCAGAAACACCTCTCCCAGCTCCCATCCCCTTCTCCACGTCCCTTCTGAGCAGCAGCAGCCTGGTGAGCTCAGGCTGAGTGTGCCAGATGGAGGACCTTCAGGCGAGCAAGCACGGTTGGATTTAATGTGCTGAACAATCCCATAGAAATCCTGGGCCCAGATCCTACATCTGCTCCCGCAGCCCAGCAGTGCCTGGAGCTGGAGCCTCCACGGGGTTCCCTGCGTGTGGGGAATCCTGGCCTGACAACGATACCCAGGGTGGAGAGAGGAAACAGGAAACCACACAATTCCTGTAAGAGCACCTTGGGGACGTACTCTGGTAGCCTTGGAGGTGATGTAAGTGACATGTGGAGCCACTAGCCAACGTCAAGGCCATAAAACAGGGCTGGGCTGCTGCTCCCCGCTGGCAGAGGCTCCATGTCACGCGGGGGACACAGCTGGGCTCAGGTACAGCTGTACAGCCTTACCCCACCTCACAGCAGCATCTGCAGACCCCCAAACCACACCTGCAGCACCAGGAGCACCTGAGCCTCCCCCCCTTTCCATGCTCTGTGTGTACGTTTTCTAGTCCACTGCAGCAGGGCAGGGAAGTCCCAGGAACTCCAGGTCTGGCGTCCTTCCAGCGCGCCGGGGGACCTGTCGCGAAGGGAGGGCGATGGATGCTGTGGATGCCGAGTGTGGCAGGATCCTTGATGCAAACCCCAGCGTGCTATCTTTAGAAGGAGCACATGCTCTGTTCAATTCCTTCTGCTCTATTTGCCACGTAAAACCCTTCCCAGTGCATGCTCACAGGAGGGAGGAGGGGGCTCCCCATGTCCCACAGCCAGTGCTGACAAGTCCAGGAGCACCAAGCAGGTTGGCATTTAAGCTTTGACACCATAATGCATCTCCTCCTGCTGGGGACTTCATTGTCACACATCAAGAGGCATGGGAGAAGGTCACTCCAGTGGGGTGTGGAATGGAGCCACATCTTGCACAGCCACTCTCACCACTTATGGTCAGCTCCAGGAAGGCTGGTGGAAGCCCTGGTGCAAAAAATGTCATAGAATCATGGAATGGTTTGAGTTAGAAGGGACTTAAAGGTCATCCTGCTCCATTCCCTGACACGGGCAGGGACACCTTACACTGTCCCAGGTGGCTCCAAGTCCCATCCAACCTGGTTTTGAACATTTCCAAGGATGGGGCAGCCACAGCTTCTCTGGAAGACCTGTGCCAGGGCCTCATCATCCTCACATGGAAAAAAAAATTTCCTAATATCTAATCTGACCTATCTAATCTAATCTACTCACTGTCAATTTGAAGCCATTCCCCCTTGTCCTGTCACTCCAGGCACCTGTAAATAGTCTCTCTCCATGTTTCTTGTAGGCTCCCTTCAGGTACTGAAAGGTCACCATTAGGTCACCCCAAAGCATTTTCTTCTCCAAGATGAATATATAGGATTTATCCTCAAATTCATGGTCCAGCATCCAGACTCATCAAAGTTTAGGAACTGAGGGCTTCCATCCTTTTACATACTCACATTTGTCAACTTTTAGTAACAGCTACACATGTGTTCCCTATGGAAGTCTATAGGGACCCTGGAGGTAAGAACTTCCTGGAAAAGCATCTCATCTGCTTGGGGTGCTGTTATAAGTGAGGTTCTTCCAGCAAGTTTCTCCATCCTTAACAGAGATAAATTTCAACACCTTTGGGCTGGAGTCCAACCTCCACTTTCCGGTGGGTGGTTTTCACTGTTAGATTAGGCTATAAATGGGTCAAAAAGGTATTGCCTGACTAGAGTCTGCAGGAAAAGAGCTGATGGTTTCTGTGGGCTTTGGGTGTGATCTCAGCCTTCTACCTCACAGTCCTCCTGTGCCTCAGATGGTGCCTGGGTTTGCAAACTTGGAAGAAATCATTGCAACAGAGAATCTCTGAGTTCAGACCAGCCAAAGGAGCATCATTATTCCCCTTATATTTCAGGAACTGCCACACTTTATGAGAATCTGACCCCAAATCCCATGTCAGGAGTAAACAGCAATCATTTGCACCACTTGGGAAGGGGGACAGGGAAAGGAAATTCCTCTCTGGAGGGCCAAATTAAACCTTGGTGCAGCCACAAATGAGAAACGGGAGTGAAGAGACACCCAGATTGTCCCCACATGCTCCCATCTCTGAAAGCTTTCTCAGTCTGCCTCCACCTCTGGGGTTACAATCCAGCCAAACCACGTGAAGCAGAAAGAGAAATGTTTGGCAAGGAGTCGAGGCTGCTCTTCTGGGCTGCCAAACCTCATCAGAGCTGCCTGCAGGCAAAGCAGGGCTCTGCCACCTCTGCGCAGCGCTGAGCACAGCCACCCACCAGCCCCACCGTGGCTCCAGGGCAGCGGGAAAATATGCTGCCAGCCGAGGTGAGGAGAAACTGCCGGATACTGCTGGCTTCAGGAGCCAGGAGGCTCTCCCAGGGCAAGATTTTGAACAGCAACACCATTCTCTGTATTAAAACACCCTACCCTAAACAGAGAAGGGCTCATTTATAGTTTCAGTGAATTTAAGTGCAACTGATACTGTGCTAGTGTGTGATTTCTCAGAGGGGTGACAAGGCTGTCACCCGTAATAACCTTGCCTGCTGTGTGTGACAGTTACCCAAGGCAGGAGCACAGGGCCAGCCCTGCTTGGCAGGGCTGGCGAGGCAGCTCCAGCTCTGGGCCATTGCATCAGCACGGCGATGCAATCACAGAGCTCATTGCTGTTCAGTGCTGCTCAGTCCTGCTCATTGCTTCTTTGTGCTCCTCATTGCTCCTCAGTGCTCCTCAGTGCTGCTCTGTGCTCCTCATTGCTCCTCAGTGCTCCTCAGTGCTCCTCAATGCTCCTCAGTGCTCCTCAGTGCTCCTCATTGCTCCTCAGTGCTCCTCAGTGCTCCTCAGTGCTGCTTTGTGCTCCTCAGTGCTCCTCAGTGCTCCTCATTGCTCCTCAGTGCTCCTCAGTGCTCCTCATTGCTCCTCAGTGCTGCTCTGTGCTCCCCATTGCTCCTCAATGCTCCTCAGTGCTCCTCAATGCTCCTCAGTGCTCCTCGATGCTCCTCAGTGCTCCTCATTGCTCCTCAGTGCTCCTCAGTGCTCCTCAGTGCTGCTCTGTGCTGCTCATTGCTCCTCAGTGCTGCTCTGTGCTCCTCAGTGCTCCTCAGTGCTCCTCAGTGCTCCTCAGTGCTGCTCTGTGCTCCTCATTGCTCCTCAGTGCTCCTCATTGCTCCTCAATGCTCCTCAGTGCTCCTCGATGCTCCTCAGTGCTCCTCAGTGCTCCTCAGTGCTCCTCAGTGCTCCTCAGTGCTGCTCTGTGCTCCTCATTGCTCCTCAGTGCTGCTCTGTGCTCCTCAGTGCTCCTCAATGCTCCTCAGTGCTGCTCTGTGCTCCTCAGTGCTCCTCAGTGCTCCTCATTGCTCCTCAGTGCTCCTCAATGCTCCTCAGTGCTCCTCAGTGCTCCTCATTGCTCCTCAGTGCTGCTCTGTGCTCCTCATTGCTCCTCAATGCTCCTCATTGCTCCTCAGTGCTCCTCAGTGCTCCTCATTGCTCCTCATTGCTCCTCAGTGCTCCTCAGTGCTCCTCATTGCTCCTCAGTGCTCCTCAGTGCTCCTCAGTGCTGCTCTGTGCTCCTCAGTGCTCCTCATTGCTCCTCAGTGCTCCTCAGTGCTCCTCAGTGCTCCTCAATGCTCCTCATTGCTCCTCAGTGCTCCTCAGTGCTCCTCAGTGCTCCTCAGTGCAGCAAGAGATGCCCAGCAGAGTCCAAATCCCTCTTCTGCAAGACTCTGCTCCCTGCCAGGCACCAGCCCCTGTTTGTATGCCAGGTTAAGCAAGGGGAGATGGGGATCCTAGGGGAGGAAGCAGCATCCATCCTCAGAGCTGGCAAAAAGAGAATTTGTGTCCTCTGCTCCCCCAAGATGCACAGAGAAGGAGTGCAGGGGACTGGGTTGTTCTCCCGGTCTCTGGGCACAAAACTGATACAATGCATTTTTCACTGGGAGGGATGAGGGAAAGCACAGGGCTCTTTGCAGATATTTATTTTTTATTTCCAAGAGGAAGAACAAAAGAGCCCCAGCAGGCCCCAGCAGCAGCCAGCCAGCAGAGCCACTGGCCAGGCAGGCATTTAACACATTGTCACTGAAGCAGGAGAACAGCCCTGATGGCTGGGACCCAGCAGCCTCTGGCTTCTTCCCTTTTGTTTGGGAGCCAAAGGAAAACAGAGGAAAAGCTGCCATCCCGTTGGCCAAGGGTCTGAGTCCACTTGGATCAGCACCCAGCAGCCCGATGCCCCCCGAGTGCCAGGCTGCTGCAGATGTCAGGTGGCAGAGGCCAGGCTGCCAGGCGCTGAAGGAAAGCAAGGAGCTCTCCTCTGCCTCTGCTTTGCCAGGGGATCTTAGAAAAGGCTACTGTCATCCCAAAATGTCCAGATGTGCCTCCAGCCAAGCGGGGTTGCCCTGACATTTCTTGCGGCTTCCTCCACCCACCACCAGAAATCCAAAGGGATAAAAATCAAAGTCTGGAGGAAGGAAGAGAAGAATTGTTTCTTGAGGCATTTCTACTAAAAAATTGTTTAGGGAGTGCTGGTTTCCAATCTCTCCTGGCATTGAAAAGAGCAGCAGATCTGGGGTTCAGCCAGTGCCAGCTGAACCTCTTCTTGTAGAAGGCATCTCGACCCACTTTTTTGTTGGCCTTAATGCCACAATCCTGCTCCAACTGATACAGAAACTCAAGCTGGGAATGGGATTTCAAACTGTTATTTTCAGTCTCTGCAGGAATAAAGAGATTTTGGACAGTCTCACAGTGCCTGAGCACCATGTGGAGGCAGCATCAGGAGCAGGATGGGGGAATTCTCACACCAGACTGGGAGCTCTGACACTTTGCACAATGGCAGTAATAAAAATCAAAGAATTAAGAGCCACTGAGGGAAGTGTGAAGCCCCTGAGACAGGAGAGGTCACAAGTCAGGGCTGTTTTTTCAGATGGCACAGCACTGAGTTTGGCTCCTTCTGCCCAGAAGCCCATTTGAACTTGGCTGAACCAAGCATGAAAAATTGAATAGGGGGGAAGGGGATGCTTCATTAAATATTCATAGGAAAATGCATTTTTCTCCCTCATAAATAACAAAAATGTGTTCCTCCTCAATTAATAT
Source organism: Vidua macroura (assembly GCF_024509145.1). Lineage (NCBI taxonomy): Eukaryota > Metazoa > Chordata > Aves > Passeriformes > Viduidae > Vidua > Vidua macroura. The sequence goes on from NC_071594.1 coordinate 3,119,764, forward strand.
GCATCACTACTAACTTGTCTAATGAAGCCAAGCTTCCTTGTCTGAGGAACTCAACGCTAATGCTTTCTGTCAGTTACATGCACCAGCAATCACAGATTATTTTCCAGTCATTTTTTTTCCTGACTTTCTTCCCAAGATGGGAGTTCCCAGCTTGTGTCTGCCCTGAAAAACGTGAGCCAAGGATCTAGAGACACAATAAGTAAGAAAGAGCATCACACTAGAGATTCAATTGTGCTGTACCAGGCAGTGCAACCTAGCCCTGGTGGGTTGGGTTTTTTCCTTAATTAGAAATATAAGCAATCCCTCTTGCAGGCCTATATTTGGACTAGCATATTTAAAGAATTCCTCTTATGAAAAGAGGAACACATGGAAATCCCCTGCAGAAGGAGGCTGACACCATAAAATACAAAGATTATGGGGGGGTAAGATGTACTTTGTATTTCCCATTTTGTCAGCCATGGGGTGGATGATGAGAGGAGGAGGAGGATGCTGAAGTCCAGGCGCAAATCATCCCAAGGCAGAGCTAAGATCCACCTTGCATCACTCGAAACCTTCCTAGAGAGGGACCCAGGGCACCAGACCTGAGTGCAGATGGATTATGTGGATTACAGGGCTGTTTTCGTGTAGGGAGTCTTAAAGATGGAGAAAAACATTTTACAAGGACATGTAATGACAGACCAAGAGGGAAAGGTTTCAAACGGAAAGAAAGTAGATGTAGATTAGATGTTAGAAAGAAATTCTTGCCTGGGAGGGTGGTAAGGCACTGGCAAAGGTCTTACAGAGAAGCTGTGGCTTCCCATCCCTGGAAGTGTCCAAGACCAGGTTGGAGCAACCTGGTCTAGCGGAAGGTGTCCCTCCCCAGTTAAGGGCTGGAATTGGATGATCTTTAAGGTTCCTTCCAACCCAAACCATTCTGGGATTACAGGATTCCATGATTCTGTGTCTGATTCAGCTGAGACTCCACATCTCACTATAGGTCCTTCAGAAAGGTTTTTGACTACTTGCTCTGCATCTTCCACATGATCTCCCCTGTCTCTCCCGGAGTCTTTTCTCACTGTCTGGGCCTGTCTTGTCACAAAAGGCCAGCTGTCACTGCCGTCTCTCACCTCCTGAACACTGCATGTCACCGCCTGGCTCCAATCACTGTCACCCCAGCTTGTGCTGCCGGGCCTGGCTGTGAACCCCAGCAGCAGGGTGCAGACACGTGTGAGCACTGAGCTGTCCCTCCTGCTGGGACAGTCACCTCCAGGCAGCTGGGAAGGTAAATCCTGCCAGAGCAACACTCAGCAGAGCTGGGCTGTCAAAGGCGTTAAGCCCTGGAGATACAGCTGCTCCACACAGGGCCACTGATGACTCCTCAAAGCACCCCAAAACCTCCATGAGAGCAACGCGCAGGGACAACTGCAGCGTCCATCCTGTCCTGCTGTCCCCCAAACTCTCTCTGCTTTGGCCACAGGGAGTGAGTGCACTTTGACAGAGATCCAGCTGGCTGGTCATGCCCACCAGCACATCACCAGGGCTACTGCTCTCCCCTCCCATTGCTGCTCCACCCTCTCCAGCAGCCCCAAGTGGTTGAGATGGGACTTTAACGACATCTGGCTTGCCCTTCTCTGTGCCCAGCTGCAGGCAAGAGGCAGAGAGCAAAATGCCAGCACCAGTTTCTTACAAAGAGGAAAGCTGGGGCCTTTGTAGTCAAAAAGCAGATGATGGACCACACACAGCCTGAAGCCCATGAGCAACTTCTGGAAATGCCATTCTGGTACCACCCTCCTCCTGTCTCCACTCCAACCCCAGGGAGGAGAGTCATAAAAGGGGAGCAAAGAAAAGCAGGAGCCAGCCCTCTAGAGATAAATATTTGAGTTAGTTTCCCTGTTTTTTGTTCAGGATGGAAAAAAGATGGCTTTGGGGATATCTCATTGCAGCCTTCCAGAGCCTGCAGGGCTTACAAAAAGGAGAAAGAGAGAATTTTTATATGGTCAGATAGTGACAGGACAAGGGGCAATGGTTTTAAACTGAGAGGACAGGGTTAGATTAGATATTACAAAGAAATTCTTTATTCAGAGGGTGGTGAGACCCTGGCACAGGTTGCCCAGAGAAGCTGTGGCTGCCCCATCACTGGAAGTGTTCAAGGCCAGGTTGGATGGGGCTAGGAGCATCCTGGGATAGTGGAAGGTGTCCCTGCTCATAGCAGGGGGGGCTGAAATCAGATGAGTCTTAAGGTTCTTTCCAACCCAAACCAATCTGGAATTTAACCCCTCAAAATCAGGCTTACACAGTAAAGAGTGAAGTATAAATCTAATTCCCACCATCAGTTCAGAGTACACAATATTCGCGACACCACATTGCCAGAGATTGACAAATCAACAAAAAATAATTCCTGGTTTAAAATTGCATTACACAGGTCTCTCTCAGGATGACCTAGAATTGATGGATCACAAATTTTCTTTCACCAGCCCAGCCAAAACCTTGTATCTGCTTGAAAAAGCAGGCGATGCTACACAGGAGGAGAGCCAAGAGCAATACTTCTAATCCCGCGTTAACAAACATGACTCACCCATTTATTTTCACTGGTATGTTCATGGTTATTTTAAGCTTTGTCTAAAGAATGCCAGCTACTGTATAATAACTGCAATGAAAGATGGCAGTGTTTTTATTTTGCTTTACAACTAAAGATTTATTTTTAGTTCCTTTTAAATAATGCAAAGTGAAACTGGTTTGTAAATTATTTTAAAGACTTTGGCACTGATTTCCTAAAGCTGATCCACATGAGCAAGTCACACCTCCAGATCAGAGTCCCCATGAGGGAAGACTGGTGGCCCAGGTGCCATGGGCTCTGCACTTTCCTGGGAGTCAGCCTGGCTGCCAGGACATCCCAGGAAAATTCCACCTCACAGGTGAGTTTTTTTAAGAGGCAAGACTTTGCTTTGCAGGGTGTTTAGTTCAAGTCTGAATCTAAACAGCTGCTGTTTTTCCTCAGGCTCCTCCCAGCACTTAGGCGGTGTAAGATTAATTCTTGGTGTGTTGGATCCATCCTTGCCCTGCTCCCTGTTGTGCTGGTTTGCAACCTGGAGCATTCCAGGGGGTCCTGTGGGGTTACACCATAAGCTCCCATCAGGCATCCATCTGCTCCGTGGTTCTCCATCTGCTCCCACAGCGAGGGGCTGGGTGTTGTCTGGGGGTTGCAGGCGGCAGGGAGGATGCGAGTCAGGATTCCTGGGCTCTGCTCCTACAGACAAATCAATGGAGGAGAGAAAAAATATCCATAGCCCGAGGCTGTCTTCTCCCTGTTAGAAATGGGCGAAAAGGAAAACAACATCTAACACCTATTCCAGCCCTGGAGAAAATTGGTACTGAGTAGTCAGAGCCCAAGGTTCAAAGAGCTTGTTAGGAAAAGGGGGAAATCAGCACTTCGAGCTTCCTTCTCCTTGTCAAGATACAAAGACACTCACTTGACTCTCCATGCTGGGAGAAGGGCTGCCCAGGGCTCAGCTGTGGAATAGGACAAGCTGGGCCTGCTGGCTGCTCCTGCCTGTGGTGCCAGACACATGGCACATCTCCAAAGCCCCTGGGTACAGGAGCTGGGGAAGTGGGGGTTAAGTGCCTGTTCGCATGGGTGATGACTCTAATTTCACACATACAAATCCCTCTTATGGATTCCTTGGAGCTGGCAAACTCAGAGCTCCCCAGGGCCATGGCTGGCTGCTTTGATGTGGCCATGGAAGGGTTTTCCCTAGGCTGGGTCTAAGCAAGGCACACTCAGGGTGATGGGTCTCTCCCACCATGCATGGCCAGTGGTTTGTCTGCCCCAGGGAGAGCTCCCTTCTCCCTCCAGCACACCAATTTCCAGGGGTAAACCCCAATTCCCGTTTGGGAAACAGGAGGAGAAGTATCTTTGAGACAAGAGGGGCTGAACTTTAGCTGAGAAAGGGAATAACCACATCCAACCACCCCTTCTCAAACCTCCCACAACCCTGAGTAAACACCACCCCATAGCTTCATTTCTCCTTCCTGCTCTCCCCACAGTTGTATCTGGAATAAATCCCCTTTGCCATCACTAGGAGACAGAGGGATGGGGAAGGCTGTGACTGCTCATACGATATGCAGAGCTGCTCACACAGGGTGCTCTCGGCAGGGACGCTGCTCTTGGCTTTACTCTCCACTCCATGTTTATGCCGGCTCTGCTGGCAAATCCGCAATATGCTCCTGCCTCCAAGCAGACCCGAGCTTCCCTAAGAATTTTCCATCAGAAAGTCACTGTCAGGCTCCCAGCGCCACACGCTCTTCTGCAGCTGTTTTCTGCCCTCTTGTGAAGATCTGCAGAAATCCACGGCTACAGCTCTGCAGAAATCCATGGCTCTGCTGAACCACATTTCCTCACTTCCCAGGCAGAGATGTGAAGAGATGGTGACTGTCTCCAGCTCACATCACTAAGGATTTCCTGAGTGTGAACAAGGGCTTTAAGGATCATCACCTCTCCCAAAGATGTGTATTGCTCCCACTTCAGCAACAACCCACACTGGGCTCAACCCTGTCTGAGCTGCAATCACCACTTTGAAAGCCCTGAGCAGATCCCCCCTTGCACTGCTGCCCTTGGCAGAGACAAAGCTCTCATTCTCTCCATCCAGCCCAGCACTTCCCCAGGATCCTGTGGGAATAAAGGCTTAACAATCTATGGATTCTAAAAGGCTGAGCGTCTCCACAGGCTTTTCCTACCAACAGCTCCTCAGGTGCACAGGCCAGTGTGTTGCAGGGTTCATCCTTCCCTCCACTTTTCCTGACCTTATTTTGGGAATTACCTCCATGGGACACTGAACTTGGTGGTTTGTCCCAAGGGACAAGGCTGGGAAAGAACAGGGATGCAGTAAGCAGCCTGAGGCTCAAAGTGTTCCTGCCCACCAAAGACAACAGTTATTTGTCCAGGAGGAGCCTTTGGCTCTGATCCACATTTGGTGCCAGCATGGGCTGTACCAGCACGGCCCAAATTTCTATTTCAATCCCATATCTCCCCTCTTGGCTCCACAGAGGGACAGACGGGATGTGACTCATGCAGACACTGAGACAGAGCAGCGACAGAAGGGGAAGCTGTGCCTTGCTGTGCACATTGCCCTCCAAGCCCAACCCTCCATCTGAACCCCACCATCTGATCAACAAGTCATCTTCTTGTCCAGGGAAAGCAGAACAGCTTGGACCAACACAGTCCAGCCAGCCAGGTCCCTCCATAAATCCATAGCTGCAATTCCCTTTGCCTAAAACCTGCAGTACTGCCCCCCTAAAGCAACAGAATTGAGGCACAACAGGGGCTGTGACTCAAAAACCCCCAGCCCTGTTAGGGGCCAGCAGATTAACCCACACACCTTGGCTACAAAAACCCCCAGGTCAAACCCCACACAGCATTCTGTGTTCTCCTCCTTCTCCAAAGTGCCAGTGACAGATGCCAAGGGCTCTCTGGGGTACCCTTCATCTTGCCCAGGCATGTGATGCTCCCACAGATTGTGACTGTTCCCATCAACTCCTTGACTCGGGCAGAATGACACAGTACAAAGCACCGGCTGCACAGCCCCCTGGCTCCTAAACATCAAAGACAGAAGGAAAACAAACTCTATTTGGTCTGCTTCAGTCACTTGTCACAGCCATTGCAGGACTGCTCCTTAAACACAGCTTTTATTCCAGATTATGATTGTATCCAACAGCACAACACCATCACACTGAGCCTTTTTTCCTTCCAAGAGCTGCTTTTCAGCACTCGGGCTCTGAACCCCACAGGTGCTGCCAGGGATCTGCTTGTGTCGATGCCGGATCCATTCCAAAAGCTGACAGTTGGATCCAGCATGTCCAGAGCCACTTGCCAGATGGCATGGCCACCCCGCTCCGCTCCCAGACAAACACTCAGCCACGCACAGCCCAACCCGCTCCGACAAGTGAGACAGGAGGGAGGTCAAACCATCTGTTTGCCGAGGGCTCCGTGCTGTATTTAAGGACAAAGTGTTTAAGGACTGGAAATCAGATCTTAGATTTGCCCATTACACAAGTGCTTTAGTCTTGCGTCTGCACAGTCTCGGTGAGCTTGGAGTCCTTTGGGTGCTAAAGCTGATCAGAAATAAGAAAGCACCCAACAGCTACAGGAGCAGCACGGTTGTCCTCAAACCGATGCTACCTCTTGTGCCACATGATAGTCAGATCCAACTGTATTCCCACAACAGGAAAAACTATTCAGTTATTTTTTACAATGTAAGTTTCTGAAGCTCTTACTGCTAAAATATTTTGAGTATTTTCAAATATTCAGTTGACATCAGTTTCCATTCCTTCTCAGAGCAGCAGCTGGTGTCTCTCATCACAAGCAGCTGGATTTCATGAGACTGTAACTATTGCCAAGAGTTTGGGGAGCTTGGAGACACATGGGAACATCCACTCAGGCTTATTAATTCCTTCTCCAATGAAAGAGGCCTTTATTTTTCCTTGAAACATCTCACTTCTACACAGCTAAACCATATTTTGAGTGCCCCAGTTTGAACTCCCTGTGCACAGTGCTTTGAACTGGAGAGCTGGACTACAAAACCTCCTTCTGAGCTCTCTCAAGCTGAGTTTTCATAGGTTTCCCTGAGTACTCCAGGCACACTGGAGTTCCCGGCACTCCCAGCTGTGCCTGCATCCCACAGGGCTCCTGCTTGGCTCTGCTGTGTATTTATTTCAAGGCCAGGTTGGACAGGGCTTGGAACAACCTGGGATAGCAAAGGTGCCGCTGCCATGGCAGGGGTGGAACAGGATGAGCTTTGAAGTCTTTTCCAACCCAAACCATTCTGGGATTCTGTGATCTACTATTAAAGTATTTTTCTGGTATAACAGGGTGATCCTAAGTGCTATGAATAACTATGTAGCTGTTGGCTTTTGCTATTATATATGGGCTTTTACAAATTATTTTGATATAGTACAGTTTGTAATATCTTTTTAACTGCTTTTAATGTAGTATAATTTGTCAGCCTTTTATAGTTAATACCCTAATCCCTGTATAGGGTCTATATTTTACTATGATAAATATATTATACTTCAGGCTTTTGCAAAATATTAAAATAGAGGCTATGTGCTGTGTATTACAACATTAACTTTTGCAGAAGTAATTGTAATTGTGAAGTAATAACTAATGCCTTTATTTTTGTAACTGACAATAGTGAAATAGCTAATATTGATTGAAAGTACTTGCAAAAATAGCTAAAATGCCTGTATGGTAAGATAACATTGAAAAGAACCAGACAAACAACACCAAAAGAGCAAAGAGGAGTCTATCACTAACCCTTCAGCTATCAGTAACTCTCAAATCACAGATCAGGGAGCCTTGTGAAGAAATAAAATACAAAATCACATCTACATTGTGGCACGTACTCTAAGAAGATGAGGTCAAGGGTCGAACTAAGCTAAAGAATTTTCAGAACATGTAAATTCAAAAGAATATTGGAATAGGTATAATCTTCACGAATACGCATATGACCAATGCAATGAAAAAATATATAAGAAGAGTTGTTGCAGTTAACTGTATGCATCTAGCTATGCACCCAGTGCTGTTACATTTGCTTTATCCTTTATTAAACTTTAAAAAATGTTAAAGAGGGAGCTGCATTTCTCACATAGGCTAAGGAATCTCTTCTAGGCAGAAATGAAGTTGTGCCTGCCCAAACACTTTCCAGCTGAAGGTGATCTGCTCAAACATTTCCTTATTGTGAGAAATGACCACTCACATGAACATTTCAAAGATTTATTAAACCTCTACAACACAACAAAGGGACTGAATAAGGAAAAAGGGACAGCACTGCGCACTTAGCTGCAGCCAGAGGCACATCCACCAAATGGCAGCTCCACCTTTTATTCCCTTGGTCAGCCAAATACATATTCATAAGTTATTATACATATTCAAACATTTTCCTTATCTAACCCTGGCCCCTCCCAGAGTCTGACAGCTGACTTTCTTTGCCATCCATTTGGTGGAGACATTCTTACAGTCTGATTGGAGGTGAGGTGTTGTCATGCCAAGCCCTCCCAGTAACAAAGTTCACCCATTCCCAACTGCCCCATGCAAGGGGCAAATGTACACAGCCTCCCTCCACATGACCCTGACAACCCTGACAACCAGGCTTGTCTGATGGCAACAGCATAGAGGGAGGAAAAAGGAACCATAAGGAAAACAGAGAGAGTCCAAAAATAACCTACAACAACCTACAATACCCAAAAAGTAACCAACAATAACAAAGATACACATCAACAGAACTTCAAGCCTCAACAAAACTTTCCTTAACAGACACAATATTCATCCCTTAATTGCAAGAGCCAATCATAATTTTATCCATCTTTACCATTATCTTCACCATATCCTCATCCTATGGAAGGAAGTGAAAGGAGATGAGCTTTAAGGCCCCTTCCCACCCAAACCACTCTGGGATTCTCTAAATCCTCCATGATTTGGGAGCACCAGCACACAGTGGGTGTTGGTGACAACAAGCCCGGCTTCATCATCTGCATCAAAAATGGTCTGGAGAGAATGTAACATCAGGCAAAAAGAAAAAATTATTCATAGCAACCACCACAAATTAAAAAGCCTTACCTGCGTTTATAAAGGCTCCCCCGACGGATGTTCTTGCTGCGGCCGCCAAGTTGGCAAAGGGCAGGAGTGAGGACAGAAGGAAGAGCCAAGCCCTCAGAGCGCAGGGAAAGGACCGGCTGAGCCCTCAGAGCAATGGGAGCAGGAACAGCCGGGCCCCCAGGGGAACGGGAGCGGGAACGGCCGAGCCCTCAGAGCAACAGGAGCAGCTGAGCCCAGACTGTGGCACCTGAAGCCAGGGAATAGAGATTAATCCAGGGAGTAGAGATTCACCAGGGAGCACCTGGAGCAAGGCCAGGCTGGACAGCACTGGTCTAGTGGAAGATGTCCCCCTGCCTATGGCAGGGGGTGAAATGAGGTGTGCCTAAAGGTCCCTTCCAGCCCAAACGATTCCACACTCAGCCAGCTGCCCTGGGCAGTGACATCATCACCTCATGTCCCCGGATGAGGTGTTTGTCACAGGAACAGGGAAAAGGTTTCTCTGCTTAATGCTGAACGTAGGATAGGCTGGAGGTTCCTGTGCCACACTCCTGGTAGAAGGAAAGATAAGTGTGTTGGGGCACGTTCTGGGAGCTGCCAAAGCCACAGAAATACCAATTAGTGAGGCAAGGTCCAGGGTGCATCATTTCCACTCTTTTCTTTCCTACCTAGAAGAAAGGTTGCCTGTGACATCAGCGGCAAAAACCTCACTCGTGTTGTCAACTCTGCTAACATCTGTGTCCCGGAGGGAGGACAGGGATGGGAATGTGCTCCCTAGGCCAGTGTCAGCCCTGCCTGCTGAGGAGGCAGCCACTGGCATGTGAGGAAACATGGAGCAGCCAAGAGGCAACTGAGGGGCCCAGGTGAGCACGCACAGGTGAGCAAGGCCCCAGCATGGGCAAGTTCAGACCCCTGCCAGAGCCACTCCTTTATTCTGCTCCTGTTCCAGTGCACTCAACTGAGGAAGTGCCATGGAAACACCTTCATTAATCACGGACTGTTTAGACACAAATAATAAAACCCAGCTTTCATGAAGGAGAGAAACACAGACTGGTTTTTGCTAAGATTAGATGCTCACGTGAGAAGATTTCAACCCATCATAGAAGTGCATTTTTGCCTTTCTGCATTGGTGTCTTTCGGCCCCTCAGTCCTTTCTTCTCGCCCTGCTGTAGCTGTAGAGAATGGTCAGATTCCCTGTTTTGGACCCTGCAGCATCACAGGGTGTCTCCAATTATCCACGGGAGCAGGAGGCACTGAGGCTAGGCTGGTGTGTGGGGAAGCAGGACTGGTGACATTTGTCCCCAGAGCCAGGATGAAAAAATGAGGGACAGATGAGCAGGGTCCCTGGGCTCACAGTGGTTTCTGACCCGGTGATGGGGAAATGCCAAATGCCATGAGGGTGTTTGGCCTGGCAAAACAACAGACTTGAAACACAGGGCATCACTCAGGGACACACACAGCCTGTGTCCCATCCTGGGGCAGGGCAGAGAGAGGCCAAGAAACACCTTCTGCATTTCCACAGCAGCATTTCCCAATCACTGTTCATGCCACCTGGGTCACTCCTACTCAGATCACCTGGATTGCTGCTTTCCAAACCCCACCTTTTTGGAGCCCTGCTACCTCACTCTGACACCAACTGCACCCAACTACATTTTTTCTAACTCCTTGCTCCCTTTGGAAGACACCAGGGACAGTCCAAGGCTTTGAAAGCCAGGGAGACGTGGCACTAATGCTAGGAGGGAATAAGCAGGTGCACTCTTGGCTTCCCTCTGCTTTTCCAAGATAAACACTGTGTACTTCTTGGTGCTGCAAGACTGGGTAAGAAGGTAAAACAAAGGGATTTACAAACGCTCTCCCTATTACAGAGGTGCAATTAAGAGTAAAACATGACCTGTGTGGCGTGATCCATGCCTTTGGTTTGGGACTGGAGTGCCAGAGCTCTCCAGCTGTATTTGGAAAGCGGTGCAATAATGTGTCACATTTCTAGTTCCTTCCCCTGCTGCTGACTGAGGGCAGGAGGCTTGAACACAAGGCTTGAAGCACTGGGAATGCTGGTGCTGCTGCCAGACTGGCTCTGGTATTTTCCACCAGCCATGCAAGTGGCCATAAAGCTTTTCCTTAAGCTCACGAGCTTTGTGTGCCTCACCCACGCATTCCAAATGCCCCTTCCCTCCTGCACCAGAAGCTGCTTCTGAAGTTGACTCTTCTCATTGCAGTCAATTCTTGGGGGATCCTTGCACTAAAGAGTAGATGGAAAATTATTTCCAGTGCATTTGTCCTCCTGATTAGGCACGGAATATATTTATGCCGCTTGTCTTGAGTCTTCGGTTTTATTTTGCTGCGCAGCAGCGGGACCTGCAAGGTGTGTGCAAGGAGCTCAGGGCCTTGGCTCCTGGGTGGTGGCAGACGCTGCTCCCGTGTGGAATTGGGGCTGGATTAACCTTGGGCTGATGCTTTGGGGTTAGTGGAGCCCACAGCCCTGCCAGCCCCAGCAGGTCAGGCACAGCTGCTCTGTCATCCTCAGGGCTGTTTTGCAGCCCCCTCACAGAGATCAGGGCTGCATCCAAATCTCTCCAGCACTGCCCTGGCACACAGCAAGAGGGAGAGAAGCATCCCCTGGTGCCTTTGGAAGCATTTTGCCTGAAGATGATGCCTAGATTTCTGTGTATATCAGGAGAGGCATATCCAAGTTGTTATTGTCTGTGCTGGTCACTTGCCTCTGTCTTGCCCAGCTCTCAGCGCTGCTTTTCCCACCAGCAGCTTCCCAATGTCTCACCCAGCAGCAAAGCTAAGAAGGCTTTGCATTTCTCCATGGATAACCAATAAATCCCTGCGTTTGTCAGACTTTTTTCCTTCTTCTTTCCTTCTTTTATCAACCTCTTTCTCTACTGAAACTTCAGCCATATAGGAGGCAGGTGAAACAATGAGTTGTCACCTGGACTCTGTATTTTTACCCTCTTGAAAGCTAACTCAGGCCCTGAAATTGTGAAACAAGGAAAACAACTTGGGTTGTAATTTCTTTAGTATCCCAATCACCTGCTCCAAATTCTGTTGTGATTTCTTTAGTAATCCAGCCACCTTTTCCACTCCCTGTGATGGGGTTTGGCAACCTGTTGCAAATGGGGCAAGAGAGTTTTGAGCAGCAGCTTGCAAGACTCTTTTGTGCCAGGGAATATTTGCGGATTCCTACTGCCCAAGAGGCTGGAATTTTGTGCTGGGTACTCCAGGGTGTCACTGAAGCAGTTCACCACTTTGGGAAGCCACTTTTCCCTCCCAAAGACTCAGTCCTGGGGCACACCAGACCCCTGGGCTGCTCCCCAACACATCAGTGTGACATGTGGCTGTCCCCATCGCCTGGGGCTGCCAGTGCTCACCTCTGGCACCTTGCATGGCAGTAATCTCATTTTAATGAGCATTAGGACATCACATCATCCACTTCTGCCCACTGCTGCTCTTTCACTGGACCTTTGGCTCAGAGGGCTATAAGACTCTGAGAGCGTGGTTGGAAAGAGAACCACAGCTGAGCGCTGGCTGGCTCTGGACAACCCATTGAAGCTGTTGGGCAGCTGTTTTCTTGCTGTTGGGGTGCTTGGAGTTGGCAGAGATGCTGAAAATAACTGGAAAAGAGGGAAAACCTTACTCTATACTGTTTAGAGGATGTAGTTTCATGATTTTGTACCAAGCTGGAGTGTTATCTGCTTTGCGGGACTTGTCTCCTGACATAATGAAATCTGCACACAGGATCTATGGAGGATCTTCAGGATCTGTTGTAGCTACAGTCGGATTGTGTGGATGTGATCTGGGTAAGAGCTACAGAGTTTTGTTTATTTTGTGTCTAAAGAGATGGAATACCTGGGAATTGTGGAGTTGCAGAAGATTTTTCTTTCAATATCAGTGGTTAATTTCTCAGATTTTCATTTTTTCGATTCTTGAATAGTGGAAAATATGTTTAAATCAGACAGCGCAGAGAAAACAGAGGAAACATAGTCATTGCATCGTTTAAACTGAAATTCGTGGTAGGCATATCTAATAAAAGGAAGAGAGGTGCTCTCCCTGATAAGGCATTTGGGACTGCTGGCAGAAATATGTTTCCCAAAAAAATGTGGAGAAAGAAGACACATTAGCAGGGCATAGCTGCAGAGCTAACAGGAGGAAATGTTATACAAAGGCTTCATGTCCATTTTCTCCCATATGTCCAAAAACTTTTAAGATGCCTTGTGCAGAAAGTGGGGAGGAATGGGAAAAGAAAACAAAACATTTCTGCCTCCTTCAGTATTGAAAGCCCTTGGAAAAGTTGGGTCCACTCAAAGGGAGCTCCAGCCCTAATGAAACACAATGGCTCTAAATGAGCATTTAGCAGCTGGATAAAATACCCCTTTCCCAGGTGGAATTGCAGCTCAGAATGCACATAAATAACAATATAAGGGATGTAGAATGATTGCTTTGCTTTGCTTTGCTTCAGATGAGGTAATTAAGTACTTCCTCAGTCGCTTGAAAATCTCTCTCTGGGGGCTGGTCCCTGGAAGAGGGGTACATAGAGCCCTAAGGGAGACCTTAGACAAATTCCTGCCTCCAAATGCCCACGAGCTGGTGTCTGGAAAGCTGCACATTATCCTCACCCGCCTGCACGACTGGAGATGCGTGACAGTGTCCGAGTTTGCCTCGAAGGAGGAGCTGATTCAGGTGGGAGCAGCCACAGCTACCCTGTGAGGGAGGAGCTGGGAGACATTTGCTGCCTGGCCATGTCCCACAGCACAAAATCACAGAACGGTTTGGGTTGGGTGAGACCTTAAAGCTCATCAAGGTCCACCCTGTCATGGGCAGGGACCTTCCACTGTCCCAGGTTGGTTTCAAGCCCCATCCAACCTGGCCTTGGATGGTTCCAGGATGCCCAGCGTCTCTGGGCAACCCGTGCAGGGCCTCAACACCCTCATGGTAAAAATTATCTTCCCTATATCTAAATCTCCCCCCTTGTAGTTACAAACCATCACCCCTTGTCTTATCCTAACAGGCCCTGGTCCATTCTAGCCCATGCCACGATTTCTGTCCTTGCCACCATCTGAATCCAGACAAGCTGAAATAATTTTCAAAAATCAGCCCTTTTGATTACTGTCTGAATTATGCTGAACATGTAGAGAGCAATTTGAGGCATTTCACAGGTTCCCTTCCTACCTCTCTGCCATGCCTGTGGTATCAGACATGGTCTGGTGCCCATTAGTCTGTGGTGCCCAATAACCCAGCTGGGGAGCCCTGTTTTGGCACTCACAGATGAGCCACCCTTCCCAAAGGTAGCACTTTCTGTGGCTTTTCGCTCACCTTTGTCTTTCCCATCTCACCCACAGGCTGTGATGTGCAGTTGCTTCGTTCCACTGTATTTTGGGATTTTCCCTCCAACGTTCCGTGGGGTGGTGAGTAGCTTTGTGGCCTGGAGACCCTGTCCCAGCTCAGGCCCAGGGCCCCTCCAGTCTCTGTCCTTTCTCCAGTGGTGACATTAAGGATGTTTCTACCTGTGTTTGCCAGCAACATAGCTCAAGGCTGGGTTCCCCCAGTGCCTGCAGAGGGAAGAACGGAGCCCCAAAATCTGACCTCACTGCAGACAGGACTGAGCTTCTCACAGAATTATCCATCTTCTCCTGTCCCTGGGGTTGCCTCACCTCTCTTCTGCTGCACTGTCCTCCCAGTTTGATTGCAGTAGTTCTTTGGCGGGAAGGGAGGAGGGCAGGTGTGGACCTGGAGCACGAGAGCTGCAGGTGGGGCAGTTCCCTGCAAGGGGATCTGTGGAGCCCCAGAACCTCGGTCTGGTGTGGGCCTGCCTGGGGAACAAGGCCCACGTTTGCCCATGTGAACAGCACTGCTCTCCCCGCGAGGGGAAGGCTCAGGGCTCCCTGTTGTGTCTCCCAGCGCTACGTGGACGGGGAGCTGGCCATGTGGAAAGCCGACTTCGTGTCCCGCACCACCATCACCATCTCTGGCTTCGCCGGCGAATACGACATCTGCCCCAAGGATGGCCCCGCTGCCTTCTTGACCTTCCAGCTCTCTGACTGTATCTTACAGATCTCAAAAATGAACATCTGCCGCTTACAGCACATTTTTCAGGTTCCCACACGTCAGGTGAGCAGCTCCTCCAGGTAGCCAGAGCCATGAGCCCCCTGCAGCAGCCCAGCTGCACTGACTGCCACCTCCTCTCACAGGTCATGGACCGCTTTTATATCCAGGGCTACCAGGACATGGTCTCCTTCCTAAAAAGACTGAGTAAGTGATTGGAAGTGTGGACAGGTGGGTTGGGTGCTTCCCCTACATCCTTGGTTTGCTGACACAAGGAAAGAGATGCTGCCCCAGAGTGACTGCGGCAGAGAAATGCCTGCATTCCTGGCACTGCCAGGATTCCTTGAGTCCTGGCCTCTCCTGAAGCTGCTTCTGGAGCCACACTCCCCTTTTCTCTGCCACACCGGGCATGACAGAGCTTTTTCCCAGGGAACACAGGTCCCAGGACCTCTAGGGCTCACGTGCCCTGCGTGGTGTTTGATAAGCCCCTGATGCACAGAGCAGCAAGGTTTGGTGATTCCTGAGCCCCGGGGTCAGCAGTATCCCTGATTTCCACTTGGCCCAGGTCATGCCTCACACTGCTGCAGACCTGGCAGCTGAGCAACAAGCAGTGAGAGCTGGAATCTCTTCCCACCAGGGGATTTCCAGGTGAATTACTTCGAGGGCTTCACACTTTCCTTGGCCAATGAATCAAATCAGAAAGGTGACGAGACCCTGCACCGGAAGCCTCGACTGAGTGTTTTTCACTCCAGAGCTACAGATCATGAGGGTGACACCAAAGAGAGTCCAGGAATCCGCCAGGCAGCAGATGAAGAAGAATAGGAAGCCCCACACCACCTTCTCCACCCCCAGGAAGGTAAAGAAACAGCTCCTCCTTCACCCCATCGATTTTTAAGCAACACTTGCTCAGGGCTGTCAGTGCCCAAAGGGGCTCTGGGGCAGGTGAGAACATCAGGAATGGGAGAAAGTTCCCTCTCACATCACGGGTTATGAGTGAGGCCTCACACTGAGCCCTCACCCTGGATTTGGGTGAGCATTGAGGACTTCATTGGTGGCTGGGTCAGAAGGGCTCCATGGAGAAGGAGCTCCTTCCTTGGAGAAGGCCATGTATTCACTCACCCAGTGAGGTAAGAACAGGTTCTGCCCACACATCCCTTCTCTAGGGGTGTCTCAAGGGTTCAAGCTGCCTTTGCTGTGCTAGCCAAATCCAAACTTCTCCTCAGGAACTCTGGCTGCAGCCACAGAAATACAAAGTGCAAGGAAAGCGTGCTAGAGCTGCAGGTAAACTTCTTGCTGTGTCATTTTCAAGCAAGACAAGGCAGGTTTCAATCCAAAACTTATTGTTTTCTGCAATCCTATGCAAAATAATGCCTGCTCCCCTTTTAGTTTTGCATGGAAAACCAGTCAATCCACAGCATTTCAGTTTCCAGTTTGTTGTTAGTAAAAAATACTAAGAAGCATCTCATGTAATTCAATATTTATTTCCATTTTACTCTTTATTTTCTCTTTCCTTCTGAGTCTTTCAACATGTCAGAATTCATCAGATTAAGAAAAATTGCTCAGCTTTTTCAACATGACAATTCTTTAAAATGGAGCCACATAAATTAAATGAAAACTGAAAAAAGATACAACCAGGTATACCTGGAAGGTCTAGAAGAAAAGAGGAATATAAAGGGGAAAGAATAGGACTGTTACCATTCCGGATCTAAAAAGAGAAGTTTGGAAAACATAAAATGGAAGCAAGAAAGAGATTTCCTTTGAAAACAAGCCAACTCTCGACCCACTAAGAAATGCAGGACACAGTGTTAGGCTGCAGAAGTTGCTTCCCTGGTTGCTTTTTTAAAGGCTCCATCAGTCTGACCTCCGTGCAGCACTTGGAAGCAACAGGGTGGGAATGAGGTTTCTTAGGAAGTTGGGCAGCTCTGGGCTATCAGGAATCTCTGCCTCTGCTTTGCAGCTGGGCTGCAAGGTTTTTAACCAGCCTGAGGTGAAAAAATCCTCCTGTGGGAGGAATCAAGACTCCTTTGTTAGGCCAGAGAGCAATCAAGGGGTGAGTCCAGGCTCTCCATCTCCCGAGCAGAAGCACATCACATTTTCCAGTTCTGGGAAGGAAAAGCCCTACTGATCAAGGCCAGGAAAAGGCTCTTTCACTGTTTCTCTGTGCAATGCCAGAACATCAGCGATGCTACCAAAGCAGCAGGGGGATAAACGTGTGAACACGTTGTACTTGATTTCTTGGACGAGTGTCTGCAGCCTGCAATCCCACGAGGCTCAGGCTGCACTAGCAGGTTCTCCACAAGCCACTGATCTGTGTGCCCAGCAGGACAACTGCACAAGGAATTGCACCCTCCTTAGTGCCCTGGCTGGAAACAGACTCTGGCATAAAGCACCTGCAGCCAACAGCCAGAGCCACAGGCAGGACTGGGCACGTGCTTGGCCTTGTTGGGCTCAGTTTCATGGCTCAGACTCAAGGACTCTTCCCTCTAGACCTGCAGCAGGGTGCAGCTCCAGAGGGAGCTCTGCTGTCTTGGCTTGTCTCCAGACTCTCATCCCATCCACCTCAGGCTTCACATTCCTGCTGAGCTCAAAGCAGAAGGAGACAAGCAACAGGACAGGAGTACAAGGGTAATGTTTTGAGGATACCAAAACCGGCTGCCCTTTATGCATCGGGAGGAAGGGAAGCAGCTCTGACCAGGCACTTTGTGCCACAGGAACTGCCAGAGGTGTCTGTCAGACTGACCAACGTGGTTTTATTCCCTGTAGGGCCAGGTCGGCCACAGAAGAGCATTTCTGAGCCCGCTGCTGCCTTTGGCCCCAGTTTCTGCTTTAAAAAGGCAATGAGCAACTTGGAACCCAGCCTGAAGGCTGAGCCTGACCTGCCCTGAGGAGCACATGGACTGTGCCACCAATGCCACAGCACAGGCAGTGCCACAGCCCCTGGGTGATTCCCACGATCCACCCCCAGAGGAGGCATTCCAGGCTGCTTCTATCCCCACTGGGTGCAGCTGGCCTTCCCACTTTGCTTCCTTGGGGTCAAGCAAGCTCCTGCACAAGATGATTCCAATCAATGCCAAACTTTGCCCTATCCCTTGCCTCTGGCAAAGCCCCCGTTGCCATTAGCTCCAAGCTCTTTCTCCAAGAGGAGACAGCACCAGCTCTGCTTGCTTGAAAAGATGAGGGATTAATAAAGCAAAACCCAAAACCATTTGATTTTGGGGACTTTGTGCAGATGGATTTTTCTTAATCTTCTCAAAGTTTTACTAATTGTTTATGCTCAAGCACCACATGGGGCAGGTGAGATACACTGGGCATTTCCAACTGTGCTCCTGTTTGTGTCTAAGGTTTGCAGATGCATCTAATGGATTTGGAAGTCCAATTCCTAGATGAGAATTTTCTCCGGCAGATTTTAATGCCCATTTCAATAGGGTAGCTGCCTCAGGCTGACTGAAATGGTAATGTCCGGCCTGGAGGTGGGGCTGGTGCTTGCAGCAGCCTGGAGAAGGAGCTGTTGGATAAGTGGGAGGGAGCAGAGGTGCAAAAGCAAATGATGGACTGATTGTTCCTGCCTGGGGAGGCCTGGGTGTCTCTGAGCCTTCCACTTTGCCCTGTGGCAGGAACAGCTGGATTTGAGCAGCCTGCCTTTGGCTGCAGTGCTTGAGAAGTGTAAATCCATCCAGGATGGATGCAAGACAGGAGCAGACAGGATCCAATGCAAACGGGATCCATCAAAATGGGCCAGAAAGTTATAAGGGGACTGCAGCACCTCCCCTATGGAGACAGGCTGAGAAAACTGGGGCTGCTCAGCCGGGACAACAGAAGGTTGTGTGGAGACCTCACAGCCCCTTCAAGGAGCTGAAGGGGCTACAGGGAAGCTGGAGAGGGACCCCTCATCAGGAACTGCCAGGACAGGACAAGGGTCACTTGGAGCAACCTGGGATAGTGAAGGTGTCCCTGCCGTGGCAGAGGGTGAGACTGGGTGAGCTTTGAGGTCCCTTCCAACACAAACCATTCTGGGATTCTGTCATCTACTTTTCAAGTGTCTTTCTGGTACATCCGGGTGATCCTAAGGGTTCACATAGGCTAAGGAATCTCTTCTAGGCTGAAATTCAGTTGGGCCTGCTCAAACACTTTCCAGCTGAAGCTGATCTGCCTAAATATCTCCATATCCTCACCCTATGGAAGGAAGTGAAAGGAGATGAGCTTTAAGGCCCCTTCCCACCCAAACCACTCTGGGATTCTCTAAATCCTCCATGATTTGGGAGCACCAGCACACAGTGGGTGTTGGTGCCAACAAGCCCGGCTTCATCATCTGTGTCAGACATGGTCTGGGCTGTGCAGAGAGAATGTAACATCAGGCAAAAAAAAAAAAAATATATATATATATTCATAGCAACCACCACAAATTAGCAAGCCTTACCCGCATTTCGAAGGGCTCCCACGATGCACGCGAAGGGCCGATGCCTGCAGCGGCTACCAAGTTGGCAAAGGGCAGAAGGAACAGCTGAGCCCTCAGAGCCCCGGGGGCGGGAACGGCCGAGCCCTCAGAGCCCCGGGAGCGGGAACGGCCGAGCCCTCAGAGCAATGGGAACGGGAACGGCCGAGCCCTCAGAGCGCCAGGGGCGGGAACGGCCGAGCGCTCAGAGCAATGGGAATGGGAACGGGAACGGGAACAGGAACGGCCGAGCCCTCAGAGCGCCAGGGGCGGGAACGGCCGAGCCCTCAGAGCAATGGGAACGGGAACGGGAACAGGAACGGCCGAGCCCTCAGAGCCCCGGTGGCAGGAACGGCCGAGCCCTCAGAGCCCCGGGAGCGGGAACGGCCGAGCCCTGAGAGCCCCGGGAGCGGGAACGGCCGAGCCCTGAGAGCCCCAGGAGCGGGAACGGCCGAGCCCTCAGAGCCCCGGGAGCGGGAACGGCCGAGCCCTCAGAGCCCCGGGAGCGGGAACGGCCGAGCCCTCAGAGCCCCAGGAGCGGGAACAGCCGAGCCCTCAGAGCAATGGGAACGGGAACAGGAACGGCCGAGCCCTCAGAGCAATGGGAACGGGAACAGGAACGGCCGAGCCCTCAGAGCGCCAGGGGTGGGAAATGCCGAGCGCTCAGGGGAGCGGGAGAAGCGGGCCCTGACTAGGGGCGCCTAATCCCGGGAAAAGGGGGTTAATGCAGGGAGTAGACATTAATCCAGGGAATAGAGATTCACCAGGGAGCACCTGGAGCAAGGCCAGGCTAGACAGGGCTTGAAGGAACCTGGTCTAATGGAAGGTGGCCCTGACCATGGCAGAGGGTGGAATGAGATGAGCTTTAAGGTCCCTTCCAGCCCAAACCATTCCATGAATCGATGATTCCACGATTCTGTAGAAGCATCATCCTCCTGCTGCTGAGCAGCAGCCCCTGCACCAGGGACTCCCAGGCTGTCACTTGGGTGTAAATCATTTAGGCTGAGCTTTTTCCTTTTTCCAAAGTAACCCAGCAGTCCAGCTGTGCCTACATCGTGCAGGACTGCCCCTTGGCTCTGGTGTGTAATTATTTCAAGGCCAGGTTGGACAGGGCTTGGAGCAATCTGGGACAGTGAAGGTGTCCCTGCCGTGGCAGGGGTGGAACTGGATATGGTTTAAAGTTTCTTCCAGGCCAAACCATTCTCTACTACTGAAATGTCTTAGTGGTATAACAGAGTGATCCTAAGGCTCTGGCAAGGCTAAGGAATCTCTTCTGGCCTGAAATGAAGCTGTGCCTGCCAGAACTCCTTCCAGCTGGAGGTGATCTGCTCCAACATTTCCTGGTGCTCTCTGCCTGGGGGTGCAGCTGAGCAGGAAGGTCTGTCCTGCAGAGCCCTGCCCTTGGCTGGGAGCACCAGGCACTGCTCCAGAGCCAAGTGAAGTCACCGTGCTGAAGTCACCATCTCCGTCAGCGCAGCTCTCGCAGCTGCCCTGGGCAGTGACATCATCACCTCATGTCCCCGGATGAGGTGTTTGTCACAGGAACAGGGAAAAGGTTTCTCTGCTTAATGCTGAACGTAGGATAGGCTGGAGGTTCCTGTGCCACACTCCTGGTAGAAGGAAAGATAAGTGTGTTGGGGCACGTTCTGGGAGCTGCCAAAGCCACAGAAATACCAATTAGTGAGGCAAGGTCCAGGGTGCATCATTTCCACTCTTTTCTTTCCTACCTAGAAGAAAGGTTGCCTGTGACATCAGCGGCAAAAACCTCACTCGTGTTGTCAACTCTGCTAACATCTGTGTCCCGGAGGGAGGACAGGGATGGGAATGTGCTCCCTAGGCCAGTGTCAGCCCTGCCTGCTGAGGAGGCAGCCACTGGCATGTGAGGAAACATGGAGCAGCCAAGAGGCAACTGAGGGGCCCAGGTGAGCACGCACAGGTGAGCAAGGCCCCAGCGTGGGCAAGTTCAGACCCCTGCCAGAGCCACTCCTTTATTCTGCTCCTGTTCCAGTGCACTCAACTGAGGAAGTGCCATGGAAACGCCTTCATTAATCACGGACTGTTTAGACACAAATAATAAAACCCAGCTTTCATGAAGGAGAGAAACACAGACTGGTTTTTGCTAAGATTAGATGCTCACGTGAGAAGATTTCAACCCATCATAGAAGTGCATTTTTGCCTTTCTGCATTGGTGTCTTTCGGCCCCTCAGTCCTTTCTTCTCGCCCTGCTGTAGCTGTAGAGAATGGTCAGATTCCCTGTTTTGGACCCTGCAGCATCACAGGGTGTCTCCAATTATCCACGGGAGCAGGAGGCACTGAGGCTAGGCTGGTGTGTGGGGAAGCAGGACTGGTGACATTTGTCCCCAGAGCCAGGATGAAAAAATGAGGGACAGATGAGCAGGGTCCCTGGGCTCACAGTGGTTTCTGACCCGGTGATGGGGAAATGCCAAATGCCATGAGGGTGTTTGGCCTGGCAAAACAACAGACTTGAAACACAGGGCATCACTCAGGAACACACACAGCCTGTGTCCCATCCTGGGGCAGGGCAGAGAGAGGCCAAGAAACACCTTCTGCATTTCCACAGCAGCATTTCCCAATCACTGTTCATGCCACCTGGGTCACTCCTACTCAGATCACCTGGATTGCTGCTTTCCAAACCCCACCTTTTTGGAGCCCTGCTACCTCACTCTGACACCAACTGCACCCAACTACATTTTTTCTAACTCCTTGCTCCCTTTGGAAGACACCAGGGACAGTCCAAGGCTTTGAAAGCCAGGGAGACGTGGCACTAATGCTAGGAGGGAATAAGCAGGTGCACTCTTGGCTTCCCTCTGCTTTTCCAAGATAAACACTGTGTACTTCTTGGTGCTGCAAGACTGGGTAAGAAGGTAAAACAAAGGGATTTACAAACGCTCTCCCTATTACAGAGGTGCAATTAAGAGTAAAACATGACCTGTGTGGCGTGATCCATGCCTTTGGTTTGGGACTGGAGTGCCAGAGCTCTCCAGCTGTATTTGGAAAGCGGTGCAATAATGTGTCACATTTCTAGTTCCTTCCCCTGCTGCTGACTGAGGGCAGGAGGCTTGAACACAAGGCTTGAAGCACTGGGAATGCTGGTGCTGCTGCCAGACTGGCTCTGGTATTTTCCACCAGCCATGCAAGTGGCCATAAAGCTTTTCCTTAAGCTCACGAGCTTTGTGTGCCTCACCCACGCATTCCAAATGCCCCTTCCCTCCTGCACCAGAAGCTGCTTCTGAAGTTGACTCTTCTCATTGCAGTCAATTCTTGGGGGATCCTTGCACTAAAGAGTAGATGGAAAATTATTTCCAGTGCATTTGTCCTCTTGATTAGGCACGGAATATATTTATGCCGCTTGTCTTGAGTCTTCGGTTTTATTTTGCTGCGCAGCAGCGGGACCTGCAAGGTGTGTGCAAGGAGCTCAGGGCCTTGGCTCCTGGGTGGTGGCAGACGCTGCTCCCGTGTGGAATTGGGGCTGGATTAACCTTGGGCTGATGCTTTGGGGTTAGTGGAGCCCACAGCCCTGCCAGCCCCAGCAGGTCAGGCACAGCTGCTCTGTCATCCTCAGGGCTGTTTTGCAGCCCCCTCACAGAGATCAGGGCTGCATCCAAATCTCTCCAGCACTGCCCTGGCACACAGCAAGAGGGAGAGAAGCATCCCCTGGTGCCTTTGGAAGCATTTTGCCTGAAGATGATGCCTAGATTTCTGTGTATATCAGGAGAGGCATATCCAAGTTGTTATTGTCTGTGCTGGTCACTTGCCTCTGTCTTGCCCAGCTCTCAGCGCTGCTTTTCCCACCAGCAGCTTCCCAATGTCTCACCCAGCAGCAAAGCTAAGAAGGCTTTGCATTTCTCCATGGATAACCAATAAATCCCTGCGTTTGTCAGACTTTTTTCCTTCTTCTTTCCTTCTTTATCAACCTCTTTCTCTACTGAAACTTCAGCCATATAGGAGGCAGGTGAAACAATGAGTTGTCACCTGGACTCTGTATTTTTACCCTCTTGAAAGCTAACTCAGGCCCTGAAATTGTGAAACAAGGAAAACAACTTGGGTTGTAATTTCTTTAGTATCCCAATCACCTGCTCCAAATTCTGTTGTGATTTCTTTAGTAATCCAGCCACCTTTTCCACTCCCTGTGATGGGGTTTGGCAACCTGTTGCAAATGGGGCAAGAGAGTTTTGAGCAGCAGCTTGCAAGACTCTTTTGTGCCAGGGAATATTTGCGGATTCCTGCTGCCCAAGTGGCTGGAATTTTGTGCTGGGTACTCCAGGGTATCACTGAAGCAGTTCACCACTTTGGGAAGCCACTTTTCCCTCCCAAAGACTCAGTCCTGGGGCACACCAAACTCCTGGGCTGCTCCCCAACACATCAGTGTGACATGTGGCTGTCCCCATCGCCTGGGGCTGCCAGTGCTCACCTCTGGCACCTTGCATGGCAGTAATCTCATTTTAATGAGCATTAGGACATCACATCATCCACTTCTGCCCACTGCTGCTCTTTCACTGGACCTTTGGCTCAGAGGGCTATAAGACTCTGAGAGCGTGGTTGGAAAGAGAACCACAGCTGAGCGCTGGCTGGCTCCGGACAACCCACTGAAGCTGTTGGGCAGCTGTTTTCTTGCTGTTGGGGTGCTTGGAGTTGGCAGAGATGCTGAAAATAACTGGAAAAGAGGGAAAACCTTACTCTATACTGTTTAGAGGATGTAGTTTCATGATTTGGTACCAAGCTGGAGTGTTATCTGCTTTGCGGGACTTGTCTCCTGACATAATGAAATCTGCACACAGGATCTATGGAGGATCTTCAGGATCTATTCTAGCTACAGTCGGATTGTGTGGATGTGATCTGGGTAAGAGCTACAGAGTTTTGTTTATTTTGTGTCTAAAGAGATGGAATACCTGGGAATTGTGGAGTTGCAGAAGATTTTTCTTTCAATACCAGTGGTTAATTCCTCAGATTTTTTGTTTTATTTCTTTCTTGAATAGTGGAAAACATGTAAATTAGGCAGCAGAAGGAAAACAGTCATTGCAACTTATAAACTGAAATTCATGGCAAACGTATCTCATAAAAGGAACAGAGGTGCTCTCCCTGATAAGGCATTTAGGATTGCTGGCAGAAATATGTTTCCCCAAAAAATGTGGAGAAAGAAGACAGATTAGCAGGGCATAGCTACAGAGCTAACAGGAGGAAATGTTATACAAAGGCTTCATGTCCATTTTCTCCCATATGTCCAAAAACTTTTAAGATGCCTTGTGTAGAAAGTGGGGAGAAATGGGAAAAGAAAACAAAACATTTCTGCCTCCTTCAGTATTGAAAGTCCTTGGAAAAGTTGGGTCCACTCAAAGGGAGCTCCAGCTCTAATGAAACACAATGGCTCCAAATGAGCATTTAGGAGCTGGATAAAATACCCCTTTCCCAGGTGGAATTGCAGCTCAGAATGCACATAAATAACAATATACGGGATGTAGAATGATTGCTTTGCTTTGCTTTGCTTCAGATGAGTTAAAGGAATATGTCCTCAGTCGCTTGAAAATCTCTCTCTGGGGGCTGGTCCCTGGAAGAGGGGTACCTAGACTCCTAAGGGAGACCTTAGACAAATTCCTGCCTCCAAATGCCCACGAGCTGGTGTCTGGAAAGCTGCACATTATCCTCACCCGCCTGCACGACTGGAGATGCGTGACAGTGTCCGAGTTTGCCTCGAAGGAGGAGCTGATTCAGGTGGGAGCAGCCACAGCTACCCTGTGAGGGAGGAGCTGGGAGACATTTGCTGCCTGGCCATGTCCCACAGCACAAAATCACAGAACAGTTTGGGTTGGGTGAGACCTTAAAGCTCATCAAGGTCCACCCTGTCATGGGCAGGGACCTTCCACTGTCCCAGGTTGGTTTCAAGCCCCATCCAACCTGGCCTTGGATGGTTCCAGGATGCCCAGCGTCTCTGGGCAACCTGTGCAGGGCCTCAACACCCTCATGGTAAAAAATATCTTCCCTATATCTAAATCTCCCCCCTTGTAGTTACAAACCATCACCCCTTGTCTTATCCTAACAGGCCCTGGTCCATTCTAGCCCATGCCACGATTTCTGTCCTTGCCACCATCTGAATCCAGACAAGCTGAAATAATTTTCAAAAATCAGCCCTTTTGATTACTGTCTGAATTATGCTGAACATGTAGAGAGCAATTTGAGGCATTTCACAGGTTCTCTTCCTACTTCTCTGCCCTGGCTGTGGTATCAGACATGGTCTGGTGCCCATTAGTCTGTGGTGCCTAATAACCCAGCTAGGGAGCCCTGTTTTGGCACTCACAGGTGAGCCACCCCTCCCAAAGGTAGCACTTTCTGTGGCTCTTCACTCACCTTTGTCTTTCCCATCTCGCCCACAGGCTGTGATGTGCAGTTGCTTCCTCCCACTGTATTTTGGGATTTTCCCTCCAACGTTCCGTGGGGTGGTGAGTAGCTTTGTGGTCTGGAGACCCTGTCCCAGCTCAGGCCCAGGGCCCCTCCAGTCTCTGTCCTTTCTCCAGTGGTGACATTAAGGATGTTTCTACCTGTGTTTGCCACCAACATAGCTCAAGGCTGGGTTCCCCCAGTGCCTGCAGAGGGAAGAACGGAGCCCCAAAATCTGACCTCACTGCAGACAGGACTGAGCTTCTCACAGAATTATCCATCTTCTCCTGTCCCTGGGGTTGCCTCACCTCTCTTCTGCTGCACTGTCCTCCCAGTTTGATTGCAGTAGTTCTTTGGCGGGAAGGGAGGAGGGCAGGTGTGGACCTGGAGCACGGGAGCTGCAGGTGGGGCAGTTCCCTGCAAGGGGATCTGTGGAGCCCCAGAACCTCGGTCTGGTGTGGGCCTGCCTGGGGAACAAGGCCCACGTTTGTCCATGTGAACAGCACTGCTCTCCCCGCGAGGGGAAGGCTCAGGGCTCCCTGTTGTGTCTCCCAGCGCTACGTGGACGGGGAGCTGGCCATGTGGAAAGCCGACTTCGTGTCCCGCACCACCATCACCATCTCTGCCTTCGCCGGCGAATACGACATCTGCCCCAAGGATGGCCCCGCTGCCTTCTTGACCTTCCAGCTCTCTGACTGTATCTTACAGATCTCAAAAATGAACATCTGCCGCTTACAGCACATTTTTCAGGTTCCCACACGTCAGGTGAGCAGCTCCTCCAGGTAGCCAGAGCCATGAGCCCCCTGCAGCAGCCCAGCTGCACTGACTGCCACCTCCTCTCACAGGTCATGGACCGCTTTTATATCCAGGGCTACCAGGACATGGTCTCCTTCCTAAAAAGACTGAGTAAGTGATTGGAAGTGTGGACAGGTGGGTTGGGTGCTTCCCCTACATCCTTGGTTTGCTGACACAAGGAAAGAGATGCTGCCCCAGAGTGACTGCGGCAGAGAAATGCCTGCATTCCTGGCACTGCCAGGATTCCTTGAGTCCTGGCCTCTCCTGAAGCTGCTTCTGGAGCCACACTCCCCTTTTCTCTGCCACCCCGGGCATGACAGAGCTTTTTCCCAGGGAACACAGGTCCCAGGACCTCTAGGGCTCACGTGCCCTGCGTGGTGTTTGATAAGCCCCTGATGCACAGAGCAGCAAGGTTTGGTGATTCCTGAGCCCTGGGGTCAGCAGTATCCCTGATTTCCACTCGGCCCAGGTCATGCCTCACACTGCTGCAGACCTGGCAGCTGAGCAACAAGCAGTGAGAGCTGGAATCTCTTCCCACCAGGGGATTTCCAGGTGAATTACTTCGAGGGCTTCACACTTTCCTTGGCCAATGAATCAAATCAGAAAGGTGACGAGACCCTGCACCGGAAGCCTCGACTGAGTGTTTTTCACTCCAGAGCTACAGATCATGAGGGTGACACCAAAGAGAGTCCAGGAATCCGCCAGGCAGCAGATGAAGAAGAATAGGAAGCCCCACACCACCTTCTCCACCCCCAGGAAGGTAAAGCTCCTCCTTCACCCCATCGATTTTTAAGCAACACTTGCTCAGGGCTGTCAGTGCCCAAAGGGGCTCTGGGGCAGGTGAGAACATCAGGAATGGGAGAAAGTTCCCTCTCACATCACGGGTTATGAGTGAGGCCTCACACTGAGCCCTCACCCTGGATTTGGGTGAGCATTGAGGACTTCATTGGTGGCTGGGTCAGAAGGGCTCCATGGAGAAGGAGCTCCTTCCTTGGAGAAGGCCATGTATTCACTCACCCAGTGAGGTAAGAACAGGTTCTGCCCACACATCCCTTCTCCAGGGGTGTGTCAAGGGTTCAAGCTGCCTTTGCTGTGCTAGCCAAATCCAAACTTCTCCTCAGGAACTCTGGCTGCAGCCACAGAAATACAAAGTGCAAGGAAAGCGTGCTAGAGCTGCAGGTAAACTTCTTGCTGTGTCATTTTCAAGCAAGACAAGGCAGGTTTCAATCCAAAACTTATTGTTTTCTGCAATCCTATGCAAAATAATGCCTGCTCCCCTTTTAGTTTTGCATGGAAAACCAGTCAATCCACAGCATTTCAGTTTCCAGTTTGTTGTTAGTAAAAAATACTAAGAAGCATCTCATGTAATTCAATATTTATTTCCATTTTACTCTTTATTTTCTCTTTCCTTCTGAGTCTTTCAACATGTCAGAATTCATCAGATTAAGAAAAATTGCTCAGCTTTTTCAACATGACAATTCTTTAAAATGGAGCCACATAAATTAAATGAAAACTGAAAAAAGATACAACCAGGTATACCTGGAAGGTCTAGAAGAAAAGAGGAATATAAAGGGGAAAGAATAGGACTGTTACCATTCCGGATCTAAAAAGAGAAGTTTGGAAAACATAAAATGGAAGCAAGAAAGAGATTTCCTTTGAAAACAAGCCAACTCTCGACCCACTAAGAAATGCAGGACACAGTGTTAGGCTGCAGAAGTTGCTTCCCTGGTTGCTTTTTTAAAGGCTCCATCAGTCTGACCTCCGTGCAGCACTTGGAAGCAACAGGGTGGGAATGAGGTTTCTTAGGAAGTTGGGCAGCTCTGGGCTATCAGGAATCTCTGCCTCTGCTTTGCAGCTGGGCTGCAAGGTTTTTAACCAGCCTGAGGTGAAAAAATCCTCCTGTGGGAGGAATCAAGACTCCTTTGTTAGGCCAGAGAGCAATCAAGGGGTGAGTCCAGGCTCTCCATCTCCCGAGCAGAAGCACATCACATTTTCCAGTTCTGGGAAGGAAAAGCCCTACTGATCAAGGCCAGGAAAAGGCTCTTTCACTGTTTCTCTGTGCAATGCCAGAACATCAGCGATGCTACCAAAGCAGCAGGGGGATAAACGTGTGAACACGTTGTACTTGATTTCTTGGACGAGTGTCTGCAGCCTGCAATCCCACGAGGCTCAGGCTGCACTAGCAGGTTATCCACAAGCCACTGATCTGTGTGCCCAGCAGGACAACTACACAAGGAATTGCACCCTCCTTAGTGCCCTGGCTGGAAACAGACTCTGGCATAAAGCACCTGCAGCCAACAGCCAGAGCCACAGGCAGGACTGGGCACGTGCTTGGCCTTGTTGGGCTCAGTTTCATGGCTCAGACTCAAGGACTCTTCCCTCTAGACCTGCAGCAGGGTGCAGCTCCAGAGGGAGCTCTGCTGTCTTGGCTTGTCTCCAGACTCTCATCCCATCCACCTCAGGCTTCACATTCCTGCTGAGCTCAAAGCAGAAGGAGACAAGCAACAGGACAGGAGTACAAGGGTAATGTTTTGAGGATACCAAAACCGGCTGCCCTTTATGCATCGGGAGGAAGGGAAGCAGCTCTGACCAGGCACTTTGTGCCACAGGAACTGCCAGAGGTGTCTGTCAGACTGACCAACGTGGTTTTATTCCCTGTAGGGCCAGGTCGGCCACAGAAGAGCATTTCTGAGCCCGCTGCTGCCTTTGGCCCCAGTTTCTGCTTTAAAAAGGCAATGAGCAACTTGGAACCCAGCCTGAAGGCTGAGCCTGACCTGCCCTGAGGAGCACATGGACTGTGCCACCAATGCCACAGCACAGGCAGTGCCACAGCCCCTGGGTGATTCCCACGATCCACCCCCAGAGGAGGCATTCCAGGCTGCTTCTATCCCCACTGGGTGCAGCTGGCCTTCCCACTTTGCTTCCTTGGGGTCAAGCAAGCTCCTGCACAAGATGATTCCAATCAATGCCAAACTTTGCCCTATCCCTTGCCTCTGGCAAAGCCCCCGTTGCCATTAGCTCCAAGCTCTTTCTCCAAGAGGAGACAGCACCAGCTCTGCTTGCTTGAAAAGATGAGGGATTAATAAAGCAAAACCCAAAACCATTTGATTTTGGGGACTTTGTGCAGATGGATTTTTCTTAATCTTCTCAAAGTTTTACTAATTGTTTATGCTCAAGCACCACATGGGGCAGGTGAGATACACTGGGCATTTCCAACTGTGCTCCTGTTTGTGTCTAAGGTTTGCAGATGCATCTAATGGATTTGGAAGTCCAATTCCTAGATGAGAATTTTCTCCGGCAGATTTTAATGCCCATTTCAATAGGGTAGCTGCCTCAGGCTGACTGAAATGGTAATGTCCGGCCTGGAGGTGGGGCTGGTGCTTGCAGCAGCCTGGAGAAGGAGCTGTTGGATAAGTGGGAGGGAGCAGAGGTGCAAAAGCAAATGATGGACTGATTGTTCCTGCCTGGGGAGGCCTGGGTGTCTCTGAGCCTTCCACTTTGCCCTGTGGCAGGAACAGCTGGATTTGAGCAGCCTGCCTTTGGCTGCAGTGCTTGAGAAGTGTAAATCCATCCAGGATGGATGCAAGACAGGAGCAGACAGGATCCAATGCAAACGGGATCCATCAAAATGGGCCAGAAAGTTATAAGGGGACTGCAGCACCTCCCCTATGGAGACAGGCTGAGAAAACTGGGGCTGCTCAGCCGGGACAACAGAAGGTTGTGTGGAGACCTCACAGCCCCTTCAAGGAGCTGAAGGGGCTACAGGGAAGCTGGAGAGGGACCCCTCATCAGGAACTGCCAGGACAGGACAAGGGTCACTTGGAGCAACCTGGGATAGTGAAGGTGTCCCTGCCGTGGCAGAGGGTGAGACTGGGTGAGCTTTGAGGTCCCTTCCAACACAAACCATTCTGGGATTCTGTCATCTACTTTTCAAGTGTCTTTCTGGTACATCCGGGTGATCCTAAGGGTTCACATAGGCTAAGGAATCTCTTCTAGGCTGAAATTCAGTTGGGCCTGCTCAAACACTTTCCAGCTGAAGCTGATCTGCCTAAATATCTCCATATCCTCACCCTATGGAAGGAAGTGAAAGGAGATGAGCTTTAAGGCCCCTTCCCACCCAAACCACTCTGGGATTCTCTAAATCCTCCATGATTTGGGAGCACCAGCACACAGTGGGTGTTGGTGCCAACAAGCCTGGCTTCATCATCTGTGTCAGACATGGTCTGGGCTGTGCAGAGAGAATGTAACATCAGGCAAAAAAAAAAAAATATATATATATATATTCATAGCAACCACCACAAATTAGCAAGCCTTACCCGCATTTCGAAGGGCTCCCACGATGCACGCGAAGGGCCGATGCTTGCAGCGGCTACCAAGTTGGCAAAGGGCAGAAGGAACAGCTGAGCCCTCAGAGCCCCGGGGGCGGGAACGGCCGAGCCCTCAGAGCAATGGGAATGGGAACAGGAACGGCCGAGCCCTCAGAGCGCCAGGGGCGGGAACGGCCGAGCCCTCAGAGCCCCGGGAACGGGAACGGCCGAGCCCTCAGAGCAATGGGAACGGGAACAGGAACGGCCGAGCCCTCAGAGCCCCGGGAGCGGGAACGGCCGAGCCCTCAGAGCGCCAGGAGCGGGAACGGCCGAGCCCTCACAGCCCCGGGAGCGGGAACGGCCGAGCCCTCAGAGCAATGGGAGCGGGAACGGCCGAGCCCTCAGAGCAATGGGAACGGGAACAGGAACGGCCGAGCCCTCAGAGCGCCAGGGGCGGGAACGGCCGAGCGCTCAGAGCAATGGGAATGGGAACGGGAACGGGAACAGGAACGGCCGAGCCCTCAGAGCGCCAGGGGCAGGAACGGCCGAGCCCTCAGAGCCCCGGGAGCGGGAACGGCCGAGCCCTCAGAGCCCCAGGAGCGGGAACAGCCGAGCCCTCAGAGCAATGGGAACGGGAACAGGAACGGCCGAGCCCTCAGAGCGCCAGGGGTGGGAAATGCCGAGTGCTCAGGGGAGCGGGAGAAGCGGGCCCTGACTAGGGGCACCTAATCCCGGGAAAAGGGGGTTAATGCAGGGAATAGACATTAATCCAGGGAATAGAGATTCACCAGGGAGCACCTGGAGCAAGGCCAGGCTGGACAGGGCTTGAAGGAACCTGGTCTAATGGAAGGTGGCCCTGACCATGGCAGAGGGTGGAATGAGATGAGCTTTAAGGTCCCTTCCAGCCCAAACCATTCCATGAGTCGATGATTCCACGATTCTGTAGAAGCATCATCCTCCTGCTGCTGAGCAGCAGCCCCTGCACCAGGGACTCCCAGGCTGTCACTTGGGTGTAAATCATTTAGGCTGAGCTTTTTCCTTTTTCCAAAGTAACCCAGCAGTCCAGCTGTGCCTACATCGTGCAGGACTGCCCCTTGGCTCTGGTGTGTAATTATTTCAAGGCCAGGTTGGACAGGGCTTGGAGCAATCTGGGACAGTGAAGGTGTCCCTGCCGTGGCAGGGGTGGAACTGGATATGGTTTAAAGTTTCTTCCAGGCCAAACCATTCTCTACTACTGAAATGTCTTAGTGGTATAACAGAGTGATCCTAAGGCTCTGGCAAGGCTAAGGAATCTCTTCTGGCCTGAAATGAAGCTGTGCCTGCCAGAACTCCTTCCAGCTGGAGGTGATCTGCTCCAACATTTCCTGGTGCTCTCTGCCTGGGGGTGCAGCTGAGCAGGAAGGTCTGTCCTGCAGAGCCCTGCCCTTGGCTGGGAGCACCAGGCACTGCTCCAGAGCCAAGTGAAGTCACCGTGCTGAAGTCACCATCTCCGTCAGCGCAGCTCTCGCAGCTGCCCTGGGCAGTGACATCATCACCTCATGTCCCCGGATGAGGTGTTTGTCACAGGAACAGGGAAAAGGTTTCTCTGCTTAATGCTGAACGTAGGATAGGCTGGAGGTTCCTGTGCCACACTCCTGGTAGAAGGAAAGATAAGTGTGTTGGGGCACGTTCTGGGAGCTGCCAAAGCCACAGAAATACCAATTAGTGAGGCAAGGTCCAGGGTGCATCATTTCTACTCTTTTCTTTCCTACCTAGAAGAAAGGTTGCCTGTGACATCAGCGGCAAAAACCTCACTTGTGTTGTCAACTCTGCTAACATCTGTGTCCCGGAGGGAGGACAGGGATGGGAATGTGCTCCCTAGGCCAGTGTCAGCCCTGCCTGCTGAGGAGGCAGCCACTGGCATGTGAGGAAACATGGAGCAGCCAAGAGGCAACTGAGGGGCCCAGGTGAGCACGCACAGGTGAGCAAGGCCCCAGCATGGGCAAGTTCAGACCCCTGCCAGAGCCACTCCTTTATTCTGCTCCTGTTCCAGTGCACTCAACTGGGGAAGTGCCATGGAAACGCCTTCATTAATCACGGACTGTTTAGACACAAATAATAAAACTCAGCTTTCATGAAGGAGAGAAACACAGACTGGTTTTTGCTAAGATTAGATGCTCACGTGAGAAGATTTCAACCCATCATAGAAGTGCATTTTTGCCTTTCTGCATTGGTGTCTTTCGGCCCCTCAGTCCTTTCTTCTCGCCCTGCTGTAGCTGTAGAGAATGGTCAGATTCCCTGTTTTGGACCCTGCAGCATCACAGGGTGTCTCCAATTATCCACAGGAGCAGGAGGCACTGAGGCTAGGCTGGTGTGTGGGGAAGCAGGACTGGTGACATTTGTCCCCAGAGCCAGGATGAAAAAATGAGGGACAGATGAGCAGGGTCCCTGGGCTCACAGTGGTTTCTGACCCGGTGGGGAAATGCCAAATGCCATGAGGGTGTTTGGCCTGGCAAAACAACAGACTTGAAACACAGGGCATCACTCAGGGACACACACAGCCTGTGTCCCATCCTGGGGCAGGGCAGAGAGAGGCCAAGAAACACCTTCTGCCTTTCCACAGCAGCATTTCCCAATCACTGTTCATGCCACCTGGGTCACTCCTACTCAGATCACCTGGATTGCTGCTTTCCAAACCCCACCTTTTTGGAGCCCTGCTACCTCACTCTGACACCAACTGCACCCAACTACATTTTTTCTAACTCCTTGCTCCCTTTGGAAGACACCAGGGACAGTCCAAGGCTTTGAAAGCCAGGGAGACGTGGCACTAATGCTAGGAGGGAATAAGCAGGTGCACTCTTGGCTTCCCTCTGCTTTTCCAAGATAAACACTGTGTACTTCTTGGTGCTGCAAGACTGGGTAAGAAGGTAAAACAAAGGGATTTACAAACGCTCTCCCTATTACAGAGGTGCAATTAAGAGTAAAACATGACCTGTGTGGCGTGATCCATGCCTTTGGTTTGGGACTGGAGTGCCAGAGCTCTCCAGCTGTATTTGGAAAGCGGTGCAATAATGTGTCACATTTCTAGTTCCTTCCCCTGCTGCTGACTGAGGGCAGGAGGCTTGAACACAAGGCTTGAAGCACTGGGAATGCTGGTGCTGCTGCCAGACTGGCTCTGGTATTTTCCACAAGCCATGCAAGTGGCCATAAAGCTTTTCCTTAAGCTCACGAGCTTTGTGTGCCTCACCCACGCATTCCAAATGCCCCTTCCCTCCTGCACCAGAAGCTGCTTCTGAAGTTGACTCTTCTCATTGCAGTCAATTCTTGGGGGATCCTTGCACTAAAGAGTAGATGGAAAATTATTTCCAGTGCATTTGTCCTCCTGATTAGGCACGGAATATATTTATGCCGCTTGTCCTGAGTCTTCGGTTTCATTTTGCTGCGCAGCAGCGGGACCTGCAAGGTGTGTGCAAGGAGCTCAGGGCCTTGGCTCCTGGGTGGTGGCAGACGCTGCTCCCGTGTGGAATTGGGGCTGGATTAACCTTGGGCTGATGCTTTGGGGTTAGTGGAGCCCACAGCCCTGCCAGCCCCAGCAGGTCAGGCACAGCTGCTCTGTCATCCTCAGGGCTGTTTTGCAGCCCCCTCACAGAGATCAGGGCTGCATCCAAATCTCTCCAGCACTGCCCTGGCACACAGCAAGAGGGAGAGAAGCATCCCCTGGTGCCTTTGGAAGCATTTTGCCTGAAGATGATGCCTAGATTTCTGTGTATATCAGGAGAGGCATATCCCAGTTGTTATTGTCTGTGCTGGTCACTTGCCTCTGTCTTGCCCAGCTCTCAGCGCTGCTTTTCCCACCAGCAGCTTCCCAATGTCTCACCCAGCAGCAAAGCTAAGAAGGCTTTGCATTTCTCCATGGATAACCAATAAATCCCTGCGTTTGTCAGACTTTTTTCCTTCTTCTTTCCTTCTTTTATCAACCTCTTTCTCTACTGAAACTTCAGCCATATAGGAGGCAGGTGAAACAATGAGTTGTCACCTGGACTCTGTATTTTTACCCTCTTGAAAGCTAACTCAGGCCCTGAAATTGTGAAACAAGGAAAACAACTTGGGTTGTAATTTCTTTAGTATCCCAATCACCTGCTCCAAATTCTGTTGTGATTTCTTTAGTAATCCAGCCACCTTTTCCACTCCCTGTGATGGGGTTTGGCAACCTGTTGCAAATGGGGCAAGAGAGTTTTGAGCAGCAGCTTGCAAGACTCTTTTGTGCCAGGGAATATTTGCGGATTCCTACTGCCCAAGAGGCTGGAATTTTGTGCTGGGTACTCCAGGGTATCACTGAAGCAGTTCACCACTTTGGGAAGCCGCTTTTCCCTCCCAAAGACTCAGTCCTGGGGCACACCAGACTCCTGGGCTGCTCCCCAACACATCAGTGTGACATGTGGCTGTCCCCATCGCCTGGGGCTGCCAGTGCTCACCTCTGGCACCTTGCATGGCAGTAATCTCATTTTAATGAGCATTAGGACATCACATCATCCACTTCTGCCCACTGCTGCTCTTTCACTGGACCTTTGGCTCAGAGGGCTATAAGACTCTGAGAGCGTGGTTGGAAAGAGAACCACAGCTGAGCGCTGGCTGGCTCCGGACAACCCACTGAAGCTGTTGGGCAGCTGTTTTCTTGCTGTTGGGGTGCTTGGAGTTAGCAGAGATGCTGAAAATAACTGGAAAAGAGGGAAAACCTTACTCTATACTGTTTAGAGGATGTAGTTTCATGATTTGGTACCAAGCTGGAGTGTTATCTGCTTTGCGGGGCTTGTCTCCTGACATAATGAAATCTGCACACAGGATCTATGGAGGATCTTCAGGATCTATTCTAGCTACAGTCGGATTGTGTGGATGTGATCTGGGTAAGGGCTACAGAGTTTTGTTTATTTTGTGTCTAAAGAGATGGAATACCTGGGAATTGTGGAGTTGCAGAAGATTTTTCTTTCAATACCAGTGGTTAATTCCTCAGATTTTTTGTTTTATTTCTTTCTTGAATAGTGGAAAACATGTAAATTAGGCAGCACATGGAAAACAGTCATTGCAACTTATAAACTGAAATTCATGGCAAACATATCTCATAAAAGGAACAGAGGTGCTCTCCCTGATAAGGCATTTGGGAGTGCTGGCAGAAAAATGTTTCCCCAAAAAATGTGGAGAAAGAAGACACATTAGCAGGGCATAGCTGCAGAGCTAACAGGAGGAAATGTTATACAAAGGCTTCGTGTCCGTTTTCTCCCATATGTCCAAAAACTTTTAAGATGCCTTGTGCAGAAAGTGGGGAGAAATGGGAAAAGAAAACAAAACATTTCTGCCTCCTTCAGTATTGAAAGCCCTTGGAAAAGTTGGGTCCACTCAAAGGGAGCTCCAGCCCTAATGAAACACAATGGCTCTAAATGAGCATTTAGCAGCTGGATAAAATACCCCTTTCCCAGGTGGAATTGCAGCTCAGAATGCACATAAATAACAATATAAGGGATGTAGAATGATTGCTTTGCTTTGCTTTGCTTCAGATGAGGTAATTAAGTACTTCCTCAGTCGCTTGAAAATCTCTCTCTGGGGGCTGGTCCCTGGAAGAGGGGTACCTAGACTCCTAAGGGAGACCTTAGACAAATTCCTGCCTCCAAATGCCCACGAGCTGGTGTCTGGAAAGCTGCACATTATCCTCACCCGCCTGCACGACTGGAGATGCGTGACAGTGTCCGAGTTTGCCTCGAAGGAGGAGCTGATTCAGGTGGGAGCAGCCACAGGCACCCTGTGAGGGAGGAGCTGGGAGACATTTGCTGCCTGGCCATGTCCCACAGCACAAAATCACAGAACGGTTTGGGTTGGGTGAGACCTTAAAGCTCATCAAGATCCACCCTGTCATGGGCAGGGACCTTCCACTGTCCCAGGTTGGTTTCAAGCCCCATCCAACCTGGCCTTGGATGGTTCCAGGATGCCCAGCGTCTCTGGGCAACCCGTGCAGGGCCTCAACACCCTCATGGTAAAAAATATCTTCCCTATATCTAAATCTCCCCCCTTGTAGTTACAAACCATCACCCCTTGTCTTATCCTAACAGGCCCTGGTCCATTCTAGCCCATGCCACGATTTCTGTCCTTGCCACCATCTGAATCCAGACAAGCTGAAATAATTTTCAAAAATCAGCCCTTTTGATTACTGTCTGAATTATGCTGAACATGTAGAGAGCAATTTGAGGCATTTCACAGGTTCTCTTCCTACTTCTCTGCCCTGGCTGTGGTATCAGACATGGTCTGGTGCCCATTAGTCTGTGGTGCCCAATAACCCAGCTGGGGAGCCCTGTTTTGGCACTCACAGATGAGCCACCTCTCCCAAAGGTAGCACTTTCTGTGGCTCTTCACTCACCTTTGTCTTTCCCATCTCGCCCACAGGCTGTGATGTGCAGTTGCTTCCTCCCACTGTATTTTGGGATTTTCCCTCCAACGTTCCGTGGGGTGGTGAGTAGCTTTGTGGTCTGGAGACCCTGTCCCAGCTCAGGCCCAGGGCCCCTCCAGTCTCTGTCCTTTCTCCAGTGGTGACATTAAGGATGTTTCTACCTGTGTTTGCCAGCAACATAGCTCAAGGCTGGGTTCCCCCAGTGCCTGCAGAGGGAAGAACGGAGCCCCAAAATCTGACCTCATTGCAGACAGGACTGAGCTTCTCACAGAATTATCCATCTTCTCCTGTCCCTGGGGTTGCCTCACCTCTCTTCTGCTGCACTGTCCTCCCAGTTTGATTGCAGTAGTTCTTTGGCGGGAAGGGAGGAGGGCAGGTGTGGACCTGGAGCACGGGAGCTGCAGGTGGGGCAGTTCCCTGCAAGGGGATCTGTGGAGCCCCAGAACCTCGGTCTGGTGTGGGCCTGCCTGGGGAACAAGGCCCACGTTTGCCCATGTGAACAGCACTGCTCTCCCCGCGAGGGGAAGGCTCAGGGCTCCCTGTTGTGTCTCCCAGCGCTACGTGGACGGGGAGCTGGCCATGTGGAAAGCCGACTTCGTGTCCCGCACCACCATCACCATCTCTGGCTTCGCCGGCGAATACGACATCTGCCCCAAGGATGGCCCCGCTGCCTTCTTGACCTTCCAGCTCTCTGACTGTATCTTACAGATCTCAAAAATGAACATCTGCCGCTTACAGCACATTTTTCAGGTTCCCACACGTCAGGTGAGCAGCTCCTCCAGGTAGCCAGAGCCATGAGCCCCCTGCAGCAGCCCAGCTGCACTGACTGCCACCTCCCCTCACAGGTCATGGACCGCTTTTATATCCAGGGCTACCAGGACATGGTCTCCTTCCTAAAAAGACTGAGTAAGTGATTGGAAGTGTGGACAGGTGGGTTGGGTGCTTCCCCTACATCCTTGGTTTGCTGACACAAGGAAAGAGATGCTGCCCCAGAGTGACTGCGGCAGAGAAATGCCTGCATTCCTGGCACTGCCAGGATTCCTTGAGTCCTGGCCTCTCCTGAAGCTGCTTCTGGAGCCACACTCCCCTTTTCTCTGCCACACCGGGCATGACAGAGCTTTTTCCCAGGGAACACAGGTCCCAGGACCTCTAGGGCTCACGTGCCCTGCGTGGTGTTTGATAAGCCCCTGATGCACAGAGCAGCAAGGTTTGGTGATTCCTGAGCCCCGGGGTCAGCAGTATCCCTGATTTCCACTCGGCCCAGGTCATGCCTCACACTGCTGCAGACCTGGCAGCTGAGCAACAAGCAGTGAGAGCTGGAATCTCTTCCCACCAGGGGATTTCCAGGTGAATTACTTCGAGGGCTTCACACTTTCCTTGGCCAATGAATCAAATCAGAAAGGTGACGAGACCCTGCACCGGAAGCCTCGACTGAGTGTTTTTCACTCCAGAGCCACAGATCATGAGGGTGACACCAAAGAGAGTCCAGGAATCCGCCAGGCAGCAGATGAAGAAGAATAGGAAGCCCCACACCACCTTCTCCACCCCCAGGAAGGTAAAGAAACAGCTCCTCCTTCACCCCATCGATTTTTAAGCAACACTTGCTCAGGGCTGTCAGTGCCCAAAGGGGCTCTGGGGCAGGTGAGAACATCAGGAATGGGAGAAAGTTCCCTCTCACATCACGGGTTATGAGTGAGGCCTCACACTGAGCCCTCACCCTGGATTTGGGTGAGCA
The DNA here is from genome assembly GCF_024509145.1 of Vidua macroura. Lineage (NCBI taxonomy): Eukaryota > Metazoa > Chordata > Aves > Passeriformes > Viduidae > Vidua > Vidua macroura. The sequence goes on from NC_071594.1 coordinate 3,158,452, forward strand.
TTGAGGACTTCATTGGTGGCTGGGTCAGAAGGGCTCCATGGAGAAGGAGCTCCTTCCTTGGAGAAGGCCATGTATTCACTCACCCAGTGAGGTAAGAACAGGTTCTGCCCACACATCCCTTCTCCAGGGGTGTGTCAAGGGTTCAAGCTGCCTTTGCTGTGCTAGCCAAATCCAAACTTCTCCTCAGGAACTCTGGCTGCAGCCACAGAAATACAAAGTGCAAGGAAAGCGTGCTAGAGCTGCAGGTAAACTTCTTGCTGTGTCATTTTCAAGCAAGACAAGGCAGGTTTCAATCCAAAACTTATTGTTTTCTGCAATCCTATGCAAAATAATGCCTGCTCCCCTTTTAGTTTTGCATGGAAAACCAGTCAATCCACAGCATTTCAGTTTCCAGTTTGTTGTTAGTAAAAAATACTAAGAAGCATCTCATGTAATTCAATATTTATTTCCATTTTACTCTTTATTTTCTCTTTCCTTCTGAGTCTTTCAACATGTCAGAATTCATCAGATTAAGAAAAATTGCTCAGCTTTTTCAACATGACAATTCTTTAAAATGGAGCCACATAAATTAAATGAAAACTGAAAAAAGATACAACCAGGTATACCTGGAAGGTCTAGAAGAAAAGAGGAATATAAAGGGGAAAGAATAGGACTGTTACCATTCCGGATCTAAAAAGAGAAGTTTGGAAAACATAAAATGGAAGCAAGAAAGAGATTTCCTTTGAAAACAAGCCAACTCTCGACCCACTAAGAAATGCAGGACACAGTGTTAGGCTGCAGAAGTTGCTTCCCTGGTTGCTTTTTTAAAGGCTCCATCAGTCTGACCTCCGTGCAGCACTTGGAAGCAACAGGGTGGGAATGAGGTTTCTTAGGAAGTTGGGCAGCTCTGGGCTATCAGGAATCTCTGCCTCTGCTTTGCAGCTGGGCTGCAAGGTTTTTAACCAGCCTGAGGTGAAAAAATCCTCCTGTGGGAGGAATCAAGACTCCTTTGTTAGGCCAGAGAGCAATCAAGGGGTGAGTCCAGGCTCTCCATCTCCCGAGCAGAAGCACATCACATTTTCCAGTTCTGGGAAGGAAAAGCCCTACTGATCAAGGCCAGGAAAAGGCTCTTTCACTGTTTCTCTGTGCAATGCCAGAACATCAGCGATGCTACCAAAGCAGCAGGGGGATAAACGTGTGAACACGTTGTACTTGATTTCTTGGACGAGTGTCTGCAGCCTGCAATCCCACGAGGCTCAGGCTGCACTAGCAGGTTATCCACAAGCCACTGATCTGTGTGCCCAGCAGGACAACTGCACAAGGAATTGCACCCTCCTTAGTGCCCTGGCTGGAAACAGACTCTGGCATAAAGCACCTGCAGCCAACAGCCAGAGCCACAGGCAGGACTGGGCACGTGCTTGGCCTTGTTGGGCTCAGTTTCATGGCTCAGACTCAAGGACTCTTCCCTCTAGACCTGCAGCAGGGTGCAGCTCCAGAGGGAGCTCTGCTGTCTTGGCTTGTCTCCAGACTCTCATCCCATCCACCTCAGGCTTCACATTCCTGCTGAGCTCAAAGCAGAAGGAGACAAGCAACAGGACAGGAGTACAAGGGTAATGTTTTGAGGATACCAAAACCGGCTGCCCTTTACGCATCGGGAGGAAGGGAAGCAGCTCTGACCAGGCACTTTGTGCCACAGGAACTGCCAGAGGTGTCTGTCAGACTGACCAACGTGGTTTTATTCCCTGTAGGGCCAGGTCGGCCACAGAAGAGCATTTCTGAGCCCGCTGCTGCCTTTGGCCCCAGTTTCTGCTTTAAAAAGGCAATGAGCAACTTGGAACCCAGCCTGAAGGCTGAGCCTGACCTGCCCTGAGGAGCACATGGACTGTGCCACCAATGCCACAGCACAGGCAGTGCCACAGCCCCTGGGTGATTCCCACGATCCACCCCCAGAGGAGGCATTCCAGGCTGCTTCTATCCCCACTGGGTGCAGCTGGCCTTCCCACTTTGCTTCCTTGGGGTCAAACAAGCTCCTGCACAAGATGATTCCAATCAATGCCAAACTTTGCCCTATCCCTTGCCTCTGGCAAAGCCCCCGTTGCCATTAGCTCCAAGCTCTTGTCTCCAAGAGGAGACAGCACCAGCTCTGCTTGCTTGAAAAGATGAGGGATTAATAAAGCAAAACCCAAAACCATTTGATTTTGGGGACTTTGTGCAGATGGATTTTTCTTAATCTTCTCAAAGTTTTACTAATTGTTTATGCTCAAGCACCACATGGGGCAGGTGAGATACACTGGGCATTTCCAACTGTGCTCCTGTTTGTGTCTAAGGTTTGCAGATGCATCTAATGGATTTGGAAGTCCAATTCCTAGATGAGAATTTTCTCCGGCAGATTTTAATGCCCATTTCAATAGGGTAGCTGCCTCAGGCTGACTGAAATGGTAATGTCCGGCCTGGAGGTGGGGCTGGTGCTTGCAGCAGCCTGGAGAAGGAGCTGTTGGATAAGTGGGAGGGAGCAGAGGTGCAAAAGCAAATGATGGACTGATTGTTCCTGCCTGGGGAGGCCTGGGTGTCTCTGAGCCTTCCACTTTGCCCTGTGGCAGGAACAGCTGGATTTGAGCAGCCTGCCTTTGGCTGCAGTGCTTGAGAAGTGTAAATCCATCCAGGATGGATGCAAGACAGGAGCAGACAGGATCCAATGCAAACGGGATCCATCAAAATGGGCCAGAAAGTTATAAGGGGACTGCAGCACCTCCCCTATGGAGACAGGCTGAGAAAACTGGGGCTGTTCAGCCGGGACAACAGAAGGTTGTGTGGAGACCTCACAGCCCCTTCAAGGAGCTGAAGGGGCTACAGGGAAGCTGGAGAGGGACCCCTCATCAGGAACTGCCAGGACAGGACAAGGGTCAGTGGCTACCCACTGCCAGATGGCTGGGATAGATGGGATATTGGGAAGGAATTCCTCCCTGTGAGGGTGCTGAGGCCCTGGCACAGGGTGCCCAGAGCAGCTGTGGCTGCCTATGGATCCCTGGAAGTGTCCAAGTCCAGGTTGGATGACACTTGGAGCAACCTGGGGTGTTGAAGCTATCTCTGCCCATAGCAGGGTTTGCAACTGGGTGATCTTTACGGTCCCTTTTAACCCAAACCATTTCATGATTCTATGAAATAAGTGTCCAGGTTTCTTTATCTAACTCATTCCAGAAAAGGTACTTCCAGGTCACTGATTTCAACCAAAGATGGCAGAACACTGGTTATTGTTCTTTCACACAGCACTCCTAGTTAACTTTGAGTCTGGTTACATTAAGGCTGCCTTCAGCTACTCCCCACATTCATGCCTGCAGTCTCCACAGCCCTTTGGATGAAACTTCCCTCTGTTCCATTTCCCTTTGTGCAATTAAACAGGCTATTTGCTCTAATAAACAGCTGCTGCTGTTGGGATCCATTTATTGCCTGTCGAAAACCAACAAACAAGGAGACACAGCTGGGGCAAAGGCAATCCACAGCCTCTGATATGCAGCACACTTTTGGGATAATTAACAGTGCTGCTAATTAATTCTGTGTGCAGCCCAGTGACACAGGGTTTGATTGCCTGGGCCATTCTCTGTCTGACCATGAGTTACAGACAATTGCAGGAGAAGAACTCATATATTTGTGAAATGTCAGGAGATGCAGCCTGCAGGAGTCAGTACTAGGGGGAAGTTAATCTTTACGTTCCTCCATCCTTCTGCACATCTGCAAGTTCCAGGGGGATCCAAATGCATTCCCACCTCCACAGGAGGCAGAAGCATGCTATGGGCAGGTGTCAAGCTCAAGAATTGATACTTGGTAAAAAATCTTCAGGGAACTGTAGAAAAATTACTTCCTGCCCAGTATGATGCTCCCTAAGTCTTCTCTCTCTCTCTCTCTGAGGAATCTCTCTTGAAGTTTTTGAGTGGGTAGAAAACACTTAAAACTTGGCATTTCCTGGTAACTGCCCACCCTGTAATCTTCATTAAAGCAGGGAAGGGATGCTGCTTGTGGGGAGGAGACGGAGTGGGCAGGGAAAGGACTGGGCTTTGAGGTCTGCAGGTGAAGCTGCCCCGTGGCCCCTGCAGCCTGGGGTGGGTCCCAGGAGCAGCACCAGAGCTTTGCCTCAGCCATCATGGAAAAGCAGATGAGGCCTGAGCAGGGGCACTGCAGTGGCAGCACTGCAGACAGAACCAGACAGATTCTGAAGAAAAAAATACTCCCCAAATATTCCCTCGAGAACCAGCAGCCATGCTGGTGTGTGCTGGTGTTGCCCAACACATTCCAAGGCAGCGCTGGAGACCCCCAGGGCCCCGCTGGGACAATCCTTGTTATCTTGTTACCTGTGGGAACAAAGTGAGAGCTGAGGCAGTGTCTAGGTACTAACAGGAATGAGCAGCCCCAGGAATGTTTGACTCCAAAGAACTTTCTCACAGCTGAGGAGTTTGCAGCTGCCTCAGGGTGAAATCATTCTGAGTCTCTTGGGCAGCTGCACAGGAGGGAACTTGCAAGCAGATTTTAGGGGGATATGCCTTAAATCCCTGAGAGCTTAGTGCCAGAACATCTTTCAAGGTGTTGGTGAATGTGCCTGGTGTCCTGCCAACACAGAGCCCAGCAGATAGATATCTGGAACATAAATGTATTGCAGTAGGGAAGTGGCACTAAGTTGGATTGTAGCTTGAGATATCAAAATAATATCACAGAGATTAAACAATAGCTACTTTTGGTGTGGGCTACTCCTGATTTGGAGTTTTTAGCCACACAGCATCAGTGACCCAGCGGTTGAGGTTCCCAAAGTCTCCCAGCTCTGCACCCTTCTCTCTTTATGCTGAGGGTCTGCAGCCCCCAGCCCCTCACCTCCTCCTGTCCATGGCTGTCTTAGGTAGACTGGGTACCAAGGTTTGGAGGAGCTCGTGGAGTCGTTCTACCAGGGACCTGACACCTTCCAGCAGCCCCCACACCTTCTTCACCCTGCAAAAGCAAAGTACAGGCTGAGTTTAATGATGGCTGAAGGCAGCAAAAGGGGAGGGTGTTCATGGTAAATGCACGCTCTAATAATCTTTTCCATAACCCAGAGGTGCTGTGGCATTCCCACCAGCCATACCTGCTCTTGCCTTCAGGAACACCGAATCCCTCCATGTGTCCCTTCAGCTGCCCCACCACTGCTAAAGGCACAGCCCCTGGTTTGTGTGTCATTCCTTAATGCCTCTGTTGGGATGTTCTTACCCCTTCCTGAATAAGGCTGGGAGCCTGTATGGTTGCAGCAGGACCTTTGCAAGTGGGTCCTGCAGTCCATTCACCTGCTCCTTCTTCCACAAGCCTGCACCCAGGAATGACAGCAAAGAAGGAAATAAAGACCAGTAATTACAAACAATGAAATAAATGCAATAACTCCTCTTGCCCAGCTCAGGTAGGTACTGAAGCCCAGGCCAGAGTCCAGCTGGAGCCACTCTTACAAAGTCTTTTTGCAATAGAAATATTTACTCAAAATAAATAACGCAGTAATGTCTTAAATATAACACTGCTGCTCTTGAAGGCTGCAGCAGCCCTAAACCCAAGCTGAGCACCCCGAATCCTCTACCTGGCAGGAAGTAAGGGGTCAGGCACTGAGGGACCCTTTTGTAAAGGCCAGGGTGTGTCCCATTGGATTTTTGAGGGTCATTCTTCCCACAGGTGCTGCCGAAGCGGAAATTGCCATCAAAGTAGTTAAAGCCAAAGGCATCTGGGAGACACAGAGAGACAGGGATGATGTTTGTCTGTGTCACACCGAGGTGTCCCTCAGGTACTGGGGTGTCACTTACTGTTCCTGTACAGGAAAAGGGCAGTGTCCTGGTATCCCTGGGAGAAAATGTCATTCAAGACCTGCAATGAGAAACAATCGAGGTCATTGAGAGCCCTGACCCCAGTACTACAGGATCTATCCGAAGCTGTTTGACTGTGGAGGGTTGGGATGGCATATTTGGGATGGCAGCAAGCACTGCTTGGTTTCCAACCACCACAGCACCGGTCAGAGAAACACAGAATTGTTTGGGTTGGAAGGGACCTTAGAGATCACCTGGTTTTTATTGCAGGTTGTGGACCCATCCCAAGCTGGCATCAGCAGTGTCCCTTCCCCAAAATGTACTGCAAAAACAGTGAGTGCTGCCCTCTCTCTTTGAAATCCCATTAATTTACAGTGGAGATTGAGCTGAACCTTAAATCTTGAGAAGGCAGAAGCAGCATTAATCTTTTCACCAAAACTAAGCTGGGAGAAGTTCTGGTGGGCTCACCATGGTGCTGGGTGGAAAGAGAGCATAGCTGATCCTGCACAGGTTCTCTATGGAGATCTGGATGCTGCCGTTGAAGATCTGGAAGCAGAAGAAGATGGCAGGGCAGTCACGGGGGCAGATGTCCAGCTCGCCGGTGAATGGGGACACGGTGATCACAGGCTCCTCCAGGCTGGACACGGGCTGCAGGCCCGTGAAGCCTCCGTCCACGTAGCGCTGGGGGAGGAGCAGAGGGAGGGTTTGCTGTGGGGGCTTTGCAGTGTCACTGAGTCGGGAGCCAGCAGCTGCACAGGTGACATTCCTGTCGTGAGCCCATCCCAGCTTGTCCTCCCTTCCCACTTCCAGCAGTGTCTTGTCCCACCTGTGCTCTTTATTCCTTTGCCAGCTCCTTCCCCTGCCCTGCCTCTGGCACCCAGCCAGCTCCTCGACCTGGTCTGTAATCCACAGCAGTTATTAAATTGGAAATAATTATATTTTTATTATATTTTCATTCACAAAGCTTTGTACAACAATTTTTGGCAGTCAAGAGCCAATTCAGACATCACCGAATGCACAGTGTTGTATAACTTTCAAGTCCTGAGCTTGAGCAGTAGGGCCCCCACGTTTAATAATTGCCTTCAGATTCATGGGGGATTACTCACTGGGCAAGGAAAATGTTAATTGCTCTATTCCAAAAGAAATCTGGATTTACCACCCACCTCGGTGGGATAGGAAGTTGCAGCTGATGGAATTAAATGTTCCTGAAATAACAGTGCAGAGAGGCTTCACAGAGCAATCACACACCTAGGTATGGGTTGGGTTGGAAGGGACCTTAAAGCTCATCCCATTCCACCCCCTGCCATGGGCAGAGAAACTTTCCACTATCCAAGGTTGGTCCAAGCCACATCCAGCCTGGCCTTGAACATTTCCAGGGACCTTAGAGACCCTGGAGGGCCTCTGAGAGAGTTGGAGATGGAGTGAAAGAGAGTTGAAGGGATGGAGTGACAGGACAAGGGGCAATGGCTTCCCACTGCCATTAGGGTTAGATGGAATACTGGGAAGAAATCCTTCCCTGTGAGGATGGTGAGGCCCTCCACAGGTTGCCCAGAAAACACTGGAAAACACTGCCTCTGGAGAACACTGACAAGCTCCTCCTTCCCCTCCCTCAGGCAAGCAGAGCATGGAAACGCTCAGGGCTGGGGCAGGATCCTCCCATGAACTCTCGATGTCTCAGCTGTACAAGTCAGCACCTGAGCCAAGGGATGAACCTGCACTGCAGCCAGGCCTGCCCGGGATAACTGGATTGTGTCTCAAGGTCCCCCCCGTGGGCATCCTCTTATCTCACTAAGAGATCTGCAAGGTCATCCACACTCTGTCCATGGGCAAAGCAGGAGAGGACTCTCCAGATGGCAATTCCACCCAGCTGTCATCTTAGGATGTGGTGAAGAATAAGCTGATGGGCTTTATCATCCTCCATCAACTAAAGGAAAAGCCTGGAAACACCTATCCCTCCCTGGTCTGTACATTCCTCCTTTACAGAGGAATGTAAAGTTCAAACCAAGAACCCCCTGCTGGGAGTGTGTGTTTTAGTGGAAATATCACTCACCACTCCTCGGTAGGATGGAGGGATGAATCCACAGTAAATTGGAAGAAAGCAGCTGCAGAGGAGAGCCTGTGGAGGAGAGGGATTGCAGAAGTCAATGTTCCTGTCAAAATTCTCCTGGACAAAAGCTGCTGACTTGTGCCTGAAAATTCAGCCTTGACAAAGTCTGGAACCAGGGTGTTGGTGCCACCTGGACTTTGCTAGGGACTGTGGCAAGAAAGGCTTCAAGAAAGGGAAAACATCTGATTTCATTGAAGTGGAAACACTTCTCTGGAGGAGGGCACAACACTGCATTTTTTAATTTTATAGCTGACAGAATTAATAGTTGTAAATCTACATGTCCGTGTCCAATGCTGCCCTTTGATGGTGGCAAGCTGAAACTTTGGGACCAATTTCCATCTTTGCAGGTTTTTGGACAAAACCAAGACAGCCTCACAAGGCATCCTCACCCTGCTGGGATTTGTCAGTGGTAAAGCCACTGCTGGGGCATTTGCAACCATTTCCCACCAATCTCATCAGCTGGGAATGAGCACTCCGGGCTCCTTGGCTACCTAGAGGAGGCACCGTGGGCTGAACTCCAACACCTCCATGGAGTTGCCATCCTCTACTGTCTGCCTGGGACAAGGGACCCAGGACTTCACAGTCAGCTCTGTTAGGATTTTACCCTGGGATTCTCCCCCCAGCAGATAATTTACTGGTTAATGAGCTGCTTGTTGTTCAGCAGCAGCTTTGTCCAGCTCTTTCCTCCCAGAAAAGTGCTGAGGCAACAAGGAAAACCATTGCCAGATGGCTGGGGAAAGAGCTGTAGGGAGAGCTGAGAGGTCACATCAGCACTGACAGGGCTCTTTGCAAAGTCACTGTCAGAGCCCCAACATCAGCTTTATGAAGCTGGAAACAAACCAGCTGCTTTTTTTAGCATGACTTGTTCCATCTGATCCTGGAACTCAAACCTTCCTCCCTGCCCCCAAGCTCATGGAGCCCATTGGGGTGGGACCACAGCTCTGGCAGAGCCTCTTGACTCTCTCCCCATCTCGGGCAGAAAAAGTGCAGCTAAAGCCACCAACACTTGGGGTATGTCCGTCCCAGGCAGTCAGTGGAGCCCTTCCTAAGGCACCAGAGGAAGGTCTCTGTACCTGAATGAGCTCCTCCTTGGAGCTGAACTCCGAGGCCATGACGTTCTGGCCGTCCACCACCCGCGTCAGCGAGATGTGCAGCCGCCCCGAGGCCAGCAGGTAGGAATCCTCCGGCAGCATCCGCTGCAGGACAGCCTTGAGATTGGCCAGCAAGCTGCACCTGGGAGAGAGGGGGCCCAGGATGGTTTTCCTGACTTCCGTTGCCAGTGCAAAGAAAAACTCCTTGAGGTCATCTGAAAGAGGCGAGGGAAAGATGGAGAGAAAGTCAACATGCCTGCTGCACTAACAGTTATATTTTAAATCCTATTTTTAACACTCCTCACAAATAAAGCTTCTTGCAGCCCCTCTGTTACCCCAGGATGATACTGCTGCTACAGTGGGGGATGTTGAGGCAGGGCAGAAAGGGGGGCATGACCCCCATAATGTCCTCAAAGGACATCATGTCTTTGTGTGACCCCACTGGTGAAATCCCCACCTGCACCAGAGATGGGGCCTCAAGATGTTCCTGGTTGGGATTAGGGAAAGGCTCCAGGGAGCCCCAGAAAGGGGGACACTGAGTTATCCATGACAATGTGACTTGCACAACACATTCCTGCCTTCCACCTCTGATTTTCCGTGTGGGCAGCCCCAGGCTTTACAGGGAGCTGGGCTGGGTCCCAGGTGAGGATGAGGGGATGAGAGGCACTTCTTCTGCTCAGGGCTTTCCTGCAAGCCAGGTGTCCTGGCTCCACATTGCTGGGATCCCTGGCTCACCTGAGCTTCCCCCTGCAACCTCCGACCTCCGGGGAGGTGTTAATAGCCATGACATGTGTCTGCACATCCCAGGAGCTGGGTTAAAGGAGCAGAGCCCTGGAGCCCCGGCCAAGGGTTCAGGAGACTCCAGGTTTTAAAGGTTTCACTGTGATGGGGAGGAAGAGGAGTGAAGCAAACCCTGCAGGCAGCCTGAATTTGGTGCCTTTGCTGACATGGAGAGCTCACCTGGGGAAATATCCCACCTGGGGGGTTAAACCCCTGCAGTGAAAGCTTGTCCAGCACCGAAGCTGCAAAGAGTTGTCCTTTCACCCAGGTGGGCTCCCTGGGACCCTGCACCAGCACGAGGCCACGGGCCTGGCTCAGCACCAAGGCTTTGCAGGGGCAGAGGTTTCTGTGCAGTCTCATGGGATTGTGTGGATGGACAGACGGATTAGGTGGCGTGTCCTGAAGGCAACTGGAGCAACACAGGCATTAAGAGGGGTTATGTGTGTTTGAGCAGATGCTGAGGCCACACGGGGCAACGATTAACACTGGGCGGGTTTGCACAGAGGGGATGCTGAAAGAGCCAGACCTCCAGGGAGGTGGGGCACGCCCAGGTCTCTGTCTGGCTGCTCTGTGTCCTGGAAATAGGGGAAAACGTGGAAAAACTGCCCACAAGCTGCCGAGTAAGAGGTGAGAGCCGAGCCCAGCTTTGCGGAGCGAGTGAAGGATAAGCCTGGCAGCAACGTGACTGTTCCTGCCTGCACCAGCCTGGTGACAAGCATGTCCCCACAAGGTGACTGGTGGGGTCACAGAGGACAGCCTGGCTCTGGGAGCTCAGACCTCCTCAGCCAGCCCAGGGCAGGGGACGGGCACCAGACTGCAGCCACCTTGTGAGACACCAAACACACCTTTCACCTTCTTTTTGACCCTATCGCCCCCAGTATGAATATGACAGAGCTTGTGCCACGTTCATTTTCCTTGTTAGAAACCTGACCAGAGTCATCACTGTCCAAAGTATCTTTTCTTCCTCTGGGGAAGATATTTTGGGCAAAAGATAATTTCAGGTCCTCTAAGTGGATGGTGCCTTCCACATCCAGGGAAGCAGATGCCCAGTTCAGGACTGGTGCCCCCAGCAAGAGCAGTTGCTGAATGTATTTTTACTGCTGGACAACCCCAGCTCCATCCATTACAGCAGCAGGAGAAATCAGAAATCTTGGAGCCCTTGCTTATTTATGGAGGAGTTCATCCCCATGTGGGCAGAAATGTTCCTTTCTGCCTTGTCTAAACATATTTGCTAATGTTTTGAATTATTTTTAGTTGCAGAAGAACAGTTCCAGCATCCACCAGAGGTTTCAGGAACCGTATGTTCCTTCCCAGCTTCCTCCATCATTATTTGGTCCCCAAAACCTTCTCCTCCTCCTAAATGTCCCCATTGCTTGAAGCAGAACTTGGATCAGGCTTTAGAGCCTTAAGTCTTGTGTACACTTGTTTACACATGGACACTAATTGGAAATATGGGAGGATGTGATTATTAAAAGTGGATTAACTACTCTGAATTAATTCTACACATGGAGGATCTTGTTGCTAAAGGGACCTGTTTCCACATGGTTAAAAGAGAGTCAGAGGTAAACCCCTTTAACAGCAATAAGAGAAATCCCAGCCCCAGGCTGGAGCAGACTGCTGTTCCTCCAGGAATATCCTGCTGGAGCACCAGGGAAAGGTGCACCCGGAGTTGGGAATCACACAACACCTCCCCTGGTTCTGGGAAGGCTGAGTGGGGTCAGCCAAAGTGGCATGCAAACAAGGCTGCCAGCTCTATAGATACCTGTGTGACAGCCACTCGTGTCCCTTCATAGCTTCACATCCCAAGAAACATAATCCATAGGGAAAAGAGGGCTTTACATGGGTAAATCCAGCCCCATGGCTGCACAGACTGGCTTTGGGACACACCTCAGCACCCCTCAGACCTGAGAGCAGAAGGGCAGGAGATCTGCTCCTCCAGCAGAAGCAGGAAAAGGAGCCAGTGGAATATGGAATATGGAATGACTGGTACATACAGATTTCCCCCAAATTTTTGCCCACCGAGCCAGGGAACACTCGGTCTTTCAGAACTGGCTTTTCCAGCTTACACCTCCCAAAACTGCGCTGCAGTGGCTGCCACGGGTGGCAACACCTTGGGTTTCTGTAACGCCTGGTGAGCGAGGAGAATTCCACCAGCCCCACCACCCCCCAACACCCCAAGGCATCACCCCTGGGTTTATGGAACAGAAGAGCTCCTGGAAGGACTCGAGGCCGGGGTTTTCTTACCGAGGCCGACGCCGCACACGACGGCGGCGGCGATGAGCGACCCGGCCGAGGAGCCGTAGACCTTGCAGGCAGACTTGAGGAGCTCGGGAGCCAACTCCAGCAGGGACTGCACCACTCCAACCTGGTACAGGGCCAGGAAGCCACTGCCCGAAAAGGAGAGCGAGAAAGGGGTGCTGGAAGCCCGGAGATCCTCCACAGCCATCCCGGGATCACAGCAGCAGATCTGGCTCAAGGTCTTGGGGTTGTCCTTTTTCACCAGGTGAACCTCAGGCTCTCTTCTCCTCTGCTGCCTCCAGGCTCATCTCTAGCTGCAGAGGAGTCCAGAAGACGGATTTTCTGCCTCCTTTTATGACAGCTCCCCGAGGCGTTGAGATTCGCGAGCTATTTTAATTGCTGCCTGTGCTAAAAACGGAAATTTTCCCCTGATCAAAACAGCTCTTATAATCCTCAACCACAGCCAGCTTGGATGCTCAGGGCTGGATCAGGGCTCCCCTCTCATGCCAATGGGTCTGCAGTGCCCCAGGAGCCCTCCCAGAGAGGGTCCTGCTTTTATTGTGCCCGTCACACTTGGAAACGTCCCTGCAAAAATTCCTCTTTGCTTCACGCTTTCTTCATCAAAGGGTGTTTTCCTAAATTGGATTCTCCATCAATCCCAGCTTAGGCACAGCTCAGTACTGAGTGAGTAAAGGCTTGTATAAGACATTTAAAGCCAGAGAGTGTTACACAAGGGGTGGATGCAGGGCGTTACACTGGGTTAGGTTTGGAAATATTCCATATATTTGCTGCTGTTGAAAGGGTTTTGTCCTTGCCTGACCCTTCGATATTGTTTGCATCAGGCAAAAACCGAAGACCTGGTTTTCTCTCCCCTGTCAACAAGGCCCAACAGCAGCACCATGTGACCCAAACCTGTGGTTATTGAACCGAAATCAAACTGCCTTTGAACTGTCTTCATTGCCTAGGCAATAGTTATAAAACCAGGGAGAAACGCCATAGATTTCTTGTCTTTTCAGCCTTAATGATCCAATGCTGCTGCCAACATACAGAACAAACATTGCCATTTAAACAGATGTATTTATTAAGTACTGGTAAATATTGTGTCATTTCTGTTGTCCAAATCCATAGAGCTGCACACTGAGAGGAAACATTCCGTGGGTTAGAATTAGGGCTGTGTATACAACACAACGTGGGCATGAGGGTAAGGAACAAGGGTCTCCTTCCCTGTGTCCATGCACCAGCCTGGCCAGCACAGCACAGGGAACCATGGCATGGTCCCAGCATCCTGATACCTCCTTTGCAGTGCTGTTTCACCCCAAATTTTCATAAATTTTCCCCTGCCTTCTCCAGCCATGACTGTGTCCCCAAGATAGGAACTGGAGCAGAGTCCCCCACATTGACATGCAAAATGTCCCTGGGTTGAAATGTCACCAGGAGCAGCAAGTGGACATTGCCTGGAACCCCCCAGGTAAATGTCACAGCACAGCCAGGACTGGTTTCTGGTGCTCCCTGGATGTCAGGACACACAGAAGGAGGTTTCCAGCTCCAAGATATATCTAATAATGAATGGGATTACCCTGGAGTTGAACAACTGCCTGATTTAGGGCTTCTAGATCCACAGCCTTACTGGAGCCCCTAATTTCTTTTCTTTCCAGTGTCTGATGTTTCTCATGATCCCCTTGCTGGGTGTCTCCCACAAGCCCCAGCCTCTCCACCAGCCTCCTGTAGATATTAAAGCTTTGATCTGCATCATTCATGCCACTGGCTCCTCCAGCCCTTAGGAAAGCAAATCCCTTCATTTAAAGGATTTTCTTCCAGCACTGGCAAGTTCATGAAAGACAAAACTATCACCTGTTGCTGTGACTGGTCCAGACACACCAGGACACTGGAAGTGCAGAGGGTTTGTATGCTGGAATGAGTCGTTCCCATGTTCCCTGTGCATTAACTGTTCCTATTGTTGGCCTCAGGCCCCCAGGGCCTCCAACAGGCTCTTCATAAAGAGGTGTAGGATGCTCCTGCTTCACTCAGCCCTTGCACCTCCTCAGCCGTGCCCAGCCCTGACTGCCAAGGTTTGGGAAAGGTATAAATGATCCCATGGGAGCTGTAGGAACGCACTCCTCTGTCCACACACAGCTCTGTCCTGCACTCAGTCACGGGGGCTTCTCCAGGAGGGCCAAGGTGCCAAATCTCCCCTGCACCCTCCCCAGCTGCCAACACCATGGCCTGGGACAGCATCCAGGAGGCATCATCCTGCCTGGCTCAGTTCCATGCTCCCGTGAGATGAAACCTTGTCATCATCCTCTTAGTGACAGCAAATTTTGCAGTAATTGGCTCATTAAGTGCCGAGCTGATTTTCTAAGCTGCCCTCCCCCCCAGCACTCCAAAGCAGGATTAGTGGGGACTGATGGCTTTGGAGATGCAGCATCCCCACAGCAGCCTGGGAGGGTCTGGGGAGAAAGCCCCCAGCTCACACGAGCCCTGGGTGGGCTGGGGGCTGTGCAGGGCTGTGTTTTGCCCGGGCAGGATCATCTGGCTGCCCAGATGGCCGGTGTCCATGACCCGGGGATTTTCGTGCGAGGCGATTGTCTCCGCTGAGGGAAGCCACAACGGGGTGTTTAGGGGAGGATGAAGGTAATGCTGAGAGCTGGACACGGCTCAAACCCCCAGGACTAATAACTTGCCCTCCTTTAAAACCTTCTTAATATCTTCAGTGGTCACGGGCAACCAGGTCCCAATTTTATAACCAGAAGATTAATCCAAGGTGCTGGAATTGCTCATGGGAAGGGACTTGGGCTCCAAAAGCCACCAGCCCTGGGATGCTGCACTAAGGCAGCTGTGGCTGCTCCCCGCCTCATCCCACCATGCCCAGCTGGAGCAGCATCCCTGCACACTGGGTTGGGTTTTTTGGGAGCAGGAGCCTCTTGTGCAAGGGGCTGGGCAGGTTTGGCTCCTTGTTCCCCCAGCACGGCTGCCCCGGTGGGTGGAAAAGGGTCCAGTGAGCAGAGAAGGAGAGTGTTTGGTTCAGCCGTGGTATTGGGAATAGCACAGGAGAAGGGAATGGGAGTTTTCCTCTCTGATGTTGCACCTGGCAGGTGCATCTCACGTGCTGATGGAAGATGATATCTTCTGGGACAGAGGATATTGGACTTTCCACTGGGAAGTCCATGAGGAGACAGAGCCCTTTTCTGCTCCGTGCAAACCCCAGCCCATCCCTGGCACCACATGAGCTCAGATGCAAAACAGATTGGGGCGTCCTGTGACCCTCTAAGCACATCCCCAGCACCAGCTCACACAGCCCTGGTCCCAGCCCAGCACAGCCCCACAGGTCTGGGCAGGGAACAGGAGGGTCGTGACTGTTGCAAACAAACGAGGGCGGTTTCAGTAAAATCTCCTGGGTTGGTTCCCAGCCAAAAGGAATCACAGTGCTGATGCTGTTGGCAGGACCCAGGAGTGGGATTTAATGTTTTCCATACTCTAATTATCCCGGGCTGAATTAGATGGAGCCCTGCAAGGTGTTCCCCCTCCGTTGGCAGCTCGTGACTCAGTCCTGTGTCTGTCAAACACAACCCTCAAGGCTCTGGGAATGTGGATCTGGGTGGGGAAGAGCTGCCCTCCTGTGAGGGCTCTGCTTCCCCATTTTCATTTACTTTGGGTTGTACAAGGACCAAGAAGGTCAGATCCTCCAGGAGAGGAGGTGCTGGGCAGACCCTGGGCTGTCACCAGTGGCCCATGGGGGATTGTCACCCCAAATGTGGCAGTGACACACAC
Organism: Vidua macroura; assembly: GCF_024509145.1. Lineage (NCBI taxonomy): Eukaryota > Metazoa > Chordata > Aves > Passeriformes > Viduidae > Vidua > Vidua macroura. The sequence goes on from NC_071594.1 coordinate 3,174,219, forward strand.
CCACACGTTTGTTTGCCACCACCATCACCTTCAACCCACTAGAGCATCTCTCCTGCACAATGCAAACTCCAAAACTTCATCTCCTTCACCCCAGGCCAGGTCCAAACTTGCAGAGGGGATGCTCCTGCTGGTGCCACCACACCGAGCCCTGGCAACACCCCCCCCCCCCAGCCCAGAGCTGCCTTAATCCATGGCCCTGCTTAGGGGTCTGGGCAAAGATTAGCTGGAAACATTCCCAGTGATTAGGGCTTAAATCGCTTTGGCATTTCACATCTTCTTAGAGCTCATAGGTGAGACCCTGGCAGCTGTAAATCCCCTCAGTCCCTAAGGATGTTACAGCTCCTGCACCGCTTGGGAATGAGCTTTACCCAGTTCTTGGTGTCAGAACAAGCTGCTCTGGGTAGTAAATCTCCTTCTGCTGGAAAGGGAAGGCCTATAAATTGTAAAAAATGGCAGGACAACACTGTGTATCTGCTCCCAGAGTCCCTTGTGCCACTTGGAATTTAGCTGGAAAGGAGCAGCCCACAGCAGCTGGAGCAAAGCAAACATTATTCCATCTATAACACAACTCCCAGCAGACAAGCCTGGCTGGCATTTAGGCACCAATTTATTTGAGTTTTAGATTTTTTTCCAAACTGGATTCTTGGCTGGTAGCAGAAACTGCAAAAATTATGTTGTACATTCACAAATACATTTAGAAAAGCAGGTAAATAAATACATGTGCACAAACAGCAACAACCCCTGAGGTTCAACACAAGCACTTGGCAGGAGATAAAATACAAATACAGGGTGAAATTTGGGCTCTGTTTGATTTTCTGACTTTTTGCCCCCAGCCAGGTGGGGTTCAGGCATTTCACACTGCTGGAAAGATTTTAAATCCACAGCTCAGAAATTCACCCCAAATCCAGGTCACCATCAGGGATTGTCCTCCCACCACTAAATGTTCATCCTTGGGTTCCCAGGCACCACGGACCCCTCGCAGCAGCCGCTGTCAGTCCGGGCTGTCACAGTGGTCTGTCCTGAGCTTTTCTCTCTCCTGCTGTGACAGAAGGAAACATTCTTAGAATCATGGAATACTTTGGACTGGAAGAGATTGTCACAGCATATGTCACACTTGAGCCAGCCACAATACACAGAGTAACACCATACAATATCAGAAGGCTTCAAGCATCTGCTCTTCTTGTTCTTTAGCCCAACCCTTTATACCCCTCTGGTTCACACCTGTGTGCCCTCTGTTCCCTGTGCGATTGCTCAGCACACCTGGGCACTCCATGGCTCCTTGCTGTCAGTGCTGCTCACCTGCTTCTCACAGCTGGACCCATTGGGATGAGGCTGTGGCCACAGCCCCATCCCAGCTACCACAAACTGTGTGCCTGCAAGGGGTCTTTAAAGCTCATCCAGTTCCACCCCTGCCATGGTCAGGGACACCTTCCACTACCCCAGGTTTCTCCAAGCCCCATCCAACCTGTCCTGGAACACTTCCACAGATGAGCAGCTGCCACTTCCTGGGGCACTTGCCCAAACTTGCTGCTGGGAGCTCAGCCCCAGGCTCACCCTGCTCCTCACCTGGAGAATTTTGCCGTAGAGTGCAAAGGAATCGTCCAGGTAGCGGGTGCCGAAGCCCATGATCCTGTTCACTGCCTGGCTGCAGATCCCCGCCACCGTGGCGGTGAGATGGACCGTGTAGGCAAACTGGATCTCCTGGGGGTTGACGTTGGGCCTGCTGGCTGTCAGCTCCCTCTGGACGTAGGCGTCGGCCAGGTTCTTGAAGGAGCTGTAGGACATGTCCCTGAAGAACAGCTGCAGCCGTGCGTCCTCCCTCACCTGGTGGGAGACAAGTGAGTGCACATCATGAGGGAAGGGTTCCATGTCCCACCCTCGTGCTGACACCTTCACTCCACACCAGGACTGCAGCTGAGAACACACAGCCAGGCACCATCATGCCCAGGCAAGGAATTAAAAGTTGCCATTTCCTGATTTTCCTGAGTGTTTTCCTGCCCCGGGGAAATCCATAGTGTTGCTGTGTTTGTTTTACAGCAGTGCAGAGCTTGGCCCAGATTCCCTCAGCCCCATCCAGCTGTCCACAGCTCTCTCACCTGCCTGTCCAGCTCATCTCCTGCACTCCGGAGCAGGGCAACGATTCTCCTGATGGCTTCATCTGTAGAGAGAGACACCAGGTTGTCTCCAGCCCTTTCACCAAGCCTCACACATCCAGATGCTCTGTTTAGCCCCCAGGAAAAATTCCTCGAGCAATGTTTATCCACCTCCATCCTTCCAAAACCCATTTCAGCCTATTTCCACATGCCTTGTTACCCTTGTTACCCTCAGCCAGCAAAAATACTCTCTTACCCCTGAATTTTGTCTTTTTTGTGGTCTAGTGGAAGGTGTTTCTGCCCATGGCAGGAGGGCTGGAATGAGGTGTTCTTTAAAGTCCTTTCCAACCCAAAACCCATTCTGGGAATCTGTGAATTCTCCCCCAGTCAAACCCTGATGCCAAAAATCTCCCACAAAGTCTTCATCCAGCTCTCGGGGTTACGAAAGCCCCAGGACCAGGACTGAAGCAGGGGTGGATCCCATGCAGGCCCTGCAGGGGACAAGTCTTGCCCACGTTTCTTTCCAAGGCCAACACTCACCGACCCCGTCGGTGCCGGGGGGCTGCGGGGGCTCCCCACACCCTCCTGCTGTGCCCCCCCGGCTCTCGCTGCCCTGCACGATCTGCCCGACCTCCTCGGACACCTGTGTGTAGTATCCATCGGGCCGCTCCGCCTCTGCCGGGACACAAACACAGATCCAGGAGTGAGGATTGCTTTTGTCAGCGTTGACTGGCGGGGCAAAGCCGCCGCGGCAGCGCTGCCCACCCCGGATCAGCGCATTCCGAAGGTGAAGGAAGCAACGGAGCAGCTGCGACCTGCCCCGAATCCGCCAGAGCTCCTCAGAAATGCCCTGGGCAGGGTTTTGGCACGGGGAGAGCTGGGCTGGGGACAGTGTCCCGCGGGCTCTGCCTGCGCCCAGCCCCAAGGCAGATCTCTTAACACTGGGCCTAGAGTGGCTCGGGATCTCATCTCAGGGCTCAAACACAGGTTTTAACTAAACCTGTGACCCTTGGTTGCCAGAGGGGGAAAGCTCGTGCTTGGGTCATAACTGCCCACAGCCGACTTGGAGTGACTGCGCTCAAAGCAGGGGCAGAACGACCCTTCCTGGGGCAGCAGGTTGGGGTTGGAGTCTCCAAAACCTATCCCAGGCCCCAGAAAACTCTGGGAGAGGGTTAGAAACCAGCACTAAACACCATGGCATTCCCCAAAGAAGCCCAGCAGGGTCCCGCTGGCAGCAGGGGTGGGTCAGGGTTGGGGGGGGATGTCCCACCTGGCTGGGCCGGGGCCAGGACGTGCCACAGGGGAAGGCAGCTGGGGCGCTTGCTCCTCGCCCCGGATCCCGGCTCTCCCCGCTCCTCCTCACCGTGCTTCTTCAGGGAGAAAACCTTCTTGAGGCTGGGTTTCTTCTTCAGGGCTCTGCCCAAAGCTGGGGACGTGCTGGAATCTACTCTGTGTTTTTTGGCTCCTTCTGGTTTGGAGCCCTGAAGAGCTTTGACATCTTTCTCCTTTGCTTTTTGCCCTGTGTTTTCCTTCTGGTCCTCAGGGCTCTTCTTCAAGAAGAGATTTAAGAAACCTTTCAGCAAAGCTGGTTTTGAACCCGAGTGTTGCGTTTTGCCCTGGGAAGAGTTTTTTGTGCTTTTCCTTTTGGCCTTCAGCCCCTCTTTAGGCACCTCCTGGGGAGCTTTGCTGTCATCACCCAAAGTCTCCTCCAGGTCTGGTGTTTTGAGTCTCTCCTCCTGGTCCTTCCTGGGGCTGGGTCTGGCACATGAGTGTGTGCAGAAATCACTTTCTGACCGTTGTAGCCCATCAGTTTTCCTCCCTCTCCCTCTGTCTTTCTCCTGAAGGGATTTTTTGGCCACCAATGAGTTTTCATGGCAGCTCAGTGAGCGCTTGACATAAATCTCCAGCACTTTCTTGGCCTCTCGCCTGTCCAGAGAGAGGATCTTGCCCAACGGCTGCCTCCCCACATCCCACTGAGGCATCTCCTCAGCCGGACCCTGAGTGTTGCTGTGGAGAAAAAACAACATTTTCAGTCTGGTTTTTGCCTTCCCCAGGCCACTGCACAGTCGGCTTGGGCCGGATGGAAACCTCCCTTGAGCTGGCACGCAGGGGTGCTGTGGGTGTCTGGGGTTGTTAATGCTCCTGGTTAATGATCAGGCAGTTTTATGGTCGTTATCTGAGTGCTCCTGATGCAGACGGCCCACATGGGGTTTTATAACCACAGACTCGTTGGTAAAGGAACCGAAACTGTGGAGAGGAGGGAGATGGGCTGGGCATATCCTAGAGGAGGAGCCTGGCCATCACCCAGGCGGTTTTATCTAGCAAGGACATCACCCAGACACCATCCCATCATCTCACAGCAACATGTTCCCACACTAGCATGAAAAACCACACCCCGGGAGCACACAGTGATCCACAGAGCCCTGAATTTAGAGCATTTCCCCTTAAAGTATTGGCTGCTAAAAATCATTGTAGCCCCTGGAGAGGCCAAGGGATGTGGGCTCCTGCAAGTGCCCTTGGTCACCTTGTGATGACACAGCCCTTCTGTGAGCTCCCACCAATGCAGGGCTGGGAACAGAGCTCAGAGCACCAATCCCGGCCTTTCCCACCACCTTTTTCTGTACATTTACAAGCAAAATTCATCCAAAGACACTGCTATTGGAAAACCAGAGCCATGATGGTGCCTCGTGCTGGATTTACCTCCATAACCAATTTCACCCTCCAAAGAACACGACCCAAACCAGACCCCTGAGCAGCACACGGGGAACCAGCACTGAAATCTGGCACACCTGGCTGTACAAAGCACCCTGGAGTTGGGAATCAGCCTCTGCTCAGACCCAGAGACCATCATCACAACACACAGCACACCCATCCACCCCACCTCAGCCTGCTTTTGGGATCAGAAAGGCAAGTTCCCTTCATCCAAGCCACCACCAAAGCCCACCAAACACTCAATAAAAAATCATCCCATTAAATTTAATCACAGTGAAGCCACAACCCCCATCCTACTTTGATTGATTCCAGTACATTGACCACAACATTGGTTATTTGCTGGTTTGGTTTTTACCTTTCCATCATTATTTCTGCTCCTTTGGACACAGTTCAAGATGAGTTCCTGGGCCACGGGCACTGAGGGATCCCAGGCTCTCCTGGGAGGTGCCTTTTTATACCCAAGCTGGTGGCTGAGTTAAGTCCTATTTTTAGCAGCCATTCAGGTAGGAGAGCAGCCAAGGCTTCCGCCCGGGATCCCCACTATCACCGCCCTCGTGGGGGAGATCAATGGGCGTGAGTTTCGCTGGAGGGGAAAACAATTTCCTTATGACAAGTAGCAGCAAAACAACATAAAATCACCTGTCACCTGGTGTAAGCACTGCCCTTTGAGACCAGCTATCTCAGGCAGCTGTTTGCCTTTGGGTTTGGTTTGGTTTGCTGTTTTTTACTGGGTGTGATGCCCGAAATGGGCTCTTCTGGGTTGTGCCTGTGAGGGGAAGTCACAACTTTCTCGGATGAGCAGGGTTTCAGTGCAGGAAGCAGAGTGCTCTGCTCACATGCCTGGAGCTCCCAGGCGGCTCCTGGGGGGCCACAGACACTCTGGGACACGGCACTGTCAGGCTCTTGCACAACCCTGGGCACGGCTGGGCTGAAACATCCCTGAAACCCACCCTGGGTTCAGGCAGCCCGTGCTTCCACCCTAAAACATGAACCAGCTCTTGCCCCAGATCCTTCCCGCTCCCGTGGCTCCCACTCAGCCCCACCCAGGGATGGAAAATCTCCCACCAGGCAGATCTGCCCAACCCAACACCTACAAACTGCACCCGTGCCGAGCAAATCTGACAGCAAAGCTCCCTTTGGCCCCACGGCCACCCCAGTGCCCCTCCCGTGGTTGTGGCATCCGGCAGGTGCTTCCCACTATTCCCCATCGCTGCTTTGCCATCTGATGGCAAAATTCCGCACTGCAGCTCGCAGGGATGGGGCCGGACGGGGCGGCAGCCGCAGACACGTAGGCTTTGGAAAACCCCTTTTTGGAAAACCCCTAGGGAAGGTTTCCACCAGAGCAGCGCTGTTTTCAGCTGGAATGATGTTCAGCCAAGGTGTCTCCTGGATAAAAATTTTCTTTTCTCGATACAGAGTTCAGCTTGCAATCAGGACTGTTTTATTTCTCTTTCTATAAACTGTCTATGCCGTAATTTCCTGTGACTGGGAGAGATCCACACCACGTCCCTTCATTTTCCCTGAGCCCACACGGCTGAATCAGAGTCTGGTATTGATTAGGAATTACCTGGCTCAGTTTTTCAGCACCCCCATCGACTGATAAATGGGTGAGGAGGAGCTTCCAGGCTGCTTCCCAGCTCTTGTCCACATCCTTCCACAAGCAAGTCGATCCCAGGGGATGAGGAGGAGTTTCACAATCCATTTTGTTCAATAAAACAAAAAGCCACATCCACTCGGGCCATGGGGGTCACTTTGGCCATCTCCACTTTGGAGATCTTTCTACTGGAGATTCCCCAAGGCCGAGTCCAAACACCATCCCTGCTCATGATTCCACTGGGAATCAGAATTGATGTATGGCCTCTTCCAGACACAGCCAGAAGATGAGAGAGCCAAACTCCAGGAGAAATCTTCACCTGAAATGTGATTCAGGACTGGGACCTTTTTCCAAGCTCAGATCACTCCTGGGATTTGGGACATGTTCAAACCTAAAGGGAGAGAGGCACAAGAAAAAGATACAGGAGACTGAGATAAACCAAAATCCCATTACCAGAGTGGGGGCAAACTGGACCCAAACTTTTCATCCACTTTTCTTATGATTGCTGGGAGAGAACAAGGAAGCTGGCAGGATGTTGCCCTGATTTTTAAAAGTGTTAAGTTTTGTTTTATAGTTCTTTTGAAAGTTTCAAAGTTCTCATAAAACTTCTTTAGCCTTCCAATGATGTTTACATATTTGAGAGTCAGAGTTCCCACACAATTTCATGTATAAATAGAATAATTTACATATTTGTCTGTGTGTGGAGAGAGATCATTGGTTGATCTTCGGACCAGTGTGGTTGGACAGGTGGTAATTCCACCCTCCAATCCACGGTCACCTTTGGAATTCTATAAATACCAGATATTTTAATAAAACTGGGTCTTTTTCTCTTTTGAACTTACCAAGCTTCTGTGTAGTCATTTTGTGTCCAATAGCGACAGCAGGAAATGCAGTTGTGAGGGGGGAGCACCCAGTGCTGGGGTTGGCATCTTCAGGCCAGTGACGTTGGGGGGGAAAAGCAGAACTGAACCCATGGGAACACAGCAGGGGATAAGCGGCTTCTGTGCCGGAAATTGCTTCAGAAGACAGAAAAAAACCAAGGGAGAGGCATTCCCCATGTGGAGCTGCAAGGTGCAGAGGGCAACAACAGCTTCAGAAGGCAGGTGCCAAAGCACCTGAATTCCTTGGGAATTCCTAGGCTGAGATTGGACATCAGGAAAGCTCTCCTCTGCAGGAGGCTGGGACAAGCTGAAATGGGTGTCTAGAGGGGTTGGGAATCACCCCCCTTGGAAGTCTTCTAGCTTGGCCAGACAAAACCACAGCCAGCCTAACCTGGTGTAGGAGGCCACTGTGTTTTATGTCGACCACAAAGGTCCCTTTGAGCCATCAACCAGCCACGAGCCATCAACCAGCCACGAGCCATCAGCCAGCCACCCAGGCACAAAACCACAGCAGCTGCAGATCTGATCCATGGTGGGGGTGTGGAGGGCAGCCACTGCTCCCTGCCCCAGCCAGCACATGGCCTCAGTGGAAACCTCTCAGCCCAGTTCTGCAGTTCCTCTGATCCAAGAGGGTGGTGGACACCAGCCCCCAAAGCAAATCCACTTTTCCATCAGCCCTGGCCGTGGTTTTAGCTGCTTCCCCCCACAGATGAGCAATGTGCAATGCCCTGCACCAAACACCAGCAGATGTGGGGCTGCTGAAGGGTGGCTGATGTTCTCCAGGGAATGAAGCACCTGGAAACCTCTGGGAAAGCCCACATGAGGCACCTGTCTGTGTTTCACAGCCCCTGAACTCCAGCCATGCCAAAAGTCACCAACAACCGTGTGCTGTCCCTCTCCACACCCCCACACCAAACTCCCTGGCACAAGCAGTGGTTGTTTCATTGTTTACTGACAGGGATGGGTTCCTGTTCCAGGAAAGCTGCAGGTTTACAGCCCTCCTGCTTCTGTTTGTCACAGGGAAAGACAGGTATTTCTCCAGGAGGTACACAAAAGCTTCCTAGGAGTGTGGACAAAGCTCATCATTCCAATCCATCCTTGCAAAGGTACCCTTGGATTGTCACTCCCCAAGACCCTTCTAGAGCTGCTCAGGGAGGCACAAAAGGGGGTTGAGGGCTTTTGGCAGCTTCCCAGCCAGGAAAGGAAAGCCCCAGCCAAGCCCAGAGTGATCTTTAGTCATCACGGGAAAAGCAGATGAAGAGAGGTCACCTCGCACACTCCCTGCAAGCACAGCACCAGAGCCAGGGCCACCAACTGGCACCTGCTCCAACAAAACAAACACACAGCTGGAAGAAGCAGTGGGATCCTCAGGAGCCATCAGGCTGGTTCTGTTGCAAGAAAGTGGAGTGGGAAAGAGGAGATCAGGAAAAATGCACCCATGGGTGCAGATCCCAGGAGTGACACAGGGCCCGGGTGTTACAGCTCCCAAGGAAGATCTGCTGTCCCACCAAAGCTGAAGGATTTCACCCCGAGAAAGATTTGATTTGACTCTTCCCTGGGATAAAAAGCATCCTTTGTGGAGGGAAGGATGAGGTTTGGGTGCTTCACTGCACCTGCCTGCTGTGGAGCATTCCCAGGCTGCGGCTGGGTGGGTGCTGGGTAACCTTTAGCCCCCTCTCTTAGCAGGGACTGTGGCCTCCCTTCCTAGCCAGGACCTCCCCCAGGCTGTGACCTCACACTCATTTGCCCCACTAGAGCTCCTCGTTCCCTTTCTCCTCCACCACCCAAATTTTCAAGCACCTCTGTTCTGCCGATGAGCTGGGGACTTTTTCTGGAAGTGAATCTCCTCAGCCAGTTCTCCAGAGATGTTGCACTGCTGAAGCTTTGCCATCCAGCCACCACCATCCCACCACTGTCTCTTACTGGCTACTGCCCACTTAGCATCTCCAGGCTGCAGGTGTAAAGCAGTTTTGCAGGACCAAGACCAGTTACAGCCAAAGGGACTGTAGTTTCAGGTTGGCAGTAACCAGTTTTGGTGGAAACCTCATGGGGCAACCACGTGTTTGTGCTGTGCTCACCCATCAGCTGCTGAGCAGCTCAGACTGGTGCCAAAAGATGTTGGGGATGAGATCTGGGTGCCCACAGGAGCTGGTTTTAAATGAGGAAAGCTTGGATTTCCCAGTTTCAGACCTTCAAACAGCAAGAAGTGAGATTTTCAACCTTACAGTCACAGCATTTTATTTCCTCTGTGGAAAGAAAAGTGAAAATAGTAGTGGGTATTTTCTGTTTTCACACACACACACACTTTGTTCACTTCAGGTATTCCTGCTTCAAACTCAAAACAAATAATCACATATCTGACCATGGGTGGGGTCATATTTGCTATTGGCTTTGTTTCTTGTCACATTATTTAATCACAAAATTAATTACAAAAGTCATTATCTGGAGGGAAAGGAGTTAAAGTGAATACCAGCTATGGGCAACCATGGAGCTTCAGCCAGGCTTGATCCAGGCAGGTATTTCAGCACACTCCTAACCTTAATCCCAGGAGCAACCTCACAGGAGACAGAGATTCCAGCATGCAGCACGTTTGCAATGTGCCCTCGCTCACAGCTGGGGACAGCTCCCACTGCCCAAGCAGAGCAGGAGGTGCTCAGCCCAGAGCTCCTGCTCTGCTCAGCTCATCTCATCTCCCTGGAAGAACAGAGGGATCTTTTCCACAGGTTTGGACCTTAAAGACAAGCACCAACATTTCAGAGTGAAAATATCACATTACCTGCTGAAGGGCAGGAGAGGAACCAGCAGAAGTCCAGATCACACATCCCCCTGTGCCTTTGGGGCTGGGGGACAGCCTCTGGGGGTGTTTTGCTAATGAAGCCCCAGAGATGCCCCAGCTTTGGCTCACAGCAGGCTTTGAAATCCAGGCCAGCTCTGTCCAGGAGAGGCAAGAGACACCAGCACTGCCCAGCAAAGCACAAGTGTCCCTGTGATGCACTGCAGTGAAGCCTCCAAAGATTTACTATGGTGAAACCTCCACTGGGTCTTCCTTCAAATCTTCATGGTCCTCATCCTCCAGCTGCTCCAGTTTGCTGGATTTCTCATGGACAACCTCCCCAGGAGTCTTCAAAAACCTGAAATACATTTCTGTGATGACTTTAAGGGCACGTCCAAACCCAGCCCCAAACCGGAGATGCCTTTGCCTTTGCATGGATGCAAATGCTGGAGCCTGTGCCCTCAACAAGGCCAGGCTCAATGGGGCTTGGAGCAACCCGGGAGAGTGGAAGGTGCCCCTGCCCATGGCAGGGGGTGGAATGAGATGAGCTTTAAGGTCCCTTCCAACACAAACCCTTCCATGAGTCTGTGATCAGCTGAGCTCTGGAGCTCAGAGGGGATTTGCCATCCTTGGGCTTTGCTGAGGATCCCAGGGAGCACTGAGCTCCCAGCTGGCACAGGACAGAGCCTGGACACAAACCCACTGGGCTATGTGCAGGGCAGGATGTTGCTGGATGAAGCAGCTGCCAACATCTGGAGCTCATCACCTTTCCATGCCCCATCTATGCCATCCCAGGCAGCTCATTCTTCTGTTCTGCTTCACCTCACCTGAACAACAGCTTCTGCCCTGGCTCCTTTTTGATGATGTTGAGTTTGTAGTAGTGTCTGAGTGCTCGTGACATCTTCTCATAGGTCATGTTCATCCGGTTCTGGAAGGAGAAAAGGATTGTGGGGTGTTGAGCAACAACACTTGGGTCTGTGTGCAGCAGGGCCACACATGGGACATCTGAGGATGTTTGGGGCATCGTGGGTCTGTAGTGTGGGTCCCTAACCCAGACTGGCTTCATGGTTTTGCTTTCCAAGGGATGAGAAAGTCCCACTTTCACCACCAGGCTGGCATCTCCCACTAACCCTGCACCCCCCATGTCCCCCTCCCCAGCCCCTGGGCCATCAGCTCTAGGGAACAGCTCATACAGGGGCATGCAGGGATGACAAATTCCTTCTCAGGGATGACAAATTCGCTCTCAGTTGCATTCACCTTGTGGTTGCCCCAGAGCTGGGCAAGCCCGTTTGGGTTGACGACGCGGAAGACCTTGGCCTCCCTGTCCTCCCACCTGATGTAGGGCTCGTAGCGGGGGTCGGCCAGCAGCTGGTACACGTATTCCCACAGCAGCCTGCAGTCTGAGCACGGGGGAACTGGTGGTCACAGAGCTGCCACTGTGCTCCAGCCAGGCTGGCCAGGCAGCAGGACTGCACATTTAGCAGCGACAATAAATATGAGAAGAACCCAGAGCTCAGGCACGGCACTTTTACTGCGAGATCTCAGAGCAATTACAATTTTTCAGGCAGGGAAACTGAGGTGGAAAGGCATGGAATGAGGGGAAGGGAGACAGATGGGCAGACAGGACAAAGCACCATCTCATTTCCCCAAGGAACAAGGCTATAAATTCATAATTACCTGCAATTTTCCCATCCACTGGGGCCGACAGGGTAGCAGGAAAAGAGCAGATGGCACCTGGCCTGCAGCTACTCCCTGAGCTGCGGTGGGAGAGGTTCAGTGGCTGCGTGTGCCTGTGGAACAGGGGCTGCTCTGCACAGCCCAGCCTTGAGGAAACAACTGGGGCAGCCTCAGCACTGCAGTCGGCACCTGCAAAAAAAAAAAAAACCTATTAAGCACCCTGTGGCTCATTAGGGTCCCAGACCTTGCAAAGCCCTGAAACAGGAGGGGAGGGACAGCCCAGGGTGATTTATCAGCCTGGGATCAGCCCAGCAGAGGAGGAGGGTGCTGAGGAAACCCTGGGATTTTCCTATGGCTGGAGCAGCAGAAAGTCCAGGGAGGTTAGAGGAGATGCCAGGTAGGGTCAGGGTCAGATACAGAAGAAAAACTGGCCTAGGAAAATGCCCCAGAGCACAGGCACCCCCTGGTAAATTGTGGGACTTAATTACCTTGCACATGAACCAGTAGAAGAGCCCAGAAAGGTGCTCCCAGATCCACCTCCACGCACATCCAGCCTCTGACACCAATCCAACCCCACCCTAACTCCTACCTGGGCCCCCCAAGGGCACGAAGAAGCCTCACTGGCCCCCACCAGCCTCACCTGGCCCCTCTCCCCACCCCACCCACTGACCCAGAAGCTCTGTGTAAGCTCAGCCCCAGCTCCTCAGCCCTTTCCCAGCTATGTTGCAGGACTAGTCTCCAGCAGGGCTGTGCCTCTGCCTGGCTTTGACCGTCCCTGATCCAAATCTCAATCTGCAGGCAGACTTCTTAGGGAAGTCATAGCCTTGCCAGTTTGCCACAGACTCCCACAGCACTGGTTCTGACCTGCTGCATCACTACAAATTTCCAAGGTGAGCTGGAATTTGCTGAGCTCAGTTGCCTCTCTCGGGTGGTGTGCGATGGTTTCAGCAGGCTGAGCTCCAAGCCCCAGGTGTGTGCAACCAGGCAGGTTCTGCCTGCTGGACACTGCCATTCTCCCAGGATATTTTTCTCCCATCATACCTTCCTCCGTGCTCCTGGCTTTTCTGAAGGGTGAGCTCAGCAAGGGGCTGCACACCAGAGCTCTTCTCTGAGTTTTAATGAAGTGGAGTATTTCATAAAGTACATCCCCTGCAGGGAAGGAAACTCTGCTCAGATGACTTTGGATAATGATCCCTCTCAGGTAGTGCTGCTGAGATTCTGAACTACACAGTATGGGGTTATTCCCCATCCCAAAGCATTTGCAGTTCAGATGGACCAGAGAAAGGAAGAGCTGTCCCCATCTCCAGCACAAAACCCAGTCTGCTGGGACCCATCGAGCCCTCTCAGCAGAGCACAGCTTGTGCCCTGGGTCTAACCTGAGCTCGGAGCTCGGCGTCTGAAGTCATCCTTGGTGAGGATGCACAAGGCTTTGCCGTTCATTTCGAACTTGCTCTCGTCAGTGGGCCGCAGGGAATATTCCTTCTCAGCCCATCGTAGCCAGTGGATCACATCATCCTTGCTCCACAGTGAGGGCTGGATCCCTGAAACCAGGAGCAGCCTCTGAAACAACTCTGTTCTCAAAACTGCTGAGTGGCAGGGTGGGGCTTCTTCTCCATCACCAAACTTTCCCTCTATATTAAGCATTCACGAGTCAAAAACACCACAAAGGGAGAAAATGAACCCTGACCAAGCCTTGTCCCCTTTGCCAGCAGGAAATGGTCCCTGGGGGGGGACACCGTGGCTGTACCCACCCTGTCCCACCCCATGGGAGCTCCTTTTTGAGCAGCACTGACTTGCTTAACCTCTACTCACTCAGCCTCCCTGGAAGCCTGAAGATCTGCCCAGTGCTGATGGGTGAGGGTCTGGCCTGGGCTGGGGGTGGTAACGACACTGCCACCACGGGGCTGGAAGAGCTGATGGCCACTTTGCCCTGGGGAAGAGATCAGATACATCAGTGGGGGAAATTCTGGTCCTGCCTTTGCTTTGGAGGTGCCTCTACCTGCTCCAGTATTTCCTAACTGGTTTCTCATAGCAGTGTGATGTGATGTGATGTGTGTTGTTTTTGTATTAAGGATGCATGAATGAAGTGACATAAACTCTTAGGTTTTTAGAAGGTAAAGACAAATTTTATTAGACATATTATTTTATAGATAGCTATGATAAAGTTGGACTTGATTGGTCTTTAATACTCTTTATACTATTGGTTAATTAGAAATAACACCCTTCTTGTAAATATTTTATAAGTAAATAATATGTTTAAAACACTACTTGTAAAGATTAAGGATTGTTTTAATTCTTCCTCTGAGCTTTCTCAAACTTCCCAGAGTAATGCTTGGGAAAGTTCATCTGACTCTTTCTCTGACCAGACTTTCAGCAACCACAGATGTGATTTGTTGTCTACAGCTCTTCCTCACACTTCTCCTCATCCTGGCCCCAGGATGAATCCCTGGTTGCCAAGAGATGCCAGGTTGCCTCTCTTTCTCCAGCTCTTTAGCAGAGGAACCTGCCCTCCTTCAGGCTCTGGATGAAGGTTATCCATCCCCACTCCCCATGGCTGCAGGGAAGGAGAAGATGGAGCTAAGACTGGCTGAGCCTGCAATGCCTGTGCTCCTGCAGGACCCTCTGATGCTCGATGGATGCTCAAGGATTTAGAAGAGCACTTCTGTTCTTTAGAGCTGTGGAAATAAAGCTGGCAACACTGCTTTGATTTTGTCCTGAAAACACCATATGGAGAGAGATCTCTCACTCTGTCCCTGGTGATCATTCGGGCATAAGTGGAAATGGCCATCCCATGGTTTAGGGGGAAGCAAGCTCCTCTTGCTCACTCTCCATGGAGTTCTGGCCCCTCAAGAATTACTTTTCCCCTTCAGCCAGGGCATGTGAGCCAGAAGGGAGCTCAGATCCTGCTTCCAGCCACATCTAGATCTTGAAATATTACTGGCAGCCAAGCAGATAATGTTTCCCCTTAAAAACCTATTAGTGTGAATCCCAGCAATTTCTCAGCTCCACTCACCAGAAAATTAACAATTTTGCTGTCAAATGGTATTTTCTGAAGCAGTTCCCAAATCTGAGCACTTCAGGCTCAGGCAGGCTTTTGCAGGTGATTTAGAGCAGCCACCCCTCGACTGTGTGTGCAGGCAGAGGAGTTGAGCCCTCTGAAAATGAGGGGTGAGGAGATGGGAGCTGGACACATCTTAAATGCAAAGCTGAAGCTCCCAAAATCAGAACAGGAGACAAGAGCAGTACAGTGCATCAGTCCAGGAAAAAATGCTTCCCTGGGAGTTACAGCAGGAAGAAGGCACCAGGCTGGTGAGGGGGTTTCTTCAGCAGAAGGACAATTTGGTGGTCACTGGGTTGGATTGAAAAAGCAGGCAGCTACATGACACTGCATGAGGAGAAGAACAGTGAGACTCCAGAATAAACTCTGAGCAGGCTTGGCAGCAAGGCAAACTGTCTTTCAGATTCACTCTAAGCAATAAGCTATGGGGAAAATAAAAGTGAAAGAAATTAGCAGTGTATTTTGTCTAGAACTCTCTAAACATTATTTTAATTTTCTCCCATCGATGTGAGTCTCTTACAAACGAGATTTACAGTAAAACCAGAACAAATCTGGTATTTTTCTCGCTCCTTAAGATTTGTAGGCCATGAGATACATTCTGAATTTTTATTACGTTATACTAATTTTATGTTCTTGCTTTTATCCCTGCTTAGCTACTTTCAGACTTTTCTGAGATGGGTTTTCTTTGCTTCAAGGGGAAATACTGTCCTTGGGGGTGTTTGAGTGGGAAAGTGAGAAAAAGTAGGGTGAAAAGGAACCCCCAGATGTGTGAGAGCAGCTTTTTGCTCAGAACCGAATGGGGGAACAGAGGCTCCCGGCTGCTCCGGGCTTTGTGAGGCCGTTTGGAGGTGGGGTAGGGGGTCACCCCCCAGGGCATGAACTTCCAGCCCGAACTGAGGAGGAGAAATCCCGAGAGGGGCCGGGGAGGAGGGAGGACAAGGGCCCTGGCCGGGCTCCTACCTGCATGGCCGGTGGCCGTGGGCGGCCGCTCCCGGCCCGGTGCGAGCGGAGCCCGGCGCTGCCGCGGTGTCCGGAGCGCTCCGCGGCGCGATCCTCGCGAAAAACGAAATCGAAACGGGCCGGAGCCCCGGGAAGCCGGAGAGCGCCGGGGGCAGCGCCCGGGGCCGGGTCGTGCTCCCCCCGTCCCCCCCCGGGGCCGCGACCCCGCGGCTCGCCCCGCTCCGCCCGGTACCGGGACAGCGCCGGGAAACCTCCTGCTGCCGGGGCCCCGCGGGCGGACACGCGATCCCGGGACACGCCGGGAGCAGCTCCAGCACCGGGGCTCGTCCTTTCTCTCCGCCAGGCGCGGCCGGGGCCGGGGGAACGGGAGGTGGGAGCACACCTGGAGGGTGCCCACCCGCCCCCGCGCACACCCTGTGATGTGGGGGCACACACGTTGTGGGGTTCTAGGGGTAACTGGGAGGGGCTTGGAAGGGACTGGGAGGGACAAAAAGTACTCTTTTAGGAAAAAAAGGGGCACGGGGAGGGGACTGGGAGCGACTGAGGAGGGTAATGGGATAGCCTGGGATGGACTGGGAGTGAGTGGAATAGATTTGGAAGGCACTGGGATAGACTGGGATGAGCTGGGAGTGACTGGGATAGATTTGGAGGGGATTGAATGGGATTTGGGAGGGATTGGACAGGACTGGGAAGGACTGTGAGGCACTTTTATGGACAAAAGGGGCACTGGGAGTGGACTGTTAAGGCGCTGGGATAGACTGGGAGAGACAAGAAGAGTACTTTTAGGAACAAAAGGGGCACTAGAAGGGCTCTGGGAACCATTGGGCATAGACTGGGATATAGGGGGATGGACTGGGAGGGCACTGGGATAGACTTGGAGGGGAATGCGTGGGACTGGGAGGCACTTTTAGGGACCAAAAGGGGCCGTGGGAGGGGACTGGGCTGGACTGGGCTGGACTGGGCTGGACTGGGAGGGGACTGGGCTGGACTGGGAGGGGACTGGGCTGGACTGGGAGGGCTCCGCCCCCCGCGAGCACCCACCCTTCGCGCCCCGCCCCCTCGTGCTCTCTCGGTTTCCATTGGCCAATTGGTGAAGCCAATCACGGAGCTGGTCCAATCGTGTGGCGGCGTGGGCGGCGGGCGGGGCTCAGAGGCGGGGCCCCGCCCACCGCCCGCCTGAGGGAGCGGCCGCGGCGGGGACGCGGTGAGTGAGGCCTCGGAGGGCGGGGGGGCAGCCGCGGACCCAGCGGGGCTTTGGGGACCCCTTCCCGCTTTCCTCTGAGCTTCTGGGGGCTTTCTCCGTGCTCTCGGTGCTTTGAGGGCGGTTACGGGCCTGGGGACGCCCACAGTGCGCTCTGTGTCCGGAAAAGGGGGTTGGGGGGCTTTCCTGGCCCAGCGGGCATAGAGGAGAGTGCGGGGCCGAGAGGGGCCTGGGGGTCACAGGAAACGTGGGGGAGGGAGCTGAGGGGCTCGCTGGGGGTCACAGGGAGCTCCGTTGTTGTGAATGGGCTTTGGAGGGGGTTCGGGGGGTGTTTATGGATCACAGGGGCCATGGAAGAGAGTGTCGGGGGACATGGATGAGGGGGCTGGGGGGTGTCTGGCCGTCAGAGGGGTTGTGGGGCTGAGGGGGTGTCTGGGGGTCACAGAGGATATGCTGGAGTGGGCTGTGGGGCTGAGGGGGTGTCTGGGGGGTCACAGCGGACTCTGTTGTTGTGAATGTGCTCTGGAGGGACCTGGGGAGCTTTGGGGGCTGCTCTGAGGGTGTTTAGGGACAGCACCTTGTGTGCACTGACGGGGCCCATCTCTGAGGATGGGGATGCTGCCACCTTTGTAGTGTTTACTTGCAAAGGGGGTCTTTGGAGTGTCTCCTACTCTCTGTCTGGTGGGGGCTGGGACTGTTATCCCTGGGTTAGCACTGCATCCTCGTGTCCCTGACGCGTTCGCGTTTCCTGGGCTGTGTGTGAGGCCGGGACTGTGCCCAGTGCCCCGTGCTGTGCCCACCACCCCCGGAATGGAGCCAGCCTCGCCCTGGGGTGCTGCTTGGTCACACACCACCCTCCTACACGTGTTCTGGGGCTGTAAGCTGGTGCAGTGTTAGTCTTAAACGTGTTTTTAGGCTTGAGCTAACCTTCCTTTTCTTCCCTCCTTTCTGGCCCCACTGTGCTTTGAAAGGAGCAGGAGTTTCTAAGGGGTTTTCCCCTAAATGGGTGAGTGGGTGAGAGCTCAGCCCAGCCCTGCTCATAGGCACATTTTTGTGTCAGCTGCAATCCTGCCTGTCTCTCTTCTGCCATCTCAGTGACCTGAGGCCCTTCAGGGAAGGGATGATAATAATGCAAACAGTCTTGGGTATGAGGTTTAATAGGACCAAGGTCCAGGTGCTGCATCAGGGTCAGGTCAACCTCCAGTATCAATCCAGGCTGGAGAACAGCCCTGGGAGAAGGACTTGGGCATGAGTTGCTTGGACATGCCCTGGTCACGTGTGTTGGACTCAGAACCCCCAGAGCCCTGGGCTGCTCCCCCAGTGTGGGCAGCATTGGAGGGGGGGATTCTCCTCCTCTGCCCTGCTCAGGTGAGACTCCCCCTGCAGAGCTGCCTCCAACCCTGGGGTCCAGCACAGGCAGGGCATGAAGCTGTTGGAGGAGACCACTGGGATGATCAAAGGGATGGAGCAGCTCTGCTGTGAGGAAAGGCTGAGCTTTGGGATTGTTCAGGCTGGAAAAGAGAAGGTTTGGGGTGACTGTATTGTGCCCTTCCAGGAGCTGAAGAGAGCCTGCAGAAAAATGGAGAAAAACTGTTTACAAGGGCCTGGAGTAACAGGGCAAGGGAGAAGAGCTTCACCATGACAGTAGATTTAGATGGGATATTGGGGAAAAAATCTTTCCTGTGAGGGTGGTGAGGCCCTGGCACAGGGTGCCCAGAGAAGCTGTGGCTGCCCCTGGATCCCCTGGATCCAAGGCCAGGCTGGACGGGGCTGGGAGCAGCCTGTGCTAGTGGAAGGTGTCCCTGTCCATTGGCAGGGGCTGGAACAGGATGAGATTTAAGATCTCTTCCCACCCAAACCATTCTGGGATTCTGTAAACCTGGGAGATTGAGAACCTCTGTAGGGAGAGTGTTTTGAATTGTTTTGCCAGGGTTGCTGCAACCCAAATCGTGTTGTAGCTGTAGATTATGGCTTTAAGGCAGAAAGTTCACCTGTGGTCCCTGTGAGAGCCTTATCCTCACCTCAGTCCCAGTCCTTCCTGCTGGCATTAGCAGCAGTCACAAGCAGCTCACTGGAAGGAAGTTGTGTCTGGGAATCAGCGGGAGCCCTGAGCTTTCCCTGTTCAGGTGTGTCCTTGTTTACCCTGTGCAGGGGCTGAGAGGCTGCACTGCTCACACTCACCTGGCTGTGAGGGTCATAAATACCTCAGTGCTCAGTTCTCAGAAGTGTTTTCAGTGATCTGAGCATCAAAACATTGAATTGTTTGGGTCAGGAACTGTAGGTTAGTGTGTAGGCAAAGCTGCTTGTGAGAGTTATTATTCTCCAGACTGGATTTCCATGTGCCTTTATTATTACTCTGTTTAGAGAAACAGTCACCTTTTGCTAAAATAAATACACTGTTTATAGCATAACTCTGTACTTACATCACTAACAAATGCTCTTCTGCAAAGCAGCCTGTACAATAATTGTCTTTATTTTCCATAATAACATCCATGTTCTGATCTTATGGCTGAAATGCAGCAGCTTATGTAAACCAAGGGAAGCCTGTGCAAAGACTGTGTCTAGACTTACTTCACCTTATCTTAAAGCAATTAAGGACAGGTTAAAGTAAGTTCTGCTGTCATGAAAATAGGCATGTGATGATTTGTTGGTGTTTGTTTCAAGACAGACTAATTTGCAGCATGTAAAATGTTTTTTGATATCTTTTGATGCTGTCTTGTGCTGCCAGAATTAAAGGGGATGAGTTTTGTGTTTGATTTGGGCTTGAAAGGAATGATCTTTCTGGTAGGAGTTCATTACATCATTTTATTTTGGGGGAGCTTTTTGTTTTGTATTTACTCTTTATAAATGAGTGGAGTTCAGTGAGCTCAGTCAAGCTGCAGGGGCAGCTGGAAGGAGTTGTAGATGAAGGAACCAAACTGGTTATTTCTATCCTTCTTAACAGTGGTGAGAGCCAAGCAGCAAAGTCATTTGAGCTGTTGGATGTAAAGTGCATGTAGCTGCAGACAGAGAAAATGAATTTGGGGTTTTCTTGGGGTTGTTTATTTTCTGGAAAGGTTTTGAGACCGTTCTTGGAGGGGCAGATAAGATAGTAATTCCAGAAGCCTCATCACTGGTTGTGCTAACAAAAATGTATCATCTAAGATCCATCTAGAGTTGTTGGATGTGTCCAGTATAAAATCACTCTAAGTTACACTTTGTTTTCCTGTGCTCTAGAGGTTTCCTTACCTGAGCTCTGCACACCAGTAATCAATATTTGCATCCCCAAAGTATTTTTAACCATCAGGCTTGAGAAACTCTCTTACTTCAGCTGATTTGATCATAAATCTGATCTTACCTCAGTCTCTTTGAAATACCTTCATGTTTTGGCATGCTCAGTCCTGCCTTCTCAGAATCCAAGAGGTTTCATAATCACTTGCTTGCAGTTTTCCATTCAGGATATTGTAACATTTTTTGTGTGGTGACTCGGTCTGTCTTTACAGGTCATGAGAAGTAAGAATCATCATCTCATTTTATTAGTTGCTGCTTTCAGCCCCGAGTTTGGGCCATGCCAGGATGTGTTTATCACTCGACCTCATCTTGAACTCATTCCATGTGCCCATGACAGACAGCCAAGTGTTTAGTTCACTGTGTAACAGTGCAGTCAGGAGAATCAAAGTATAATATTGTTTAAAAGTCTTGCTATTAATTCTACTTAAACACCTGAAAACCCATAAGCAGAAAATTTGGGTGTAGAGATAAGTAAATAACATTTCACCCTGTGTAATGAATTTGCTGTAAGGCTCCAGTGCTGTAGTTAACAACACCTTTGCCTCCCTTTGCCAAAAGCTGTGATCACCAAGGGACATTGGCCAGGCAGTGGGACTCGATTAATAATTGCATCACAGAGCTGCAGAGTCTGTCTGGAAAGTCACTGCACAATGAAAGGCCAACTCAGCAGCCAAATAACTGAGGGAAGGAGCCTTGCAGCACTCCTGAAATAGCACCTGTGAGCTCTCTCTTTGGTGCCTGCGCTTGCCAAAGCCACTGTCGAGAACTGTTCCTCCTCCTAGAAAGTCAAATCCTGCCTAATAAATGCAAAGTGAGTCTTCTGAAGGCTTTAGCCTGGGGGGGTGGACTCTGGAACTTCTCTGTTCTGCTTGGAGATCCCAGAGGAGTGTGTGAATAATGAGCTCTTTCTTTACAAGAAAAGTGCTGAGTTGGTGCCTGCTGATAAAGGTCACTTGAGCTATCTAAAGGATCTCCTGATTTTTAAATTAGTTTCTTAATAAAAAGCGAATTTAGCCAGAGGATCAGTGTATTACTGGATAATTTAACCCACATCCAGACAAGCAGCACAATAAACACCTTTTCTGTGGGGGAAAATGCAAAAGGATGGGGAGCCATCAGCATTTTTTTTCTTCACTTTATTCATAAATAGCATAACCAGAGCTAATGTAAAGTTTAGAAATTACCAATTTGGTGTCATTAACATTATTCTAGAAACAGTGTGATTGCAATATCTGTTTTTTTGGGGGGACCTGGCCTGGCTGCTGATGAAAGCCACTCTGATTTCAGGTTTCTGATCCCAATATCCCCTCTGATTCCAACATGACAGTCGGGTAGCACTGCTGGACCCTCTTTGCCAAGGTTGGTACAATTTTGGGTCTCTGGCTTTTGGATGGCCTTGCCACATGAATTGTTCACTGAACAGCCTCCCTGTTCTGAGCCATGACAGTGCAGAGAAGCTGTAATCCAGGTAGTGGGGAGGGGATGTGTTTTGGGAGTGTTACAGGGCAATAATTACAGGTGCTGAAGTAGCTGAAGTCCTGGGACCTGCCTTCCCTGTCAACCTGCCAACGACTGATGTCATTCCATCAGTTTTCACAACCATTTCTCCTCCTGTGTCTTGCTCCAGTTCTAATTTGCAGTCACAATGTGTCCTCCAGCCTCAGCAGAGACCTCACTGGCCCCTGTGGGCTTTGGATCCACTCTTTGGAGCACAAAAGAACACTAAGGACTTTTGAAGGGCAGCTGTTCCATAAGCACAGGCCTGAAATCAAGGAGGAAAATCGATGTCTGTTAGTCTTGGAAGCAGCATTGAACATGGGCTGTAGTTGCTAAAGCTCAACATTCAGTAATTTCTTCTGCAATTTGTGATTGCTTTTCTCTTGTTGCCCTCAGAACAACCTCAAATGTGTTGTGTGCAGCTATTAAAAATTGTGTTAATCCATGGATTGCTCCTGGGAGCAGGAATGTGCAACCATTGCTTTGGTTTTGCTACTGAACACACAAATATAGAAATACCCTTGTGAACTATAAAATGTAACAGTGATATGTATCCCACTGTCAGAGTGCCTGAGAATTACTCAGCTTTTTACTGCGAGAATAGAAGGCTGCCTGAGATTCAATACAGAAATAGCCAAAAGAACCAATAAAAAAAGAGGTAATGGAAATGGACTAAAGACAGAGAAATGAGAGTACAGCTCTGTGTCAGGTCTGCCTCTGCAATTTGTGGACAAATAGTCTAGATTAGAGTGTATTAGTCAGTCCTGCTTTCAGTGGCAGCAGCATTTCCAAGAACTGGGAAATGAATTCATTTCCCAACCAGCTCCCATAAAACAGTGCTATGTCCCTGACCTGTGCTGGGTGTCAGAGTTTAGTTCATTGAATCAGGAAGTTTTCAGAAAGAAGCAGAGCTTGGCAGCCATAAAAACAAGAGAAGTGACCCTTGTGACAGCAGCGAGAGGTGGTGTGTAACAGTTAATGATTGCTGCTGCCACGTGGTTTGTATGCAAAGTTTTGGCTACGTAGCTTTGCAAAACAGACAAGGAAGATGTAAATAACAAGGCCATGTTTAGTAAAAGAGGGGTTTTCAATAAATGTAATTCCTGGACTAGAAAGCATAGGTGAGTCCCTTGGAGCCTAACCCTGTGGCTCGCTGTGCTGGGACAGCAGCTGGTCACGTTTCCTGAAATGGCTCTGTGAGTCCACGTGATGCCACTGGATGTCCTGTAAACTGTCAGGATTAAGCATCTGCCTCAGTTTGAGCGATAGGCTCAGTTTAATAATCATTCACATTATTTTTTTTTTTTCTAAGTAGTGCCTGTTTTATAACTGAATGACTGCAGTTCTCAGGTTATTCTGGTAACTTGGATAAATTGGAGTGGGAGGTCCACAAAAGATGTGAGTATGGAAAAGGCAGGAAGAGAGAAAGTGATGGCAGCAGCAGCAGAGTTTCTGGGTGGACTGGAGATGAGCACAGTGGATTTTCTGAGTCCCTCAGTTCATGTGCTCAGTATCATCTGCTAGTTCAACATGACTGGCACAAATAATGGAGAAAAATAGAATAAGGAAGCTTTAACCTCCGTGAAAGTGAGCTCATTTCTTCTTCCTCTGGACAAGTGGATTAAAAATCATGGTGTTACATAATCTCTACCCACAGAAAAGCTTCCGTCTGTCTGGAATGTTATCTGCTGTGGCAGTTGGTGGTTATGAATGAGTTCCCTAATCCATTGACAGAAATGTTCCAGCAGGCACTTGCAGACTTCCCTGTAGTCTAATGCTTGCTGAGAAGCCCTTAGTCAGGTGTCAGGAGCTGATACAGCCTCAGGAGATGGACATGTACATAGCAAAGGCCTTTAAACTGATAGGAGTTTTGGAAAAAAATACTTTACTGCCTGTGCTGGGAAAGGAATCCAACTAAGGAATAGAAAAGAAATAGAGATTATTAAAATCTCAGGTTTTGATTTGCAGTTAAAATTTGATTTCTTAAATCCATGGAGTTTCATATATATGAGCACAACCTAGCCTTTGTCTATAGGATCTAATTTTTCTTTTTCCTTTCCTTACAAATATGAAAAATCATAAGATTATTCAGTCATGTGCAAATCAGATGATTCAGGTATATTTGAGAAGTGGTTCAGCTTTAATATAAAGCACCTAAAGACCATAAGGTTTTGCCCATAACCAGGCTTTGCTGAGATCCATCCTAAGCATGTGTAAATTAGCTAATGTTTGAGTCTCTTGGGACAGGCAGGTTTTAGCTTTTATTCTAAATGCTGCTGGTCTCAGCTGTGCTGCCCAGTGATTTCAGAGCTCCCTTTGAGCGCGATCGAATCCATCGATTTGGACACTGCCCTAATGGAGAACAATATTGATCATGAGCATCTCTTGGCACGTGGGAGAGGAGCTTTCTCATTCCCAGCATTCTCTCCTATTTCACATCCACTAATGGGGCTGGAGCATCTCTGCCTCTCTCCCAGCTCAGGCTCGGGGTGAGGCTGTGCTGAGATGTGCTGGGTGGGGTGGTGCTGTGTCACTGCTCCTGCTGTTCTGGGGTGGAAGTCCCCTCACAGGGCTGAACAAGGTGGCTCTCAGAAAGACCAGAATGAGTTTCTTTGATGCAAGGAGCTGTGTTCACGTGCAGTTTTGCTGTCAAGCCCAAGGAGTGATAAACAGCTGGGTTAGAGGAGGTCAGCTGGGATGCTCTGCACAAGATACTGAAGTGAAACCAGTCTAATGATTTCTGTTACCTTGTGCTGGCTGTGCAAGGGGAAAACTGGGTTTGTGTATTGATAATAATAAAGCTGTGGAGAGCTTTGTGCATTAGCACTGTGCTATATTTAAGTGGTGTCCTGTCTGTCAAATGTCCCTATTACAAAATGTTCTTTGCCAAGATCATGGGCCTCTCTTTTTTAAAGTTGGTTTTGAAAATCAGTTGTTTTCAGTAAAGTGGTTATTATGCCATAGCTGTGGCACCTCTGTGTGTCTTGACTTTGTGCTGTTAAGTCATTCCAAGAGCATTTTAAAGGTGTTATGAACAGCTATGGGAAATGCCACTTCACCACTTGGAGAGCAGAATGATTGCATTTCTGAGAGATGAAATAATTCTTAATGCAGAAAATAGAGTGTTCTCCAGCCTCTCACCCTGTGTTCTGCAGACACTCAGTGCTATCTTTAATTAGAAGGCTGTCACAGCTGAAGTAAAAATAACAACTCAAAACAAAACCTCCTGTGAACCAGATTGAGAGCCATGAGCTTTAAAGGCTTTACTTCTGGAGCAGCTGGAGCCCTGACAAGGAGCATTCCAGCCCCTCATGCTGCCCAGGCCGTGTCTGGCACACAGGGCTGGAGGAGATGTTCCCCTACTGGGACTTCTGCTGATGGGAGAGGTGCTCCAGGTTGAGCAGTAAGAGGTGATTGATATCTTATGTCTTCAGCCAGACTGACAAAAGCCACCTCATTTCATGCAGGCTGTGTTAAGAGCTCTAAAATGTCACAGTGTGGTCACCTCTGGTCAGGACTGAGTTGAAATCATCGGGTTGGAGAGAGCTGCTTTTGGGACATTTATAGACCCTTTTAATTAGCAGGCTCTGCAGGAAAACCTGTCTTCTTGTTAAGGATTTATTAAAATCACACATAAGCTCTATTGGTGAAAGATGCTAA
This sequence comes from Vidua macroura, assembly GCF_024509145.1. Classification (NCBI taxonomy): domain Eukaryota; kingdom Metazoa; phylum Chordata; class Aves; order Passeriformes; family Viduidae; genus Vidua; species Vidua macroura. Next base: position 3,199,595 of record NC_071594.1, read on the forward strand.
TTAATTTGAGATTCTCTTTGATTATTCAGCAGAAGAGTGAATATTCCTCACAAGGACAGGCTTTGAAGATCGTTTCCTTGAAATAAGTAACTTTTTAAAATTCCTGGAATTTCTTTTGCATGTTTTCTTTGAGATAGACACGAAACCAGCTGGCTAGAATATTGCTGGGTTCTCAATTGTCAAGGTGAAAACAAGCCAGAGAGGCCTGCTCTGGAATACACTTCGATTTTAGAACTTCCCCCTTTCAAGAGTGACCTTATCCAGTACCCAAATGGACACCTTCCACCAGCACAAACACCTCATTATGTGTGTTGAAATAGGCATCTTCTCTGCTTTTTCAATTTTGTATATTTTTTGTGGTATTTCCCTTTTCTTACTCCCTCAAAATATGTCTCCAGTTCCTGACTAATTTTGCTGTAATGCTGCACTAGCCAAATATTTTTGTGGAAGAACTATTAGTCATAGAAGAAAGAATGTAATGGAATATTCTTAGAAAGTGTTATAACTATGCTTGACATGTAAAATATTTATCCAGGCATGTAAACAAAGCAAGAGGTGTCTTGCCAATGTCCCCTTGTAAACCTCGGCTGAAATCATGAACTGTTTTTCAGTTCTTGAAAATAAGGTATCAGGTTCTCTGCTGACATGAATTGGCAGAGTGCTAATGGTTGGCCTCACCTAGATGAAATTGTAGCCCCTGCTCTTGCCTTCCTCAAAATAAATCAGGAGGTGTTTTCCAAAGAGCTGTAATTGTGCTAAATAAAACTCCTGTGTTTATTTTGGTTTCAGATTACTCAGTATTACTTGCAGTTACTAATGCAGCTGCACTGTGAAGGGAGCCTTATGTTTGTTTTGCTTTTTCTTATTGTCTGTATCTTAATGAGAATTAAACCATGTGTCTGATTCGGAGAACTCTGTTCTTTCTAAGGACAACACTGATAACGTTCCCTTTGTGCCTCAGCTCCAAGGAGCATCTCTGCCCTTCCACAGGAAAATTCAGCTGTGGCTTTATCTGAACAGGCTTCCAGCCCCTGTTGTGGTGAGATAGGGCAGGGCCCCGTGGGGATGGCAGATAGTGCCCCTGGCAGGGACCCTGTGCCAGCCTGAACCATCCCAGACCTGGGGCAAGATTCCCAGTGCTGGGGGATATGGATATTCTCAGTTCAGTCAGAGAGAAAGAGAGGTTTGTCTAACTAGGAGAGAGCCTAGGAAACAGTTGGGAAAGAATGTAAATAATTCTCTAATCTCTTTTGTTGTTCACATTGTTTATAGATAGGTTCTGCTACTGCACACCAGTGGTGTGAGAGGTTTTTACTTTAAGATCAGTGAAATTAATCCACACGATGTTCTCTATCTATAGAGCGGTGCATTTAAAATAAATCAGTTTCATTCCTTACCTTCTAACTTAGAGTCCTTCTGTTCCTGTCCTGCTCAACAGCGACAGGGGGACACCTGACTTTTGCCAAGCCTGCTTCTGCCCTTCCACACTGGACACAAACTGCTGCTGGACCTGCACTCTGAACCTCTTCTCAACGTGGCAATATTTCCTTGCAAATGTAGTTGCATGCCATTGCAGCCTCCCTGGGTTTGTTTCTTGGGTTTGCTTTGAGTTTTTTCATTGTTATTATTTTGAAAGCTCCTGTGACTGCATCCAACTTTCAAAAATGTGCCACCTATTGTTAGTTTTCCGAGCTGCTGCCATGTAATTGGTTAGAAATGAATGGCAGTTGTAGGGCAGAGTTGTAGCAGATGAGCTGGGAATGAGTGAGCAGTTACTTGTTGGGATCCCTTCCAGAGAAGGAAGGTGGAGTTCTGAGCTGCTCATAGCCTTTCTAAAATAAGAGTCCAAACAAGTAGGTGCTTTTTGCCATGGATGAAATGTCAGATAATTTTTTGTAGCAAACAAAAAGCTCCGTAAATGAGAAGAGGAGTTTTGGCTTAGGATATTGTCTTTGCTGAATTTTTAATTTTTACTTAAATTAATTAAAACTTACGTAGTTCAAAACACACTGATAATACACCAATGCTTATCTTGAGAGATCCACAGTGAACAGTTGCTGTGCTAAAAATAGTGTAATTATAAAAGCTAATTTATAAATTATACATACACAAATGTATATATATATATATATATGTAAATTATATATAAAAATATATAAATCTATTCTTTCTCCTGATGATGGCCACCAGCCTCACCTGGTGTGGGACAACACCTGTTGGTGATAAGAGATTCTTGCTGTTTACATTCCCCCAGCCTCTTTACCACGGCACAAGTGATTTATTACACCTGTATCTGGACAGATGAGAGAATTGGGCATTAAAGAAATAAAATCTTGCTCCCAAACCAAAAGCAATAAGAAGTTTTTGCATACAAAAGTTAGTAAATTAGTGACTTGGATTTTTTTTTTCTATGTTGTATTGCTTGGTTTGTTTTTAATTAAGAGCTCTCTAAAGGCATCTTTTATTCAGACTTGCCAGGGCACATGTGCTTTATCACTGGCATGAGTCAGGAGGAAAATAGTTTCCTGCCTGTTTAGGTTCTCTTTGCATTAAAAAGTATATATTATTGATGACATGTGATATATTTAATTGTGTTTGGAGCAGTCTCTGAGCAATCCAGCTGTATCTTAGGGGAAAGCAGTAACAGATAGAATCGATTGATTTAATATTTGAGCTGACAAAGGGTAACATTTCCAGGTGACATAAACGTGTATTGCCTTGGCCATGGCACCAGAGCACTGAGGGAAAGTGGTGGTTCTTATTGAGGCTCTTCAGCAATGCACTGATGTGTCAAAATAACTCATTTTCTCCTCAGTTACTGTCCATTTGTTTGGGCCCACGTCCTCGGGCTCCTGGGCTTGGGAATCCATGTGCACATACTTACGTACATAATCAAAAATTCTGGTGGCTAATTCCTCTCTGCCTGTCTAAGGGATGTGTGGCAGGAGGGTGTTTTACCAAATGGTATCAGGGGTTTCATAAAAATAAGCCTTTTCTACCACACAATTCCTGCATAAACAGTCTGGATGAGGAATCTGGAGAGAGAGAGAGATTCCGGAGGCTTTTACTGAAAAGAGGAGACTTTAAGCTGTTACCACACAGTTTATATTCAAACTTTCCACGAATCAGCTGGAGGGACTTTTAACCTGAAATATTTACATGAATCAGCCGCCCGTGCTTTGGGGGAGTGACCAGTGCTGCTCGAGGAGTTTAAACTCCGAAGCTTTGCTGTGCCCTGGTGCTTCCCTCTGCTCCAGGAGGATTTCGGGTCGTGGTGCAGGGAGCACCGAGCACGGATGAGCCGGCAGTAAGTGAGGGGTGCTTGGCAGAGGGTTTGCTCCAGAGTTACCCCAGGAAATGTGGGTGATCAGTTCTGCTCAGAACTTCTGGTGGTTGCAGGTGGATCAGATTCTCTGTTGGAACTCCCTCAGGAATGTTCTTGTTCTTATGCTGTTTGCTGCAGTTTATAATTGAAAAACTGGACTTCTTATAATACAAATGCAGGAATTGAAATCATGAAAATTTGGAACCAAGTTTGATTTAACTGCCTAAGAACAAGCTTTTTTAAATCCAAAGGGATAAGGCAGCAGTTGCTTTTTTGTGCTTTGCTGAAGTGTGTGGGATTTTCTGAAATCTTTATAAATACTTGTGCAGCAAATGGTAGAACAGAGAACACAGCCAAACTGTTCTCTGCAGCACTTACTCCTGTTGCAGGCTATCACCTAAGTATTTGTAGCTTAATTTAATACAGGTGAAGAGAAGGTGTAACTCACAGGTGTCACCTGCCTTAAAACTTTATTTAGCTCAGTATTGTTTATTTTAGCAGGGAACATTTGTTTTTCCTGTCTCTAGGTAAAAATATCCTGCTTATATTTGCAACAGCTCATCTTTTGCCACAGTTTTTTTTCCCTTTTCCCTGATCATATCTGCACAATCCAACCTTCTGCCAAGGAAGGAGGTGTGTATTCTATATGGGCATGGCCAGCTTTATTAAAAGTGCTGAATTTAATCAGATAGCACTGGCAAAGTTGCCATTGCCATAGTGGTAAGAAGGTCTTTATGAGGATCAAATATAATTTTTCAGGTGACTGTCTTTATTCCAGTATTGTGAGGAAATACCCTTTACAGTTCACTTGGGTTTGCTCTCTTAACATGAATACCTTGGGCCTCAGAGGGAGGGAAATAAAAAAGCAGTAACTTGTTGCCGTGGTGAGGAATTTTACTCTGTGGTGGAACACTGCTGGATGCACTTCATCTGTTCTGCTGATGAGGCTGCCACGGTGTGACCTTCCTATTTTGGGAAAGTCTGTGATAGGTTACATTCAGTTAATAAATACCCATTATTTTTCTGCAAGTTTTAGTCTTGGTGATTGTAAATTGGTAAAAGAAAAGTTGCTGTGAGTGTGGGGCACTGATGAGGGGTCGGTTCAGTGCATAAACTGAGCACTGGTGGTGACAGAAAGACCTGGTGACCCTGGGTCTTAAATCAAGGTGTGCAAGTGCAGTGTTAAACCCTTAAACCCATACTGCCAACTGTAGTTTTGAATTGCATTTGTAGAAACAGTGGAGTTTTGTTGAGCCTCAAGTAAATGAGTAAGTCAGTAAACTTTGCTAACAGTGTAGCACTATGCAGAGAATGGGAGAAACAATCAAGCATTTCATCAGCCTCCTTCCTGTCTCTTGCCAACATTTTCGGGCTGTCCTGCATTGCATCAGGCCTGCTGGACACTATTTTCCATCTATCGTTTGGAGCCAGATAGAAAATGAATCCTCTGTATATTGATAGAGTTATTTCATAACAAGGGAAAAGCTTTTTGTCATGTGCCTGTGCTGGTTCAACCTCTAAATCAGATTTTATTGTCTGCTTGTGTTTGTGTTGGGAAAATGAAATGAGGATCAGTAGGAGGGTTGTGAAAAGCACGTGAAGGCTGCAGTTAGATGTTTTTCTCTCTGGTGCAGTCCAGGTGAATGCCTGGACCATGTTGTTCTCCAGTGCTCCAGGTGTATCTACGGGTACCAGGGAGTGGAAACCCCACACCTGCAAAGTCTCACCTTGCTCTGGACATCTCCATTGGTTCAGGTACATGGGGCAGTGCTTGGGGCTTAGTCTGGAAGTGCTCTCCTGGTTGGGAGAGATCTGAGGAGCCAGGCTGGGAGAGCTGGGGTTGTCCAACCGGGATGGGAGAAAGCTCCAGGGAAGACCTTAGACCCCCTTCCAGGGACTAAAGAGACTAAGAGAGCTGGGGAGGGGCTTGGGACAAGGGACTGGAGTGACAGGACAAAGGGGAATGGCTTCCACTGCCAGAGGGCAGGGATGGATGGGATATTGGGAAGGAATTCTTCCCTGTAAGGATGGTGAGGCCCTGGCACAGGGTGCCCAGAGCAGCTGTGGCTGCTCCATCCCTGGCAGTGCCCAAGGCCAGGCTGGACAGGGCTGGGAGCAGCCTGGGACAGTGGGAGGTGTCCCTGCCATGGCAGGGGCTGGCACTGGGGGGGCTTTGAGATCCTTACAGAATGAGCCATCAGGTCAGGTCTGATTTTTTAATCAAGGAGAACATTTCACCTTTTGCCTTTCTTTCTATTGGATGAGTTCCTGTCACTCTGCACAAGAAGTGAGTGAATACCTCTCTGCCACTGGGAAGATTTTATTGCAGGTGAACTGAGCTAACAGGCAGAGTTGTTTGTTTTTTCTCTTTCTCTGGGAAAGTCTTCATCTGATGATCAGAAGCAAATAGTTATTATGAAAATTAGAAGTTGGATTGCTGCCTACTTGCCAATATTATAATTTTTTAGATCAAGTTTGATGGCTGCTTTTTTACTTAACCAATTTTACCCAGTCCAGGGGAGATCCATTATCTCCGTGCTGCATTCCCTGCTGTGGTTTATACCTTTCAGTGCTTCCCCTAATCCTTATGTACAGGAAACACTTCTTCTTATTTATCTTAAACCCATGAGATTGCCCTTTTTCTCTCCAAAGTAGAAAGCTAATCATTGCTAATTTGTTTTTCTGCTTTTATGTTTAGAGAAACTTTTGGAATATTCTAAGGGGACCTTTTTAGGAATTTCTGCTGGTTTTGTCTGATATAAAGTTAGTTTTCTTCCTAGTAGCTTATAGGGGGCTGTGGTTTGGATTTTTGCTGAAAAAAGAGGTTGATAACACAGGGGTGTTTTAGTTATTGCTGAGCAGGGCTCACACAGAGCCAAGGCCTTTTTTGCTCCCCACCCACCAGTGGGCTGGGGGACACAGCCAGGCCAGCTGACCCAGGGATGGATATTCCACTCTTATGGCATCATGCTCAGCATTGAAGGAACAGGGGGGGATGTTAGGAGTGATGGTGTTATTCTTCCCAGGTGATGGAGCCCTGCTCTCCTGGGCACGGCTGAACACCTTCCTGCCCATGGAAAGTGGGGAATGAATTCCTTTTTTGTTTTACTTACATGCACAGCTTTCATAGAGTCATAGAGCCTTACAATTCATCATATTCCACCCCCAGCCATGGCAGGGACACCTTCCACTGTCCCAGGTTGCTCCAAGCCCTGTTCAACCTGGCCTTGGACACTGCCAGCAATCCGGGAGCAGCCACAGCTGCTCTGGGCTCCCCACCCTCACAGGAAAGAATTCCTTCCCACTATCCCATCTATCCCTGCCCTCTGACAGTGGGAAGCCATTCCCCTTTGTTCTGTCACTCCAGCAGTCCCTCTCTGGCTTCCTTGGAGCCCCTTCAGATCCTGGAAGGTTCCTTTACCTATTAAAACATCTGGATCTCAACCCCTGAGTTACTCTTCCAGTTCTCTCCCCATCCCACCAGGGAGCAGTGAGCACGTGGCTGTTTGGGGCTCAGTTGCCATCTGGGGTTAAACCAGGACACAAATTAAAGCCAGGCTTTAGCCAGTGTGGAAAGACGTGCAATTCCATTAGAAATCCATCTTGTTCTCAGTGTAGGACTGTGGAATTAGGTCAGGCACACCCTGCGTACGCGTGTTTCCTGCTTGCTCATATTTCTGAGAATAATTGTACATGGGAATGTTTTTGTAGGCTTAAAGGAGTGTTGTCACCTTAAAAATGAGTTGTTTGGAGTTTTATTTCTGTCGTGATGGTTAGGCTGTGGTTTAGGAAGAGGGGAGGATTGTTCACCAGCTGATTCACTCACTGCTGGTGCTTCCTCACCATTTGCAAACCAAATGGTGAAATAAAGCCACTCATTTCTACTATTTTTACTCTCTTACACCTTTTCCCTTGCCATGCCAGATGACAGTGAGACCCTGTATAAGCTGTCAGGTCTTATAGCAAGGGCTTTACTCTTCAATGGATTTTGGCAGCTAGGCTTTTTATTAGTTTTCTTTGAAGTTTCTGTGAAGTTCTTCGTACCCAAAATACTCTATCATTGGAATTTTTAAAAATCCAATGATAAGGAGTATATCTTTATAAATATAATAGAATATTGCATTTATGTAATACAGTAAATAAAAAGTACAAACCAGCATGTTTGTACTGATGCTTTTGTTTTCTCTTGCTTAATAAATGTGTTGTATCTAAATGGGTTTTCTCTGCTGGCCACGTTGCAATATTTGAGTTTCTTTTGACAGCACACATCACCTTGTTCATGGTGCTCAGTGCAAGTGAAGCCATTCAGCTCTTCCAGTAATGGGGTGAGAGCTGTATGCATTGGGAAGTGGCTTTGGATGGGCTTTAGATCTCTTAGGGTGGGGAAGGATAATGTACTGAAGATGTCACAGCCTCTTTACATTCCGGAACACTTCCTTAAGGAATGCAAAGAACAGGGATCAGCCTCTTTATCTCTGCAAAACATTTGCAGCATATATTGTTTGTACCAGTGGTGCATTGCAAAATTAAAGTGTTTCCACTTTGTGATTAAAAACAACTGAAATATGACTTCCGTGTTTTTCCCTCAAAAAAGACAAGACTCTAGACAAGTTTAAAAAGAGATTATTTCAGTGGGACCACCAGCACAGGGTCTGGAGAACAGAGATGTTTGTGCAGTTGCACAGCTCATTCTTGACATTGTTGTGTTCCAGAGGAAGGAGGGGCCCACATGCTCCATGTATGACCAGAGCCAGATGGGAATTTTGATTTTTGATTCTGATACTGACTCCCTTAAGAAAAATGAAAAACCCAGCCTTTCTCTGGCTGGAGGAGCTCTTTCTCTGATCTTTAGTGCTGAATATGACATGGGGCTTTCGGTGCTCCTGAGTGCCCAGCTCCCACAATCCAGCTGTGAGGCTTCATCTCCTCGGTGGACTGGTCCTTACCTGATCCTTCAGGATCTGAGCATGCAAACACATCACAGAGAAGCGAGGAAAGACATCAGGGTGCCTGTTCACTGCTCCTGAGCCATCCTGTGGTACCAGCCAATTTACACTTCCCAGAGAGTGGAAAGGAGCCCTTTAAGGAGGGTGGTAACCTGGCAGTGTTTGTCCTGCTAGGACAGGGGAACTGCTGGTGCAGGGCCAGGGAGCTGAGTTGTGAACGTGCTCCAAGTCAGTAACACCTGAGTAGGCAGTGGGCCTGCTGCTCTGGGCCTGAGGATTAGGTCTCTGCCTCTGTGTCCCTGTTTTCTCTCATAAAATGCTTCCCTGCAGTGCTTCCCAGGGCTCTTAGGAGCAATGAGCAGTTAATATTTGTAAAAAGCTTTGAAGCTGAATGGTGCTAATTATTATTTATAGGCATTCATTCTCACCACGGGTAGTTCTCCTTGATCCTGGGCATAAAAGGAAACCAGGACATTTGTAAGCTGGTCAGGCAGGAGTTTGGCCTTGAAGTCTTTATGTACTTGTTTCCCCACTGGGTTCTGGGTGTGTTTGCAATATATTTGTCACATTAAATGACCAGTTTGGGGATTTATTGTACCAGCCAGATGTGCCAAAAGATCTTTTCTCATTTCCCTCAATTCTGCTGACACACGACGTGCAGGATTTTGGCATGCCAGGAGACAGGGAAATGCCATCAGCCTGAGCTGGGTCGGATGATCAGCAGGATTGGATGTTCCACTTCCAGGAAAGAGGAAAGTCAGATCTTATGCTTGGGAGAGCCATCACATTGCAAAGAGCAGCTGTTTTCAGCAGGTTTTGGTGATGCTCAGCTTCGTTGAAGAAAACAGAAAAGAAGAGGGAGAAAGATGTCAAACAGCTGGGATGTTTTTTCCCTGACAATCCTGCTTAGCAGATTAAGCAGCAGAAGGGGGAAATGACAAAGGAAAACTGGTGTATTGTAGTTCCTGAGTAACTGGTGGTAGTTCTGTAAATAATTTCTGAGCTGCTGTAGTTAAGGACTCTGCTGAAGGGTGTGCAGAGTCTCTGCATTTAATTCAGAGCTTGAGGTGATGAACAAAGATTTCAACATTCACCCAGCCCAGTTTGGTTGTTGTGAAATTCAGTCTGTTGGTGTTTCATGCTATTTGACATCATTTAAATGGGGCTTGTAAGGCAGAGCTCTGGGGGAGTTATGGAGTCTAAGTGTCTCTGAATAACACTGCTCTTTGCCTCCATATACTCTACTTACTGATCTGATTTCCTGCCTAATTTCTCCTCTCTGCTGAGTAATGTATTGAATAATCAAGGGATTGTTCAGGCACCACAAGGGAAAGTTGTTGGCAGAGCTGCAGCAATTCAGCACTTCTGGAAGAAAGAGGCCCAAGAAGTAAATTTTATGCTTATCTTGTTTTCTTAATGGAGTTCTTGTCAGCTCACAGAGCAAATTCTGTTCCCTGGTGAGTGTGGTAGCATCAGCTTTGTCGGGGATATTGTTTCAGTGTAGGAATGTTAATGCCAGGGGAGAAGAGTTCCAGAGCACAACCCAGTGTGGTGTCTGTTCCTCTGAGCAACTTGGGCTAGTGGCAGGTGTCCCTCAAGATGCTTTAAGGTCCCTCCAAACCAGAGCATTCTGGGGTTCCTCCTGACAGCCAGCAAGTCTCAAGAATGACTCCCTTTAAGGGCTTTCCCTTAGGGTTAGGGTTATGATTATATATCTGCTCAACAAGGGTATTCTTTTCTCCATCTCAAAATACTTTTCTCTAAGTCAATCAAATGGCATTTTAAAAACAGGTTTTCACTTTCAGTTCAGTTACCAAATTTTAAAGCATTTTGGTTCATATTACAGATTGCAGAATGTTCTGAGTTGAAAAGGACCCACAAGGATCATTAAGTCCAAATCTTCAGTGAATGGCCTGTGCAGGGATTGAATGCACAACCTTGGTGTTATCAGCATCATGCTCCAGCCAGCTGAGCTAATCTCACGGTCAAAACACACAATGTAATAATTCAGTGAATGTGTTTGAAATCACATCATTAGCTGTATATATACTTCAACATTTGCAGTCTTGAAAAATTCCATTTCCTCACAATAATTACAGTGCTGTGAAACAGGGGAATAGTTGACTTTTTGTTCCACTGAACATTGTCAATTCTGGAATTGATTTAAAGGCTTTTGGTGGCAGGGGGGCTAGGGGTGGGCTTTTTTTCCATCCAGGGTGTTTTAGAGTATGTGGGTTTTCATATTTAGATTTCTCTCCATACCCCTGTGTCCCACTGCCTGACACTGCTGGACATTCTACCACGCCTTTGCTGCTCTGGCACACGAGAGAAGAGGGCAGAGGGTTGCTCAGGTTGTTCTCATGGAGTTTGTGTTACCTTTGTTCAAGTAAAAGATTTGTTCATGTGTGACCACATCCATCCCAATTAAGATGTTAGGAAAGGTTCTTCCCCCAGAGCTGGGCACTGACCAGGCTCCCCAGGGAATGGGCACAGCCCCAAAGCTGCCAGAGCTCCTGGGACAGGGTGGGATTGTTGGGCTGTCTGTGCAGGGCCAGGAGCTCGACTCAGTGATCCCTGAGTCCCTTCCAGCTCAGGATATTCCACGATTCTCCCTGGAGGATGCTTGGTCACACAGTTTAGCTGTGGATGGTTGTGAGCAGCAGGGATGTTCTCCATACTGATGTTCTCCAACTCAAGATATTCCATGAGTCTATTCCCAGGTACAAGGCAGCATTCACAGGGGTTTCTGGTGGGACTGCTGAGGGGTTTCTCCAGGGTCCAGGCAGCCAGGACAGGAAAGCAGCCTGGAAGGTGTGGGGAGAGGGAGTTTTCCCATGCTGGGTATTTTGGTGAGAGCAGAGGGCAAGGCAGTGCTCTGGGTGCTGTTCAGGTCGATGGCACTGAGGTGACCCTTGGGGGCTCCTTGTGTCACTGTGCTGCCAGGCAGAGCCTTTAAAAAAATAAATGGTTTGTTGTTGCCAGAAATCTTCCTTTGGACCACCATCACATGATGTGTAAGCAGCAGATTTTCTAAAAATATACAGATATAATAATGCTGGCAACTTAGAATTGGGTTTACAGAACAAAAGGAATTAATTGTTATTCCTTTTTTAAAATTCTCATTAGGAATAAAAAGCTTAATTCAGACTGCCAGTAACAATGGGCTTGAAATCCACCACTGAACTGCTCATTAAGGCCTTCACCCTCAGCAGGTGCTGGCCAGAAAACTCAGCAACTCTGACTTGGCATTTTGCTGTTTTATTAGTGCTGTGTTTTATCTACTTTGTCTCTGCCACGGCAGTGTTCTGCCAGGCGTCAGAGGTGGCACCCACAGGCCCTGCAGTCATCATTCAGCCAAGGGCAAGACACAGGACAATTGTTCTGCAGGGGGGAAATTGGAGAAATTCATTAATGAGGAAATTGGTGTTTTATGTTTGAGAGAGTGAAAGGAAAACACTTGAAGCCAAGAAAGGAGAGCTGGTTCTTGTGCAGAGCAAAACAAATGCTAGAGAGAATGAGGGAAAGAAACAGCAAAGAGATCTGATCTGTCAGGAGATACAAAGGAGTGAAGTGGGTCTTAAAGATAGAAGGAGGAAGGAATTTTACGTGGAAAAAAAAGGAAGCTGTGTCTCTGCATATGCTGGAAGAGCATTCCAGATGTGAGTGGCAGAGATTAAAGCATTGTGTGAGGCTGCTCCAGCCATGGCTCTTCTGCGCTATCCAAGTGTCCGTTGTGGGACTCTAGTGGGTTAAATACTGGGGGGAGCACTGTGTGACAGCATGGCATAGATCCAGAAGAAAGAACCAAAACTAAGCAATGACTGGCAGCAGGGAACCTCCTGGTCAAACCTCAGAGTGGTTAAGAGGCAATGCCTGAGCTGTTAACTGGGAAAATGTTTTATTTCAGGCTGTAACCATGTTATAGAGCTCACTTGGCCAGGACTGGGAGTCAAGAATATAAACATTTTTAAAGGGCTGTAGAGGTCTTGGAGGAGTTTGCCAGGAAGGTATTTGAAGGAGCACACATGTGATCTAAATACATCAGTGGCTTTAGACTTACCTTTAAAAAAGTGATGGTCTATAAATTAAATATATTTAATAGACCCCTGATTACTTTAAAATCTTTTTTCCCCACTTCCCAGGTGAGGGTAGGGGCATAGCTAGCACCGTAAGCCTCTGAAACACAGTTAAATACCTGAAGAAATGCCTTTTGAGCCTGGGGGACCTTGTTTGTAGTACCAGATACAGAGATTTGCACTTCATTGCTTGGGAGCTTCTTCCAAAACTAACAACCTGGATTCTCTCTCCAGCTCTTCTCTTAGGAAACGCCACCAACTCCTCACAGCACGGAGGCCCAGCATGAATGGGAACTGTGCTGGGGGCACAGACTGGTTGAGAAAGCTGGAGTCCAGTTGTCCTGTGGGAAACAGAACTGTAGCAGCCCATGAGTCAGAAGAAAGTTCTGTGGTGTTAGGAGGTCACAGCCCTGCAGTTGCCAGGACTGAGGGTAAGTCTTTGAGGGAGGTTATTTTTTGGGCTTTAAGGGGTGTTGTGTTTTGGAAAATGTTCCAGTGTCACAGGGCAGTTTGCACTGGGCAGTATGTGCCCTGCCTGTGCCAGGCTGCTCTAAAGGACAGAAGTTCACAGCAGAGTTCAGCATCTTGGCAAGACCATCCCACAGGAGTTCCCTGGCCCGCCTGGAGCTGGCCCTGAACAGATTCACTGCAGGCATCTGGACAGTCCTGTGTGCCCACCACGGACTGGCACCGGGCACTGCTGCCTTACACCACTCTGGTGAGGTGCGTGCTGCTGCTCAGCTTCCTGTGGGAGTCTTGCCAGCAGGCTGGGCCTGTATTTCTGGCCTTGTTTAATTCCTGTGCTGCTGCCCTTTTCATCTGAATCCATCCTGCTTTAACAAGGAACATTAAGCACCATGGCTCACCAAAACATCCAGCTTCTGGTTCAGTTCAATAACAGCCTAGTTTTATGTCATATAACATCACTCTGACAGTTATGGCATCCTTAATTATTGCATGACTCAGTTTTCTCATTTCAGGAGGAAGTGTTACTAAGAAATGATGTTTTTCAATAAATTCTCTCCTCCCCTTTGCAATGTTTGTTTGTGTCCCTCAGGTTTGGATTCTGAATGCCGACACACTTGCCCAGTAAATCCCCAGATCAGTAGCATGCTGTCTGCTCCTGAAGAACCTCCCAACTGCCATATCCCAGATGGAAATAAGAGACAGCTGGAATATTTTAATACCCAGGAACGCCATGGATGCTGTGCATTGTCTTCAAGCAGCAGTTCCCAGACAGTAGCTCCAGAGAAAGTGACCCTGGTGGTGGATGGCACCCGCTTTGCAGTGAATCCCCAGATCTTCACTGCTCACCCTGACACCATGCTGGGAAGGTGGGTCACTTCTGTTACCTTCAAGGTACCTCAAGACAATCTTAAAAAAAAATTTAATGGAATAAACATGTAATGTTTGTTTTGTGATCTCATCTGTAACACATGTTGGCCTCAGACAGAATTTGGCTGTGAGTGAGGCCTGGAAGACCTGACCAGATAGAGAGTTGGTAGTTCTCTAGATTAGTCTCTATGTCCATTAAAACATGCACACTTTTAGCCAAAGGTGGTCTCCTTTTCATTCTCCCCAAGTGTTTGCCTGGTCTGTCAGCTGTACATCTGTCCCCAGCTGATAACCTTCCTCCTGAATGGGGAATATGATATTGCTCCATCCCCTCCTGCTGCCTATCTCTCCAATCTCTCGATACTCTTCCGAAAGAGAAGTTACTCAGCTCCTACTGAGAGGTTGGAGCCTGTTGCTGCACCAAGAAATGCTCGTGTGCTGTATTGCCAGAGCTTCCCACCTCTCTGGCCAAAGGGTTCTCTTGGGTCACTGACCCTTGCCTGGGTTATTGTGTAAAACAAGGCATCTAAAGCCATGTGGAGTTACCTGCTGTAGGTCAGTGCAAGGGATTTATTGCCAGGGGATTTTCTGCCCCAGGACTGAATGATCTGTTCCTTTGGCTTGTTCCTTAGAGTGCAGTAGCCATAGCAACAGAGGCCTCCCTGAGCCAGCTCTTGTCCTTATTTACTGAGGAAGCAATTGGAGTGGAGGTTTAAGTTACTGTATCTCTGTGTCACTACATCACAGAATCATGGAATGGCCTCAGGGCAAGGGTCCTTGAAGCTCAGTTCATTTCACCCCCTGCCATGGGCAGGGATACCTTCCACTATCCCAGGTTACTCCGAGCGCCATCCAGCCTGGCCTTGGACACTTCCAGGGCTGGGGCAACCACAGCTTCTCTGGGCAGCCTCTGCCAGGCCCTCCTCGCCCTCACAGGAAAGAATTTTTTAACCCCAGTGCGTCTGTTTGTCTCTGGAATAAAAGCATTTCGATGTTCTTGTGCACTTACACAGTTCTTTACCTCTTTCAGAATGTTTGGGCCAGGCAGAGAATACAATTTCACCCGGCCAAATGAGAAGGGCGAGTACGAGATCGCAGAAGGGATCAGCTCAGCCGTGTTCCGCACCGTGCTGGTAAGGGCAGCTCTGCAGGTGGGGAGAAAAGAAACAAACAATCTGTTTGTCATATGTGCACAGCTAAGCCATCTCCCTGGACATTCTGGTTTTAGGTTTTGCATTGTGATTTCTAAAGAAAAAATATAGCTTTGGTATAAGTCCACATTTCAGATATTTGCTCGTGTTGCCTTTTACCTTTTCTATGTCCTGCTGTTGTAATTCCTGAGCTGTATTCTGACCTTGTGGTTGCATATAAATCCATATTGCATATTATGGTATTATGAAACCCTGTGCCATGGAAAAGTTTTAACTGGAGCTCATCATTTATCAGACCCTAGAGGATCTGCAAAAAGATGTAGATTCTCAGACAAGCAGGGCTGTTTTACTCTACGCAGAGCTATAAATAGTTTCAGTATCTCTCACATATTAGTAAACAAAATAAAGAACTAATTAGCAATTATCATAGTCCAAGATGTTTGTAATTTTTCTCTCCAAAAACTGTCCTTTTATTCACAGGATTATTACAAAACCGGAATCATTAACTGCCCTGATGGGATTTCCATCCCAGACCTTCGAGACACATGTGATTACCTCTGCATAAACTTTGATTTCAACACAATCAAATGTCAAGATTTAAGTAAGTATGGAGAGAAATCAGCTCTTAGGAGATCATCTGTAGGGTGTTGAGCACTCTGATCCTGATTCAGTGCAGTTCTTAATCTTGAGCTTTAGTTTAAGCATGAACACGTGGATTTCCCTGGGACTCAAGTTGCATTTAAGCAGCTTCCTTTTGGCTGCTTTAATCCAAAGTGAAGTGACCGAATCCTCCAGAACACAGGCACTTTGCTCCAAAAGCAAATTATAGACATTTTAGTCTCTTTTTCTAACAGAGGCTGAGCAGAGCTTGCTGTTACTGGCAACAAAAGGAAGGCTCAAAGCAGGATTATAACCCCTGTCCAAAATTACTAGAGAATCATGAATAATTTAAGCTAAAGGCTGATGGGCAGAGCAGGAACCAAGGATACCAAATCTGGAGAGCATTAGAATTCCTGGTCATGAAGGGATTTGATTGGGAGCAGCTTTTTGGTGGGCATGCTGGCAAAAAGAAGTACTTTTAACACAGGCAGGTCTGTGAAAGGCACATTACTGAAATGGGGTGTGTGGTATCATAACACAGGTTGTGGGTGGAATTTCCTGCCCTGTTCTCTGGTGAGTGATCATAGAGAAGGCAGCAAAATGTACTTTGAAGGGCAGAGGTTGTTGCTGGAAATTTAAGTTAAGTATCATAATGAATTAATTATTCAGTCTGTTACTGTTTCACTGTATTGATTGGAGCCTGGTGAGTTTTTAATGGGAATGGAAAGGTTCTGCAGTGCCATTTGCATCCCATTTGAAATGCAGTCTGCACTTCTGACTTTGCCAGTTCTGGATCTGGAGGCTGTTGATGTGTCTGAACATATGTTGAGCATTTTGTCTGAAGAATAATTCTGGCTGTGCTCTTGGATGGATCTGGGAAGTGCAGAGCTGAGATATTTTGATGCTGTAGCAAAGCTGCTGTGATCTGTGTCTCCTCAGGTGCTCTGTTACACGAGCTCTCCAATGATGGGGCTCACAAGCAGTTTGACAGCTACCTGGAGGAGCTGATCCTGCCCATCATGGTGGACAGCGCGCGGAAGGGCGAGCGGGAGTGCCACATCGTCGTGCTGACGGATGAGGACACCGTGGACTGGGATGAGGATCATCCACCTCCCATGGGAGAGGAGTATTCACAAAGTAAGGGCTCTGCACTCTGTTCCACACACACCCAGCCATAAGGAAAGGACACATTCCCAAACTGGCTTCCTCCAGGAGAGATGCTGGCACGTGGAACCCTGATTTGTGTCCTCAGTATGAGCTCAGTGCTGCTGAAGGCAGGATGCCTGGCTAGTTAGAACTGATCCCAGCACTCACTGCACTTTTCCTTCTGTTTCTCCCTCCTCCTCAGCCTTTTCCAGGGTCCTCAGTGAGGGAATATTCTTTGCTTTACACTCCCATCACCATCCAGTCTGTTGAGACTGTGATGTGCATCTCTGCCCTCCCAAAAGGAAGTGCAGTTAATCCCAGTGAGGAAAATAGACACGTGAAGTAATTCCTGGAATGCACACCTGGCTTGTGGGGGCATGTCAGAAGCAGAGAGAAGGTTCTTCTTTGTTGATTCTAATCATACCTTTTATTTCTTCAAGTCCTTTACAGTTCCAAGCTGTACAGATTCTTCAAATACATTGAGAACCGGGACGTGGCAAAAGCTGTGTTAAAGGAACGGGGCCTGAAGAACATTCGCATTGGCATCGAAGGTAAAGTGCTGCTTCAGCAAGGGAAATGCATAACCAGGTGACTCCACAGTCAGCAAAGCCTGATTTCTTCTGGACTGCAGGCATTTCCTTGTTTACTCTGTGTTTTACATTTATCTTTACGAAGCCAGTTAAAACTCAGCATGTTTTTCCTTTGCCTCTACCGTGTTCCACTGAAATTGGCCAAGGGGCTTAAAAGTTAAAGTGAAAGGTACATAACATGTATGAAAAAGATTTGTCTCCTTAGGAATGAGTAAACAGGAAACAGGAGTCAAATGCTTCCACCTGCTGATCCAAGCTTTCCCTTAGGGAGCTTAGAGAGTGCTGGGCTCTGTCCTGGGAGACTTATTTTTATAGTAGTTATGTTTGCTCACAGAATGGCTGGTGCTGTGCAGCACCTGCAGGCTGACTACACACAGTGCTGCACCCTCTTGTCAGAAAACCATGGAAATATTTAGGTTGGAAAAAGCCTCTGAGATGATTGAGTCCAGCCATTAACCCAGCACTGCTGAGCCCACCTCATTGCCAAGTGCCACATCCACATGTCTTTTAAATCCCTCCAGGGATGGTGACTCCACCACTGCCCTGGACAGCCTGTGCCAGGGCTGGACAACCCTGGTGAAGAAATTTGCCCTAATATCCAATCTAAACCCCTCCAGCACAGCTTGAGGCTGTTTTCTCTTGTCCTGTCCCTCTTCTCTGGCAGCAGAGCCTGACCCCCCCCCCCTCCCCCCCCAGGCTGTGCCCTCCTGTCAGGGAGTTGTGCAGAGCCAGAAGGTCCCCCCTGAACCTCCTGTGCTCCAGGCTGAGCTTCCCCAGCTCCCTCAGCCACTCCTGGTGCTCCAGACCCTTCCCCAGCTCTGTTCCCTTCTCTGGACACGCTCCAGCCCTCAACATCTTTCTTGTTGTGAGGGGCCCAAAATTGAACTCAGTATTCAAGGTGCCTCATCAGTGCCCAGCACAGGGGGACAATCACTGCCCTGAGCCTGCTGGACAGACCATGGCTGGTACAGCCCAGGTCCCCAGGGCCTTGTTGCCTACCTGGGCTCATGTTCAGGCTTGACTCCTCATTTTCTCCCCACATAACCTCCTCGTAGTCCTCCTGATTTATCTGGCCCTTTTTCCTTCTCATCCTCACTGGCTCATCTTCTGGCACATGGGGATGACCTGTTCCTGGAGCTTTAAGTTTTCCTTCTTGAAGAATGTCCAGCCTTCCAGGACTCCTTTTCAGGGGAAAAGAGAACAGTCTTTTGCAAGCCAATAATGCTAAATGTGGAATCTGAGGATTCGTCTGGAATCTGAGCATTTGTCTACTGAGTTGTGTGTGTGTTCCCTCCCTGAGCCCACAGTCACTCCTGCCGGGGTGTTCTGGCATCCTGTTGTCCCTTTGTGAGTCAGAGAGGTGCAGTGAAACTGAGTGGCTGTCTGTGTCTCCAGGGTATCCCACCTGCAAGGAGAAGGTGAAGAGGAGGCCTGGTGGCCGCTCCGAGGTGATCTACAACTACGTGCAGCGGCCGTTCATCCAGATGTCCTGGGAGAAGGAGGAGGGCAAGAGCCGCCACGTGGATTTCCAGTGTGTTCGGAGCAAATCCCTAACAAACCTGGTCACGGTGGGGGATGATGTTTCAGAGGACCACGAGGTTATAATGCATCACCCCCCACAAGTGGATGAACTGGACAGGCTGAACGCCCCCTTCTCCCAGATGGTTGTTAATGATCTACCGGATTAGTGTGGCTCAGGGTGGAGAATCCTGCTGGATGTGGGTGGAGAATCCTGCTGGATGTGGGAACCTCTCACCGTAGTTTCATCCCAGGTGATGGGACACAGACTCCTGCAAGGTGCTTTGTCCTCGTTCATGCTCTTACTACGTTGTCATATTTCAAGCATGTTAATAAAGAGCCACTCTGCATAGTCTTAATTGTGCAATCAAAAGCAACGTCTGCTCAGACAAAAAGAAATGACCTG
This sequence comes from Vidua macroura, assembly GCF_024509145.1. Taxonomy (NCBI): domain Eukaryota; kingdom Metazoa; phylum Chordata; class Aves; order Passeriformes; family Viduidae; genus Vidua; species Vidua macroura. Next base: position 3,218,688 of record NC_071594.1, read on the forward strand.
TTGTTTCTACTACAAAGGCTTCCAGATTGTGGGTGCTGAATATTTTATCTAAACTTCTGAAAGAAGAGCACAAGTGTGTGGAAACGTCTTGTGTGACTTGAGAGAGGAAATTCTGGGCCTGTCTAGACAAAGCTTTCCTTTACCATTAGGCACTGCTTTGTTTTTGTGAGTTACAGAGGAGTGAACATCAAAGCAGGACAGATGATATTCTATATCAACCAGCAGAAATGTAGCACAGTGTGACAGCAAACCCTGAGCATGGAGGAATCTGTTTGCACTGCCACCTGGCTTTGGATCCAGCGTGGTGTACTGCTGCCCTAGGAAGGAGGAACCAGTTCCATAGGAAGCATATTCACAGGAATTCCCCATCTGTACTTCTCTGTGAGATGGAATCACTGTTTTTAGGGATGTTTTCTGTAAAGTTCAGTAAAATGAGTAGATCATGCTGAAGGAAAAACCCAAAAAAGACTGTAGCTGATATTTTACCAATAAAATAAATCTGTTAATAGCCAAATAAATGTAAGAAGTTTTCTAGAGGTGACTGTGCATACTCTGAAGACTTTGAGTTGTCTTCTCCATCCCCCTGCTAAGACAAATAAAGCCAGTGGAGGAGCTCCCAGTTGACTACCTAAGTAAAATCCTTGGTCTCATCAACCTTAGTCAGACTTGCTGTAGACTCTCCAAGGAGCTGCTGCTGCAGCTTTAAAAAGCCAGCTACTTTCTTCCCAATTTGGAACTGACTGGACCATTTTTGTCAGGCAGGTAAGAAATACCAATAGTAAACCAGCCCTCAGCAGAGAAAAAAGCACATAGCTGGGAACAGCTCTCCTTTGCTGCTCTGAGTGAATTATCCTGATCTGTGTAAGGCTCTGGGAACTTGGGTTCAGGGCCAACAAAGCTGTGACTGTAAGAACAGGCACACTCCAGGCTGGTTTAGCTTAGGTGGATTGGAGCCTCACTGGTCCTGCTCCTGCAGCACTGAGTTCCCTGTGGGAGTTACATGTAGGAATTCCCTGTGAGAGTTCCCTGTAAGAAGTGGCTTAACCCCTGATGAGCACACAGTGAGTTCTGCACTGCCCCAGCTGAGCTGAGAGCACCCAGAACTGGGCTGCCTCACAAAGCCATCCCTTCTGATGGCTGTGTAAAGGCTCTATGTACCCAAAACAGAGTTTTAAAACATGGTGCTGGTGCAAAGAAAAGCTGAAACCATTCAAGAAGGAGAGGGACAGAGCTCCTCACAAAACTGGGCAGGTGAGTGCTGCTCTGGCAAAGGTGTTGAAACCTGGATTGCATGAGTGTTGAGTTACCTGGTCAGACTGGGCAAAACTGAGGTGTAGGTAGCAGTCTGGCTCCAGAAAGTTTAATCCTTTTTTGCTAGGCTGCAACATCAAGCAAATTTGCATTGTTCTTATGACTGCCAAGTGCATGGTGAACTGAGCAGTGAAGTTTGCTGTTGTTTGCTGCCAAGGTGTTTGTGGTTTTCAGTGCAAGTAACATAACAAGATCAAACAGAAATTTTTAGTTGCAAGTAACAAATCTCTGCCAAGGCACATTTTAGTTTCCATTAGTATGGATACATGTTCCATTCTCTCAGTATTTCCGTTCTTAGCTTCTTTCCCAAGTGCAGCAAATAGATTTCTTCTAAAAAGAAGTGCCTATGGGAAGATTTCAGGACCACCTAGGACTCCCAGGTGTTCAGATGCCTAAATTTCTCTTGACTACTTTTGAAAACTCCTCCCTGTGTCTCATTGGGTCAGTAGAGAGAAGTGTCCTTTGGTGCCTGCGCAGAGCTGGGGTGATATGCAGACACTCCATTATTGGTCCAGGTGAATTGCTATTTATGTGGTAGAGAATGGAAGACACATGGACCATGAACCTCCACCAGGGGCCAGACCAACCCCAGTCCTTGCCTTGGTGGTGAGCTGTTCCTCAGGACAAACAGGAGCACTGGTGAGCCCAGCAGTGGTGGACCTTGTCCCTAGGCCCTGAATACCCAGCAGTGATGGCCCCCAGGCTCTGTGATTATGTTTTCCAGTGTGTATTTATTTCCCCAGCAGTGTCGGGTTTAAGTAAATGAGTGTTGGTATTGCCCAGCTGAGCTGGAATTGGAGGTTCCACATGTTCTGCTCTAAGGACTGAAGTGTGGGTGTTGTTCAGAGCTCCTCCTCAGGACTGTGTCATGGCATCGTGTGCTGAGAATTGCACCTCAACAGCACCTTTTGGGACCTGACACCTAAAGTACCATATCCAGCCAAACCAAATCCCACCTAGTGTGTCCCTGAGCCCAGGGGCAGCTCGGCCTCTGGAAGGATTCAGGCAGTTTATTACACTGCACCCAGCCCTTTTGGGAGTTACAGACTGTCAGTGCCTGTAGGAGTTTGTGGTTCCCTGTGCAATCAACTGGACCTTCAGCATGGGATGCACCTTATCTGGCTCCCATGATTTCCATGCAGTTTTTGCCACTTACCCATTGTAGTTTATCGGCTTTCCCAAGTAATTATTCATTCTGGATTTTAAATTTTGTTAGTAGAGTGAGTTCCATTGGAACACTGAATCAAATTTTAAAAGTGTTTGTTTTTCCTCCTCTCATGGTCACCTACTTCAAGTACAAGGTCAACTTTTGTCGTACTCTAGATGTACTGAAGTGCTCCTGTGCTGTGTATGAACCCCACATGTATGGTTTCTTTCTGTATTAAAGTATAAATTATACATGACTTGTTTGGCTCCTTTAAAAATTGTTTTAAATGTGGAGTAGAACAGGCAGGGCATAGAGAGCTACAAGGTTTTGTTTCCTTGCTTCATTAAGTATGGGTTGTGATTCCAAAGTCTTAGGAGTAGTTTGGCATCAAAGCCTGGTTTGCAGGGAAGTGTTCCCCCCATTTGTGCTGAGAGGACCCCAAAATTCACTTCATCCCTACACCTCATTGATGTTCCAAAGGCAGCATAGACAACACTCCTTGACCCACGGACTGCAGCATCTCTAGCAAGCCCCAGTATTTTTGATCAGTGCTGTGAAAAGTGCTTTCCACTTCTACCTACTTGTCTTCAGAAGAAAACAGCTTTGGAGCAGGTCTGGCTTTTATTTCCATCATCCTTGGATGTACTTCCAGGTTTCTCTTGATGAAGGTTGGGAAGGGCACTAACAGTTCAAACAAGGTGGGATTTGTGTGAAGACCTCACAGCACCTTCCACTATGTAGAGGGGATACAAGAAAAGTGGAGGACTCTTCATCAGGACCTGGACAAAGGGGAATGGCTTCCCACTGCCACAGGGCAGGGTTAGATGGGATATTGGGAAGGAATTGTTCCCTGTGAGGGTGGGCAGGCCCTGGCACAGGGTGCCCAGAGCAGCTGTGGCTGCTCCATCCCTGGCAGTGCCCAAGGCCAGGCTGGACGGGGCTGGGAGCAGCCTGGGACAGTGGGAGGTGTCCCTGCCATGGCAGGGCCTGGGAATGGATGAGCTTTAAACCTTTCCAACCCAAACCATTCCAGGATTCCCTGGTTCCTGTTTGTAAAACAACATACCAACAAGAGTGTGTTTACTAAGAGGATTTTATTTACACAACACAATGAGATCGCTCCATAAAAAGTTGACTACACCTGCCAAATTGTACAGTGCAATTTTGTAACAGCTTTTAAATATTTACAGAACACTTTTTCAACTTAGAGGTTAAGGCAGAGTCAGGGCACAGTGATAAGAAACACTTAGTGCAGCTTGTTCTAGGCATGATACAGAGATGGACTGGCAGTATAAGGTGTTCAGATCCACTGGAAATTCAGATTGGAATTCTACAAATACAGCAACTGCAGCTTAAAAAAAAAAAAAGGTAAAAGATACTAAGAACCTCAAAACACAAAAAAAAAGTGTAAAAATGTTTGGCTACCATGGGAGATGTAACAGGCATACAAAATCCTTACTGTTAGCAGTGAAGTATGGATCCTGGGAAGGAGATACTGTAGGAGACACTTTTTTCCCTAATGTTGGTAAAAAACTGGAACAGGATGCAGGCTTACAGTGCACCTGGGAAACAGAACCTCCCACTGCAAAGTGTGTCCAGCAGGACTGGATTCAAAGATGTCCAGCTTTTGCTGGAAGACAACAGGAATGAGGTACCCAACTGCTCCTCGTGCCATTGAAAACTTCACCTTGGACTCCAGTGACACACCTGAGGGGGTCCCACTTCAAACACAGCACTAAAAATACACAGTACTAGAGAGTTGGTTTTTCACAGCAACTTATCACAACTTAAAATTGTTTAGCTCCTTCATCTTTGGTATTTATAAATAAAAATGCTGGTCCCTTTCAGTAAAGGGCTAAGAATGCAGCTATTATCTCAAAATTATTTGTTCCTAATCCACAGCAGCTTCAAAGGATTTTGATTTTTGTTTTTATTTTAAGGCAGTAACTAAGCTGTTAGGAATTGAAAAAAAAATGGTCTTAAATTAATTCCAATGGTTTATAAGGCAGCATTGTCAAATGGCTAGAAGAAACTGCAGGATAAGGATGAACAGTTTGAGAAGCTGGTATCAGTCCTTCATGCAAAGTCAAAAGGGAGCAGAATGTGATCTAGGGACGAGTTGATGAAAGCCTGGTCCTGTAAGTCATTCCTTCCATTAGCCCTTATTCATCCGAGCGAGCCCTTCTGACTGCAGAGATCCTGGACTTCTAATTAAGGCTAGTTTTGCATTTCAGCTTGGTAGGATCCAACTGCTGTCTGAACTGCTTATGGCAGGTCATAAACTCGTAGGACATGTACAAAAAGCACAGGGGTGGTGAGGGGAGGACCTGACAAGTTCTGTACAGTACTGGCAGTCCCCCACCAGTCCTTCGGGATGGCACTCGAGTCAAGAGACATCTAGGTAAACATTCCCTAAAAGCACCTAAATAAAAAATGTTCCACTACAAATCCATTTTGTTTCATTTTCTAATCAAGAAAGTCAGGACTAAACAGACCTGGAAGCCTTTTTTTTTTTCCTGTGAGACATCACTGGAGCTTTGTCTTGTCTGTACTCCAGAGTTAGTGTTCAGCACCAAGAGAAGTTTGCAGGAATCCAAGACAATTTGTATTGAGACACGCTTTTAGAAAACTCATTGAATTGTGTTTTTAATATCTGATTGCAAATTCCAGACCATTCAGGCCCAAGGATTAATGCCACTGCCCCTGGAAGTGCAGAATTAACTACAAATGGGCACGAAGTGGAGCTTGTGGTTAGAAAAAGGAATCAGGAAAAGCTCAGCTGAGGCAGAATCCTCCCTCCCAAAATGCTGTCATGTTCTGAGAGAGGCTTAGGCAAGGAAAGGCACTTTGGGGCTCTCCTGGAGAGACCCTGATCAGAACTGAATGTACTTTTGTAAATTAGAGCAGGCAACAATCAACGAGTGGACATGGTGGGTTCCCGTGCCCCAAAAGTGACCCCAGGAGGCACCATCCGTGGAACACTCCGGGTACAGATGGTACAGCCAGGACAGCAAGAGCACCTCTGTGAGGGAACACCAGGCAGGCCTCCATCAGCAACATCCTGATCCTGTTCTGCTCAAAACCAACAGCAAAAAGGCCACAGAAGTTGGGGTTTGGCCTTTAAACCACTGAAGATGTAGCAGAGCTCAGAAGTGGCTAAGAAACAGCAGCAGCCGGCCTGGAGAGCCTCGGGGCTGGCCCAGCTGTGCACAACTTGCCCACCAAGGATCAGGTTCCTGGATTTTCCCTCCCTCTGCTCTAATTCCAGGCCCACTTATGTGACCAGCTGTAGTTTATCTGCATTGTTTATGGATCCATCCTGACATACAGTAACCAAAAACTTGGCGCTCAGTGGAGGAAATGGCCCATTTCTCCTCTATTTAGGAAAGAAAAAGTGTTGCAAAATTTTTTAATTTAGAAAAAACATTAAATGGCTTGAGGGTCACTTAGTACCAAAAGTAAAGTGCACCAGAACTGAGGGCCACAGCAACAGAGCTAAGAAATGCTATTGAAGAGGCTTCCAGGGAGCATTATAAAAACAACACTACAAAGTAAGGTTAAGGCAATCCGAGTTGTGTCCTTCTACCAGACAGTTTCCTGGAGAGTTGTCTGTCTCAAGCTTCAATTATTGCTTTGTTTCCTCTGTCCTGGAGTCCTCAACTACTGGGCAAACAGCGCTGGCAGAATTGGCAGAGTGAGTTTGTCACTTCATGCAGGACTGGATGCAGTCCTATAGAATCCCATGCTTTGCAATGCCAAAGGGAAAGCTTGCTGTCATCTCCCAATGGACTGCACAGTCTGGCAAAGAATATAAAAAATACCTCTTGCTCCTGAAGCAGCAAAAGGCGCTGGCAACAGAGATGATGCAAACATGTGAAATTTTTCAATGGCACAGGGAAAAAAAATCCTTAATAACAACCAGGTGTGTAACAAAACAGGGTCCTGAAGTCTTCTCCAAGAGTCGATAGCCCTCAAGTTTTCTTTAAAAAAAAAAGAAGAAGTTCTTTTATGGGTATAAACCCAAAGTACAGCAACAGAATTCCACGGCTCAGAAGTCCCAGGTAAAGCTGTGTTACTTCCCTCCTTTCATATAGGATGGAATTGCTCCTCGGGCCGTCAGGCCCTCAAAACGCTTGTAGGTGTAATTGATAAAAACCCAGTCTTTGTTCTTGTAGTCCGTCTCTGGGTGGTTGCTTGTTGCCACTGGGAAGACATAGAAGACATTGAATTATCCTTTGGAACTGCAGAGTTTATTTTCATACAAAACAATGGATGAATGTTTCTAAAGAAAAAAAATATCCTAAACACAGATACAGCTTCATGCTTCAGCCCCAGGAAAGAACTGCTGGGACAGGACATGGCACAAGCATTGTAAGCTAGAAGAGGGTAGATTCAGACCACATAGAAAGAAGAAATTTTGTACAATGTGAGCTGTGAAACACTGGCACAGGTTGCCCAGAGAGGTGGTGGATGCCCCAATCCCTGGAAGTGTTCCAGGCCAGGTTGGACAGGCTTGGAGCAACCTAAGATAGTGGAAGGTGTCCCTGCCCATGGCAGGGGGTGGAATGGGATGAGCTTTAAGGTCCCTTCCAACCCAAACCAGTCTGGGATTCTGTTTTTAAACTCATGGAACGAATGTGTGACTATGCTGTGATCCTTCAGAGATTCACAGCAAAACATCCCCTTGAGTTCCACCCTTCCCTACCCCTACTCCAAGTGCCAGCAGGAATCAGCACCAAGGGGAGCTTGCAGCATTGGGCTCTCAGGCCCTGCTGAGATCTGAACTTTCTGGAAGCTCTGCTGCCTCTGGGAGCTGCCCTTTCTCAGGCAACTCCCACATCATTTACAAGCCTGCATCTCCTGGAACCCAAATTCCAGCTTGCACCCCCTGCACCACAAGGCTTCCAAGCTATTTGGTCATGATAAAAAATAAAATCATCATCTATTAAGATCTGACTAACAGGAAGGATTATTCTACAGGAGAAGAGGAAGGTTTACACAGAGAATGAAACAATCATTTACCTGTTGGTTTAAGGATATCAGATTCTGGAAATTCATCAAAGTTTGAGGTATCATCAATGCTTTTAATTTCTATTGAAATTGCAGCAGGTCTCTCTCTGCCAAGAAGAGCAGATGAAGCATTGAGATTTCAAAGGCAAACAAAGCAGGATTCAGCCACCTTCCATTTCCTAACAGAAGCAAGACTGAAGGTACCTAAACCTCAGCAAGCTTCAGGTAGAGAACAAAGTGCTGTCACCCACAGCTGGATATGATAAATGCCAGTCAGCTGCTCCCTGCTGCAGACCAGGGCTGGCCTGAGCAGTCCCTAGAGAAGAGCAGTTGCTTTTCTGCAAAGCTTCTTACCTGATGTGCTCCCAATCAACCCCTTCAAAGAATGGGTTACTCTTTATTTCCTCCACACCAGATGCACCAATTCTGTGCTCCCATTCACAGCAAAATCTGGGATGGAAGGAAGAATGAAAATGAAGGGAGAATGAAAATGAAAGCATTCCATCCAGAAATGGAACAGCTTTCTGAACTGATACTGCTGCAGTTTCTTAACATATAAATGGAGCAGACTAAAAACTTCCACAGCAAAACCAACACACAGAGTTATGTACAGGAATGTCATGTCCAATGCCACAGTTAAGATGTGCTATTCCTTCACAATAGGATAATGTGACCTTTCCATTTCAGGACCAGAGTAGAGGAGGAGAACATATAAAGCCTAGAAAACCAGACATTTATATTTCTGTCCTGAGAACAGATACTGAAGTACAAATGAGTCAGCAAGCACTGGAATTCATTTGTATGCTCCAGTGCATACAAAGGCAAAATCATTGCTGTTGCAAGAAGTCAGCTCTGTCAAAAGGATTGAACTTGTGTCCTTCCATGAGAAGCTTGCAGGCAAAATAAGGAGCAGAAACATTTTGCCAGAGTAGTAGCACTTCCATGGGAACTCCTTTTCAGGACAGTTTAGTCAGGGAACCACTAAATGGCCTGAGAGACCAAAGTATTTGGCAAGGGAGTTCATTGATGCATGTGTGTAACAGTTTGTAGCATCAGGGTTTTTCCATGTGAAACAAGACATGAGAGGCACAGAATACAGAGACAAGACAAGAAAATCAGTGCTGTATTAAGTGGCAAACCATGGGGCTGGCACCTTAAAATAAGATCCTTTGCTTTATCAGAGATTGGAACCTCTGGAGGAAATGTCAGGGTCTCCTTCCAGTTCATCACTTTCTTGTATGTCTCTTGAGGAGTCTCGGAACAGAATGGTGGATAACCTGAAAAGAAACAAAAATATAATCTTGGATCAAGCAAAATTAATTCCTGAAGCCAAAACACACCTCAGACACCAGGCAGGGATTGGATGCTCTGGGAACTTGACCCCAAGCCCAGAAATAAGCTGCCCAGAGAAGCCGTGGCTACCCCTGCCCTGGAAGTGTCCAAGGCCAGATTGGACAGGGCTTGGAGCAACCTGGGATAGTGAAGGTGTCCCTGCCCATGGCAGGGGGTGGCAGGGATGAGCTTTAAGGTCCCTTCCAATCCAAACCAGTCTGGGATTGTATGAATATAGCTGATGTCCTGCTCCACCATTCCCACTTACAGCCTGCCCTGCCCGTTCCTTACCAATCAACATCTCGTACATGATGACCCCCAGGGACCACCAGTCACACAGCTTGTTGTATCCAGTCTGCATGAAAACCTCAGGAGCAATGTAATCTGGAGTTCCCACCGTAGAAAAAGCCTGGAACAAACACCATCAGTTATGCATCTGTAGGGAAAACTGCCTGACATGGACATGGGAACTTATACAACAGTGGTTATTTTGAAGAAGACACCAGATTGTCTCTGAGATCCTTTAGCAAAGGTGTTTAAAGCCTTTCCTCCGAGATATGTAGAGACAAAATTAACATCTTCACATGAAGGAGTCTTAAAATAGCATCAGGAAAACAGAGAAGGGTTTCACTCTCCTGGAATGGGTCACCTTGGAATGGGTCAGCAGCCCTTTGTGAGATTGGAAGTGGCAAGAACTGATAGTTTTGGCTGGGAGACTTCAGATATCCATGTAAATAATTATGGCAGTGCTATCTCTAGCACATATGTCACCAGCTGTTCAGCAGATGGATGAAGGACAAACTAGAGTCATTCCTCTTCTTTTTAAAAAATGCCTGAATCTTTTCCTTTCAGGATTGTCCAGAACTCAGATGCATTAAAAACTTCCATGTAAATCCATGTTCCATTTGGATGCAACACCTCAGCAGGAACATCTCCAAGCAGGTGGAACCTACTCACCAGCTGCCGGCGATTCCTCTTCCAAGTCTCTGCTTTCCTTTTGGAATTCATGTTCTGGAAAGCTGAAGGAGATTCAATAGCTGTGACTGAATCCTACTGGTCACCTAATATATTTTTACCCCAAAACCATTACATTAAATATCTCATTTAAGATGTGTGTCAATACCCCAAACCTAAACATCTCAGCAACTTCCAAACCTATGAAATGTGGGCAACATCTAATTGAGCCTTTTATTAGCAAGCCATGCTTTCAGGGTTGATGTAACTCCATGATCCAAGTCCTTTCCCTTGAGAATAATCCTGGATACTCAGAGACTCTGCTGGTTTATTAATTTCAGTAACACTTGAGATCCGGCCAGCAGCTACCAAGTCACTGAGTTCTCATTTTATTACACATGCAAAGAGCTACAGCAGAGTCTGTTTCAGAGACAAACATCTGGAAATGAAAAAAGGTTTAAAATAACTGAAATTATTTTACAGAAAATGAAAATCCACCTCAAGATGTAAAGTTGATTATTAGACTCCTGACTGCAGCCACACCCTCACACTGAAATGAGTTTTGTCAGGACTCAAGAGCAACCAACCAGACACTCTTTGGAGCCAAAGAACTTACTGAAGTCACTGGGAAGACTGTGATTTAAATTCCTGTAAAATTCTGTCCTGTGGGCTTTCTTCAGTCCAGTACACAGACCAAAATCTGAGAGTTTCACGTGGCCCTAGAAATGAACAAAACAAACAAAAAACAAAAGAATACAAGACATTATCATAGTAAATCACAGCATCAGCAATGTTGGAAGAGAACCCAACACCAGCATCAACACCTCTAAATGATGTCCCCAAGTGCCACATCCAGATGCCTCTTGAACATTTCCAGAGACTGTGACTCCACCATGTCCCTGGGCAATTTATTCCAATGCCTGACCACTCCTGCAGTGGAAAAAAAAAATCTAATATCTAATCTGAACTTCCCCAGCACAACTTAAGGCCAGTTCCTCTCGTTCTTTGACTTGAGACATGGCAGAAGAGCCTGACCCCCATCTGGCTGCACCTTCTTGTCAGGGAGAGCAAGAAGGCCCCACCTGAGCCTCCTTTTCTCCAGGCTGAGCCCCCTCAGGTGTCTCAGCTGCTCCTGGTGCTCCAGACTCAACCTCAGCTCCATTCCCCTCTCTGGACATGCTCCAGCCCCTCAGGGTCCTTTGTCTTCCTTGTTTAAACCCAACACTGGATGTGTACAGGGAATGAAGCCATCAATACTTCCACTGCTATTCCACAGAGAAAGCCCAATGACAATTTACTCAGGAAACCTCTGCTCTGCAAGTTCTCAACCACTCCAGGGTGAAAGGAAATGTCTCCAGAGGCAGCTGCAGTCCCTGGGCTGTGTATTGGCCCCAAGAGATAAAAAACACCCTAGATTCAGTGATTGAACCTGTCCTAGTGCATAACGTGACCACACTGACTATGTGCAATTTTTAGAAGTGTATCTATAAAATATACCTCCTTTTCAAAGTCCTAAATGTAGTCATGTCTAGATGTGAACATTCTGAATTGGACACATTGCTTGGAGAAGCTGTGGCTGCCCCTGGATCCCTGGAAGTGTCCAAGGCCAGGCTGGACAGAGCTTGGAGCAACCTGGGACAGCAGAAGTTGTCCCTGCCCATGGCAGGGGGTGGAACAGGATGAGTTTCAAGGTCCCTTCCATCCCTGCTGGGATTTTGCAGCAATTCCAACAGTGCATTACACAGTAGTGGGAAAGTCATTATTTACTGCTGGCAAACTCTTTCCAAGAAACCTTGATTTTAGGCAAACTTGGAGTGAGCAATGGGAGGACACTGAAACAATCAGGCTTTTGCAAAGTGCCTGCAATAACCAGGTTATAAACTGGCCAGCCCTCAGGGGTACACCCTGACCCTGAGGGAGGTTCTCCACTCTCAGCCTGGCTACTGAACAGCCTTGTCCTCATGTTTGGTATGACCAGAGCTGGCAAGTGGGAGTGTAACAGATGTGAGAGAAAAGGGAAACAGCTTTGCATAAGAGGGAACTGAAACCACGTGCTTTAAACTGCATCTGAAATAGCCAAAAATAGCTTAAACAGCTGTCAGAAGGGCTCAAGGTCTGAGTGGAGCTGGGGTCTTTCCTGGCTTTTGGGGATTTTCCCCAGCAATTTGGCAGATATGCCCTCAAAAGCTGGAAGGAACAGGGCTAAATAAAGAAGCACCATCTTCTTCCACAACTGTCAACAGCCCTTCAGGTCAATATGAGCAATCCCAAGGCCTCTTTGCTCCTCCCCAGCCTGTGGCCAGCCCATACCTTGCTGTCCAGGAGGAGGTTGTCTGGTTTTATGTCGCGATGGATGAATCCCAGCTGGTGGATGGAGTCAATGGCGAGCACGGTCTCGGCAATGTAGAACTGCGTCTCCTCCTCTGTCAGAGTGTCCTTCTTCATCAGCAGTGTCATCATGTCACCTGGAAACCCCCCAGAGGTGAACACACAGGCTCCACTCTCACTGAGTTTGAAGACATTTATAGAAAAAAGCTATTTCTGCTGCATTCAGCTAAAAACAGCAGGTTAGAGCTTGTCAAACCTGGATATGCTGTGGCTCTAGAGACAGCAGTGGCATAGCAAGGGTAGGAACTAGAAAAATATTAAAACCAAGTTTAAATAGAAGAATATTAAAATCAAATTTAAATACCTGCAGCTTGAAAACCCAAACAGGAAACCTCAAGCCTGCCCAAACACCTCAGTAGCCTAAAAAGCAGAAATCCTGTTCCCTTCCAGATGTACAGTACAAACACCACTGCAGGGCACCCACATGCACTCTAGTCCAGACTGCATTTGTAATGAAGAAATTAGCAATCCCCAAAAAAAAGGAGAGCAGCCCTTGCATTCCCAAGAGTTACCTCCAGGCAGGAACTCCATGATCAGGTAGAGGTTTAGTTTGTCCTGGAAACTGTAGAACATCTTCACAACCCACAAGCTGTCTGCCTCCACCAGGATGTCCCGTTCTGCACGGATGTGGCCAACCTGGATACACACAGTGCATTGGGTAAGTTTTATTAAATGCATTTATTTCAGAGGCAATTCAATTATTACTCTGAACAGCATCAAATACTGAGAAGACAAAAGTCAAACTTCTGCACAAAGGCAGAAACACTATCAGAACTTCAGCATGTTGGTGATTATATACATATATTTTACACCTATTATATATACACCTAATAAACCTATACATTATATAAATCCTATAAACAAAAATCTCAATTCTTTACAAATATACCTACTCATTAGATCTCTTTTTGAAAACACAAGAGCTTCATCCCAGTGCTGAACACATGACTCTCCCAGATCATTATATATCCAGAAGTGCTAGCAAAGGAAAGCCTTAAATATGTTAAATGTTGCTGCTTTATGTCTCTGAGTGTGAATTCCAGCAGTTTTATCTCTGGGATCCTCTAAGTCAAAAGTGCAGTAAAACACTGGCCTTGAAGTCTGCATCGAATCATTTGCACAGGACTTTGTGTTGGAAGAGCCCACTAGAAAAGAAGTCCCTTGTGAGTTCAGAGATTTTTCTGATTTATTTCCTCTATAAGAAAAGATGGAAAAAAACCCTCAGAATTTTTAGCTACTCGAGCACAGATGCCTACTCCTCCTCTGCACACACCACAGTGACCTCCTAGAGAGATCCATGGTACAGCTCCTGCTCGGGGTGCTCCTCACCTGCTCCTTCTCAAGCATGTCAGCTTTGCGTAGGATCTTCATGGCATAAACGTGCCCCGTGTCCTTCTTCTGGACCAGGCGCACCTGGGGGCACACAAAGATTGCATCAAATCCAGCATTCCCAGCACAGCTCTTGACAAAGTTGGGTATCAAACCCTTGGCTTCCATTTCATGAAATTGTCTCAGATTATAAAAGACAAGAAGCATTACACAGGGCACAGCAATGGCAGAAAATCCTGTTAATGCTAAGAGCTGCAGTTATTTTAACAGAGGACCATGAGTGATTCACACCTGTAGGAAATAGATTTGTACAGAATTCTTAAAGTCTAATAGAAAGTTCACATTGTATGCATTTGTATGTAAACTTTGAGATACAAAATATTAACTTAGAAATATTATGGAATAGGATAAACATTGTTGAGAGAAAAATAGAATTAGAAACAAGTTTTAAAAGAAATACATTGTAATAAGACCCACAAAGACTTATTTTAGATAACTAGCTTTAAAGCATTTACAACATAGGGTAGCAAAATCTGATAGACCAAGAAACACTAATAATATATTGTAATTAAGAAATAGTTAACTTCTGATTGTGATGGTGTAAATTATAACATCTGTATTGTCTCACCCTTCACATGAGACTAAAAATAGAATAAAAGTTTTTAAAACACCTCTCAATTACCCCATCTCTGAATCAGAAAAACCCATAATCCAACACACACCTAAAGCAGGTGGTCCAAAGCCCCTTCTCTGAAGGGCACCAGAAGAGACTTTGCAAGGGCCCTCCACCTCTCCTGAAGTCCAGCCTCAGAATTTCACCTTTAAAACCCACTGCAAACCTGTATTTAGCTGTCCATCAGGTCCTTCTCAACATCATTCTGTTTCCTTTAAAGCACAGGATGTCTTGAACCAGCATTTATTAGGTAAAAAAAAACAGCTGCAGGTGACTGTTCAGCTAAATCAGTGACAATCAGTGATTGTTACACTTTCCTTTTGCTTGTATAAACTAGCAAGTCTTTAACAAACACCAGAGCCAGCTGAAAACACACGTAGTCATTTTTTTCTGGACTCACCTCTCCAAATGCTCCTCTGCCTATTACTTTTAGAGACTCAAAGTCCTCCAGTCCAAGCCTGGTTCTCTTCAGGCGAAGGAACTCCGTCTCCTTTTGCGCGTGTGCCGACCTCCTGATTCTTTTCTAGAGTTAAAAGACCCCAGTGAGAGCTCTGCAGGTGGGTTCCACAGGGACCACAGCCATTCCAAGGAAAGATCCCAGATCTCCATTTAGAAAAAGAAAATTTCTTGTATAATCATTAAGATTAGTTTTTCCATATTCATTACCTCTTCATCTTTTAGGCCTTCTTCTTCCATCATTTGTTCTAGTTTCTTTTGTCTAGAGCAGAGACAAATTAGAAAAATAAAAGTTGAATCATTAACCTTGAAATTAGAAGAAAACCCCGGTTGAATCATTAACATTGTTTCTTAACAAGGTGCACATATCCACAACCTCTGGTCTGTGCCAGCAAGTTATGAGGTAAAGATGTACCTCTCCTTAAAGGAGAGACTCAGACAGGAAATTAATTTTGAAGAATCTACTATCCAGTTTTATAATTCCAACTTTGTCCTCTCTGGTTTTAATAAACTAAACCTGCCTTGAGTTCCACAAGTTATTCAAGTGTACATTTTTGCTGTACACAAATACAAATTGAGCGATCTGGGTTCTGTTCTTATCTCTCTCTGACAGCTGGGCAAGCCACTTCAGGCCAGAGCCATAAGAAGCATTTAAACACCAAAATTTCACTTATTCCAGGAAGAATTGGTATTCAAACACATTTAAAATTTCTCTGCATCTCAAACTATTCACATGCAAGATGAGAAAAGCTATTTTAGATTTCCTAATCCCTGAAATACTCAAAATATTTGGGAAGAGGAAACTTGTCTGTACATGTTCTCCCCCTTAAAGAATCAGAAATATTTTCAGTCTTAGTACAAAAGGATTATTTGGGAGAAAAGAAAGGAGGAAGCAAGACTTTAGAAGGGGAATGACTTCAGGGGACATTTGCAATGAATATCCTCTGGGAATTTTCCCCAGTGCCAGTCGTATTAACAGCTGGCTGAACTGGGCCTGGTGGTTTGGAACATTATAAATGTACTAAAAAATTCCTTCTCTTTCTGCAAGTCATTCTTTGCAAGATCCTCTTCCTGTCTCCTGGGGCTCTCTGCAGCTGCTGTGATGTGATAATATTTGGGGTTATCACTTTGGAATCAGGCACAATGAAAATGCCCTTGCTCAAGTACCAGCGAGCCCTGCCCAGTCATCCCAACCCACACTCAAACCAGCAACTCCAGTAGCAAAGTCTGTGCAATACACAGAATTAAACAGCTCAGCAGGACTGAGTGATGCCAAAGCCACGCTGAAATTCCCCCAAATGTCCCTATCAGGGTCAATCTGCACTTCAGGGTACAGTGTCAACACCATTTAAACTCCAAATTACACACCCACAGACATCTGTTGTTACAAAAAACATGTAACTTATAAACTCCAGTCTGTTTGTTCACACAAGGTCTTGATCCTAAACAGAAAAAAAAAACTGAGATTTTGGGAACACACAACAGTGCTCATAAGTAAATAAATTTTAAAGGTAAAAGCTGTGTGAGGAGAAAGAAACTCATTAAATCAGTGATATTTTCTGTCTGAACTGGACCTCAGTCTCTCTTTATTCATTGGAAACTTTGAAGCAAATATCTTTGCACATCAGTATTTATTTCTAAATTGCTTCCTCGTTTCTGCAGCTCTTGCAGTGAGCAGGCATTGGGGAGCTCCTCAGGGAGCTCATTACAGCTTTGGCAGCAAAGCCAAACCAACACTGAACCAACATTTTCCAAATTCTGGTTATAGACTCCATGGCAAGCTGGGAGAACAGCAGAAGTCCCAGTGCTACAACTTGAGGATATTCAGCAAATTAGAGAGTTCCAGCCAAAGTTAAGTCACACAGCTCAGTGCAGTCCACTGCTGGATTGGACTGGGGAACTTAAAGAGGTGCCCCAAGTTCAGGTCAGTCACTGAGTGACTCCCCACAACAGCCCCCCCTTGGCTCCCTGCATTGTCTTCCTGTTTACATAGGAAGAAATGTACATCCTGCACATGGATCAGGGCAATCCCAGCACAAATGCAGAGAATGGACTGGGAGCAGCCCTGGGAGAAGGATTTGGGGGTGCTGCTGAGGCAGAGCTGGACATGCCCCAGTCAGACCCCTCTGAGCCCTGGGCTGATCCCCAGTGTGAGCAGCAGGGGAGGGGGGATTCTGCCCCTCTGCCCTGCTCAGGTGAGACCCCACCTGCAGAGCTGGCCAGCACAGGAAGGAGCTGGAGCTGCTGGAGAGTCCAGAGGAGGCCATGGAGATGCTCCAATGGCTGAAGCCAGGCTGGGAATGCCCAGCCTGCAGAGGAGAGGGCTCCAGGGAGACCTCAGAACCCCCTCCAGTGCCTAAAGGGGCTCCAAGAGAGATGGAGAGGGGCTTGGGACAAGGCCCTGGAAGAACAGAACAAGGGGGAATGGCTTCCCACTGCCACAGGGCAGGGTTAGGTGGGGTACTGAGAAGGAATTCTTGGCTGTGAGGGTGCTGAGGCCCTGGCACAGGGTGCCCAGAGCAGCTGTGGCTGCTCCATCCCTGGAAATGTCCAAGGCCAGGTTGGACAGGGCTTGGAGCAACCTGGGCTAGTGGAAGGTGTCCCTGCCATGGCAGGGGGTGAGAGTGGATGAGCTTTAAGGTCCCTTCCAACACAAACCTGTCTGTGATTTTATTATTTTTGCTTTTAAAATGAAATTAATTCAATATAAAGTTTGGCTCTTCTTCAGTATGGAAGGGAAACAAGAAGGATTTTTACCTCATCTCTCGCTCCTCGTGCTGAGCTATGAGGTTGCTGTAGAAGTTTTCCAATGTCACCTTTGTCATTGTGACTCTCTCCTTGGTGTGGTTACTCATGGATGAGCATGGCGTAGGGCCTGTCATGGCCATGGCTGTTGGAAAGGAGAAAGGAGGAACATCAAACCTTATAAATTGCAAATGATCTGCAAACAAGAGTCCAAACCCATTAAGTGATGCTGAATCACAGAGTTCAGATTTTAACAACAAATACCACCAGTCTAAGCTAAGCAGGGAAAAGTCTTACAAAATAAAAGGTACAAGTCAAACTTCCTGTTTTGAACATTTTTTGATCTGAAATTAGAGGGAAGGAAACTTAAGAAACTTTGTGCCTCAAAAACCACAATTTGAGCCAGTACTGCAAATGTTTATTGCTCCCAACACATTCTATCTCTAATGAATGTTCAAAATTCAGGAGTATCACACTGAAACATCTAATCCAGAAGTTATTCTTCCCATAACCCCTGCAGAAATAATTCCACCAGTTGCCTACTGGTTCTTCTGCTGTGAAATTTATCTAAATCCTGAAAGTCATCCCAAAAAGGGAGCAACTGAGGAATGAGCAAAAAGAGCATTTAGTTGCCCTTAAGCACTTTTACAAGATGTTTTTTCACAGAAATTTGGCCAAATCCAGAAGATCACTGCCTTTGAGCAAGCTGTAGTTTAAAAAATAGCCAAAACCCCAAATCCTAGTGTAAGTATCTAACATATTTATTTCTAAGAAAGATATATGTATTTTAATATCCTTTCAATTTCTGAGAATACACTATATAAACAGAGTGTGGCACCCCTAACCAGTAGCAGCTTCAGTGTATTTGACACCCCAGCTCTATTTCCTGATATGCATAAAAAACCCTAAAGATTTCAGATGTACAACCACCCCTGGTTCTCCTGTGCATCACGTAACTCACAGTAAGGTAACGAGAGTTTTGCAACTATTTCTAGAAATTGCAAACAAAATAGGTGAGAGACACTTCCCATTTTTATAACCCTGGGCACTGCCAACACACTCGAAGGACTCTTTCTGTTCACTTTTTGCAGATCTTTACGAGGTGTCACCACAGGGCCCTGCAAGGGCTCCTTCCCAGACAGCAGCTCCGTGTGTGCTGTCTTTACAGGCTCCTCGTGGGACACAAGCTGGTGACCATCTCCAGCTGGGTGGCTTTTGAGATGGAATTACATCTTTATGTGAGGTGGAATCATGGCTTTAAGCAAGAGCAGCTCAGAGTGGCAAGCACGAGTGGGGGGGGTCACACTCTGCGAGTACCCCTGGATATGGGGTTACACCCCCAGAGGTGAGTGCTTACACTCCCAGAAATGGGGGTTATACACTCTGTGGTTGTGAGTGGGAGGTTCAAAAGCCATGGGTGGTTTTCACTTCCTAAAGAACAAACCAGGAAAATTATCGAACAGAAAGGGGGTGCAGGGAAAAAAAAAAAAAAAAAAAAAAGGAAGGGGAAGAAAAGAGAAAGTATCGGTGCCAAACCACCTGTTGGTGCTCGGGGCCCCTTCCACGGGGATGGGTGCTCAGAGCCCATCGACCACCCCGGGGGCCGCGAGAGGGAGCGGGGCTGGACGCCCCCGCACCAACCGGGGCTCAACCGGGGAGGTGACACCGGCGTGGCACTGAGGGGGGCGGCCCCGCGGCCCGACCAGCATCCCCGGGAGCGGACAAAGGGAGCCCGAGCCACCAACAGGGGAGGAGCAGGGGACCCCCGCCGGCCCCGGGCCCGCAGCGCGGCCGCCCCCAGCTCCGCCGGACCCGAGCGCTCCGGGCGGCCGCCCCCGCTCCGCTCCCCCGGAGCGGCAAAGGGCCCGCGGGGAGGGAGGGAAAGAGGAGGGCGGGGAGAGGATGCGGAGCGCTGGGTGGGGGGCGCCCGTGGGAACAAGGCGGGAGCGGCTTACCCGGAGCCCCCGGGAGGGGCGGCAGGAGCTGCAGGCGAGGCGGGGTCCCGACGAGGCGGCTGCGGAGCGGCGGGTGGGGGGCTCGGGACCGGGGCCACCGGAGCCCCCACGGCCGCTACCGCCGCCCCCCGCCCCGCACCGACAGCGACCCGGCCGGGACGGGCGGCCCAGGGACCGCTACGGCGGCGCAGGCGCCCCGCGCCCGGCCCGCCCCGCCCGGGCCCGCCCCGCGCCCGCCCGCCCCCGCCGGCAGCGCCTGCGCCGCGCCCGCGCCCGCTCCGCGCACGGGGCTCCGGCAGCTGCTGCGAGCTCTGCGGTGCCGGCCTGCCTGCGGTGTCACAGTTGAGACGCCCACGATACACAGAGCATCGCCATACAATTTGAGAAGGCTTTAAGCATTCGCCAGTACAGAGTAACACAATGCCACAGCATAAGTCTTCGAGCGCCTGCCCATACAGAGTAGCATCATGTCATTCAGAAGGCTGCAAGAGTCTGCCCTTTCTTGTTCTTCAGCACAACCTTTTACACCCCTATCGTTCACTTCACCTGCGTGTCCTCTTTACCCTTTGGTGGTTGGTCAGTACCCCTCGGCACCCCATGTCTCAGTGCTTTCAATGCTGGTCCCCTGACCTACACAGCTGTAGCCCATTGGGGATGAGGCTCGGCCGCAGCCCCACTCCCAATTACCACGAGCTGTGTATCTACACTGCCGTGTATCCACACTGCCGTGCTTCTAGGATGTCCTGGGGTACTCCTCCCAGCCTGGGAAGCCCTGTCCTGGCTGCCTCCTTCCCACAATGGGGCTGTGACCTGCAGCCTCCCAGCACACAGCCTGGGCTCACTGTCGAGAGGAGGTTGGTTTTTCCCGTCCCCATAGAGGTGACACACATCTCCCAATGGCCACAGGAGCCCGGGGGACAGAGGCCACCAACAGTCACCTCTGCCTCTGAGGGATCAAGGAAACAAGCCCTCAGTCCCCGAGGAAACTGCATCTAGAAGGATAGAGAGGCTGATCCGCAGTGTGCTGGGCAGGACAGGATCATTTCCCAGAGGTTTGAGTTGTCACAGTCAGGTCCCTGGGGCTCCATCCTCTGACTCTGATGAGGAAGAGCTCCCACATCCCAGCTCAGCAAGCTCATTGTAGAGCTTGGGCTGCACAACTCATTTTCATCTCACTCCTCCCAGCTCATCTGAAATATCTGAAACCATCAGCTTCAATAATGGTTTGACTGGCCTTGGGAACCTAATAGGGAGCTATGAGGAATGACATAACAAATACTCATCCCAGATGTGTGGAGACATTGGGAAAATGTCGTTATGCTTCATTGTATTTACATTTCTACCAAAGAAAAATTAAAAAAACAGTGCAATTAAGAGGGTGAAAAGGGTTTTTATTGTTAACATTTTAATCACTGAGAACTGCATTCAGCACAGCTGAAGTCTATCAGCAACAGAGAAAATTTTTCAGGATTTAAAACAGTGTCCCTACGCAATGGAAAAGCTGATATATTTGCAACACACATGACAGATTTAACTTCTGAAAGACTGACTTTACAGTTAAACTGGACCTTGCTTTGCTTAGACAGAGATGATCTATTTGTTATCAAAGGTGAACAGCAAAATCCAATGGTACCTCTCAGGAGACACAGGTGGCCTCATGAATCTGTTTTCCTGCTGCTGTGGGAGCTCTTGGAGAGGATTTCACTTGAGAAAAGAAAAGAAAAGGAAGTGTGGAACAAAAGGCTCAAAGAGGGACTCTGAAAGCTCACTCTCATCTCCTCCGCCAGCAGAACAAGGTGAGTGTCTGGGGCTTTGGCTGAATGGGGATCACTGCCAACTTCTACCTGAGAAAACAAAGGAAAACCTGAGGGTCCGAGATGCCTAAAACAGTCTGCATGCTGAGGGAGCAGGAAAAACCCTTTGTAACTACACTATAAGAAAAGTGATTACTAGAGCAGAGTGTGAAATTACTGCAGGCAGGTGTGAATGGAAGAGAACCTGTATTCAGAGTTAAAGTTCTTCGTCAAAACATTAGGCTGTGAATGTGCAGATTAATGACCCAAACTTCCTGCTAGTGTGAGCTCCAGGAGCCCCAGCTGGCTGCAGCATCCCTAGAACATCCCAGGCGATGGATGGGATGGATAGAGGGCCCTGGCAGGGGAAGAGAAGGGACCTGTTGGAGTTCTGGATCTCACAGTCACAGCGCTCAGATGGGAGAGGACCCTAACCCTCTGTGGGAGGGTCTCTGTGAACACCTGGAGGAGTGAATGCCCTTAAGGGTTTTCATTTTGCTGTTCCCCTTTGTGCTGGGGCTGTTCCCTCCAGCAGTGCACGTGTAAAGCCAGGGACAGAGGCTGGGCTAACACTGCTGGGAGAAGTCAAAGGGGCTTGAAAAGGCGCTGTGGGTTCCAGTTACCCTCTGGGATCTTCCCATCCAGCTGCTTTGGTGGGAGGAAGCCCTGAGCTTCCATCGGTTCCAGCAGCTGCTTCATCAGGCTGGAAGCCTCATCTCCGTCGCTGCTGTTGAAATCTGAGGGATCTTGGCTCTTCTGCGCGTCCCACCTGGCATTTGGGAGCGGGATATCCCTGCTGCTGGCGGTGTGCACGGCACCCAGGGCGTGGTGCAGCCACATCAGCCGCTTCAGCCCTTGGAGCGCCCTCCCTTTGTCGTGCAGGAGCTGGTGCTCGGTCACTGCCCTCCTGCTGCAGGGGAAGGAACACGGAGTCAGGCACGGGAGATGCTGACTTGCATCCATCGATCCCAGACGCTTCTCTGCACTGAGGAAGGAGCACTGGAAATGCCTCAGGCTCCAGCCTGTCAGGAAGCCTAAAGATTCCTGCAGATGGGAAGCTTGTGGGGATTTTGAAATAAGTTTGAATTAATTTAGAGATGGGATTTTTGAGTTGTTTAAGATGGTGTGTTTTTTTTTTTTTTATCTTCTACATAGGCAGGAAGGGTGAGTTTGGCTCATATCTTCACTGCATGGCTCAGAAGGTAACAAGAGCTCTAGTTATAAGACTTGTAAAGGATTTATTAACTAATAAAACACTGTCAACAAGGATATTTATGTTTTTGACTTAATATTTAAATATTTCATCTTATGGATTTATGTTACAGTGTAAGGTTCCTTAGCCAATCATGTTATGACACACAAACCTAAAGTACTGTACCCTAAAACTCTGAACTTTCTTCTACTTAGTTTAACGTGTCTCTGCTTTGAACTATAAATCCACATTCTTGCTTCTAGCACCTCAGTTTGGAAGCCTTTTCTAAAGTCTCAGATCAAAACCCGTGTTTAATTCTAAGCTTAGGCTTACAGGCCCAAAGTTCTGAGAGTTCCCTGCATTTCAGATTCCAGCAAAGCTGAAATGGTGTGCTATTCCCAAAGGCATGCCTTGGATCTCCTCTTTTTTAAGAAAGGTAAACTGCGGAGACTGACAATTTGATCTTTCCCAAATTTAGATTATTTTCAGAGGTTTCAATAGCAGAATAAGGTTCCTTTTCCATCACCTCAGTGTTACAGGACTCTTGGGTTTGTTTCTTTCCTTCCAGAGTTGTAACTCAGGAGTAATTTACCTGAAATCACTGACATCCATAAAAAAAAACCAAACTCCTATTTTCTTCAAATACACCAAAATTTTTGAGTCAACTGTTGACTGAGGAGGGCAGGCTAAATCTCAGATGCAAATGTTTCAGGATTCCAGGCTGCTTAGATAAGATCTAACAGCAGCTATAGGCTCCTACTGCAGATTTGGATCTGAACGGGAACCTAAATATGGAATTTCAGCATGTGCCATCTCCATGGCTTCTCTTGAACATCCTTATGTGATTTGCCACACTGTGTTTAAAAGTGACAGCTGAAATGTGCTCCATGTTGCACATCTAAAAATGCAATTGGTCTAATTTTACACTGCAGAGAGGGTGAGGTAAAATGGTGCTGTATCAAATACATCAAATTTTTCTTCTGCCATGCCTGGAGTAACTAAGAGCAGTGCAGAACACAGCCCATTAAATCAAAAGTGAGCAGTTTTCTAATGATATCAATGAAGTAAAAAGGTAATATTGCTTACTTTTCAAGGTCTTGGCCCATTGCAAAACAGGCAAAAAAAAGAATTGCCAAAAATGTAACTGTTTGCAGAGATATCTGGTGCAGGAACATTTTCTCTCTTCTTTAAATCAGCTCCACAGGACCAGAAGCTGACGGTGTGATCAGAAATCTTTTCCTCTGTTCTTGCTTTCACCTGACAAAATGAATTTCAGCCTTTAAGCAGGGGTGAGAGTGGAGCACTGTGCTGTGGTAAAACATCCCAGGACCTCCCACATCATCCCAGACCATGGATTTGTAACAGGAAAGGACAGATAGGATTCACAGGATATTTCTACAATTCTTTGCTTAGAGTCCTAAATCTCCTTTCCCACTGTTGCCCCTCAATACAACATTTTGAACTCTTGTGCATTTGCAAGCACAGAAAATTATTTTAGGACTTGGAAGAAACCCTTCTGATAAAAAAATCTTCACAGGAATTTGACACAAAGATCAGGATTGCTGAAAATCATGAAAAGGGATTTAAGGTGGAGCAGGAATATCAAGTTAAAACATGTTCACAGCCCTGGGGTTTGGGCCTTCAATAACACAACCTTTTCCATGAGCAAGACAAGTGCTGACACCCAAATATCCAGGATTATATTAGACTGATGCTGGATTTATTTTCTGTGAAGAAGTGGATTTTTGGCTTAGGGAAGGGACAACTAGAAGATGTAATTGTGCAATTAAAAATGATTATTTTAATCTATGTTATTATTTCATCCAGCTCTATATCTGCTCTTGGCATTGGTACACCCATACCTACCCATCCCTTCAACCTCACCACACCTTTATTGCCAAGTCTAGCCCTAAAATTTCTGCTTTTTTGGTACTAATGACTGTACCCTGCTTTAGGATTGGCTCCAGCCTAGCCCTTTATTCATTTACCAGCAAATCCTGTATTAATTGTTACATCAAAACCTGGAGGGACAACAAAAGAAAAGTTGTACCATTTAAATTGTTATGTAAGAGTAGTAAAGACAAGTTCCTGTACAATTTTTTGTAGAAATAATTCTTTCTGTGCAGAAAAAATTTGGGATAATAAAAAACTCAGCATCTCCTCAAAAGACTTGTCTTTATACTAACTTGAATATTGTCAGTGACTGGATAATAAAGCAAATTATACATTAATAGAACGTAAATACACATCAATTCTGTATTTGCTTTTAACGAGCTTGTTCTTAATTAGCCTGCCTCAGTAATTTGTGAATAATTTTCTTGGGCAATATGTTGAAAGCAAACTAGATGTGAAATAACAAGTGGGTATTAGTTCTGATAAAAAACACATGTATTAAATGCAGATACATGCACATAAATATACATAGAGATGTGTGTATTAAATGCTGAGGGATATTTGAAGTTATGCTAATGCAGAACTGTTCAGACACAATAGAGAAATGACACTTTGCTGCTGTGATCAACAGTAAACTCTAATTAAAAGCATCTCCCAGTTACAAAAGGAACTTTATCCACTTACTGATGGTGTTTGGATCCCAGGGAAGTCCTGACCTGCAGAGTGTCCTGCCAGCCCCGTGGTGATGCTCCAGCACAGTGACACCAAGAGCCCTTGACCACCTTTTATAGCAGCCCAGAGAGCTCAGGAACAATGGGAATGGGCTGCACAGCACTCTGTGACTAAGACCTTGTGCCAGGGAAATGAGACAGCTCCAGCAATAATAAATCTTGGATTTTAAAAGATTCAGCTCTGACTAAGGAAAAGATCACAGCTTTGCAGGCAGTTTCTTCTTCCTTTGCAGTCTCTCGTGTTTTGTGGGAACTTTGGATTCTAACACAGCTTTGCTGTGTCCCAAGATGATGGACAGGGGATATCCAACTGTTCCAGGGTTGATCAGGAAAAGCGTCTCTGGTGTGGAAATAGATTTTGCTCCTTTCCTGTTCTTATGGCTCAGGTGTGAACCATGAGTTGGGTAAGAGGAACCTAAATTAACAGTACTGGTGACACCTGCAATGTACAGTCAGCAAAACCCAGTTACAGAATCACAGAATGAACCAGGTTGGAAAAGACCTTTAAGATCATCTAGTCCAACCTATGACCTAACACCTCCTCATCAACTAAACCACAGCACTGAGTGCCACGTCCAGGCTTCTTGTAATCACATCCTGGATGGTCTCCACCACCTCCCTGGGCAGACCATTCCAGTGCCCAGTCACTCTTTCAGTTAAGGATTTTTTTCTGATGCCCATCCTAAACTCCCCCTGGTGCAGCTTAAGGGTGTGTCCTCTCGTTCTGTCAGTGGTTTCCTGGGAGCAGAGACCGAGCCCCACCTGACTACAGCCACCTTTCAGGGAGTTGTGGAGAGTGATGAGGTCACACCTGAGTCTCCTTTTCTCCAGGCTAAACACCCCCAGCTCCCTCAGCCATTCTTCATAGGGCTTGTATTCCAAGCCCTTCACCAGCCTTGTTTCCTCCCTCTGGACATGTTCAAGCAAGTTCAAGTTACTCACAGAAAATCTCAGGAGCTGGTAAATAATAAAATCCCAGAATGGTTAGACTGGAAGGGACCCTAAAGCCCAACATCCCCTGCCATGGGCAGTGACACCTTCCACCATCCCAGGTTGCTCCAAGCCCCATCCAGCCTGGCCTTGGACACTTCCAGGGATGGGACAGCCACAGCTTCTCTGGGCAACCAAAGTAAGAGCCCACTGGATTTTAATGTTCAGTACAAATTTAATTTAAATCAGTTGATTGTACAGTAAAAAAACTCATTTGAAATCTTGGAAAATGGGAGAAACTCACTAAACAATAAAAATGCAAGTAATAATACAGGCAAAAAGCCAAATTCTGATATGTTTTGAAACCCTGCAAGCTGACACCACACAAGGTTTTATTTTCACTGTGTGATCTCTAAGCAGGTCATTTCAATAGAATTTGGATATACGGGGTGTGGCTGGATCATTAGGCTGGAACTACTTAAAAGGACCAGTTCCTGCTTCTCAAAGTGAAAAACAGTATTTGTCACCCCTGAGTAGCAATTCCTTGGGAAGACTGGAACAATCATTTGCTCAGTGTTTTCCAAAGCCACGGATTCCTTTCCCATAGGCACAGGGCTGCGTTCCTGACAAAGCCAGGCTCAGGTGGATGCAGACACGTCCTGCACAGACAGGCCCCTTGCAGGGCTTCACAGCCTCTGCTCTCGCAGCTTCCATGGACACCAAATTGCTTTTCATTATGTTCCTCAAGGCAGCTTGTCTGAGCCCCACACTATGTCTGAGACACCCAATAAACATTCCCCATTTCATTACCTGAGTCCTGATTGTTAAGGAGAGTGTCACCCATTTGAGTGCATCACCAATTAAGGCTGACATTCATTAAATATTGGTAGATCAGGGCCCAGCTTCACGTCTGAGTCTCCAGGGCAGCACTTACACTGTTACACCAAATTATCCGCCGTGGATCCCTTGGATACATCTTCAAGGATTAATAAGCGTTGGCCAAAGTCCTGTGTGAAACATCTGGGACAATTCATCCATGAACTTTTCAAATCTCCAGTGTACAATGGGTTTTCATCGGATGCAGTTATCGGCATCTCCACCGGAAAAACATCAATTGAGTGACCACAAGCAGAGATGGTGATGTGGGATCGGGACAGGAGCACTTGGAGAATGTTCTGGTGCTCACACCACACTGCCATGGCTTTGCCCTTCCACCGGCCATTTCCTTCCACCAAGGACTCTGAAGAAGTCAGAATAACCATGGTCGTCACTTTGTGACATCTCCCTGAGGTCAGACTGTGCTGGGGTTACCCTGTATCCATGAGAGATACAAGATTTCTAAAGAAAACAAAAAATGTGTCCATTGCACACTCTGGGCACACACCCAGGAGGAACTGTTCCCAGCTGTGATGGGGTCAGTGCTAATGTCACAGGGGGAAATTGTACCACCAGCACTCCCGGGTGATATTTTTAGCCGGGATAAGTTAACCACTGTGAGAGGCCTGAGAGGTGCAGAGTGGAGCAGGAGCTCGTTCTGCAGGGGAGGTAACGAGGGAGGGATTCGAGCTGACCAGAGCTTGCTCCCCTCGGGGCCTCCCCCGCAGCATTCTTGGAGCTATCAAAGGTTTCAGCCTTGGCTTCAAAGCCTTCGCTCCCTCCCTCCGGCTTTTCCTGGTCCCTGCATGGGAGGAGCTTTCGCTGTTCCCTCACCTTCAGCGGGAGTTTTGGAGCAGGAGGGTTGTGCCAATTATAGTTTCCCAGGGAGTGATTCTTTTGTTTTGCTTTCCAGTCCTTTCCCCGGGGAGCCAGGTGGGGGAGGAAAGGAATATGGCCTGCTGCAGGGCATGAAAGAAAAAGGGAAGAGAAAGCCTGGAGGCCCAGTTGAGGGGGAAGAAGGAACTGGGGGAGGGAACAGAAAGCAAAGCAAATGTGCAAATAGCCTCGTTAGGGTAAGGGGGATCCTCTGGCCTGGGATTTGAAAACTTAATTAAACAAAGACTGTGCTGCATCAAAGGGATCCTCTATCTGTAGGAAGACGGGCTGAGAGATCTGAGGAATTTTTTTTCCGTGTGCTGTTCTCTGTTACTCACCAGTAACAGGAGTGTGGGCTCCAGAAGTCTTCCTGCTTCCCTGACGAAAACATCAACTTTTTTATTATTATTATTATTATTATTATTATTATTATTATTATTATTATTAGTTTTGGGTTGTGTTTTTTTTTTTTTTTTCCCCTTACTGCTCTTAGCCCAACAGACCCGAAATCCTGTGAGCTGCTGTGCCGTGTGTGGAAAGCCGGGCACCGCCCTGCCGAGAGGAAACGCTCTGACCACACTCAGGGTAAACAGAGCTGCCCGGAGCTGC
The DNA here is from genome assembly GCF_024509145.1 of Vidua macroura. NCBI lineage: Eukaryota > Metazoa > Chordata > Aves > Passeriformes > Viduidae > Vidua > Vidua macroura. The sequence goes on from NC_071594.1 coordinate 3,246,888, forward strand.
TGGAGAAGCAGCAGCTGCCGAAGGGCTTTTTGCCCTCCCTGGCCTCCCTCACTCAGAGACGGGAGGAAATGACACCTCACAGCAAACCACCAAGATTTTGGCACCATCACACCTGCACTCGAGGTGCTACAGGGGCATCACCAGCTCTCTGTCCCCGGGGAAGGAGCCAGCAGACCTGTGGCTTCCATAACCATTTCAAGCAGTGAAGTTCAGCTTCCAGGAGTGAGTTCCAGGCTTCCCCTCCCTCTGGGTGCTTTTAGCTCTTCTCTGTCACCTCCGTGTCACTGGGGACAGCCCTGTGCCATCTGGGGAGGTGCCAGCAATCACACTTGGGAGGGGGGCAAACTGTTCCAGGAGCAGTTTGAAATCGTGGCCCCTATGCACTGTGTACTGCGTCATTCCAGAGAAAACTCACATCTTCCAGGGAATTAAAATTAGAGTTGAACAGCAGTGACTCAGGCTCAGTTTTCATTTTCCATTTTCTGATTTCAAGCCAGATCTGCAGAAGCTCCTGGGACTCACAGCTCTGTCTGAATATGGTAGCAAGGGTGAGTGTTTTTTCCTCCAAAACCTACCCTGAAGCCAAGCCTGGGGCTGGATCTCTTTTCTGCCCGAAACAGTCTCCAGATGGAATATTTTATGTGTGCAAAACAAATTCAGGTGAAGCTGAGACAAAGCCTCAGATCCCTTTTGCTGCTTCTGTAGCACCCACTGGACTCTGAGCTTATCCCAGGTTCCACAGTGTTGCAGAAGTCTCCTGAGGACCTCACCTGAGTAAAAACAAAAAAAAAGAAGGGATGTCTCCCAGTGTCATGGGCCCTGTCTCCATGAAAAGGAACTCTCTGGGATCTGCCCCTGCAAGAGAATGTCACTGTGGTGTCAATAGCTTAGACATGAGACCCCAACAGTGGCAGAAGCCTCACACCTGGAAAGGTGAGGATGGAGGATGAGCAATTAAATGTCATCCAGGTAAAGAAATGTCACACTAATTAATCCCCAGGTGCTGAGTCTTGGGGACATGTTGTGCCCCTGTGCTTGGTGCTCTGTCTTACTTTAGGTCTATGATATATAAATTGCAGTCTGTTGTTTCACTCTCTGTTTACATGAAGTCTGGGGTAGAGATAAAAGCTTTCACTGTGTAAAAATATATGTTTTAAAAGTGAGGAAAGAAGGGACTTGTACCCTTTAAACAGAAGAGTGTGTGGGCATAAACCTATTCACTGAAATATATCTAAAGATCAGGCTTGTGTAAGTCTCTGTTTCTTCAGAAAAGAGCCTTCACCAGGGTTGGTGGATGGGCAGGATGTGAAAATGGGGCGAATCCACAGGAACCTCACGACAGCAGGCTCAGATGTGCCCGTGTGCAGTCGGTTTCTGACTGAAGATGCATCCCCCCCCCAGTTCCTGTTGTGTTTGAGCAATGATGTTTCCCACAAGAGGCCTTTCCGTGGGCAGAACCGTGCCAGTAAATAACTGGTTTTGCTGGTGTTTAGTTTTGCATGAGGAGCAGCTCTAAGAGATCCTCTTGCAGATGGAAGTGTTCTCCAGTAAATATTATCCGTCTCCTGAGGTATCCAAAGCTCCAGAAGCTTTTGGACACTGCTCTCAGTCACATGGTGGGATTTTGGGGTGTCCTGTGAAGAGCCAGGAGTAGATTTTTAATGGTTCTTGTGGGTCCCTTCCAGCTCAGGCTATTCTATGGTTCAGTGATCCCTTAAATTTGGCTCACACAGCTGAGGTTTCTTCGAAATCATAACGTCTAGAATGTGTTCATTTTCCTCTGAGACTGAAATCTCAGAAACCACAACAACAGTTTGACTGGAACACCTTACTCCAGATCAGTGTGGTCTTGGATCCTGGTCTGGGGGTGTTATAAAACATTTAACCAATGATATTTGACACAAGTGGTAAAAGCCAGCGAGTGCAACGCAGCAGGATTTTCCAAACACTCACAAACTTGGAAGAAGGAGAGAAGTAATGTAGCATAAAAGCTTCCACATATGTGACATCCACAGGGCTGGTTTGGGGACCAGCTTTGGGAGGACAATCAAAGCACTGACTTTGGAACGACACAAGAGTTGTGTGGCTGCGCTGGCACATCCCAACCTCAGCTCTGGGAATTTGCCTGAGCACTCTGACCTCTGCCTTGTGTCCTGGTGATGGGTCATGTTTAGTTTCTGAATAACACCAAAACCAAACTGAAAACGGATTATGTTTGTATGATGTGATTTTTGTGGACTGTGATTTATAAAATGTGGTGACAGGCTTAACTGCTTGAAAAGAGCAGGTAACATGTCCTAGGTGAGTGCTGAGTGCTCTGTTTGCTTTGCAGCAGGTGAGCTGGCTTCTGAATAAATCCTTTGTTCCCAAGTCTGTCACCTGGAATTATCTTCAGACATCATGTGTAACTTTAGTATGAAATTAAAAGTTAAGATTACAAGGTTGTCCAAGTTGCTCTCTAGTATTTGTTCTGTTTCTTTTTTTTTTTTTTTTAATATCAATTATTGCAAAACTTAAATCATGTTTGAAATGCACATTATATGAAGTGAGGAGGGTCTAGGAATGCTGCAAACCCCCTTGGAGAAGGGAGGTGAGTGCTGGAAATCACCGTCTCAAAGAAGTCACAAAGTGAAAAATAGCTTCAAATTATTTCCTTTGTTTGTGTTGCCTCAGGAAATTAGCCATCAGCTAATTTAGATTGCAATGGATTAGATTTCCTTAATTAAAGGCAGGTAACTCTCAGATAACTATACACAATAAAGAGACTTTGGAGCATTCATTACCTCAAAATCATTGTTGTGTTTCTGTCCCTTGGCCAGTTTTGACCCTTTGAGGATTTTACTGAGAAAAAGGCTCTTAAAAATAATTGGGGATGCTGCAAAAGATTTTGGAAAATTCCAATTAATTATTAACTTTAATTCCAGTTGGGTTTCTGGAATTCTGGTACACAAGGACATCCCATCCTCTGCACAGTTCCTGCTTGGAAAACAGTCAATGAGCCTTAATTTGTACTCAAAATGCCTTTCTGTGTATTACATGATTAAAATATTATTAATGATACCTGTACCAGATAAATTTGTCTTCTCTGGCCCATGGCAGAGTTGAAGTCTGGGTTAAACCCAGCCTGGCTGCGAGGGGAGGTTTTTGGGAGGTTATTGCAGCAACAACCCTGGGTGAGTTCCTTATATTACCTGGTAACTGAAATCAGGAGGTTTGGTATCTAAGGCAACCCCTTTGGAGCAAGTTCATACTTTAATTAGAGGTTAAAACCCAATGTTATGTATGAATGAGAGTTTGGCAAAGCACATCACCAGCACTGCATATCTGTAACTGAAATTCCTCTGTTCAAGTTCAAATCCTCTCGTTTTCTCAAGCGCAAAAAAACCAAACCAAACCAAACCAAACCAGCTCCGTCCTTTGTGCTTCAGTAAGCCAAGCGCGGACATAAAATTTACCAAAAACTCTGGCTTAGAGCAGTTTGCTCAACACACTTATTTAAAGCTCAGGGGGAGAAATAGGTCTGAGAGAATTGAAGCGCTCAGAGGTGTAAACCCTACCTGGACGGACCTCATCGGGCCAGAGACAAAAGGAAATAAAACTTTGTTTTTCATGTTAGCCGGAAAAAACAGCAGTTCTGATTTCAGGGCCCGGGCGGGGCCCCCTCAGCGCTCCCGCCATTATCGCCACAGGCCCACCCGCGCGCGCGCGCCGTGACGCCACCCGTCAATCAGCGCAACGGCGCCCTCTGATTCGCTGTCGCCTGGCATCACGTGGGAGAGTACTGGCCCTATATAACGGCGGGCGGGGTCGGTGCTAGCCGCCATTTTGTCCAGTGAGGAAAAGCGGAGCTGGGGTCTCGCTGAGGGTCGAGTCGGCTGAGTTTAGCGCGGGCTCCCTTCGCGCGCCCTCCCTTTAAGCACCGGTGAGGATCTTCATCCCGGAGGGCGGGGGGGAGGCGGCAGCCGCGGTCTCGGTGCCCGACAGGGCGGATGGAAGTGGCGGCGGCGGCAAACAAAGAGCAGCCGCCATTTTGTATCGCCGGGCCTGGGGCGGCGGCTGCCGCGGCCCTGAGCGGAACCGGGCGGGGAGGCGGCGGGTTGCCGGGAGGAGCCCGTTCTCGGCCTGTTCCCCGCGGGTTGTGAGGCCGGGCAGGGTGGGAAGTGCCGCGGGGGCGGCGTGGAGGCGTCCCGTCCGCCAGTGGCAGCGCTGGTGCCTCACGCCGCGCCGAGGAGCAGCTCCGGAGCGAGACCCCGGGCATTGCCCGCGGGGCTCGGCGGGAGATGGCCCTGCACCCCTCCGCCCCGGTTCGTGCGCGGATCGCCCTGATCCTAATCCCGATCCGGGAACAATGGAGCCTCCCCCGCGCAGCGCCCTCTGCAGACCCCCCCGCGCTGAGCAGGAAAAGGGGCGCAGCGACCTCCCTCCACAAATCTAAACAGTAAAAGTAAACGAAAACACTGCAGCATAGCAGTTCTCTTGTTGTGTTTTAAGTTTTCTCCCACCCCGCTGGCCCTTTCCAAACAGTGTCTCCATCCCGACGCATCACTGCTGAAGTTTCAGGGGAAAGCAGCCAAGCGTGACTTCCCTTGGAAGTGAACAAGCACGTGCGCTGTGTTAAATATATGTGAACTTCTTTTTTCTTGTCTAGCAATGCATCGTGACTCTTGTCCGCTGGACTGCAAGGTCTATGTGGGTAACCTTGGAAACAATGGCAACAAAACAGAATTAGAGCGAGCTTTTGGCTACTATGGACCACTGCGCAGTGTATGGGTGGCGAGAAATCCTCCTGGGTTTGCCTTTGTGGAATTTGAAGATCCCCGAGATGCAGCTGATGCAGTAAGAGAGCTAGATGGAAGGTAATGTGTGCTTGGCTTGGCTGGTCAAAATATGAGATATTATAGGAGTGATACAGTTTTAAATTGTAAAGCTTAAACTGCAGGACTAAGGTCTTGACACATTTCTTATGCACTGTTTATTTCTGTGCTACTATAAGGGTGTTCTTATAGTGCAGCAGTAGAATCCCAGAATGATTTGGGCTGGAAGGAACCTCAAAGCTCATCCAGTCCCACACTTCCCATGGGTAGGGACACCTTCCACCAGCCCCATCCAGCCTGGCCTTGGACACTGCCAGGGATCCAGGGGCAGCCACAGCTGCTCTGGGCACCCTGTGCCAGGGCCTGCCCACCCTCACAGGGAAGAACCCCTTCCCAATATCCCATCTATCCCTGCCCTCCTTTGTGAACAGCATTGTAATGGTTAATTTTGCACTTCTCAGTTGAACTCCCAAGTTAGAAATTATTTGGATCTCTGTGTGTGTTAATTAAATTGCAGATGGTGTTACTATAAAGAGGTAAAGCTGATCACGGAGACTCCTTTGCTCTTTCCTTGCCTGCTTTACTGGCACAGCAGTTTTGAGAAGCAGCCAAACCTTTTGTCTGCCAAAGAACGTCAGAATGGTTTGGGCTGGAAGCCCATCCGGTTCCACCCTCTGCCGTGGGCAGGGACATCTTCCACTAGATGGATCAGGTTGCTCCAAGCCTGTCCAGCCTGGCCTTGGACACTTGCAGGGAAGGGTCCCTGCTCCAGTCATGCTGGAGCTGGCTCTGGGCACTGTGCTTTGATGACAGAACATTTTTGCCATTATGCATTGTTTTCCATCTTGTGGATCGTGTATGCTTTATCCACGCTGCCTTTCCCTGGCAGTGCTAACCAGAGTCCCCCTCTCTTCCAGAACGCTGTGTGGGTGTCGCGTCCGAGTGGAGCTCTCCAACGGGGAGAAGCGGAGTCGGAACCGTGGCCCCCCTCCGTCGTGGGGCCGGCGCCCTCGGGATGACTATCGCAGGAGGAGTCCCCCTCCTCGGCGCAGGTACCTGGGCACAGCACAATCCTAGAGCTCTTGGCACAGTTACCACGTAGCATCCTAGAAGCAGGCTTGTTAAAGGCATGTTGATGGATGGCATTCATCTATCTGATCGTGATTCGGAAATGACAGATGCTAAAAAAAAAAAAACCAAACCCAAAATCAACCCCCCCACAAAATCGAGGTGAACTTCAATTGTGCTGAATGTTGTTGGCGTTTGTCCTTAGGTGACTGTGCAGTTGGTAGTCAGTGCCCACTGTCCTGGGCTTATCCTCCTTCCTCTTAAAACCTGCTCATCTTCTAGTCACACTTTCCCTTTCTTCCCCATACTTCAACTTAGGCTGTTCCTTTCCTTTACTCCATAATGGCAAAACATGACATACAGCAGTATAGCATTTCCATACCAATGGGTTTTTCCACTTTGTTTTCAGAACTTAAATGCTTCCCAAGCAGGCAGCTGTTTAATAATTGAGTAACAGTTGCTCTAAACATCTGGAATCTTGACACTTTAGTGTTAGCGTGGAAATAAAGCATCGTGTGACGATCCTGTCACTTGAGGTTTGCAAACCCAGCTCTAGCTTATAGCAGGATTTTTGGGAACTGGCACGTTCTTGGACCCAGACTAGTTTGTCTGGCAGTTTAAGTGTGCACCGTGGTTTTTACAGGACTGAATTTACCTGTGGCAGGTGAGTGAAGTCCTCCCAAGCCAGGGTTTCAAGCTTACCCTTTTGCTGTTGAAAAAAAAAAATAACACATTAGGAGTATTTGTTAGCTAATAGATGGTTGTACTGATGGCTTGTTTTTCATTTTTTTTATGCTTTTTGGTCCATCTATTAATAAAAATGAACCCGTTACAGAGTCACCATCATGTCTCTTCTCACCACCCTCTGAGTCTGCATTAGCCAGCCAACTAGCCCTTTCAGCGTCATGTGACCAGCGCGCCCCATGCAGCTTGGCTGGTGTCGTTTCACATGACCCAGGCATGGCCAGTCGTCAGGTTGCACCGCCCTTTGGTTCCCGAGCATGCTGTTTTCTCTCAGCCTTCTCTCCAACCTTAACCAAATCGGCAGCAGCCACCTCGACCGCCCACACATTCCCGGCCAATCAGCTCAGCTGTTTATTTACCAAATGTCTTCACAACAACTACAGCAGCAGCCTTCGGCTAACAAAAAAGCAGGAAAAATCCACAACACCCCCTTCGCCAACCAACTAAATACAACGCAACATCTGGCAAAACCTTTTCAGCAAATTCTTCTTGGCAGTCAGTCCGGCAGCCTCACCTCACCATTTCTAGCTTGTTGAAACCAAAGACTTGTAAGTTTTTCCTGCTTATACAGTTTACTGCTGGTTAAAATAAGGAGTAAGCGGCTTATAAGTAATTACTTTTCTCAATCAAAGGCTGGCTGTGCATAATTGAGTGGTAACGTACATATGTTGCTTGAGAAAACTTTTAAGGGTGATATGGAAGCTCTTACACTGTGAATAATGTAAAAACCAGGATATTTGCATGTGAGATGCCAAACTAAATTTTTAATAAAGCTCTAACAAATGTAGCTTTTCCTTACCAGAAAAATCCTATCACCTTTAAATGGTTTTACTAACAGTTTTCAAAACTTAAAACAATTACTTTTTGGGATGAACTGGGCCGAGCTAAGGTTATATTTTTTAATTTTTTTTTTATAAGAAAATAGTCTAAACACACTCTATGGCATTAAAAATGACAATCACAAATATGCAGTTCTAATGTAGCACTTAATGGCATTATCAATATTGACACTGAGCGCATTTTCACTTTTTTTTTTCCACTTGATATCTCTTATGTCTTGTTATGGACCTTTTTGGCTTGCATGGGTTCCAAAACATTTGCTCTGTGCTATTTTTTTTTTTTTTTTTGGAACCACCTGTGGGACTTTGGTGTGGTGTTCTGGGCAGTGTATTTAGTTGAAATGGAAAGTGTTGCATTGGACAACTCTGCTCTGACGTGTTCTTAGTTAAGTGAATTCGTGGTTGGAAACGTGCTGTTCACACTGAGCTTGGTTTTACTGCCTAATCTTTCCATGCCTTTTACTGGATGATGGATGCCAGTTATTCTTGGCACATTCCCTGGGCCCAACAGTGAGTTTGACAAGTTGGGAAATGCCTCACCCCATTAAAGCTCAAAGAATGGATAAAGTGCCTCACATTTGGTTTTCTGGTTCTAGATCACCGCGAAGGAGAAGCTTTTCCCGGAGCCGCAGCAGGTACGAACCCCTTCCCTACCCCATGGACTGCTCCAGCCTAGGGGGTTGAAAAGAACAGCCCAAAACAGCTCCACGTGTGGGCTGTGCACAATCAGTAGTTTGGTAAAAGAGAAACAGATTTGCTTCTGTCATATTGTTTGCCTGGAATTACTGAGCTGTTTGAGATTCCAGGGATAGCAGTGGAAGGATACTGAGAACAAAAGTAATTTCCTTTCTGCAGCTGCCTGGCGTCTTCTGTCAGTTTTCCCCAAAGTTTAAGTGTTAATGTGCTACTCTCACAGATACTGTGAGCATAGGAACCTTGAGCCCTGAGGTGGGAAAAGACAATTGAGTCCAGCCATAAATCTGAATGTGATTTAGTGGGATTCTGCAAAAAACAAACAAACAAAACCCACACCAAACAAAAATCACAAACTTCTGCAAAGTACTACATGCCTGTTTACAGCACATTATAAGCTGTTGGCTCAGGCTGATTATTCTTCCCTCAAGAAAGGGTTAATAGCAGCATGGGTAACAGGTTTTCCCAGGTTGAATAGTTTGAGGCCTTCACTCCTGAAGGGAAGCTCCTCAGGGAACCTCCTTGGCCTGATTAAGCTTTGCTCTGATGATGTGGTGTTGTGTTCTGTACCAGGTCCCTCTCCAGAGACAGAAGAAGAGAGAGATCACTCTCACGGGAGAGGAACCACAAGCCTTCTCGCTCCTTTTCCAGGTCTCGCAGGTAAGAAGAGCCTTCAGTGTTTGTGTGTTCTGAGTAAATCTGAAAATAACTTTGTGCCTTGTTGGAGAACCACCTGTAATGTCATAGGAGATTCTTCACCTTAAACAGCAAAATACTTAATTTTATTAAATGAACAGTATTTTTTAAATGGTTAAATATCACCTGCTGGGGGGCTTAAAGGAAAATCTGCTGTTCCTGATGCCTGATCCTAACCATACCTGTCTGTTGTTCTTCAGTCGCTCCAGGTCAAATGAGAGGAAATAGGACTGTGGGAAGGAGCTGTGTACAGGAAGTCATGAGATCCGAGGCCAGGAGTATGTACAGAACATTGTTTTGTTTTGAGACTTCATAAAGCTTGGTGCATTTTTAAAATGTTTTAGCTGTTGAACTTGCTTTGTTCCTTGTATCTTGTAACAGGTGGCAAATGTAAAGATGTGAATCTGTATATGGTTCTGAGCAGATCCTATGATTTGTAATATTAATGGTTTTCCAATGTACCATTAGACATGAGGGGTGTGTGTGTGGAATGGCAAAAAGATCTGTGTTGTGTAGCTGGGACAGCAGGGCTGGGCTGGGGGTTTCTGGGGTTCAGCTCGAGGAAGTGTGCAGGGATGGTGTGTTCCTTGTGAGGTCAGGCCGGGAGCAGAGCAGGACACAGGTGCTCCATAGCCCAGGTCTGGGAAAGAGAGTAGTGAGCCAGTGGTATGGGGAGGGAAAGGGTTGGGGGCTGCAGCTTCATCCAGCTCCAGTTCTGACTGAGCTGCTTTATATTCCATGAAATGAAACTTTTTAGCTATAGGGTCAGTTAATTTTGTACTTGGTATGAGTAGAGTCCTTCATTAGATGATTGTTGATTGACCATGTATTCCAGAAGCTCTGAATAGACCAAATCCACAGCAGAACTGACACCTGGAGTGGATGTGTTGTGTCTAATGGTACATTGTAAACATTAGTTATTAAACATTTCTTTACTGTACAAGAATTTTCATGTCACTTGTAAAATGTCTTTTGTGAGATCCTTGGGATTAAAGTTTTGGTTACAACTCGTTGTTCAGTATTTAACTCGTCCCTGACTGTGACAGTCACCCCATCTGGCTGTAACACAGCTGTGAAGTGTCCCAACGCAGCTGTACCTGCTCCCCTGTCTGTGGTGAGGTGCAGGGTGTCACTCCACCATGGCAGCCTAATCCCTGTTCTACAGCTTCAGCTGGGGTGCTCAGTAGCTAATGCCACCTGCTTGCCTGACAGTGAGCCCTGCAGTGATTCCTTGGAAAACCTGCTGGAGATGCAAAGGTTCCCCATGGGATTTGTATGCCAGCTGTGGGTTGGGAGCAACATTAAGGTATTCATCCCATCTCAGTCTGGAATCCACAACTTACCCTGAAGATTCACTTCCTGTAGAAATGCAGCATGGCTGGAGAGCAGGTGGAGCTGCCCAAGGGCTCCCTTGCACCTGAATCCCAGATTGCTGCATTGGTTCAGTTGTGTGGTTTAGATTAAATCCCTCATGATAAACACTGGTGGTGGAGTTTCCTTTGCTTGATGGTTTCCAGGCAGGGACAAGGAGATGGTGAAGCTGTAAGGACTGTGGGAAGGAGGATGTGCTGGTGCTGCTGAGCTCAGTGTCTGGATAATTTTTTTAATGACTTGGTGTTGGTTGGGCTGGGTCTTGAAGGCCTCTTCCAACCCCTCTGAGGTTCTGTTGATGAGTTAAAGACTGCGTGTTGCTGTGTCCCATCTCGCGCCACAGAAACGCAGGGTGGCCGCAGGTGCTGCGAGAGGCACTCACAGCCTGAACTGCCCCTGGAGCGGGATTCAGCGGTGAGCTGGGAATGCCCAGGCCCGTTCCCGGTTTTCGCAGGGCCCCGTTTCACCTGCGGAGCGTGAGGGAGCAGCGGGTGGAGCCGGCTCGGGCCGTGCAGTGCTGCCGGTACCCGGCAGAGGTCAGCGCGGCTCCTCCGGGCCGCGGCCTGTTCGCTCTCCAAACCTCCGGGCGGGGCCCAGGGGCTGCCCGGAGCCCCAGCCCAGCTCCGGGCCGGGCGGCGGGGCCCAGGGGCTGCCCGGAGCCCCAGCCCAGCTCCGGGCCGGGCGGCGGGGCCCAGGGGCTGCCCGGAGCCCTGCTTGGTTCCGTTCCCTTTCCCTACGTGCCTCTGGCAGTGTCAGATGTGCGGAAGGGTCGCAGCTCGTGGTGCCTCTGCCGGCACAGACATTCTTCCTGTGGTTACCTGGGGGAACAAGGAGCCTTCAGTAGTTCAGCTACTGCAGGGAGAGAAATCTGAAGTGCCAGAGACAGTGGGAAACTGGTTGTGGTTTTCATACGCAACAGTCTTGCGGAACTGGAAGCATTTCTGTTTCAGGTTTCTGACTATTTTACTCCACAGCTGAATGAAGAAGTTGCCCCTCAGATCAGAAGTGATCTGGTTTTATTTAATCAGGTTGAGGTTTGAAGGGGAACACAATGAGCAGCTTCTAGAGAAAGATAGGAAATGTACAAATATGTATAAACACTGACTGGACAGCCCTTCCCACAGGGTATAGGTAATGAGCTATTTTTGATGTACCAGCACATTTGTGGATTTCAGGCATCTCCTTCCTGTCTGAGGGAGTGACCAGCCTGGGAGTATTGTGTTTACAAAGTTTGCTCTCAAATTAAATGTACAAGGAAGTGTTGGTTTTCTAAGGCCAGGGACATCCCTTGCCTCTCCCCAAGATTCTCCTCTCCCCCAAGACAGCAGGAAGAGTCACCAAGCAGTTTGTCCCTGTCAGGGTAGGACAGAGAGACACTATCCAAGGCTCCTTGGCAAAACCTCAGCCACAGCCCTGCTTTGGAGACCCCTGGAGTGATGGAGCAATTGCTGCTGCCTGACACCTTCCAAATTGTTTCAGGGCCTGGTTTCATGGTGCTGACAGTAATGATTTACACAGTGTTTCTAATCTGGGGAAGGGTTTAACTGCCCCTGCTTCAGGCAGAAGCATCCTTGGGTTAATCCTCAGAGGTCCTCAGCAGTGCCTGGGCACAATCCCAGTTATTTTATACACTCTCCCTGGGGAGAGCATTGTGTGCAAATGGGTTTGCAAAGAAGAGGATCTTGTTTTTTTCTTTTTACGTACATGCTGATCTTTGTTTATGACCAAAGATTGTGTTAAGAATGTGCCTTGCACTTAGAATGTGGAGAGGTTAAGGATGTCCTTGCTTTTGTTGGGATTTGTTTCACTGGCCTTCAGACAGGGTCGTGCTTGGGTGAGGAGTTGTGATCATCCCAAGCACTGACAGTGCTTCTGGTTAGGCTGCTCCATGTGCAGGATGACATGTCCATATGCATAATGCTAGTTAGGACAAAAAATAGAGAAAAGGAAGGTTGACAGATAATGTTAGAAAAACAAGGAAAAAATCCCTTGAAAAATAGTTTTTGTCTGTTCCACTCAAATTCACCAGGTTTTAGGGTACCTTATCCTGTCAGAGCTGACCCTGTTGAGAAAGCTGAAGGGAGCCAGTATGGATCATACCGTGTGTGGATTTCACAGCTGAGCCTTGGGAAGGATTGCTGCTTCCCTATGCCAAATCCTTGTCCAGAGGTGCAGCCTGGCAGTTTCTGGTTTCTCCTCTATTAATTTGCTCCCCCTCTGAGAGCAGAAAAGAGCTGCAAAAGTCCAGAGCCAAACATTGCTCTGTGAAGGAAGAGCTATTTTACTCTTGGACAAACAGGTGTGCTGTGTTAACCCCCATCATCCAAACCCAGCCTGGTTCTGGAGCTTTGCTCTTCTGTCCTCCATCCACAGCTGGAACTGCAACGTGTTACTGATGGAAGGGCCTTGCATTTCATCCTCTGCCTTTGCATTTCCTTCTTTTTGAAACCAGAGAGACACCACACAGTGCCCGTGGATCTTCTGCAGCAGCCTTGGGCAGGTTATACCTTGTAGCTCTGAACCTCTCCTGCTTTGGTGGGGCTCTGTCAGCAGAATCCACTGCTGGAAGGATTTTTTGCCCTATAGATGTTTTCAGGGTTTTGTGTTTATTAATCATGAAATCACTAAGGTTGGAAAAGCCCTCTAACTAATACTGAGTCCAACTATTCCCCCAGCAGTGCCTGGGCACTTCTGCAGCTTTTTACTGCTGTTATCAACTCTTTTCAGTTTCCAGTTTTACTTTAATTTGCCATGACCTCATCACCTTGAGCTGCCTCAATGTCTCCTGATACACAGGTCCTCAAAGTGGCTGAATGTTGGACAAACGTATTTCTGCTGGATTTAATCCCTGTCCCTGTACCCCTGTTCAAGTCCTGCCCCACAAATACTGTCCCAAAACCTGAGCTGTAGTCCCCCCACAGGTCCACCTGCTCTGGTGCTGTCGTAGTGCAGAATCTCTTGGCTGAAAAAGAAAAAAAACAAGTGAAAAAACTGGAGCATCAGCGCCTTTTGCAAACAAAAGGCTGAAGGGCAGGAGTGCAATTCCAGTTGCTCCGGTTGGACCTTAGCTCCTGCATGGGGCAATGGCACCGTGCCGTACCTGCCATAAAGAGGCAGCTCCCCACTGCCCTGCTGCTGGAATGCAGCACAACCTCAACCTGCCAGAAAGAGGCAGAATAAAGCCAATTTTTGCTTGGCCGTGCTTTGCAGTCGGTCAGTCAGGGGCTTGCCAGAGCTGAAGCCTTATCCCAGGCTCTCACGTGAGAAGTGTTCTGGCTTCCTCCAAACACCATCGCTGTCTGGGGTTGCTCTTTCGTTTCTGCAGTTTCACTGGGGCATGGCCATAAGTTCCTCTGTTCATGCCTTTCAAACAAACACAGCTGGGGACTAAAATAAACACGGGATCCAGACAAATATAAAATAGACATGCAAGAGGAACGCTATGTTCGTTCCCAAGTGATTCATGTGGCTATTATTTAATAATTTAGTGGCTGACATAATTTGGAGTCGAACAAATCTTCACATTGATTTGGGTGGTGTTTCTGCTTGCTCCTCTAAGTCATTTTAGCCGTCAGATTTTCTGTGGGAGTGATCCCAGTCGGAAAAGGGAAGCACATGTCCTTCCCATCTGGATCCTGTCACCATGTCCAGCAGTGTCACTCCACAACCTCCCTGAATGAGGAGATTCCTCCTGCTACAGTCACATTGTTGTTCTTGGGCATTTTGGTGGGTAACACAGAAGTTGTCATGTGCCACTGCCTGATGCCACCCCCAAAACAGTCCGGGGTGTGTGACAGGCCCTGGGCAGCTCCAGCGCTCCGCCAGGACCGCGCTATCGGGGTGCAGCAGTGGTGTCAGGGTGGGGCACTGTGTCATTTGGGCTGTCACTTGGGAAGATCACCCCTGCCAGCTGTGAGAGAGGCGTTATCTCCTCGTGGGCAGAGGCTGCTTAGAACATGAATATTCAAAAATATTCAGCAGGAAGTCCCGGCGCTTTCCCAGCCCTCCCTGCTGATGGAGGGTTTGCTGTCAGTGTTTGATACAAAGTGTTTGCAGTCGGTGTTTCACAGAATCCCAGAATGGTTTGGGTTGGGAGGGTCCTTAAAATTCATTTTGATCCACCCCCTGTCATGGGCAGGAACATATTCCACTAGTCCAAACCCCATCCAACCTCGTTTTGGATACTTCCAAGGCTGGGGCAGCCTCAGCTTCTCTGAGCAACCTGTGCCAGGGCCTCAGCTTCATTTCAGGGAAGGATTTCTGCCCAACACCAGTGTTATTACACCTCGTGCACTGGGTGCTGCTCTTCCTGGTGCTGGATTGATCAGCTTTTCATGCTCTTGTACTATAAACTTTGTGGGAGGAGGTTGCCCCAGCTGGGGAGATAAGCTCCAGGTGTGGTTTGCTGCCACTCCTGCCAAGTTGTCCTTGCAGCTGCCTGGCTGACACGTGCCGCTCAGAAACTCGTGGATGAAACTCCACCAGATTTGGAGTCAGGAGTTCCCCTGTGCAGGGAATGTTTGACAGGGACCCATGGGGTATTTTTTAATCTACAGATATTTTCAGTGTTTCCTGTTTCATAGAATCATGAAATCATTTAGGTTGGAAAAGCCCTCTAAGATCATCAAGTCTAACTGTTCCCCCAAGCATTGCCAGGTCCAGCACTAACCCATCCACGCTTTTTTTGAAATATGTCCAGGGATGGTGACTCTGCCACTGCTCTGGACAGCCTTGACAAGTGCTTGACAACCCTTCTGGTGAAGGAATTTTTGCTAATATCCAACCTAAACTTCTGGTGCAGCTTGAGGCTGTTTCCTCTCATTCTGTCCCTGTTCCCTGGCAACAGAGCCCGACCCCTCCAGCTGTCCCCTCCTGTCTGGGAATTGTGCAGAGCCAGAAGGTCCCCCCTGAGCCTCCTTTGATCCAGGCTGAGCCCCTACAGCTCCCTCAGCCACTCCTGGTGCTCCAGACCCTTCCCCAGCCCTGTTACATTCTCTGGACACACTCCAGCCTCTCAATGTCTTTCTTGCTGTGAGGGGCCCAAAACTGACCCCAGGACTCAAGGTGTGGCCTTAGCAGTGCTCAGCACAGGGGCAGGGGCACTTCCCAGCTTTACAACATCCCTCTCCCTTTGTCTCCCTCCTGTTCCCATTGTGGATTTACAATTGATAATCTATAAATCTCTCAGTGTTCTGCAAAGCCAAGGTTTGTGCAGAGGTGGGAAGGGCTCTGGTGCAGCATCGCTACTGGTGGGTGAAGTACAGAACACTTTAAACCCTGTTTCCATCCTCTGTGGCACTGCTGACCACAGCTCCAAGTTCCAGCAAATCTTCTTTCTTTTCCTGAAACTGAAAGAGAAAGTTTTAGTTGGGCACTTGGAACTCCCCCACTTTAATCTCTGTGGAACTGGGCAGAGCCCCTCTAGTGTGTGGAGCATTTCCACCCCCATGGCCCAGCTCGAGGGGCCAGTGGAGTGAAAGCTGCTCCTCCATCCCCATTCCCAGAAATCCTGCTCTGCCTGACTGACATGTAGGAGGAAAAGTGCAATTGACCCTTACCCCGTGTCAAGGTGGTGGCTGCCATATCATCACCCCTGCCTTTATTGCCATCTCAGCTGTCCCCTCCCATGACCTCTGCTCTGCTCTGGGCTGTGCACGAGTCACCGTGCAAGGCAGAGCTCTGTCTGTCTGTCTGTCTGTCTGTCTGTCTGTCTGAGGTCTGGGTCCTGGTCCTGCCCTCCTCCAGATCCCATTTCATGACATGTTCAGGGTCTGCCTGCCCCTGGCTGTGCCCCTTCCCTCCCTCTGCCCACGCCCAGCCTCACTCCTCGCCCCACAGCACAAAGTGAATCACGAGGCTGTGCTGGACTGGGGCATTCCCGAAAGGTGTGACTGGAGATCCCAGGAGATGGTGACACACGCTGAGCCAGCGCGTGTTGGGATGTGCAGATGGGCCAGCGTGCGTGTCCCAGAGCCCAGGGTTGTGTGGGACAACCCAAACTCCCAGCATTTGAGAGCGGAGACGCCCCATCCTGGTGTCTGGGTGCTCCAGGCAGAGGGTGCCCCATGGAATCGGGGTTGTTTCAGAGGTGACATCGTGAGCAAGTGCTTAGTCAGAGCTCCCCATCCTCACCTCCTTCTCGTGGCTATAAAGGGCCAGATTGAGCTCCCAATGGATTTCAAGCCATCCATGGCTTGGAGAGCAGCAAACCCCTCAGCAGCAGCACCGTGCCACACGTGCTGTGCGTTGGGAAGAAGTTACACCCATTGGCAGCTTCCAGGGGCTGGGCTGCACCGAGGGCTGGGCACCCATGAGCTGCATGGACAGGAGCAATCCTGCCCCACACTCCCTCCACTTGCTTATCCTGCTGGGTAAGGTCCTGCTGTTCCTCCCCCTGCCCTCACTGAGATGCCCCTGGGGAATAACCCCCAGTGAGCATTTTGGATGGACCTTATTCCCTGCAGGAAGCACTGCAAGAGGCTGGAGCCACTCGCCCTGGTTCCCAGTGGGTGTCTGTGTCCCCTCCGGTGTCTGCCCCGTCCTGCCGTGCTCCGGGGCTGTGGGCAATGAGGTGGAGCAGCAAGGGAATAAAGGGGCAGCCGGGTGCAGGGTTTGGAGCCAGGTACTGCGGCCGCCCGGCCGTACTCTGAACAATGAGGCCTTTGCTGCCAGCAAAAAAACCCCACAAAGCTTCCAAGCTGCTCATGGAAAGTCAGTGAAGCAATTACGTTAATGACTATGAATGGGGCTAAAAACAATCTTGGATGAAAATGAGTGAGGGGCCGAATGAAGCGACCGATTCATAGGCTGGCTCCCGCATCCAGGAATATTTCCAGTAAGCAAAGGCCTTGTTTTAGGACTGTCTCATCCCCTATTTGTGCTTGGTGGGACTCTATTTCCACTCTGCTGGGTCTGGTGTCTCATCAAAATGCCTTCATAAATGGGGCAAACAAGGGCTGGATATGGCAGGGGAACAGTCAATTAACACGATCCGAGTTCTTTTAGGGGCAGAGTTAATCAAGCATTCAGCGTTTTGTCATTCTTGTCTTTCTTTCCTGGGAAAATCCTATTAGTATAAAATCACTTAATAGGGCACTTCAAAGAGCTGATGGGAAAACAGGCTTTGCTGGGATATAAACGCCCTCCAGCCGAACACTGGCTTCATTTAGACTTCTGCTGGAGCGTGAGGGTTTCATTAAGAGCCTTCACTTTCCCCACTTAAAAGAAAAAAGCTTGTTAGCAGAGATAATAAAAAAAAAAAAAAAACCCCACAGAGAAAAAACTCTTGGTGATTTGAATCTTGCTGAAGAGGCTTTTTAGTGCTGGAATACTCAGGACGTTGTCACTGGCAATCTGCTGTCCTGAGTTGAGTAATTTCCACCTGCCTGAGATGTTCTGGCAAATAAAAGCTGCTTGAGGAGGGAAAAAAAATCACCCCTGTGCTCCATGGAGTGGGACACAGCCCTGGCTGGACATTTGGGGTGTAGGATGGTGTGTTCTGCAGGACTGAACCCCAACCCTATGTGCTTACCTCCCCACTCTCTGTGCTGGGGCAGAGGTCCTGGGTTAGTTCCCCCCATTTTCAGGGTGTTTCCCTGGGTAGAAATTCACCTTTTTGCAGAGTTTATGTTTATCTCACCTTGAGAAATGTGTGCCCTGATCTCTGCCATCTCCATTCCAAAAGACCTGAGGGATGCTCAATTGCTCAAATCTTTGCTGTTTCCCCTCTATGCTGGTTGATCTAACAGGAATATTACTTCCCTGCCCCAAAAAACCCTCTTCACATAGACCTTTGACCACTAAATCTCAAAACCGTGTAAAATCCCTACACGTGGGAATCTGTGTGCATTTAAAACAGTCCTGATGAGCACGGGGTGGACCTCAGAGTGTTATTCCTGTAAACACAGTTCCACATTTCCCTGTTCTCCATCCTATCCAAGGCTGGAGCATTCCAACCCTGATTCCTCCATCAGACCCAAGACATTCCCTGCTCCACGCTGGAACTGCCCCCCATGTCCCCGTGGCGTTTGGGGGTGCTGCTTCCCGAGTCAGAGGAGGACACGGGACAGGGACGAGCCTCAGTCAGAAGCGATGTGCCCGGGCACGTTCCCTGTCGGATCCCTGGCTGTGTGCGGATGGGCTGAGTCACACTCCGGCTCTGCCTGCCGTGAGTGCTGCGTTTGCTTCCGTGTCTTTTTGAGGCTTCCACTCCCTTCGGCTTCTGCGGGACCCACCTGGGGAGATTCCCTGGGAATTAAATGCTCCCGAGGGCTCGCTGGCTGATGTAGCAGCTGCTGCTCAGTATTTGGGTGCCCCCGGTGCTGGGAAGGAGGTCCCTTTGAAGGCTGTGAAATATGCAGTCGTTTAATATATTCCTTTTGCTTCCAGGCATTGGGACGGGTTATTCAAGGAAATGATAAACATGGATTCTCCCACGACCACACTCCTCCCCGGTGGGGGTTTGGGAGCCCTGGGGAGTGAGCCCAGGACAGGGGAGGTGACAGATCCCACACTGTGGATATAAATGGTGAGAAGGAAATAGCCCATCAGCCCTCGGCGCTGATCCTGGTCCCCAATTCCGTGTCTGCCCTCCTCCTCCTTCTCTTCCTCCTCCTCCTTGTTGTGGGATCACACACAATGAATCACCTGTAGGATTTTCTACTTTTTTTTAAGTTCCTGTATTGCCTTCTTAATCACTCTTCCCCCGCCCCACCTCCCCTTTTCTTTCCTCTGGTAATGCCACTGCAGACGTGCCCATGGACTTCCTGACCCAGACCCTGACGCCATCCCTCTCCCCACTTCCCATTTCCAATAACCCACTTGGCTGAGGTCTCCTCGGGAGCTGGCGTGGCTGGAGCTCCCCTCTCCCGGAGGAAGGGAAGCGAGAGTGGAGTTTGCAAGAGCCAGAAACCTCCCCATACCCTCCCATCCCAGGGTGTGGGGAGTGAACCCTCACCCCACCAAAAAATCACTGAGAGTTACTTATATATCTATATAAGGGAACATCTGTATCTGCTTGATTTTCTCGCTGGTTTAGTCCTGGGATGAACCCCTGGCGTAATTGGGATGTTCCCAGCAGCCAGGCTGGTCGGCTTATCTCACTTTTTGAATCCCTCAGTCTTGCACCAGTGGTTCTGGGGCCACTCTGGGTTGCACAAGCTCCTTCCTCTGCCACTTCAAAAAGCTGCTGGTTTGATGTTCCCATTTCCTTTTGTGCACGGGGGGGTAGGAGGGAGGGGAAAAAAAGGATGTGTTTTAAGCAGAGAGCATCCTCTGGTAAATGCTGCTTCACCCCAGAGTCCCAGGTGGCACTGGAGCTGCACTGACCCGGGGGATGCCTGGGCTGGGGCGGTGCCGATTGCATCCCTCACATCCAGAGGGAGCAAACCCACACCTGCAGCTGGAGCAGAGCTGGAGCTTGACGAGGAAATGATCCGCAAGCACCCAGTGCCGCAGCTGCCTCTGCATGAGGCTCTGAAGGCTGTTCCTTGCACCCAGGAGCAGAAATCATTCCTAGGTGGAAAAACTAGTGACAAGTTCCCTGTCCCAACTTGCCCCCTCCTCTCCCTGCCTATTGCAAACAGAAAGGATGAATTTTGGAGCCTTTAAGTCCAGACTGCATCTTTACAGGATGGGTTTTCAGCAGTGTAGCATGAATTTAAGATGATTTCCCATTCCCCATCCTCCTTTCACCTTTCCTGTCCATCCAACTGTGCCTCTCTGGGGGATTGGACAGCCACCACTGAACCAAATTCCAGCACCTTGGCACAGCTCCACAGAGTGGGGACGAGTAATTGTGAAATCCTCCTGCAGCTTGTGGCAGCCTCCAGTCAAACATGCCCAAACATATTTTCCAGCTGCCCTGGCCAGTGGGAATCTGCTAGTCCAGCTGGAAAAAGCAGGAGTGGTCTGCACACCAAGGGTCCTCCTCAGCGCCCCGGTACCTGCTGCCTCCAGGGGATTTCGAGGAGACCTGGCATTCCCAAGGGATCACTTTAACATAGTCTTTGTCACTTGGAACTGTGCTGTCACCTCCTTGTGCCCACGGGAGCAGGTTGTGTTTGTCTCCGTGTGCCCGAGCTGTGAGGTCTGGGCTGGCAGGACACGGCCCCTGTGCCCCGCTGGGCTGGCTCTGAGGACATCCCTTCCCTTCTGGGGCTGCCAGGCAGGGATGGAGCCACCGGCCACGCTCAGGGCAGCTCCCTCCAGGCCCGCAGAGTAACCCCAGCAGAAGCTGACCTGTCTTCACACCTTTCCTTGGATGCATTTTCCAGCTAAGCCACAGATCCCCTCAAATCCTTGCCACAGGTTCCTGCAGGACATGCACAGACTTGTTCCTCCTCCTCATCCCTGCCTGGACATCTGCAGGACTCAGAGCAGCAGATCCTACTCCAAACACTTTTTTCCACCCACAGCGGGTGCTGGGGTTCAGCTGGTGGAGCAGAGCCAGGCCTGGGGGAGACAATCCAGTTGGAGAGACCGGGGGCGGCCCGGGATGGGTTGCGCAGTGCCTGGGGGCCAGGGGAGAATCATCACCGTGTGGTTCTCAGGTTGGCACCCCCGAGGGGCTGAGCCACCCCTTCCTTGATCCATTAATCTCCTTCCTACAGTGGTCCGGTGGGTGGGACAGCCTGGGTAGGACGGGACCCCCTTCGAGCCGGCTGAACTCCTGCATCTCCCGGCTGGAATGTGGCACTCTGGATGCATTGCCAGGGGCTCCTTGTACCCTCTAACAAGGAGGTCTCTGCATCCGTCACAGGGACGTGTCCCTGCCCCCTGACCCCTCTAGGAAGGGAGTCTCTGGATTTCCTCCTGGGGAGGGATCCCTGTATTCCCTGATGGGGAGATCCCTGCACGCCCCAGGGGGGAGGGCCCTGTATCTCCTGGCTGAGGTTTCCCTCTGATCCCTGATGCCGGGTCCCTGCACCCACCTAGGAAGGGGTTCTCCCTTGCCCCTGATGGGGGTCCCTCCACCTCCTGCTATAGGGGCGTCCCTGCACTCCCCAAGGAGGGGGGTCCCTGTATCCCCTGACACAGGTCCCCGCCGTCCCTAGCAAGGGGGTCCCGGTGCCCACGGCCCTGGCATGCCCGGGTCTCCCCTGGCACCGCGCACATTCCCGGGAACCGGGATGGGAGAGGAAGGGGCGGTGGGGGTGAGGGGGCACACGCAGGACGGGGGCGGCTGCCGTGGGGCCGGTCCGGGGCGGGGCGGGAGGGAAATCCCGGGCGACGCCGGGACCGGCTCCCGGCTCCGCCCCGCCCTCCCTATAAAGGCCGGGGACGCGCCGGGCACCGGCAGACGCGGGGAGACGGCGGTGAGTGCGGGCGGGGCCGGGCGCGGCCGTGACTGGCGACTCCGGTCCTTCGCTGGCCGGGGAGGGTGGGCGAGCGCCGGTTTCCCCGGGAAGCGCCGGTTTCCCCGGGAAGCGCCGGTGCCTGGAGCGGGGCAAACGCCGTAGCGGGGGTGGCTCCGCCTGGGGCCGCGTCCCCAGCGCTGGGATAGAGCGGGGCCGCGCCCGGTGCCGGGGTGGCGATGCCGGGGTGGCGGTGCGGAGCCCCCCGGGGTATGCAGAGCCCCCGGGCCGGGCTGGGTCGCTCTCGCCTCCCGGTAGCGGCGGTGCTGCGCGGTGCTGTGCGGTGCGCGGTGCCGTGTGCGGTGCTGTGCGGGGAGCGGTGCTGTGCGGGGTGCCGTGCGGTGCAGGGTGCGGTGCGGGCGCGGTCCCGCCACCGAGCATCCTGCGGGTCCGGGCGGGGACCGGCCACCCCCGTGCCAGCCCCCCCGGCCCATCGGTGTCATGAGCCGGGCGTTCTCTGCGCGGGATCAGCGGCTTCAGCCATTCCCGCATGCGGGTGCCCCCCGCCCCTCCTGCTCGCCCAGCCTTCCCCAAACTGGTGTGACTGGTCCTGGGTGTCGCAGGTGTCTGTGGAGCCCCGCTGGGTGTCCCCCAGGGGTGCTCTCATCACCCAGCTCGGCTGGAAGAGGTTTTAATGGGGCCGTGCACCTGCCACTTCCTCGCCCAAATCTTGGGGTTCCCGCCGGCTGCCGGGAGTCTCGGGGCTCTTGCTGGGCAGAGGTCGCTGGAAGCGGCACCAGCCCCATGGGAGGGGACGGTGACCCGGCCCCGGTCCCTCCCTCACTGGTGGCTTTGGCAATCTGCAGCCATGAGTCAGGGCGAGGGTGTTATCTTGAGGCTCCAGGGTGGCACCTGAGTCGCGTCGCTGACCTGAGAATGGGGACATCAGCTCGTGACGCAGGCGGGGAGGGCTGGGGGGTGTCTGGCCAGGGTGACGGAACGTGTCCCCCTCCCACTACCTGCCCGGGCTTGCCTGGGCATGCTGAGACTTGCCTGGCAGTGAGGTCACCCTTGTCTGTGTGCTCAGACTGCCCGGAGATAGGAAGCTGGATTTCTATTTTTACTCGGGGTGCTGAGTCTGAGCACAGGGTGCCCACGGGGGTGGCCACAGGGACTGAATGTGGCCCCCCAGCCCCTGGGCTGGGCACTCCCCTGCTGCCCACTGGCACACTGGCTTGGTGACATGCCTGGTAATAGGATAATTGAATCATTAAGGCTGGAAAAGACCTCCATGATCCTCGAGTCCAAAATCTGACCGATCCACACCTTGTGAAGTAGACCAGAGTTCTGAGTGCCACATTCGGTCATTTCTTGCACACTTCAGGGGGTGGAATGTGGGGAAAACAATGTGGCACAGGCAATCTAGAGGGGCTGCAGGTACAGAGTTTGGGGAGAAATCTTCCCTGCAGGAGGCTGAGAACTCACTTCTTGGGGACGTTTGGGGATGGGGAGGATCTTTTGTGGCCTGGCTTTGAGAGTCCCAGATTAGGTGGGAAATGGGAGCTATGAATCTCCCTTTTTTAAAGCTTATTTAGTGAGTGTGGCTGTCAAAGCAGGGGCAAGCCTTAGCTCTGAAAACTCAAATCCCAGAGCAGTGCTGACTCTTATCAGCTGGACTCGATGATCTTTTAGGTGTTTTCCAACCTTAACAATTCTGATTCTATGTCGAGGTTCCTCATAAGTGGGGTGTAGTGAGGGGTCCATTATCCCCACATGTTTGTCAGGGGGAGGACTGCTCGGATGGAAAGGCTTTGTCACTTACTGGGAAGGTCAAGGCTTTTGGCACCGATTTGAAAAAAAACAAACAAAGTCTTGTTTCTGGTTACCCAACAACTCCTTGCAGATAAGGAGGGTGGTTAACAAAGTGGTCAAGCTTGTGGCATGTTCTTGCAGTTGCTTGAAGGTTTCCTTACCACCGGGTCTGAGTTCTTGAGATGAAGAAATGGCCAGAAAAACATCCTGTTGCTTCACTTGCCCGTGTGCCAACTTGCCCTTGCCTGCTTGGAAGTGGGAATGAGCAGGTTGGGCAGTGTCTGGGGACCAGGGGAGCATCATCCTGGTGTGGCTCTCAGGCTGGTGCCCCAAGGGGTGTTCTGGGTGGAGTCTGTGGCAGCAGCAAGGTGCTGGATGCCCTAACCTGGCAGGGCTTTGCCTGCTGGAGGAGGAGTAGGGAATGTTGACACCTTCCCCACCCTCCTGTCTCGCACTGGGCTGTGGCTGACATCAGCCATGCTCAAGTCTTTGCTAAAATCTCTGAAGTCAGAGTCCAGATGTGTCAGTCCCCTCTGGGCTGCCTCACTGCAGACCCATCCCAGCTTGTCCCACCTTGGCTACCATGTGCTTTGCCCTGGTGGCCAGCACTCCCCTGTGTTTGCTCCTGTCATCCCAACCCCCGTAACTCGCTCTGGTTTCCCCGCAGCCGCCACGATGCCGCTGTCCCAGAGCAGGGCTGGGCAGACCCCGTGCAGCAGCAAGGCCTGCAGGAACCTCTTTGGCCCCGTGGACCACGAGCAGCTCCAGCACGACTTTGAGGACACGATAAAACAACAGCTGGAAGAAGCTCAGCAGCGCTGGAACTTCAACTTCGAGACAGAGACTCCCTTGGAAGGGCCGTTCAAGTGGGAGAGGATCCTGGTGGCTGAGCAGTCACCCCAGGAGGTTCACAGCCTGGTCAGGGCTGTCATCAGCAGTGACAGCAGGAGCTCCTTGGCCCACAGGGTCCCCCCCACGGACCGTGTTGGCAGGATTTGCCCTGAGGAGGCTCAGCAGAGCTCGAAGGTTTACAAGGCTGGTTCCCTGCAGAGCTTGAAACGTGGGCAGACCACGATCAAAGGTGAGTGCTGAGGCTTGGTGTCACTCCTTGGGGCTTGGTGGCATTGATGTCATGGCAGGGACAGACAGAGGGGACTTGGGTGCCAGAGCCCTGCCTGGCTCTTGGGCATGGGGAGGGGTCCCACCCTCCCTGGATCTCTCCTAGGGAAGCAGAGCCCATGTTCCAAAGGGAAAAAGGCCATCAGCTGGGTGCCTTTTGGCTACTGGGTTTGTGCAGGGGACTGGCATTGGGCCTGTGGGTTTTGTAGCTGAAGATGCCCCCAAATTCATCACCTTCAGTTCCAATGGCCTGACCCAATCATAGAATCACAGAATTTTAAGGGGTTGGAATAGACCTTAAAGATGATCTTTAAGGTCCCAAGGGCAGGGACACCTCCCACTGTCCCAGGTTGCTCAAAGCCTTTATCCAACCTGGCTTTGAACACTTCCAGCGTTGGAGCACCCAGAACCTCCCTGGGCAACCTGTGCCAGTTTCTCACCTCCCTCACAGTGAAAAATTTCTTCCTATCCTCCATGGTCAGGGCCTGGAGTAGAACTGCAGATGAGACAAAGAGCAGAGATGATGCAGACTTACAGCTCTGCTCTCCAGCAGCTTTGCATGGGGGCTTTAGGGTGAAACCCACCTGGGCTGGTTTTGGGGTGCCTCCCTGGGGACACCTCCCTCTTCCTGCTCTGCTGCTCCCAGCGGGCTGGAGACACTTTCCAACCATTTCCTTCTTCCTTCCAGACTTCTACAGTGCCAAGAGGAGGATCGTCCCTGCCCGGCCCCGGCCCTGACTCGCTGGGGCAGCTGCCACTGCCGGGGCGAGCGTGGCTCCCCCACCCTGTGCTGTGCTCACCTGTAGCAATGTAGAGTCTGTAGTTCCCTATTTATGAGTAACTCTGGGGTCCTGAGGGACCTTCACTGTGTGCAATGTAGAGGAGGAGCCCCACGGTGGGGCTGGAGGAGGACTGAGATGGACCTGGTGGGATGAAGGCACTGCCCTGCCTGAAGAAAAGCCCTGCCTGCAGAAAAGCGTCCTCTGCCCTGTGCCTGTGGGTCCAAACACCGTCCTTGTGCCATCCTGCTGTCCAGCCGTGGTCTGTCCCCTGCCTAGGGGCTGGTCCTGGGGGACACTTGTGTCCCAACCACCTGGTGGCACCAGATATCTTTAAGAAAAGTCCCTGGTGTGGATTGTAGAGCCCTGGGACACCCCTGCTGCTGGCACATGGGGGTGGCCCTCTGTCCCAGCAGGATGGACCCGAGCACTTGTCCGTGTGTGGGAGCAGAGTGATGTGGAGGTTGCACCTTCCCACGGCTCTGGGCAGAGGAAGCTGTTCCCTGGACAAACCTTCCTTGGGGTGACTCCCTGGAGCAGCCACCGGGGCACCAACACTGCCCCCGGGAGGCTTTGGGATCCCCTGCACTCTGCTGGCCCCAAATCCCACTTTCTTACCTTGTTGTTGGCTTGTTGAGTGGTGCTGCTTGCCCCCACGTTCCTGCCTCCCTCAACACTGACCCCAGGCTGGGGAGCCCCTGCCCTGGCTCTGCTGGGCTCCTCTAGGAAGAAGTTCTGCTCAGCAGCAGAGATGATGCTGAAATAAGGAATTGTAGCTTGTATTCCTGGACTTTTTCTCCTTTGGGGCTGGCAGGGAGAGGACCCTTACCTGGCTCTGCTCTGGGACCAAGGGATGGCCTGGAGCAGAGGCTGCTCAGTTCCAGCACTGAAGGATGAGTCCCTGAGGGACTCGACACTGTCAAATCTCAGCACTTTCATGGAGTTCATCTCCTGCTCTGCTGGATTTGGACTCTGGAAACTGGTGCAAGATGGTCCCAGGAAGAAAAGGGACAGGGTTGATCTCCCACCTTGCACCATGATGCACTTTGCTGTCGGTGAAGCTGCCAAGCTCCCAGCATTAAATGTTTATTTATATTTAAAATAATGCTATTAAGTGTATGTGGGGAGAGGGGAAATACCTGTTTGTCTATAAGTGTTAACTCTGAATAAACACCTGTGCAAAGGCATTCTGGGTTAATGTGGGTGATTGGGAGCAGGGCCTGGCTGGGGGAGGGGGGTGTTCCAGGGGCTGGGGATCCCTCTGGGGGTGCAGCCCTGAGCTGGGATCTGCCTTTAAGAGGGATAAAGCCCTGCCACATCCTCTGTGCTTGACCCCATTCCCTGGGGACAGTGGTCGGGTGCTACCAGCATGTCCCCAGCAGAAACCAGTGCCACCTGTGTGGGATGTCCCTGGAGGCCCCGTGACTTCTCTGTTGCCCTCATCATTCCCCCTTCCCCACTGTGACCCTGTTCCCCCTAACCCTCAGGACCCAGTCCCATGGTGCAAGTGGCCATTAGCCATGGGCAAGCTGCTCCCTTCCTTACTCCTTTAGGGGGGTGCTGGGTGCCCAGGCCACAAGGGTGACCCACGCTGTAGGATGGGGACACAAGAGCATGTGGTGGCACTGCTGGTGGAAATGTGCAGTGGCATTTCCTGGGTGGCACTGAGATCCCAGGGGAGTCAGGGATGTCTCTACCACTGGCTGCTTCCTTGGAGGACTGAGCAAGGCTTGGATGCAGACTCAGGTTCTGGTTAATGTGAGAAATTACCTGATTTCCAGAGGATCCAGATGAAAAGAAGCTGATGGCAATGAGCAACCTCGTGTCATTGTTCAGCTGAGGATCCCTAAAGCCTCTGCCTGTCCCTGGAGTGAGGGGTGACATGCAGGCCCATGGCCCTTGACACACACTCAGCCTTTGAGCTGCTGCTCAGTCAAACCCTACAGATTTAGCCCCTGTAATCTTTCCCCTTACGTCAGTCCTTCCAAACCCCCCTGGCTGCTGCCAGGAGCTCCCCCCTGCTGTCACCTCCCATTTGCCAGGAGCAGTAGCAATGAAGGAAATGAGAAATAAATCAGTGAAACCCCCCTTGTCCATGTTTGTGGCTCTGAGAAGAGCCAGGTTGTGGCTTTGCTGGGCACCAGGGCTTGAGCTCTGAGTCCCCAGGACACCCCAGGACTGTGTCCCCCCAGCTTTGGGACACAAAACAGTGATGAGCTCCCAGCAGCTCCCACTTTCAGCCCAGGCTGATTTTACTGCTCCCACCCCAGCCTGGCCTCAGCACAGAGCAGGGATGCTGAGGGTCAAACCCCTACAGGGGGAGGGTCAGGTGCTTCCCTTCCCTTGTCCACATTCAATCCCTTTTCGCTGGCACCTTCCAGCATCTCCTTGGGGTTGGATCATGCCCTCCTTCCCAGGCTGTGCCCTCTGGTGACCACTGGAAGCACAATGCCAGAGTCTTGATGGGCAGAGGGCACAAATCAAGCTCTCCCACGGATATTTAGGATTTTCCCTTCAAAAGGGAAAATTTTCTCCTCAAATCCTTGGGGAAAGCCAAAATCCAATCTTCTCTGTGCAGCAACAAACACTGCAGAGGGTTGGAGGGTGAGGGGACATGCTGAGCCCCCCAGCCTGACCGAGGGGATGCTTCAGTCTGGGGTAAGCAGCACCAGCTTTGCCCAGAGTGTGGAGAAGAACCAGCTGAGCTTTTTGTTGGCTCTGATGGAGCGGATGGACCTGAGCTGGCTGCTGCTCCCTTAGGTCAAACAGCAAATGAGCAGAGTGTGGCTGGTTCCCACTGAGGGATTTCACCTGTTTAGATGGGCAGAGAGAGTTGGGGCAGCAGCTTCCACCCCACAGCTCCTGCCCTGGGAGCCTGGGCTCACATCTGCTGTGGGCCAGGGGATGTTTGTTTGAGTAATGCCCTAGAGATAACAGTGGTTCCTCCTGCCTGAGTTCTCTTCACGTTTTGCAGTTAAAGAGCAGGAAAAATGCCTGTGCTCCACCTGATCCCCCTGTCCCTCGTGAAGCAGGGTGGCTGCAGCAGCCAGTGGGTTTGGTGCTGAGTTTAAAGCCAAGTTTATAGTTCAGCCAGGAGCCTTAAAAAAACCATCAAAGAACAGGGGACATCTTCAAATTCTGGGGCCAAAGAGCCTCCACAGGGAGGATTTTCAGGTTGTTCTGTTTTTGGTAGGATGTTATAATCTGTGGGCTATAGATAATCTTGTATTTTGGGTTATTTGGAGCCTTAAAATAACATTTACTGTTTGTCTGCTGTTCTTCCCCCCACTCCAAACACCCCCCAGCCCCAGGCCATTGCAAACCAGGAAGGGACAGGGACTTTGCTGCCCTTCCTGATGGCACTGGCAGTGCCTTTGCAGGGCTGCCTTGGGATCTGGGGACTTTGGGGACACCGTGAGCCTCTGGATGGGTCCTTCCTGCACCCCACTTGCAACGCAGCAAACAGGAAATGTGTGAGCACCGGCAGTTGGTGTCACCCCAGAACGGAAAGTGCCTTGAGTAAGAGAGATGAGAGCGGGGGCAGCGCGGGCGGCCGCGGGGTGGGACCAGCGTCCCTCTGACCTGGGGAGCCCCTCGGCCCCGTGTGCCCCACACTGAGCGTCCCTCACCGACAGGGTAAGTCCTGCTGCTCCGGGGATGGCTGGGGCATCACCTTCAGAAATAGAAAAGTGAGAGAATTAAGGGTTTTTTCTTGCTGTTGGTGATCCAAGGGGCCTTTTTCCTGCTGCCTGTGAGGGACGATGGCTGGGGACTCCTTTCTGAGGGCTGGGAGCAGCACAGGGTGCTGTGGAGAGAGGCAGGACACTGGGAGCTGGTGATGCCATGGGGGGCCCTGCATGGCTGGGGGAGAGGGGCACAACTCCCATCCATCCCATCCCATCCCATCCCATCCCATCCCATCCCATCCCATCCCATCCCATCCCATCCCATCCCATCCCCCTGCTCGTTCAGCACCTCCATCATGCTGTGGGCTCAGCTCAGCTGCCCTGGAGCTGGAACGGGAACCAGGGGCTTCTCCATGCCTTGAACAACCCCCCTGCCCCCCAGAGCTCCCACTTCTGCTGTCTTCAAGCCTGGGACCACCACAAGGGTGTTTTTTGGTCCTGTGGGACTCCAGCAACTCCACAAGACCCTCTTGCTTTAAGGGGTTGGGGCTGGTTTTGGGCCCTGTTCCCATTTCTGATGTCCACTGGGGTTTAGCAGGATCTGTTTCTCATGGCAAAGGGAGGGGGCAGAGGGCTGGAGGAGCTGCTGTCCCCCCAGGCTGGGAGTGGAGAGCTGGGCTCAGCCAGACCGAGCACGGCCCCGGCTCTGCGTCACTGCTCCCCACGGCTGTGGTTTCCTTCCCTCGGAGTTTCAGCTTTGCCACACAAAGAACAGCCCCTCTTGGGGATGGCATGGTGGCTGTCGGTGACACGGCCACCCACCCAGGCTGGGGACAGGGCACTGGGGGTCCCCAGGTCAGGCCCCACAAGCCTGGGCGAGCAGCAGCGTGACGGAAACCTCCCGAGGCCTCCTGCCCTCTGCCCGGAGGTGACTCACAGCTGTGAAAACTGGGGGAGGAATTTTAAAAAGTGCTGCTGAGCTCTGAGAAGGCAGGTGGAACCAGCACGTCTTGCTCAGACCTCCAGCATCACCTTGGCTGCTCCTTTGCTGGTGTCACCTCCTGGGTGGCCCTTGCTGGTGCCAGTGTCCTGTGCATCCTCCACAGCCAGGGAAGAGCACGGGGAGATTTGGGATGGGTGCTTGGCTGCTGGCAGGAGGAGTGTTCAGCAGGTGGGAGCTGGGCTGGGAGCCCCTGGGATGGCTGGCAGGAGCAGCCATTGCTGCTGCAGTTCCAGGCTCCATTGGCACCGTGCAATCAGAGATAAGGGCTTGCCTTCCCTTCCTGTTGCCAAACCCTCCTCAGCAATCAGGGTTTGGGCCCTTGAGAGCAGCAAAATGAACTTCCAGCTCGCTCCCTTTCTGCTGTTTCCTAGCAGGCTGGAGCAAAGGTGTCCAGCGAGGGCAGGGCTGGCCGAGTGTCCCCACCAGGCCAGGCCAGGCCATGTCCGAGCGCCGGGCGGGCGCCAAGGGCCGGCGCTTGGGCTCCAGCCGGCGCAAGCAGCTGCAGGAGGGCCCCGGTGAGGAGCCACCATGGGCATCTGAAATAGTGCAGAGGGTGCAGCACCTGCTGAGCGACAGGGACACAGAGCAGGCAGGAGTTGTCACCCGCTCGGACATGCAGGTGAGAGGGTGGGGCTGTCCCCTGGGCTCCAGCACTGCTGGGGTCACTGGAGATGGTGTGATGGGAGGATTTTACCCTGATTTGCTTTGGTTTTAGAAGTTGCAGGAGGAAGGTTTGCCGTGCAGCAGGGAGGAGCTGGAGCTTGTGTTCGATGGGCTGGATGCCGCGGGCACCGGGCGCTTGGGCACAGAGGAGTTCACGGCCGGGCTCCGTAAGTGCAGCCTGGGCTGGTCCTGGGCACGGTCCCGGGGCTCTCCTGGGGGATGTGAGGTGCTGCCTTTGCTGTGTGGCACAGGATGAATCGTCCCCATGACCAGCTCTCAGCCCCTGCCTCACCTGGTGCGAGGTCCTGCTGTGCTGAACCGCTTTGTTGAAGCCGTGGAGGGGGAAGTGTTGGGCTTTGGGCTTTGCTGTTGCCCTGCCTGGGCACCGAGGATTTGGGGTATCTGTCAGCAGGGCATTTCCTGAGCTCCCAAAAAGCTGCCAGGGAGCACCGGCGGAGGAAGACGGCGTCCCGGAGGGTGCGGCTGGTGCTCCCCACCCCGGAGCTGGAAGGGGGGGACAGCGAGGAGCGCAGACACTTCGCTGCCTTTATGGAGCAGCTGGGCACAGACAACCTCTCTGAAGAGTAAGTGCCCTGCTTGGCACCCATGGGTGTCCTGCAGGATGGATAGAGGGGGAAAGGGGCAGGATGGATAGAGGGGCAGGAGATCCCCACACAGGCAGGGAGCCCAGAAATGCCCTGGAGGTGCCTTTGGCCTGAGCACAGGAGCAGGGTCACAGCGACCCCAGAGCTCATCTGCCCTCACACACCTCAAAAATGTGAGTGAAGTGACTCAGCTGGCCTGGCTTTGGGGCTTCTGGGGGAATGCTCACCCCAAAACACCCCACTCCCTGCAGACGGGAGATCTGGCAGCTCTGGGTGAAGCTCCGGCAGGATGAGCCCCAGCTGCTGGACAACCTGGAGGACTTCCTGGCCAAGATGAGGCACCGCATCCAAGAAGCCAGGAGCGAGAAGGAGGCTTTGGAGCTGACTCTGAACAAGTGAGTCACCCCAGGATAGTGCATAGGGATGGGATAGGAGGGATGGGGACAGGGACGGGGCTCTGGAGGATCACCCCAGCGTGCGGAGAAACCTGCGTGCCTTCAGCATATCCACCAGCGGCCGGAGCAGAGGTTTTGCCAATGTTTGGGGTCGGGCTCCCTCTACAGTCACGAAGGGATGGCAAAAGGGCCGGACTCGGACTGCCGGACACGTCCGTGCTGGGTGGCCCTCCGGGCAAACCCAGCCGCAGCCTGAGGCTCCCGAGGGCAGTGTGGGGTCCCAGGGGCTGCACCCCCTGGAGCGGGGTCTCACACCCCTCCCCGGCCCTGCTGTCGCCACAGGCGTGTGGCTGAGCACGACAAGGACGTGCAGCAGCTCTGCGAGGTCCTGGAGCAGCAGGTCCAGCAGGAGCAGCTGCGGCTGCAGCAGCAGGTGGGTCCCCGGCTCCTCCTGTCCCCTTGCTGTCCCTGCTGGGGGAACCCAGCACCCCAAACCCCCTCGGCAGCTGCCGATGGGTGAGTGGGTGCCAGTGTCCTTGTGCCACCCCAGAGCATGGCCCGGAGCCGCCAGCAGGGCGAGGAGCTGCAGCGAGTGCTGGATGCCAGCGAGAGGGAGGTGCAGCGCTTGGTCACGGCGCAGATGGAGGTGGGCTGGCCCCAACCCCCTTTGTGAGTCAGGGGTCTCTGGGTTATGCTGTAACAACCCCACGGTGCTGCGCAGCCGGTCCCGGTGTGTCCCCAGCAGCCCTTGCTGCAGGCTGTCACACAGGACCCTCTACGCCACATTTGCCACCCCCATCCCCACACTCCCCTCCATCCCCAGAGGAAACAAGTTGACTTTCCCTCCCATCCACCATCCTCGGGTGGGGGGGGGGGGGGTGTGAAATTCAACCCCGGGTCTTGAGGAGGTGATTATGAATCATTTTGCGTGGGGATTTTTGGCTCTGAGTGTCCTGGTTGCCATCGCACAGCTGGAGCAGCGCTGCCGCAGCCTCCACAGCTCCCAGCAAGTCACCAGCACGGAGAACCAGCAGCTGGAGGAGAGCAACCAGGCACTGCAGCAGCACCTGCAGCACCTGCACCAGCAGCTGCAGCAGACCCAGGGCCACCTGAGGACAATGAGGGCTACAGTGGCTTGGGAGCACATGGGGGAGCCCGGGTGAGTAGCTGAGTGACCGTGTGTCACTCGTGTGTCCCCACACACGTCATTTCCTCCTGGATGGGGTGTGAGTTGGATGGGCCTCAGCCATCATGGTGTTCCAGTGCTGCCCATGGTGCAGATTAATCGTGGTTTGGTGTGCAAAGCATCGGAGGAAAAAGCAGCACTATCAGCACCATGCGCTGAATGTGTCCCTGGAGGGCAGTGCCAGAGAGATGGGGGTGTCCTTCACCCAGGAGGGCTCAATAGGACAGATCCAAGGACTGTGGGTTTTGCTGAGCTGCCCTATCACTACCCTGACAGCTCTGGTGCTGGGGTGGATGTGGTGGAGAGGATGGAGTTCCCATTTTGACCCTTGTGCTCTGTGTTTGCAGGGACAGAGTGGTGGCAGAGTTACCCATCGAGGTGCCAATGTCCCCACAGGTACTTCAGCTGGGTGTGTGGGGACAGGACAGGAGGCCCAGGGCCTTGTGCTGATCCTTTTGGGACTGCTGAGGAGCTCAAGAGCACAGGGTGCTACTGCAGCACTGCCTCCCCTAAAATCTCTCTCAAATAGGGCTGGCACGGATGTTTGGGGAGGGAGGGGGTTGCACCACCTGACTTCTGATACCCCCCAGATTTTGCTGGATACCTGCTGGAGAACTCCACATCATTTCAGGTGGATATTCTCCCTCACCAAGCATTTCTCTCTCTCCTCTTCCCACCCTGTTTCCCACAGCTGAGTCCTGGGAAGAGCGAGAAGTTCCGCTCTGAGATGCGGATCAGGCTGGGATCCCAGAGCAGCGAGAGCAAAGCCAAGAGCACCCACCAAGTGTAAGGGGTCCTGCTGCTCCTGTGTGTGCTCCTGGGGTCAGGAGCTGGGGCTGAGCCCCAGGCCCTCCCTCCACCCTTCCCAGGCAAACAATGATATTTGTCCTTTTAGCACTCCTCTCCCACCCACTCATCTCTCACCCTGGAGCTCATCCCAGCTCATCACCCCCTTGGCTCAGGAACTGGCTGTAGGTGGCTGAGAGTTGTCTTTTCCTGTCTGATAATGTTAAGATGGGTACTGGGCAGAGGCCAGGATGCAGCCCCGGGTCTGGCTGCCTGCGTGTGCATTCCCCTTTCCCTTGCCCCCATTGCTGCCTGTGTACACTCCAAGTGCAGTGAGGGGAATAAAATCAGGTTTGGACAGGGATGGGGTGAGGCTGTAGATCAGAAACCCTCTGGGACTGACTGGGGATGGGAGGGAGCTGGAGCCTGACCTGGGAGCTGGTTCATTGCCCCCATTTTCTGCCCTTTCCAGGGTTTGGGAAACGCTGCCATCAGAAACAAACCTTTCAGAAGCCCCACGGAAAGCAAGCTCTACAGAAGAGGACCCCTTCCCAGAACCTTTAAAAGAGGAAGGTGTCTATTTCCAAAGCTCTTTGCTAAGAGAGATGAATGATGCAATAGCGGCTCTGAGCAAACATCTGAAGGCACAGACACAGGGTGCACCCCTGGCAGACTCTCCCTGTCACCCCTGGGACAATGCTGAGCCCCAAACGGGGCCAGAGGCAGCAACAGCCCATGAAACCACCCCTGGGGTCCTGCAGGAGACCCTCCCTGGCCACATCCATCATGAGCTGCTGGAAGGAGACCTGCAAGAGGGGCCAGCCTCAGCTGAGCTTCGTGCTCTGGATGTGACACAGGCTGGTGCGTCCGCAGGAGCTGGGCACTGCACGGCTCAGGAGCCAGGGGCAGAGCAGGGAGAGAGCCCAGAGGAGGCACAGAGGATGTCATTCCTGCAAGGAAAGGGTGCTGGTGTGGAGGAGATGGTGCTGAATGTGGCTGAGCATCTGGGAGAGAGCATGGAGGCAGGAGAACAGGGGCAGATGGAGGTGGAGGGAGCAGAGTGGCTGCAGGAAACAACAGCTCGGGCAAAACCACAACTCCTGGGAGATGCTGAGGAAGTAGAAATAAGCCAGAGAGAAAATTTGGAGGCAGGTTTGGGGCCACCTGAGGCTGGGCAGGAAGGCGTAGCAGTGGGACAGGGCCTTGCCATGGATGAGCAGCAGTCAGGCAGGGCGCTGGGTGAACGTGTGCAGGCCCCGGGCACAGCGCTGCAGGAACGGGCTGAGCCAGCACTGGGGCTCCCTGGGAAACTGGAAACTGAGCTGGGAGAGCACTTGGAGCCAGAGCCACCATCCTGGGCTGAGGCACAAGTGGGAGCAGCCCATGGGAGTGGTGTCCCTGAGGTGACAGTGGCTCCTGGCCCAGGAGTGCTGGACGAGGAGCGTGCCAGGATGGAGGTGCAGCCCTGGGGAGAGACTGCAGACTCCAAAGTGCTGGAGGTGCTGCCAGCCCAAGCTGAGCGTGCAGGGAGCAGCAGAGCCAGGGGCGAGGAAGAGGAGGTGCAGGAAGCAGAGCCCAGGGAGACAGAGCAGCAGCTGCAGGGTGAGTGTGCGAGGGGAGGCGCAGGGTGGAGAGGGAGTGCGGGCACTCCGGAGCCACTGGCAGCGGCTGTGCCCCCCACCCACGGGCAGGGAGGAGTGGGAACAGATGTGGAACTGATGGAGGCCCAGAGCAGCACCAACATGGAGCTGCTGGCAGAGGTGGAGGCAGATCTGCAGGTCTGGAATGAGGCTGGATCCCCAGGGACACAGCAGGGAGGGGGCGTGGATCCAGGTGTGCAGCTGGAGAAGGATAAACCAGAGGTAGGGCTGGGAGAAGAAATGGGGGCTGCTGCAGTGCACAGTGAGGGTCCTTCCCCTGCAGAAACAGCTGTGGGCAGCCCAGACTTGTGTGGGCTGTTCCCAGGTAAGTCTCAGGTACTGGAACTGGTGGAGGCAGATCTGCAGAACTCTGGGGGTCTCAGCCCAGAAAACCCCCAGGGAGGGAAGGGGGAAAGAGCTGTTCAGCTCCAAGAGAATGATGGAGAGGATGGGGCAGAAGGACAGAGTGAGCACGGGCTGCCACACGAGCCCGTGCCTCATCCCAGTGCAGTGACCATGGGTCAGGGGGAGGGGGCTGGTGCAGGGCTACAACTAAGGGAGAATGCTGAAAGCCTGGACACTACTGAGGACCAGAGCACTGGTGCCAATGTGCAGCTGATTGCAGAGGGGGGTGAGCTCAGACAGACCCCAGGAGGGAGCACAGAGGCAGATCTGCAGCCCTGGGGTGAGGCTGGATCCTCAGGGACAGAGCAGGGAGGGAGATTGGATCCTGAGGTGCAGCCCCTGGATCAGGGGGATAAAGCAGAGTTAGAGGAAGGGGAGGCAGAGGATGCCCAGGAAGACACGCAGCTGTCAGAGGGTCTCAGCTCAGGAGTCCCACGGGGAGGAGAAATTGGAACAAATGTTCAGATGGAGGAGAAGGATGATGAGGCACAAAGACAGGATGAGGATGAGCTGTCACAGGATGAGTCTGTGCTTGATCTGCACAGATCAGCAACTGAGCACGGTGAAGCAGCTGATGAAGACATGCAAGCACAGGAAGAGGCTGAAAGCCTGGACACTACTGAGGACCAGAGCACTGGTGCCAATGTGCAGCTGATTGCAGAGGGGAATGAGCTTAAATTAGTCTCAGGAGAAAGACCAGAGGCAGATCTGCAGTCCTTAATCCAGACTGACTCCATGGGGACAGAGCAGGGAGGGAATGTGGCTCCAGATGTGCATCCCCTGGATCAGGAGGATAAAGCAGAGGTAGTGAAAATGGAGGCAGAGAACTCCTGGGCAGACACTCAGCTGAGTGTGGCTGCCAGCCCAGAAACCCCCCAGGGAGGGGGGCACAGTGCACTTGTGCAGCCCAGGGATGGGGCTGGGGACTGGGGACAGGGACAGGGTGGGCGTGGGCCCGTGCAGGAGCTGGTGCCTGACCTGTCTGGAGTGACCATCAGACAGAGAAGGGGGACAGATGCAGGTGTGCAGCCAGTGGAGGAGGCTGTAATCCTGGACACAGTGGAAGTTCAGAGCACTGGTGCCAGTGTGCAGCTGATTGCAGAGATTGAGGAGGAAGAGGATGGGGCAGAAGGACAGGGTGAGCACGGGCTGCCACATGAGCCTGTGCCTCATCCCAGTGCAGTGACCATGGGTCAGGGGGAGGGGGCTGGTGCAGGGCTACAACTAAGGGAGAATGCTGAAAGCCTGGACACTACTGAGGACCAGAGCACTGGTGCCAATGTGCAGCTGATTGCAGAGGGGAATGAGCTCAGACAGACCCCAGGAGGGAGCACAGAGGCAGATCTGCAGCCCTGGGGTGAGGCTGGATCCTCAGGAGCAGAGCAGGGAGGGAGATTGGATCCTGAGGTGCAGCCCCTGGATCAGGGGGATAAAGCAGAGTTAGAGGAAGGGGAGGCAGAGGATGCCCAGGAAGACACGCAGCTGTCAGAGGGTCTCAGCTCAGGAGTCCCACGGGGAGGAGAAATTGGAACAAATGTTCAGATGGAGGAGAAGGATGATGAGGCACAAAGACAGGATGAGGATGAGCTACCACACAAGTCTGTGCTTGATCTGCACAGATCAGGGGTCAGGCAAGGAGAGTGGGCTGATGAAGACATGCAAGCACAGGAAGAGGCTGAAAGCCTGGACACTACTGAGGACCAGAGCACTGGTGCCAATGTGCAGCTGATTGCAGAGGGGAATGAGCTCAAATTAGCCTCAGGAGAAAGACCAGAGGCAGCTCTGCAGCCCTTGGGTGAGGCTGGATCCTCAGGGACAGAGCAGGGAGGGAGACTGGATCCCGAGGTGCAGCCCCTGGATCAGGAGGATAAAGAAGAGTTTTTGGAAAGGAAGGCAGAGGATGTCCAGGAAGATAGGATGTTCCATGAGGGTCCCAGCCCAGGGGTTCCATGGGGAGGGGAGGGTGAAAGAGCTGTTCAGCTGGAGGAGGAGGAGGAGGATGGGGCAGAAGGACAGGGAGAGCATGGGCTGCCACACGCGCCTGTGCTTGATCTGCACAAATCAGCAACTGAGCACGGTGAAGGAGCTGGTGAAGGTATGCAAGCACAGGAGGAGGCTGAAAGCCTGGGCACTACTGAGGACCAGAGCACTGGTGCCAGTGTGCAGCTGATTGCAGAGGGGGATGAGCTCAGACAGACCCCAGGAGGGAGCACAGAGGCAGATCTGCAGCCTTTGGGTGAAGCTGGATCCTCAGGGACAGAGCAGGGAGAGAGTGTGGATCCAGAAGTGCAGCCCCTGGATCAGGAGGATAAAGAAGAGTTTTTGGAAAGGAAGGCAGAGGATGTCCAGGAAGATAGGATGTTCCATGAGGGTCCCAGCCCAGGGGCTCTATGGGGAGGGGAGTGGGGAAGAGCCCTTCACAATGAGGAGGATGAGGAGGGTGAGGCACAAGTGCAAGGTGAGAATGGGCTGCCTCAGGAGTCTGTGCTTTCTCCAGAAGGAGCAGGAGGCCGACAGGGAGAGGGGGCTGGTGCAGGAGCACAGCCACAGGAGGAGGCTGAAAGCCTGCACACACTGGAGGCCCAGAGCACTGATGCTGATGTGCAGCTGTTCACAGATCAGCAGATGCCCAAATCAGGCTCAGGAGGGAGCACGGAAGCAGACCTGACACCTCTGGGTGTAGCTGGACTGTGGGAAGGGGAGCAGGGCCTGACTCTAGGTTTGGAATCAGTTCTGGGTCCATCTCCCACTGCAAACCCATGGGAAGGAGCTGCTGCTGCAGATGTGCCCCCTCCAACTGAGGCTGCTTTGTGTCCTGAGCCTGCCACACCTGCAGAGGGCCCTGGTCTGGAAGCAAAACTGGGAGCATGCATTGGTCCTGAGGGGCAGATTCTGGAGGCACAGGAATTACTGCAGGGAGAGAGGGCTCCTGCAGAGGGGAAGCCTCTGGATGGAGCTCACGGTCTGGAAGTGGCACAGGGAGAGAGGCTGGAGGTAGAGGTGAGGCATGGAGTGAAAACTCAGGGTCTAGGACTAAACCAGGGCCACGATGATGCTGCATTGGCCTCCCTGGTCTCTGAGGTGCTGTCACAACTCAGCCCCCTAAAGCTGGAAACGATGATGCAGGAGGATGTTCTCATTCCAGATGTGTGGCGGCTTTGTGCTCCAGGACAGGCAGCCCAAAGGGAGCTTCAGGAGCAGGTTTCAGCACAGGGACATGAGGGGAGGCTTCACACGGTGGCCCAACAGCCAGAGGGGGAGACACCACCCACGATGGAACCGGAGCACACGGCTGCTGGATCTGCTGAGCATCCGAAGCAGGAGGTGCCACCAGCATCAACACTGCACACAGCAGTGCGACCAGGAGATGCTGGGAGTGATCAGCTGGGGGTGGTCCTCAGAGAAAACTCACTGGGGCAAAGGCAGCTCTTGGGAGAACAGAGCAAAGACCTCAGTGTTGGTCAACGAGAGAAGATGCAAGAGTTTGGTCAGAAAATGAGCCAGGAAGGTGAGCCCAGCTCAGGAGAGCCAGGGGCTGTGACTGCAGGCGGGGCAGGAGCTGCCCCGAGGGGTTGTCCTAGAGCTGCCCTGGACCCAGACCACCTCTACAATGTGCTGTTCGTTGGGGACTCCCACGTGGGCAAAACGTCGTTCCTGTACCGTTTGCACACCGACACCTTCAACCCCCACCTCACCGCCACAGTGGGTAGGTCTCCTCCAGCCGCCCTCCAGGCACTTGCTTGGATCACAGCTGCAATTCCCCTTCCTCCACCCCACAAGCTGCTGGAGGTCCCCACATGCCTGTTTCAGCTCATGCCAAGCGTGTTGTACAACCAGTCCCCAGGGGCCAAGCAGAACCAAGTCCCCACGCCTGGGTGCTCATGGGCAGGAAATGCTGCTTCTCCTTGTCCTTCTTAGCAACAGTGGACCAGGGCTTTCCTCTCCGCTTTGCCTTTCAGCTCCATTCTCCTTTCTTCACCAGCCTGCTTTTATTCATCATGAGATGAGAGACCTTCCCAAAATCCAGTGATTAAACATCTAAAAGCCAGAGGTTCACTTGGGACCAACCCCTGGAGCTGCAGCCTCAGACCACCCTGCACCATGTTTCTTCTCCATCCAACTTCTGTCACAGGGCAGAACTCTACAGTATCAAAATATCCTCTTTTGTGTCTTCCAGGACTGGATTACCAGATCAAAACGCTGGTTGTGGATAATGAGCGCTTTGCTCTCCGCCTGTGGGACTCAGCTGGTCAGGAAAGGTGAGGTCTGTGCTGCTTAAGGACACAACCTGGGGTTTTTCCCCCTGTAGTTTAGGGGCAACTGATGTTCTTTGCTTTGCTAAGCAAAGGTGAGATTGCTCAAGGAGGGACTCTGTACAGTATGTGATCTGATAAAGCATAATAAAGGAAGTAATTAAGATAAAACTGGCACTCAGGCTGTTCTATGGCCCCTGCCAACAGGACAAGAGCCAAATCTGGGGGTTGCCTGTTATGTAGACCTGCATTCCCACCTTTTCCACTAGGATTTCACATCACTCCTAGGCAGAACCTCCTTAGACCATCCTGGTGATCATCCAAAATGCCCGCAGGTACCGCAGCATGACCAAGCAGTTCTTCCGGAAGGCGGACGGGGTGGTGCTGATGTACGACATCACCTCCGAGTACTCCTTCTCCGACGTGCGCTACTGGCTCAGCTGCATCCAGGTGGGGGCGGTCCCGAGCTCCGGGGGCTCATAGGAAAGGCCAAGCCCTTTGGAAAGGGTATTCTGCATTGCGTTCATTATAAAATAATTTTTTTTCCGTAGAAGATTTAAGTCAGATATAGATGATTTTCACACGCTGGCAGTGTTTCCCAGGGTAATTTGTTGATAGAACCAGTAGGGTAATGATCAACTCTTAAACAATTAAAAACTAGTGCAAAGGAATGGAAAATGTTTTTACATCAAGAATAGTCCACTTTGAGTCAGAGAATGGGAGGTTATTCAAGGCCTATTAAAAACTTATTTTCAGAGATTTCCAGTTGACACGAAGCCAGTGTTTAAAAATCTGAAACAAAATAGGATATTGCCTTGCTTGGTGCCTGTAAATCCCAGCCAGAGCACTTTCAGACACTGCTGTAGTTGAGCACAAAGTGAATTCATTACAAGTGTAACTCATCCAGTGCTCTGCCATGTTAATAGACAGAGGCAGATGATTTAAGGAAAATAAAAATCTTAAATGCTGTTGAACTTATTGAATAATTTAAAGTTTTGTTATTAGCCCAAATCCGTGAGTGTCAGTCATGGTGTTTCAGGATATGTGTAGGCAGTGTGGCCAGCTGGGATTCAAGGAAGATTTCCAAGCTGTTCTGATCTTCCCTTCTTTCTCACTCAGGAAGGAGCAGAGGATGGGGTTGCTGTTCTGCTTCTTGGGAACAAAACCGACTGTGCTGCCCAGAGACAGGTCCCTACAAAGGAGGGTGAATGCCTGGCCAAGGTAGGTGGTGAAGCACAGCCACCCAAGTGAGGCAGGGACAGCTCAAGGTCAACACCACCAACCTGAAGAGCTGGAGAAAGGGGAAAACCTTTAATTTACCCCTCATGCATCAGTGTTTGACAAAATGTTCTCTGAACCCATCTCTCACCCTTCCCTGCCTTGCTTTCCCTTTGCCACTTCAATTTTGCCTCAGCACCATCCCAGTAAATTGGTTTATGGAACTGGATTTGTAAATTAAAACATTTTAAGCTCTGCCTTTCTTTGCTGTGAAGTGTTAAGTATCTTCCCAGCATCACAGAAATAACAAACCCACTGAGCACTATACTGGTTTAAAGATAATGAAATGATCAACGTTTGATTAATCTCTTCACATATAGATGGCTAAAAAAATTAGATGAGGAGAATGAGAAGAATCTCACCTTTACTGACTTAATTTTAAAGCTTATGGGATTTGGGCCAGAATCCATGGACCAGTTTTACTAATGGAGATGAGGGATAGACGCTTATTTCCCAAACTGGTAGGGAGCAAAAGAGTTGGGAACATCTAGTTATGCCTCTCTCTGTGTTTGCTCCCATAAGCAGAAGGCATCACAAACTCTTCTGTCTGCACAGTCATCCTTTTCCTTGGTATTAAAAGCTGGTGTTGTAGCAACCAGAAAATCTGGATTTCACCCTCATGTTCCAGTAAATAAGTTATTGAGTTATTTGTTTCCTTGATCCCCTCCCGTTTCCCCTTGACTCGGACTGTCCCATTGCTGTTTATTCCCACATTAAACTATTCCAGTGCAAGAACATTACATTTCTACTCGGGGTCTGTGTCTTCCAGGAGCACCAGCTCATGTTTTACGAGTGCAGCGCTGCCTCGGGCCACAACGTCTTCGAGTCCATGGTCAGCTTCACCAGGTGAGCCATGTTCTTGGACTTTTCTAGCTGTCCTCAATTAAATGGACTCCCTCCATGGTTTTTTAACTCCAAATACTGGATGTCACCATCACCAGACACTCCATGCCCAAA
This sequence comes from Vidua macroura, assembly GCF_024509145.1. NCBI lineage: Eukaryota > Metazoa > Chordata > Aves > Passeriformes > Viduidae > Vidua > Vidua macroura. Next base: position 3,288,914 of record NC_071594.1, read on the forward strand.
TGTCAGGGAAAACTCAGGGAAACACCTGCTGGGATGAACATTTAGCACTGCCCTAACTTGTCTCCTGAACAACCAGCATTGCAAGGAGGTGAATTAAACCCTTTTGGGGGTGCTGCTGATTTCTCCTTGGCTTGACTGAAACAAGTTCTGTCTGTGATTTGATATAGGTTGGAATTTTTAGCAGCACCCACAGCTCTTGGATCACATGGAACTGGAAGGATCCTGACTCCTTTCAGCTGTGCTGAGCCTCTTGTACCATGGCTTGTCAAAACAAACAGCACAGCAATACAAAACGGGGGAACTACCCAGCTAATTTGCTTCCTTTTCTCCCAGGTTGCTCAAAGTTCGTGAAGATGAATTGAAAAATAAGGCAGAAGAGGTACCAAAGGCACCCCAGAAGAAAAAGAGCTGCTGCTGGTGATGGACAGACACCCCACACACTGATCTAAAACTGCACCAACAGCCAGAAAAGCATAAAAATAGTCCTTGGACACCTTCTCTTTTCCTGTGTGTCTTCCTTGCCTGATCTTCCTTGGATGCTGAGAGCAAAAGCTGCTGTGTGGGACCCCCTACCATTCCCCCAGAGCACACCAGCCCTCCAAAATACTTCTCAGGGAACTTTGCAACTTTCTTTTGGAGACCAAAAACAGGCCAAGAAAAGGGGCAGAAAAGGAACCCAGCTGAGTCTGAGATGCTGCAATGATACTGGAAGCAGCAGGGAGTAAACCCAAGCCTTGGGATAGAAGAAATGAAAACCTGAAGCCATCCAAGTGTATAAAACAAGGGGTTTTAGTGGGCTGTGGGGACTTCTGCTCTGGCTTTGTAATCTGATTGGATTTGATCAGGAACAATGAGATATTCAATATATTCTAAATGCACTTAAATCTCCAATGACACAAGGTAAAGCTAATTTTTCCCTTCCGTGGTTTATCCTGCCAGTGAGCAGTGATGGGGCTTGTCAGAAACTACTAAATATTTTGCTTAAAATAAATTCAAAAGCCCCAAGAGCATATCCAGGATATGAAGATAAATGCTTGCAAGAGGTTTCTTTCATTGTGTTGTCCCCAGAGCAGAATTCTGGATTATTGCAGCAAATTTCAGGCTGGGCAGAGAAGAATGAGCTGCTGCATCCTGCCCTTCTGCTCTTTGTGAAGTACTGAATTGGTTTTAAATCCAGCTTGAAAAAATCTAAATAAGCACATCACAATTTCAAGTTTTTTTAAAAAATCTTTTTACAGCTTGATCGAACTCTGTTTTTTGCAGGAAAAAAAAAAAAAGATATACAGACTAAATAAATAAGAATACAAGTGCTATATTGTAGTATTATGTGTTCCATGTAAATTCCCAGCAGTTCAACAGGTGTATTTAAAGACACTGCTTATGTGCAGAGTTTGCAGAAATAATTCTGCCTAGCTGGGTTTACTTTTTGTTGCCATTATTATTTATATGGACACAATGGCAAAGCATAATAGTAGCCAGTTTGTGCTTTAGAAAAATAAAGTGACAACAGGAGTTGGGCTTCTAGCAACACTATATATTTTCATATATAATTATATATATTTTATATATATCACCTTCACCAGCCAGGGTCCAACTTTGCAGTGACTCTGGAATTTCTGAGTGTTTTAGGGATGATTTATTTCTCTTGCACACCCCAATTTATCACTCCAGTACCTCTGTACCCTAAGTCTCCATCCCCTGTATCTCCCCCCAGCCTACCTCAAATCATTCTCCTTTGGCCCCATCATTCAAACACTTAATTTTCTTAATGTAATATATTTCATGCTCCCATTCCTTGTCCATCCCTCTTTACTGTATTTCTTTATACAATATTTTTAGTGATGAAGCAGCTCATCAGGAAGGATTTATGTGGCTCAGCTCAGAGCTGTGCCTGAGGGGTTTGATAATTGGGATATCTGGAATAGCTTTTTCTTATTCTTTGGGACCCTCTTCACTATTTCTTCTTTTATTTAAAAATAATATAAATCCAAGTGTACTTTGCAAATTTGATCCATAATAAGAGAAGCACCATTTCAGCCCGATCAACCCAAAAACTTTCTGCTGGGTCTGTGTGGAGACCAGGTCTGTAACACATGTAAAGCCACCCATCAGATCTGCTTTTCCTTTTGCCTAAATATGCTGGGATTGCACATGGAAGATGCTGCTTGGCCAAGTGGCAGCAGGATTGTGCAAGAAACGGTTTTATTTGATTCCAAAATGAAGAGTTGAGGCCGTGGAGGCTGAATTTTCCCATTAGATGGCAGCAGCTGCAGCAATTCCTCCCCACTGCAATATTGCTGCTGCAGGGAAGGACCAGGGAGCTTGAACAGGGCCCAAAGTGGAAGCTGAAAAAAAAAAAGCCTTCCCAGAACAGCAGGCAGAAAGAAATGTCTATCTTATTGCCCTGGAAATCACCTCTAGAAAAAAGGATGGAGTTTGTGCCCAAAGTATGAGTTACTACACTCCAAACCTCCCCATCAAACTTGGAAATGAATTTTTCATTGCCAGGCTGGGAGAAACACCGGGCAGGCAATAAATCACATTGGAAAACATGGGCAGCATGTTGCACTTGAAAGCACCTTTAATAATTCACATTCCAGCAAACATTCCCACTCTGGGATCAAAGGCACCGCTCCTTTGCAAGCCATTAAACGCCTGCACAGTGTTTGGAGGAGGATCAAGGCCTGGGATATTAATAGCAAGAGGGAAATGCATACTTGTTTGGACCACAGGATGTTTTTTTTTTAAATCAGGTGGTTTCCTTTAAAGCTGTTTGAAATTCCTCAAGGCGCTCCACAAGAATTAGAGGAGCTGCCTCAGCCAAGCCAAGCTTGGGAAGATCTCGGATCGCAGCCCAAAGTCAGCGGGCATTTACCATCATCCTGCTCGGATGAATCCACCTTGGAAGATGAGAATCCACACGAGCTTCTGACAAGTTGGAACAAATCTTCAACCACAGCTTTCAGTGCCCCAGCCATGGGATTTGGGTTTTGCCCAGGAGTGTCTCCCAGAATTTCACCCCATTCCCCTGGAAAGGCAGGAAAATCGAGATGAGGAGACAATCCCACTCCCTGGGCTGGGATTGACAGGGCAGGAAATCCAAACCTGAGTAGAGGAAGTCCTTTTTCTTGCAATGTTTAATTCATCTGCAGAACTCAGCGCTGCAGGAAGTTGTTGAGGCCGGGAACTTAAACAAGGCTGAAATTTAAACAAGGTTGCTCTAAAGGGACTTGGTCTAGTGGAACGGGGGAGTGGAATGAGATGATCTCTAAGGTTCTTCCAACACAAACCATTCCAGGATTCTTCGAAAATGCATCAGAGAGATACCAAAACCACCCATCACACCCACAATCAAGAGCTGACTGAAAATATGTTTAATTGCAGCTAAGGACTGAAGCTCATGTCTGACAGTAGGGTGAGGCTGAGACCCCTCACTCCTGCATTCTCCCAAGCTTTTCATGCCAGGGGTGCCTCTAGGGACCTTCTCTTGCCCCATCTCCAGCCCTTTATTCCTCAAAGCCCTTCCCACAATTTTTAGGGCTTTCCCAGATTTTTTTGGGGGGTGTTAACTGTGTACTCAGTGCTTATCACTTGACCTGTGGGAATGAGCACTCATTAGTCCCCCATAGGGCTGGGGATAAGTGAGGTTCAAGGGGGTATTGTGAGGGTCTCCCAGGGGGTGCTGGAGGGTCTGGGGGGGCTGCGGGGTGATACTGAGGAGTGTTGGGGTGCTGGGGGGTGGAGTGAGGTGTTAGGGATGCTGTGAGATGTGGCTGTGAAAGATTTTGGGGTTCTGGAGGGTGTTGGCTCAGGAAGATGCTGAGGGTTCATGTGGGCGCTGTGTGGGAGGTCTCAAGGTGTTGGTGGGGGCCTGGGGGCTCGGGTATTTCTTAGGGGGTCTGTGAGTGATGGGGGTCAGGCAGGTGCTGGAGTGTGGTCTCGAGGTGTTTATGGGCTCAGGTAGATACTGGTGGGGTGCCTGTGTGTAATGACAGGGTCAGGCAGTTGTTGGGGGTGGTCTCAAGGTGTTTATGGGTTCAGATGGGTGCTGGGAAGGGTCTTAGGGGTCCTGAGGAGCTCTGATGATCCAGGGGAGGCTCAGGCTGGTCTGGGTTTGGGATAAGCATGGACTGAGATAATCATGGGGATAATCATGGGTGCTGGAAAAGGGGGTCTCCATATTCTGGGCTGAAAGGAGTCTCAGGGGGACATTGGGGGTGCCAGCAGGGAGGGATGTGGGTGCTGGGGGCTGTTGGGAGGTACCGGGGTGGTTGAGGGTCCTGAGGGATGTTTGTGGCACTGCAAGGCCCTGGGGCCAGTGTGGGTGTTGGGGGTCCCAGGACAGTGTTGGGGGTCCCAGGGCGGTGTTGAGGGGTCCCAAGGGGTGTTTGGGACAGCAGAGGGGCAGGTGTTGGTGAGATCCTGGGGAATGTTGAAGCTTTGGGTCCAGCAGGGTGTTGGGAGTCCTGGGCAGTGTTTGGGGTCCCAGACTGGGCCGGCCTGGGTGCTGAGGGCCCCGGGGTGGTGTTGGGGGTCCAGGGCAGGACTGGGTTCCCCGGGGCAGTGTTGGGAGTCCCGGGGAGTGTTGGTGTTCCCCAGGCGATGTGGCGGTCCCGGGGCAGTGTTGGGTCCCCGGGCAGTGCTGGTTCCCCGGGCAGTGCTGGTTCCCTGGGCAGTGTTGTTGGTTCCCCGGGCAGTGTTGCATCCCCGGGCAGTGTGGGGGTTCCCCGGGGCGGTGTTGTTGGTTCCCCGGGCAGTGCTGGTTCCCCGGGCAATGTGGCAGTCCCTGGGCAGTGCTGGTTCCCCGGGCAGTGCTGGTTCCCCGGGCAGTGCTGGTTCCCCGGGCAGTGTTGCATTCCTGGGCAGTGTTAGATCCCCGGGCAGTGCTGGGTCCCCGGGCGGTGCTGGTTCCCCGGGCAGTGCTGGTTCCCCGGGCAGTGCTGGTTCCCCGGGCAGTGTTGCATTCCTGGGCAGTGTTGGATCCCCGGGCAGTGCTGGTTCCCCGGGCGGTGCTGGTTCCCCGGGCAGTGCTGGATTCCCGGGCAGTGTTGGTTCCCCGGGCAGTGCTGGTTCCCCGGGCAGTGCTGGTTCCCCGGGCAGTATTGCATTCCTGGGCAGTGCTGGTTCCCCGGGCAGTGCTGGATCCCCGGGCGGTGTTGGTTCCCCGGGCAGTATTGCACTCCTGGGCAGCGCTGGCTCCCCGGGCAGCGCGCAGGCCCCGAGCCGTGCCGGGCCGGGCCGGGCCGTGCCGGAAGCCGGAAGCGGGGCCGCGCCCGCCCCGCCGCGGGAGGAGCCGGGGCCGGGGCCGGGGCCCGAGCTGGAGCTGGAGCCGCAGCCGGAGCCGGAGCGGGGCGGGCGGGGCCGCAGCCGGAGCGGGAGGAGCCGCCGGGCGGGACGCGAGCGGGGTGAGGCCGCGGGCGCGGGTCGCGGGGGGAACCCGGATTGCGGCCTCTCGCTGCGGGCTCGGCCTGGGGGGCTCCCCGGCTTGTGGAGGCTGGAGCCGGGGGTGGGGGTGTCCTGCTTAGTTTATTGATTTATTTTTAAGAGTACCCCCCTGGCTGGGGCTCCTCTGCCTCAGAGGGACACGGGCGAGGCCGTGGGGCTGTGGCCGGGTGAGGGTCCCTCCGGAGGGCTTTCAGCGCGAGGCTGGGACCTGATCCCCTGGCAGGGCGAGAGAGGCGGCATCAAGCAGATGGGAATATATTTTTATATCTATATCTCTATATATGTACATCATTGTAGGTTCACCCGCAAGGTGAGCGAGCTTTCCCTTTTAAAGACTCCTCCGGCACCCTTTATGTCTAAATATTTACCTTCTAAAGCCTTGGACTAACCACCCTGGGGTCTGTGGGCAGAACTGGGCGCTGGGGTGCAAACCCTGCAAGCCAAGTGCCATCACTGTTTCTGTTCGTGGAGAGAGCTCCTGATTCCTCCCAGGGTGGTGGAGTTCATAAAAAACCAGAATAACATATGGGTTCCTCGTTCAAAGGCCTCTCTCTAAAGGGTTTGCAAGGGATGAGCCCTGCTCAGTGTGTGTGCTGGCAAAGAGGGTACAATAACAGTCGTTATTATTTTGTCGGTTGTATCGTAGGGATAGGAAGGGAAATAATGGGTTGTTATTTGTTTTTTAAGGCTTCATCTGTTCTCCCAACAATGTGGGAGCATAATGCCTTATTTCCTAGCTTGAGGATTGAGTTACTCTTGAATTTGTCAAAAAGCTGGATTGGGTTTTTAGTGTCTGTGATTTACAGGGGGTGTCTACAAAGGTGTTTGTTCAAGGGTGGAATGTAAATGGAGAGGGGAGGGAACTGGGATATAGCTCAGTGTTGTATTTTAGCAGGATTTTTCTGTTGTTTGGAAAAGGGGTAACCACAGTGTTTGACAGCATTTCTGTGGGGATGTTTGTTATCAGTGGTTCCAGGCAGGTCCTGCAAGCAGGAGAAGCTTGTTGAATCTGCTGGAATTCTGCACGGGACAGCTTCAGGGGGGAAAGCTTTGGCACTCGAGAGCCAGAGGACACTAGATAATCTTTTAGACCACTTAGCACACCACTTACAGTGTCCAGGCAACTGGAGTAACCAGAAAAGCTGGAGGGAAAAAAAAAGGCCTTTAATATCCTGCAGATGTGCTGGCTCCTGCTTGTTCCATGAATCAGGGTATTGCATGAATGAAAGAGTTAGTAAAGCAATGGCTTGTTTTTATTGTCATGTGTGTGGCAGGTGCTTTACAGGTGAGGAAAAAAAAGTCCTTGTCTTGGAGAGGTTAATATGAGATATTATTGACCCAACCTGCTTTGCTTGCCCATGGGGCTGCTCAGGTGGCAAGATCTGGGACAAATATTTGCATAGAATGCAGGGAATGTCCGTAGAAGAGGAGCTAATTAACCTGGCAATGCAGTGCAGTATGTACTCGGGCTTGGGTTTTAATTTGGCATTTTTACCTTTTTGGTGTTTCTGTGGCTGTGGCTAGAAATTTGACACTGATGTCAGTATAACATCTGACATTAACTGCTGGAGTTGAATGCTTAGGCAGCTGCTGACCAAACAAACTGGGGTTATTTTTCAGCCAGATAATTTTCCTGATCTGAAGCTCCACATGACCACATAAACAAATGTGCAAGGGCAGAACAGGGGTGATCTTGTGGGGAGAGGAGCAATCGCTGAAGCTGTGAAACCTGGGGGTTTTTGAAAATACATCCCAGTGTTGCATTAAAAGGAAGATATTTACATCACCCTTGCTTGAGTTGTGACTTGTAGGTGGTTTAGGGGGAGAGCTGTCAGCCGGTTCTTTAAAGGCAAATCAGAGTTCAGATCTGAACTTTATCATGTGTCTAGTTCTATCCATACATGAAGTTATGGCTGATTTGTGCTGTGGGAGCAGCCAGAACAAATTACAGCTGAGCAAATCTAAGTTGTGGTGGCTTGTTACTCAGGGCTGGTCAGTGTGTGCTCAGGTGAGCAGAGCAGGTCTCTGCTTTCCCAGGCAGGCTGTGCTGGCAGCTGTGTGCAGAGCCCTGGGAGTAGTTACAGTTCTCACAGTGCAGGGACAGAATTTGGGGAGCAAGGTGGTGAATTGGGTGAAATGGATTCATGAGCTGTTTCCTGGGGCCAGGAAACTGTACAGCAAAATGGGGACAGGGGCACGATTTCAGTTTTCAGCTGTGATTATCCATCGTGCTTCTTGTGTTTTTATGTGATGACCCTCAGGCTGTGCTCTCAGGCTAGAGCATTGCTCAACTCTCTCCCAGCTGGCCCAGTTTGATCAGGTTAGTGTTACCCACATCAGAAACAAGAGGCAAAGCAAAACTCTGCAGATTCTGCCTTTCCCCCAGGCAGTGCCAGTGTTTTTCCCAGGCAATGGGAAAAATTTTTACAGTGTGATTCTCATATTGGCAGTTTGTACCTTGTCCAGCAATTTCTCTACCTCTTTTATTGAGCCAATCAGCTGCTCTCAAAGAGGCCTTTGTGGCAGAGTGCAAGTGGTAGAGAATATACTTTTTTTTTTTTTTTTGCAACTTAATGTTGATCTCTCATGGGTGTGTTCCTATAAGTGAGAAATAATTTGCTGTCAAATGCCATTTTGTCACCCAGCATAATGGAGTTCTTGCTGGGATATTTAGTTCTGTGGCATCTCTGACCTGCAGGCAAACTTGGAGAGGAAGGTGGGGGCTTTACTGCCTGCAGAGCAGCTGCTCTCACGTTGCTGTTACTCAATAATCAGTTGGCTTTGACATTAGGTTGCGAAAATTTAAGCAAATTGTAAACTGCCAAACTTTGCCCGACACATTGTACTTGTTTCTCTGTCCCGTCCCATCGCTGACGGGGGATTTAATGAAAACAAATCTGGGTTAAAATAAGCGACTGAAATTGTAGCGCGGGAGGGCTTAGCAGGGCTGCTGCGTGTGATGATCGGCTTTGTATTGTTGGCTTTTGTACTTGGTGAGCAATTGCTTTATGGGACGGATTCATTTGGAGGAGATGAATAAATGGAGTTTCATGGATTTCTGGGAAGCTTTGTTCATTTACATAAGCTGCGAATCTCGGCCGGTTCTGCTCTTGTCAGGAAATTTCACGGCTTCTTTGAGTCGGTGGGAGATCCTGAAGCAGCAGAGACTATTAGGAGAGCAGCTCAGTGTTGTGCTGTTGGCTGGGAGCAGGTTTGCTCCAGAGGAGCCTTCCTTCTTTCCTGGGCACTGCCACATTCCTGGGCTGGCTGTGCACACGCTGCTGTTGGGTTGTGTGGCTGCAGTTGATTCCTCTTAACGCACCCCATCTCTCCTCAGGGATTTCTCATCAGAGGCCATGGAGCTTTCAGCCAATGAGCTCAGCATCTATGACAAGCTCTCCGAGACCATTGATCTGGTGAGGCAGACTGGCCACCAGTGTGGCATGTCAGAAAAAGCCATTGAGAAGTTCATCAAGCAACTCTTGGAGAGAAACGAACCCCAGAGGGGCCCTCCACGGTACCCTGTCTTAGTGGCTCTCTACAAGGTAAGACGACTCTTGTGCATGAACACAGCATTTGAGGGTCAGGGTTCTCCTTTGCACCTGAGCTTTTTATTTCCCATTGCATTTCTTGATGAATTTTCCAAGATCTTTATTTAAAAGGCTGTGAAGTGTAGCTTCCTTCCTTCATGCCATGAGCTGCTTTGAGAACAGGAGATAGCTGCCCAAGATTTGGAATTGCTCACGTGTGCTGTAAATTTACATTGTCCACATCTTCCTCTCCATAAATTATTAAATAATGAGATTTGGATTGATTCTTCAGACTAAGATTCCTAGTGTTGGCATCCTGAATGGAAATGTGAGGAAGGAAAGAGATTTTTGAAGTTCAGGGTTGAGTAATGAAGTGAACATGGCTCTGTTTCTGACCCTACCACAAACTTCTACATGTCTTTATTCTCCTTCTGGTCTATGAAATAAAGCTATTATCATCATGCTTGATGGTAGAAAAATGCTTTAAAAGCCTTAACTAAAAGATTCTGTAAAAACTTTTGCAAAGTGATGCTATTGTTGGGTAGGTTTAAGACCATTCAATCCCAGACTGGTTTGAGTTGGAAGAGATCTTAAAGATCATCTAGTTCCAAGTCCCTTCCATGGGCAGGACACCTTCCACTAGACCAGATGTTTGCTTCAAGTCTGAAAAGCTTCCCACTGACATAATATTCAGTAATACTTTAGTGTCATCGCTACAAATCCATTGCAATGGATTTTATTTGGAAAAAAATTCAAGCTCTCTTCCTCATGTCCTATAAAAAGCTGTAAAATGAGGCAGGAGAACAGGAAACTGCAAATTTGAACTTTCAGCTTCTGTTCTTGTTTTTGCTGTTGATTCAGTTTGACTTTGGCCAGGGGGAGAAATGCGTCATGTCATCTCTTTAAGACTTATTTAGGATTCTGGTATGGAGGAGGGAGCTGGTGCCAACTCTGCCAAAGTGTTTCGAGGCATGACGGATGTTTGCAAAAGCCACGGGGTTTTCCTTGTGTAAGAGGCATGGCAGGAGTGCAAGCTTTTATTTGATTAGGTAGGAAGGAAAAGGAACTATCTGTAGATAATCCTGATTGATCTCATGCTGGATTATTTGCAGTGCTAAAATACAGGAACAAAGCTGTTTGTGTGGCTTGGGTTTGATGGCTGCTTAATTTCATCCGTGGACAGCCCTAATAATAAAACTGGCTGACAACTCTGTGTACATAAATAGCATTGCAGCTGAACAAGGAGACACAGCAAAAATAAGAGTGTTCGTGCTGTGGTGCACAGCCACAGCCCTTTGATACCAGCAGAAGGTGTGTCCTGGTGTGAGGACACCTCAGCTCCCTCAGTGTGATTAACTCTGTGCCTGTTTTCCCTTGCAGGGACTGCTCACCCTGGGCTTGGTGTTGCTGACTGTTTACTTGGTGATCCAGCCCTACAACCCGCTGCCACCCGAAGCGCCGCTCTCCAGAGCCCAGGCCTGGGGCTCCCTCGTCGGGCACATCCGGCTGCTGTCCCTGCCCATTGCCAAGAAGTACATGTTGGAGAGTAAGGAAATGTTTTCCCTGCTGTAACATAAGCCTAGCAAGAAATACCAACTTAAATACCAGCCACGAGAGTCACTCTAACATCTCCAGGGCACCACAAATGTGTTGCTGGCTTGGCATCTTGGTTTTCTCTTTTCCTACCACTGTACTTAAAAATAGCATCCTGAGTTCTAGCTTCACTGGGACTGAGGCATATTTTATCTCTAACTTGATAATTTTGTTCTTGCACATTCTCTTTTCCATGCTTTTAACACCTTGGGTCTTTCTTCCACAAGAGTTCCCTTTTCTCTAGAAATCTTTGCACTTCTGAGAACCAGAACTGAGATAGCTCTGCTAGGGAAATGTCACCTTTTCTTGTTTTTTCTGAGTAAGGTAAAACCAGTTTCTCAACCAAATCTTGATACCTGTGAGCAAAGTGTAAAAACCTCAACTTGTGGCCTGGTTTAAGGAAAAGGAGTTTTTGCCAAGTGGCATATTGAGTGCTGTCATGTTTATGTGACATTAAGGGCAGTGTGTGTGTGTGAGGAAGTCAGATAAAGGTTCCCTGTGAGGTGATCCCATCACAGGAGAGCAACATTCTAGATTTTCCTAGAATGGCATAATAGAAATGGAAAAGTTTGGCTATTTCTCATTTTGGTTAATCATTTCACTGACTTAGCCTGGCAGGTGGGTGCAAGCCTGGGCTCTGCCTCTGCTGGAACACAAAGACTGTCAGAGATGATAAAGCTGTGAATTATTTTAAGCAGGGATGTGGCACAATGTTGATGGTCTGGTGGCTCACTGTAAAAACAAACTCCTGTAGCCGTGCCCTTGTCAGGTTTATATTTAGCTTGGGCACCTCATTGTGTTGGAGTTGTCTGTGTTGGCTCTGACCTTCCTGCCAGAGCTAAAAAGAGCTCCCTGAAATGCCAGCACCATTCTGCATTCTCTCCCTCCCTCTTTTCCGATGACGCTAACGTGGGATTTCTGTTGATTCCAAGTTGTATGGGTGGGACAGGGTATCCCCCATTGTTCCTCTTATTCCTTATAGATTGGGATATCTCTGGGAATGAAAACAAAGGTGAGAAGATGGCTCTGATAAGCACTTGACATTAAGAGCCTGCTTATCTACTGCATTCCAGTTTTTCCATGGGTGAACACTCCCCTGGTCTTGCACTGAGATGGAATCCAGTGGGAATTTTAATGCTCATTTCACTTTTCATAAGGGCCAGGAGTGACAGGACAAAGGGGAATGGCCTAAATTTGAAGGCAGGTTGGATGTTAGGAAGAAATTCTTCCCTATGAGGGTGGGGAGGCCCTGGCACAGGTTGCTCAGAGAAGCTGTGACTGCCCCATCTCTGGAAGCTTTCAAGGCCAGGTTGGACAGGGCTTGGAGCAGCCTGGGATATTGGAAGGTGTCTCTGCCCATGGCACAGGGTGAAGCAAGGTGAATATTAAGGTCCCTTCCAGCTCAAACCATTCTGTGGTTCTATTGTGTTTGTTCAATCAGATTTTGTTCAGAAAGTTGATGGGTTCTTCCTTCAGCTACCACAGGGTCCCTTTGGACAAGAAGAGCCCAAGGAGGTTTCTTGGCACACCTAGAGGTTTGTAGGACAAGGGCTGCCTGAAACCATGAGGATCTCCTTGTAAAGATAAATAAGAGCAGGAGCAGTTCTGGCCTACCTTTGGGAAAACCAGCTGAATGATGAGGAGATGGGGAAACATCCATAGGAACAGAGGAAAAGGGAAGGATGGATGGAGAGGAAGGATGCAGTGTTGTTATTTAAATGCACATAAAATCCCTCATGCCTCTGTGAATCCTGTAAGTCTTCAGAAGTGATGAGCAATAGGGTGGGCAGCAATACAGTTCTGGGAAAAAGAGGAGAGGGTTCCTGCTCTCTTTTCCACAGAATTAGATTGTGGTAGAAGCCACAGCATGTCCCAATTAACAGATTGACTGGGGTTGGCTGGAGTGACTTTGATCCTGCCTCGGCAAAAGGAACTAGACAAGACCCTGGCTATTTAAATGGGAGAGTGCAGCACCCAGCCTGAACCTTGGCTGGGTTCCTGTGGGAATTCCTCATGTCCTGGCTTCCCAGCAGGCAGCTGCAGCCACTGACACTGTCCCAGTGACACTGGAGTCACCATCACAGCTTGCTGCCCAGAGGACACTGGTGAAACCATCCAGCAGGGATCTGGAAGAGGGAGTTCCACGGCTTGGGGCTGAGTGCTCTCCCAAGCCCTTTCAGCTCTGCTTTGCATGTGTTGTATTATTTTGCCCCTAATTTTGGCCTTGTGGTCTGCTGAAGGGAGGGGATAAAGCTGCATTTTGTGTCTTGTTTGTTGATGAGAGTTTAAGTCCAGGAGGACTTGCAGGCAGGTCTGGTGTTCTCTGATCACAGAATGCCAGAATAGTTTGGGTTGGAAGGGACCTTTGAAGGTCACCCAGTCCAACCCCACTGCCAAGGCAGGGTCACCTGGCACGGGTGGGTTTGGAATGGGTACAGAGGGGGGGACATGACCTCCCTGGCAGCTGTTCCAGTGCTCTGCCGCCCTCCATGGAAAGAAGTTCTTCCTCTGGTTGAGGTGGAACTTCTTGTGTTTTTGTTTGTGGCCATTGCTACTTGTCCTCTTGCTGGGCACCATGGAATAGTCTGGCACATCCTCTTGGCATCCCTTGGAGATATTTATATGCCTTAATGAGATCCCCTCTGAGTCTCTAGAAGGGAGATGTTTTCACTGTGCCCGAGCAGCAGAGAAAACCACTAATGAAGGGACTCAACATACAGACTTCTCTTCCTTTCCCTACGTAGGTTCTGGGAAGAAAATTTTGAGGGGGCTGAGGATGGAGCTTGGAGCTGTCTGTGCTTGGGCACCAGTTCAAAGCCAACTCGGGCTGTTCCTGTTGAAAGCCACCTGTTGTCAGCTGGAGGCTGCCGTGGCCCACCGGCAATGCTGGCACACGTTACCGTGGTGTGGACATGGGTGGTCTGGCTCCTTCCTCTGTGCCTGGGCAGGCAGGGGCAGCCTGGGCTGTGCAGTCCCTCCTGAGCTTTGGGGCTGCTTTCCTGTGACCGGGGTTGAGGTTGGAGCCCGGTCTGCTGGGAGGTGTGGGCTGAGCAGCCAGGTTTGTGTTGCAGAACAAGGGCAGCTCAGTTGCTGGGCTTCCCCTGAGAGCCAAGAGCTCCAGTCAGAATGGTGGTGAGGCTTTGGGAGGTGCAGAGGTGCAGGATGTGCTCCCCCCTCCCTCCTGCTCATGGTGACCTGCCCTCAATCCTTGTCCCTTCCACCCAAGAGCTGTGCTGTGGGTGACAAGGGATGCCTGTCTGTCAGTGGCTGTGGGTGGACCTTTGAGCAGCCGAGGTGAGGAGCAGCATCCACAAAACTCACTTGCATTGTTTATAGGATTGAGTCCAAAGTAAATTTCCTTTTTGCCTGTCTCTGTGCTCTCTTTCTTGCTGACTTTTTCCCCCAGATCAATTCCCATATTAAACCTTATGTTCCCACCCTTTGTTCCTTGATAGCTGACTCTTAGACCCTTGGGTCTGTGCCTCTCTTCCAGCTGTTTTCCCAGGGCAAGGTCCCTGTGGCTGGGGAAAAGGTCTGTGGAAATGTGGTTTGCATTTACTCTTCCTGAGCTGGTGTTTATGCAGAGCTTGTGAAAGCCCTGGTGCTGGGTCACGTTGGCTGCTCTGGGCCTGCAGCTCTTGGCACATCAGCTGTTCATTTATAGCCCCAGAGAGGCAGTGGGCTGTCAGACCTCTGGGTCTGCCTGCTGTGAGGAACACGGTGTATTTTGATGGGCACATGGGTTAGCTCATGGCTATCTAATGTTATTCCAGGGAAATGTAGGACCTATGCATTCTGGATTAATTTCTCACTTAGGCTGGGATGGACAATTGCCTCTGTTTTCAGTTCTCTGGTGCAAAATAGGGGTACAAGTGCTCCTCTCTCCCCTGCAAGCATTAGGAAGCATTAGGAATACATAAGCTCTCAAAGTCTGCAGTAAAGCCAAATGCAAAGGGGTTTTCTATTCTTTTAACAGAAATTTTAAAACTACACTGGTGGTCACTCTACCTGATTTTTCTTTCCTTCACAACTGTCATCCCTATAGCTTTGTTAATATCTAAATATGATTTTTGATGTCAGCTGGTTGGTAACTATTCTCTGCCAGCTATGCAATGATGTGATGAGCAGAGCATTAAGCTGCTCCCACATTAACTTGTGTGTCTGCCCATGCTAAGTTCAGTCCTTGCAGCTTAAAAACTTCAGCAGAGCAGGTCTCTCAGTAGGGAACAGGCTGTGGTCCAACGTGACAATTTGCACTGGTTGCAGAGGTTGTACTGGTTGTACTGGTAGCAGAGGTTGTCATGACCTCAAGGAAAATTCAGCTTTGCTTTTAATAATGACTTGGTCCTGGGCACACTCATCCTGCACAGCACAGAGTCAGCAGGGTCAGTAACTGCTCAGCACACCTAAAATCAGACAAAAGCACACATGGATCTCAGTGCTGGAAAAGAGATCCTGTGCAAGTTATCCCCAGCTTGGAGAAGACGTGTTAAATACCCCTTTCTGCCTAGACCAGTAGGGCTAAAATCATGTTTACGGGTTTGTGTGTAATTATTGTAGAGAAAGGAGCCCAGCTGGAGGAGCAGTGTTTAGCAACACCTTGTAAATGGCCTGTCACTGTGTTGCTAAAGCCTGCTGGGTGCCAGAGCTATTTGTGGGGATGGGTCACAGCAGGCTGGGTTACTGGGGGAGGGCAGCAGCTGGTTACTGGGAGAGGGCAGCAGCCTCTGCCTCTTGGCTGGCCCACCTTGGGTTTAGCTGGAGACTTGCCTTGGCACTTGGCCAGCCCCTGTCTCTTCCCTGGTCTTAACCCTTTGCAGGCAAAACACTTTTCCCTATGCTTCTCTCACTCCAGCCTTGAAGTGTTTTTATCCTTGGCACAGCTTTGTGCAGAAGGGGAGCATCCAGCATGCCTGCCTTGCATGGAGACTTGCTGCTTCTTGAGAGCAGCGTGGGCACCCAGGTGTTCATCCAGCCTTTCCCTGTGAGCCGAGCACCCAGGTGTCCATCCAGCCTTTCCCTGTGAGCCGAGCACCCAGGTGTCCATCCAGCCTTTCCCTGTGAGCCGAGCACCCAGGTGTCCATCCAGCCTTTCCCTGTGAGCCGAGCACCCAGGTATTCATCCAGCCTTTCTCTGTGAGCCGAGCACCCAGGTATTCATCCAGCCTTTCCCTGTGAGCCGAGCACCCAGGTGTCCATCCAGCCTTTCCCTGTGAGCCGAGCACCCAGGTGTTCATCCAGCCTTTCCCTGTGAGCTGAGCACCCAGGTATTCATCCAGCCTTTCCCTGTGAGCCGAGCACCCAGGTGTTCATCCAGCCTTTCCCTGTGAGCTGAGCACCCAGGTATTCATCCAGCCTTTCCCTGTGAGCCGAGCACCCAGGTGTCCATCCAGCCTTTCCCTGTGAGCCGAGCACCCAGGTGTTCATCCAGCCTTTCCCTGTGAGCCGAGCACCCAGGTGTTCATCCAGCCTTTGCCAATGGGCTTTGCAGCCCATGCTCTGACTCAGGAATTCCTGAGTCCAAGGAGCATGGGCCTGCTCTGAATGAAGGGTTGAGCAATAATGCTGCTTGGGAGGTAAGGCAGGATCTGATTTCTAACTTGTTGCCTCTCCTCTTGCTCTCAAAGGATGTTGTTTTTTTTTAGCTCAGCAAAGCTGAGCTGGTTTTTGCTCTTGTTTTTGTGCGTGCTTTCATGCACCTGCTTTGGGGGCTGAAGCATTTGGAGGTGGTTGTGGGTCACAGCATGTGCAGGGCTCCCTCCCATCACTGCACAGCTGCCAGTTTATCTGATCTTTGTGTGTGTAAACAACCCTTTTATGATATAACCTGAGAGCAACCAGCAGACATGTGTTGGCTCGTTCAAAGGGGGGAAAAAAACGGCTGACTTTGCAGGGCAGGGTGGTGCCAAGCTGTTCATACTCTGTTACTTTGGCCTTGGTTCAGCCAATGAGCTGTTTATTTGGGTTTGCTGGCAGTAAACTAACCCCAAACCATTGTGGTGCTGTGGAACACGAAATACTCTTCCTTTTACTTCTATGTTGTGAAGCCTCCAAAATTTCTTGTTTCCTCATTTGCGGAGTAAATCCTTACTTTGGATTTGCTTCCCTGCGATGAGCGTTTGCCATAGGTGTCCTCTTGCAGAGGCATTTAGCAGCCTGGCAGAGCCCTCTGTGCACTTGTGACACAGACATGTCAAACCTTTTACAGGCTGAGGCCACCATCAGGCAGGTGACAGCAGCTGGGAGGGATTTGTTTCCAAAGCTGCTCCTCTGAGGCAGATTGCTCATGCAGCACAAGCTGTTGCTGGGGCAGGTAACCAGAGGTGCAGCTGGAGTGGACTTTGGATGCTTTCCTGACAGCTTGGCCCCTGCCTTCCATTCTTGAGACTGGTAGGTGCAGATTTCTCCTGGAAATAATACTCTTTTGCCCCAGTGGGCTGTGAATTCCTCTTGGGCCTGGCTCAGCAGACTTGATTTCACAATGTCTGGTTGGATCAAAATCATTTTCGTGCTTTGCTCGAGGTTGACTAATGATCCCTGTGCTGGTGGAGCAGCCGTTACCCATTAGTGAGATGAACGAGTAGTTCTTCAAGCTGTTGACTTCTGCCCAGAACAACAATAAAGGGGTTCTTGATAATGGGGTTTTTTGTAGTTGTTATTTTGTTCCTAGCTGTTCCTAAAAATGTTGTGAACCAAACTGGGAGGTACTTTCTTCTCGTGGCATAAATATATTCAGTATACCCAGAGCTACAATAAAAGTTCAATATGAGGGAGGGGTGAGGATCTTGTGCTGAACAGGGACACTCTTTGTAGTATATATTTAAAACCCCACTGTGATGCAGTCCTTAATCAGGACTTGCAGGCTGTAATTAATAATCCTTGTTTCCTGCCTGACTTACTTAAGAGCCCATCAGTTTAGCCTGACTTTGACATGACATTATAAATTATCAAATTAATTTTTAGCCTAGTGAAGAATTTGCAGCAAGATGGAAACATTGCTTGTGCAACAAAGTGCTCCAAATGCCTCATCCAAACTGTGCCACCTTGTAACTATAGAGCTTGGAATTCCTACATCCAGGAATGTAAGAATGATGGGATTTACCTGTGTCATGGATTGTGATCATGAATTGATGCCTAAATTGTTCCACTATCCCAAGTTGCTCCAAGACCCGTCAAGCCTGGCCTTGAACACTTCCAGAGATGGGGCAGCCACAGTTTCTCTGGGCACCCTGTGCCAGGGCCTCCCCACCCTCACAGGGAAGAATTTCTTTCCAATATCCCATCTATCCCTGCCCTCTGGCAGTGGAAGCCATCGCCTTCATCCTGGCACTCCAGGCCTTGTCCCAGATCTCTCTCCAGCTCTCTGGGATCTCCTTTAGGCACTGGAACAGGATCTAAGGTCTCCCCAGAGCCTTTTCCTCTCCAGATGGACACCCCCAGCTCTCCCAGCCTGGTTCCAGAGCAGAGGGGCTCCAGCCCTCAGAGCATTTCTGTGGATTCCTTGGGACTCACTCCAGCAGCTCCACATGTTATGTTGGGGTCCCAGAGTGGAGGCAGCTCTGCAGGTGGGGTCTCACCTGAGCGGGGCAGAGGGGCAGAATCCCCTTTTAATGAAACACCCAGGTTTGTACAATGGTCCTACAAGAAAGGATAGAGAAATGTCTGGGGAATATCCAATGCACAGCCATTCTTGGGAGCCCTGAGTTCATCCAATGCTTGCTGAAGTTACTTGAATATTCCAAGGATTGGCCCTGCTGAAGTACGTGGTTGGTCTGGGGAATAGTCTCATCCTCAGAAAGAGGAATCTGGGATTTGGAGCCAGCCTTTGCAGGTTGTGGAACTGCTCAGTACATCAGCCAGGCCTCTAGGGAGCTTCCTGTCAGTTACTGTGGGTGATGGCAGCAACAGCCCCTACGGACCCAGGGGGCTGTGAAGTCCTGGGGGTCTTCCCTGGGACCAGACTTCTCTGTGCTGACCTGGCTGGTGCTTGCCTGGTGGACATTGCTTCAGCCTTGCAGCCCTGAGTGCTAGGGAGCAAACCAGCTTGGTGGGGAGCCAGCAAACTGCCTTAGCACCTGCAGTGCTACAAGCAGGAGGTTTTGTGTTTTGAACACTTTGTTAGGGTCAGGAGCAGCCCTTGGCTCTGTATCCCGCAGGAACAAAAGTTCTCCCTGGTAGAGGCTTCCCATTGAACTTTCTGCACTGGCAGATTGATCCTGCAGCCTCTCTGTGGTCCCTAAAGAGAGCAGGACTTGCTGAGATCCTGCTCTCACAACCATGTGGGCAAGTTTCCATGAGTTAATTTGCTTTGCTGCAACAGGCAGAAGCAGGGCCAGGTCTTCTTACGAGCCTTGAGTTTACAGTCTGATCATCCACACCCAGCATCTCTGGAGCTGTGCACACACACCCCTCTCTAGTGCTGTGGGCAGCCAAAAATTTGGGAGATCCTCTGTGAAAACAGCCAAGAAGGGCGGGGTACTCATTTTAAATTGAGGGTGACTTGAAAATTATTTTTCTGCATAGTGGAAAGTAGAGTCATAAACTCCTTGTAGTATTAATCATAGATGTGTTTTAAGGGAAGATTGTTATCTCTTGGTCTGTGCTGTGTTAGCAGCTGAAAGTCCCAGCTCTGGCTCTGCTAGGAGCTCTCCTGACATGGGGGAGAAGGCAGCTCTTGTTCTGGACAAATAATAACACATAAAAGGAAATATTAGGTGATTATGGCCGATGGGGAACTGAAATTCTGTCGAGCAAACTGAAGGCTGCCCCTCAAAAAGGGGTGAGAAAGCAGAGAGAAGTTGGCCACACTTCTGTCGTGTAATGGATAGTTGGATGTGTCACTGCTACAGCTGCTCTCCTGCACTCCAGCTCCACAGGGATAATTGCCCACACCCAGCACTTCAGCGTGTGGATGGGACCATGGTGTGAGGGTTGTGCTGGGATGAAAAGAGCAACTTCCATTTGCATCCCCGAGCTGCCGTGTGTGTGCACAGACTGTGCGCTCCACCAGAACAATCCCCAGGGTGTCTGGGCAGGCAGGGTGATAATGTAAAAGGAATGCAGGGAGGGTAAGGAGAGAAAATCAGCATCCTGGGTAAAATCCTGCCCTGGTCCCCAGTGGCAGTTGGCTCCTCTGTGCACCATCTCTTCTCCCGCCCTCCCTGGGAAGGGCAGGCGCTGCCCGTACTTGTCATGCCAGTCACACACATGCTGGAGCACAGACTAACACCCTCCACAATAAATCAAAAAGATTAATTACTAGGAAAAAAAAAAAAATCCCACAACCCCACTTGCAGCATTTGAAATGCGTCTCAACCAGTGCTCTGCTCTAGTTATTCATGGGGAAAAGAAATCACCTCCTGAATCGAGCAATTGAGAATGCAAATATCCCAGCCTGGCTCAAAAGAGGAATCAAGCTCTGTACTGTCAAGCTGATTAGCATCCTGTTCCGTGGGGTACTGCCCTGAGCCTAGAGGGAAAATTTGGGGACAACTGTGCTTAATGCTGAGGGATGAGGTTTCTGAGTTTTGCCCAGAGAGAAATTACAGTCTTGCTACGCCCCGTCTGATGACAGACCATAGAGATGTTTTCGTGTTCTCTTCACAGCGACTGCCCTTTCTCTGCTGAGATCTTTCAGCCTTTTGTTTCCTGTCACTGACCAGCTGTTTTTTGTGAGTTGAGTTTTTTTGTTGTTGTAAAACTGAAGCTTTCTGCAGGCAGGGGAACAAAGATTTTCTTTTTTCTCTTGTGAGCAGGGAGGGAAAGTACATTGGAGCAGTTTCTCATGGGACTGGGACTTCTGCTTGCAAGAAGGATTTTACACTTTGTTTTGCCTTTTTTCCCTTTCCCTGAAAGCAGTTTAGATGTGTCTTCCAGAAAGACTAGGAATTATATCCTGATCCCTTTCAGTCCATATCCCAGCAGTAGGGTGGGAAATGCAGCATTTGGGAGTTGAAAATACTCAGCAAGAAAGAAGCAAAATTAATTTTTGTTGTTGTTGTCTGCTTCTTGTTGTTATGTCCCAATGAATGTAAATCCTCTGTAGCATTCTTCATGGCCTGTTGCAGATGTCAGAGGGGAAAATAAAACAAGAGCTTCCTTATGAAGTGCTGTTCATCCCTTCTTAGCCCTGTGCAGGAGCATGAGTGTGGCTGGAAATTACAGTGGCAGTGACAGCAGCTTGTGCACGGTCTTTTCTGCCCCAAAAAGCTGCTGTGCATCCTTGTTTCCCAACTTGATTTTGAAGCCAGACTTCACTCTTCTTTCTCCCTTTGCCATCCCCTCTGTTTTCCAAGTTTGCCTGCAGCAATGTCCAGGAGACTCTGGAGCTGTTTTGACATGTGCTGGCAGGGTGGGCCTGTTGGTGAGGACAGATCCCTGGAGATTTCACGTGAGATGCGTCCCAGGCCTTGGGTTTTTCCTGACCCACGCTGACAGATCAGGCCTGGGATGGGTTTGCTGCCACTGCCCAAGTTAAGCCTCTCCTGTTGGATTAAGGCTGCAGAACAAGGGCTGTCACTGCCATAAAATCTGTGTTTGAAGTAGAATTTCCATTAAGATCTCCCATTTCTAAGAACCTGCTGCTGTATCTCCAAATATAAAATTTATGTTAAGGGCCTTTAGACTGGATATCAGGGAATGGTTCTTCACCCAGAGGGTGCTGGGCACTGCCCAGGCTCTCCAAGGAATGGGCACAGCCCTGAGGCTGCCAGAGCTCCAGGAGTGTTTGGACAGCACTCTCAGACACAGGGAGGGAGTTTGGGATGTCTCTGTGCAGGGCCAGGAGCTGGAATTTGATCTTCTTGTGGTTCTGTAAATTAGAGCCACACCCTTTCAGTGTGGTGGCTGCTCTGCACATCCTTTACATAGAAATACATGGCATGTTCAACATTGTCCTGCTCTTTCCCTGCTGCAACAAGTCCCTTCTCTTAAGGTTTCTTTGACTTTTTGGGAGAGCTTTTAATTGGAGGAGGGAGGCCGGATATAGGCATCAAGTTGTGTTTTCATGTACAAATTAAATTTTTGAAGATGTAAACATATGCAGTATTCATTGTAGGCCAGTTCAGCTGACTGTGGTGTAACAACAATTTTTGGAATTTAAAATTAATGTGGCTGTGGTCCAGGGTTTGCTGGGACTTTTTTCCCAATTTCATCTTCAAGTCAATGCATGGGATGAATGAAAACAGCAGCAGCATGTCTTGGTGAAATCTGACATTTCCCCAGCATCTTCTGCACATCAGAGATTGTGCAACCATTGCTTGGGACAAAGTATTTCTAAGTTAACAGAGTGGTAAAGGGGAGGGTGATGATTTCAGGTATGTCCTAACAGGGTTCATGACACCAGTGCTAACTATGTGGGAATTACTTTTTCCACCCTGGGTATTTTTTTGTTTACTGGGTGTTATCTCCTTGATAACACTTTTGGGTTGCTCTTTTGCTTATGGACTTGTTTCAGTTTAATTACACTACATATGATGGCTGCCATCCCTCTGTTGCTCATGGAAGGGTAGCTGAGCCTGTGTGCCTCATGTACAGACAAGTGGAATTTCCATAAGCTCTCCCATTGCTCACAACCTTCAGCTGTGTCTCCAAAATGTGCTGGAAACATTCCCTCCAGTTCCCTGCCTGGTGAAGCTGCTTCTTTTTGAGTTACAGCCACCAGAAACTATAAGAAATCTCAGTGTTTCATGTTAGGGATAATGAGTTTATCATTGAATTTGTCTCCTTTCCATTCCATTTTTGGTCTTGCTAAAGAGGTTTCCCTTGTTTCTTCCCCAGAATGCCAGGACTGGTGGGCAGCAGGTTGCAGACAGAACACTTCCGCACTTCCTGCAAACTGCACAGTCTGTTCTGCTGTGAAAAGCCTTCACATAGTGACAGACTTCAGAGAGCTATCAGAAAAGATCCAGAGGCACCAGCCTTTTCTAATCAAGGTAATGCAGGGATTTGTGGGGCTGGGTGATGAGTCCCAACTCTTGAACAGCACAAGCCCAGAACCCCTGCCCAGTATTCTCACCCATGAACCCACACTGCTCATTCAGGACTTGTGTCTAAGAAGACATCTCACACCAGTGTAAAGATGTGGGAGGAGGCAGCTCCCTGCATTGTTCCTCTGACTAATGATCATTGTATTTGGACACTTAGCAATCCACGTGGCTGTTGCTCTTGGATGTTTTCTAGTGGGAGGGAAATGGGAGCAGGGGGCAGCCCTGTGGGCACAGCTTTTATCTTTGTTTCATGTTCTTTAAGACAGGGCAGCATCTCTCCTATGAAGAACTGAAGCATTTTCAGTCCCAGGATCCAGAACTGGCAGAGGTTATAATAGAAGAAAATTCAGCTGAATTATGGAGCTGCCCATTTTTCTTTCCCTGGTGAGTCACATGAAACATGTGATGGATGGACACATCCTTTCTGTAGGGGTGCTCAGGCTCTGCCTGTGTGAACCACCAGTGCCTGCAAGTTGCAGTTTAACTGGAGGGAAGGTGTACAGGAGTGAGTTACAGGCTGCTTCTGCTTGCTGGCACTGATTTGTTCTGAGGACAAGACTGCTGCACTAAAACTGGAGACCTGGTGCTTGGTCTCCAGCTATTGCTCCCCTTATAAGATAAAATTCTCCCAGGGACTGCCTGGTCCTGTTCTTCAGGCTGTAAATCATCTGGGCTGGGATCTCATCACCTGAAGCCACTGGTTCACATTTCTATCACCTCTGTCTACTCAGTGGAAATCCTCCACCACTGGAGCTGACTGAGAAGAGATGCCATGACTTCTGCAAACACTGAGAAGTATTGGAAAGTCAAATAATCCTGCAATTAATGTTTGGTCTTGTGCAGAAAATATGGCCAGCTCTAATCCTGCCCCCGTTAACCAAAAGCTCTTTGCCCCATAAAGGCCAAAGCCTTTAATATGAACAAGACATGTGAGCAACTCGGAGCTCTCTGAGGTGTCAGAGTAAGAACTGGTAGAGGGATGGTCAGGGTACAGAAGAATTAATCATGTCAGTCCCCTAGACAGGGATGTAAAGATAACAAGCCCCACCTGGCCTTTTCCAGTTACTCTTCCTGGTCTAGAGAACAGCCTTGGATCCCCCCTGCCTCACCATGTGGGTTCAGTTATGGTTGTGTATGATGCCACCTCTCTGCATCTTTGTAATTTATGGATCTGGTCAGTGACTTGGATGATTTTAAGGGAAAAGGAGAGGGAAATGAAGTTCAGGTATCCATAAGGATCTGTTTGTTCCCTCTTTACTTGGTCCCAGAGCAGGAGCCCAGAGGAAAGTGGGAAGGAGCACAGGTTTGGAGGCTGAGGTTGAATTGTGCTCCTGACTCCCAGGGCAAGTCTGTCATGCTGTTTATCAAGCATGAATGTTTGGCAAGAATTTTATCTGGAAAGTAGCTTTTAAATGCCAACCTTATAATTGTCTGATGAGTCTTTAATATGGGCTGGTTTGTTTAGGAACAAGTCTGTGAATAGATCCCGGATTCTCCAGGAATTTTTCCCTGCTTCCTCTTTGCTGTCCTTCCCCAAGACAGTGTCCCTGGAGAGCTGCTTCCTCATCCGCCACCCAGATTTGGGGAATAAGGTGAGAAATTAATTCCAAAGGCATTCTCCTCCTGTTTGTGAGTTGTCTCCCAGCAGCTCTGAGTTTTTGTGGGATTTGCAGGATATTTTTAGCTGATACAGTCCTGAAAAGGAGCATTTGGGGTTATATCAGTTCTGTCCATCCCTGTGTAAAGTGGCATATCAAGGTGGCTTTGCCTCCAAGCACTTGTGTCTAGTTTGGGGCAGGAGATAACTTGTGCCCATCTCCCTTGGCAGCTGGAAATGTCACAGAAACAGAGGAACTTTAAAGATCATCCTGTTCCAACACACCTTGCCTGCTCCATTCATGTGTCTGGCCTTGCTCTATAGCTGGGTGAGGTCTTTCTGTGCACAGTTGGGCAGAATTGTTTTAAGAGTTGCATTTTAGGAACTGTTCCTGGCAGTGAGGCTCACTCATTCTGAGACACTTCAGGCTTCTGGCCTGATCTCCTCCTCTGTGTTTTCCTGAGTTGGGATGTGCAGGCCCTGCCTTGCCTTGGAGGAGAGGAGAACCCTTGCATGCAGCTGACCTCAGCTAAGATTCTGTGATCCACTGGTAACTGGTGGAGCAGCAAACGTGCTGTTTGCTCTGTCTCACCTGCCTGCAGGACAGTGACTTGTCCCTGCTTTGGGCAGACAGAGCCAAGGAAAGGTGTCCAGGCTTTTGAAATCCTCTCTTCCTGTCCTAGAGCTACAGCCTGCACAGCCTCTTTGCTGTTGGGAGTGGGCAGCTCACCCTGACTGTTGCACCTCTGGACACGTGCAGGGGACACTGTGAGGTGTTCAAGGTGGAGCTGGAAGCTGGGGATTTGGGTGAGTACCAGAGCTGTGGCGTGCAGGGAGTGGGAGTGGAATCAGGAGACTGCTTCCAGCTGGGTCTTTTCTGTCTGACACCTGGGATAGTGGTTTGTGCCATTGTCACCTCCAGACTGGTGTGTGCCTGCTTGTCACAGCACAGGGAGTGATCCCTCCTGGTCTGGGAGTTTGTGGCCTGGAACACCAACACTGGAGATGCTCAAAGCTGAGCAGTGTGGGTACACAATGGGTATTACAAACCCAGTGCCCACTGAGGGAAGTGTCTTTCCAAAGAGCTCCAGCATGACCACATCCCTTTGTGGGAAATGGGAGCACTCATTAAGGATGGGCTCATCTAACAGAGCCTCTCCATTGCCTTTTCCCAAGGTTATGCCAGCACAGATCACTGGACAATGAGCTTCATGGCCAGAGGGACAGAGCCAGCGGTGATTTGTGATGGAGCTGCCAGCTAAGGATTCTGGGGTGGGAAAACAGAGCTGTTCCAGAACAAGGAGACTTTCAGCTTTGAAGCCAAGGCAACGTCTTGAGAGGAGCGAGCCGGGGCAACTGGGGCAGGCAGCTTTGCCACCCTGCATGTTTACAGTGTTTAAAAAGGACTATTTTCCTGACCCTTGAGGTAATCCTTTGCCTTTCCTCAAATGTATTTTGGGAGAAACTCAAGCTATTTATGACCCTCCCTGTCCCCTCAGGTAAGCCCTGGGTTTGCAAGGGTTTTTTTTTTCCAGGAGCAACAGATGGATTTCTCAGGATGAAATTCACCTTATGTTCTTTGTGGATTATGGCACTTCTGAAACTTCCTGGGGGGTTTGGGAGTGGATGGGGTGTGTGACATTTCTGTGTACATTCCTCCTGAGGAGGAAGCTTTGAGCCTGTGTAGTCAGGCTAGTTCTATAAAGGGAATGAATTGGTGATGTGTCCCAGCTCCCTCACGTCCGCACCTGTGTGAGCCCTGCAGAGCTGATCTTGGCTCCTGCTCCCAGGCTGGGGAGAGCCTTGAGCCTGAGGGCAGAAACTCTCACCCACTGCATCCTTCTTGTACCAAAAGAATCCCTTCAGGCCTCTCTGTGTTGTGATCACCGTTCTGCAGCTCTGTGTCAGCAGGTTGTGAGTGAGTCAAATGGTAATTGTGCTTTTCTTCACCTCCACTTCCTTTCCTGCAAAAACACCCTCACATGTGTTAGTGGTGCTGGCAGTGCAGGAGTTCTGGATGGAGCTGGGGCTGGGAGAGAGCAGCTCTGTCCAGCTTTCACCTCAGACACCAAGGGCTGCACAGCCATTCTCAGCTGCTCCTTGTTTTTGGAGGCACTGCCTGCGTTCCCAGCCCATGGTACCTCTGGGAGCACCTGAAACCTCCCTCTTCCCTGGCATATTTTTGCATTGACTCCTTCCAGACCTGGAACTCTGTCTTCAGAATGAACGTTGGTTTTTCCTGGGTCCTTTCCAAGCTGCCTTTGCGTGTTTCCTGCTGCTGGAGCAGTGCTGTCTCCAGTGCCCTGAGAGAGGCTCGGGTTCGGTGTTTGCAGACTGCGGATGCTCCGGTCCCTTCCAAGTCTGATCCTTTGGGTCCGATCCCACTGCTGAAGATCATTTACAGATGTGTCAGGCTGAACTCATAGGCCAGGGCTGGAGTTCAGGACATATTCTCACACTTGTTAATATGGAGTTGGGAGGGGTTTTGTTTGACAGCGAATTAACTCTGTTCTCAGGAGCAAGAGCCTTTTTCTCTGTAAATATTTTAGGTACATGTAAAATGACAAATTGGGAAAATGTCTGTCCAGCCTTTGTTTTTGAGGAGAATGGGAGCAAACATTGTGCTAATCTGATTAGGAGCTGACAAAAGCTGCCAAGTGGGATGACCATGTCTGGCTCCTGTACAAGAATAAGGCAGAGGACAGTTCAGGCTCCAAAGAATTTAGTCTGAGGCCTTGACACTACAAACATTTCTATGCATAACCCTTGTTTTTCTCTTGTCAAAACAATGAGAACAAGCCCAGCACCTGTGTCAGTCTGTGCATGGCCCTTGGTGCTGGACACACACCAGATCTAGTAGAACCAAAAGGGGAGAGTCTGGCTCTCTCAAGATAGAAAAGGACTAATATAATTTGTTACCAAGTATTAAAGCAAATTGGACTAATATAACTTCCATTAGTATTCTCACTTCTTGGAGTCTATTTCACACTCATGACACTACATTCAATCTTGTACATGCCAAGACACACACACACACACACACCACCCCTCTCCCTCTTAAAGCCTGGGTCTTAGTTAATGGAAATTTGGGAGTTCAGTGATGGCAGAATTAGGGCCTCATTAGTGACTGTTGCTATTTACACTTTGGCAGCTTCTCAAATCAAATTCGAAGGCTGACCAGGTTACTTCACCTCTTACTGGTTTTGTATCTGACCCATTTTTGTAAAGCATTTGCTCAAAGACGCTGCTGGAGCCATTCTTGCTGAGATTGCGGCGGTTCGGTGACACTGTCACTGCTAAGTGTCCTTGACTGTAACTTGTAAAAGAGCTGTGGGACACAATTCCCAAGTGTCTGTGAAATGCCTGGATTTTGAGAGTCACACTTAAGCCATTGTGGCTGTCTGGCTCTTTCGGGAAGAAGCAGAGAAAATGGATTTATTTACAGTTGCTGTTTGGACTAGGGGGAGGAGGGAGAGGAAGGGGCAGGTTTGTGCCTGTTTAGCAGAAATGTTCTCACGTAGTGCTTCTCCCTTCCTCGAAGAGTTGCAGCCTTCCTCGAAGAGTTGCAGCTGGTTGGACAGGAGCTGGTGAGTCTGGCCTGTTTGCAGAGCAGCCTTCCAAGTGCACTTTATGGGCTCTGCATAAGTTTCCAGCTCTGCCTCAGCAATACATTGCATATGTCCCAACCTCGCTCCCTTTGGAGCTTACATCATTTGTTTTTAAGCTCTCTGGTATATTTTCTCTTCCTCTTCCAAAAGCTGTAAGGAATTAGCTGCTAAACTAAAACAGGAGGGCAGTTCTCCTGCTGATAAAGAGTCGATTTTGGCTGAAGTGCAGAGCCCCAGTCTGCAGCATGGCTTCCAGAGCAGCTCCTGTCTCCAGCTGCCAGAGGAGTGGTGCTCACACCTTCCACATCCCAGGGCAGGCAAGGAGCTATGGTGGGGAGCTCGGAGGTGAGGCCACAATGGCAGAACTGGGATGGCCAAAGGGAGGTTTTGATACCTTTATTGCAATTAAGCCCTGGTTGTCTTCTACATCCAGAGCTCCAGCTTCACAGAGTCCCTGGAAAAGCTGCAGGACTTCCCTAGAGAGGCTGGTGGTCCTGGTGACCTGCTGAAGTGGAACTGGGGGGAACAGGGCTGTTCCTGCAGCTATTGAGGTTTCACAGCCATGATCACATGAGTCACAGACGGGGTGTCCCACGATGGTCTCCCTCACCTCAGCTCCCCTTTTGCACTCTCTGTGCTGGTTTGGACAATCTCCCACTCTCCCTCTCCCCAGCTCACACAAGTTCCCAGTTAACACATTTTAAAATCCCTTTTTGTGCTTCAGAACTCATCACCTGTGAGCTGGGAGATGGATTCCTCCTCACCCCACATCCCAAAGGCTGCAAAGCTGCTCTGAAATCATACCAGAAATTGGTACTACCCACGAGCCCAGTGGGCAGAGGTGAGGAGGGGTCACCTCTGCATTTGCCAGGCTGGAAGGATGGGCTGTCCCCATCAGCTGGGCAGGAGGATCGTGGTTTAAAGCTGCTCCCCAAAGCAGGGGTCACTGACCGGTGCTGTCAGTCAATCCTGAACTCAGGGTAACTGAAAGGAGGAGAAAGGATTATTATGATTTACTTCAGTACCAGGAATCAGCGGCCCCCACGGGAGCCAACCTGGCAGTTTCTATTGATTCTTTTTTTGCTTTCTTTGTTCTGTTTCATTTTTTTTCCCTGCCCACTGTTTTTGCACACACTGATTCCCCTGAGGGGTCTCTTTGCAGGGCCCTGGAGAGCTTTGAGTCAGATTTCCCATGAGTCTCCAGACTGCAGCTTCTCCCACCAGGCCTGTTTTTGCAATGTTCTGGAGGAGAAGCTGGTTTGTCTGGGCTGGATCAAAGCACCTCCCTTCCCTCATGACCTCCTGGGCTCCAGCAGCAGCAGGAGGAGGTGGGGAGCAGGAGAGCATCTCACAATAGAGATGTGAACTATATAAACACCAGTGTCTCAGAAAAGGGGAATCTTTTGCCTTGAAACCCTCTTGTTCCCTCCCTCCAAGAGGGAAGTTTCCACACACCCCAGTCCCAGGTCCTCGTTCAGTCCCGTGGCCCCCCGGAGAATTGAACACTTCCTGGGGTGAGGCCATTTCAGTGGGTGCACAAAGAGCTTTTGCTTCCTGCAAACCAAACTTTCTCCTCTTGGTAAATTTTCTAGGTAGAACTCGATATCCTCCTCTTCAGGAACCTCCTCCTTGTAAAGGGCAGATTTAGTGTCCTGCTGAGTTAGACAGAGGAGATGCTGGACTTCCCTTTGCTTTGGAGATTCAAACAAATGGCAGGTGATTTATTTTTAGCATTATCTCCTTGTACTGGGGAGGGGAGCCACGTTCTAAAGGCTCAGAGGTGCTGGGAAGTAAAGCTATATATGTATAAAGACTGTTTCAATGCTGAACACTAAACTTAGTGATGGATTAAAAAAAAAAGAATGTGAATATGCACTTAATGCAGAATTTTATGGATGGTCCTAATTTAATATATTGCAAACTTTGTAAATACTTGGGAAAAGCCTGTAAAGTATGTAAATAAATGAGATTTGTATGTAAGAAGAATAAAAAAGTTTTTAATTTTTGCAATTAAATACAAGTGTTAATGACCCCTTTCCCTTTTCCTGATTTTTATTTTCATGTTGCATGTCAGTTATTGAGGGGTTATTTAACCTTTTTTGGGGGACTTTTCCTAAGGGAAGTGTAATTTTAAATGAAAAGTCAGAACACTTTTGTTAGGAAAATGTCATAAGAAACACTTTGTGAAAAAGGAGCAGTTTGGGAAAAGTTCTGTGGGTTTTAGCCTGATTCTCTGAACAAAGTTGATGCCACAGCTCTGCCTGTCTCTCCTTTCTTTTCTTCCCAGTAACAATCTCCATCTTTCCTTCACAATTCAGTTTATTTTAGCCAAACTTTGAGGCGTGGAAGACGATAAACTCCTCCAGAGCTCATAAATCCAGGCGAGTAGGGAGAAAAGAGATCCTGTTACTCCCACACCCGTGCAGGAGCCTTGTAGACACCGGCCAGCCCTGCTGGAGACCCTCGAGATGTGAGTCAGTAGAAGCCCAGGCTTGGTCACTTGTGTGCTGCAGCGTGGGGCCTCTCTGGAGCCAGCAGAGCCTGTCAGGTGTCGGTGTGTGGCTCCTGTCCCCGTGCAGTGGCTGCTGCTCCCCGGGGTGTGGGGATGGGGCTGTTCTTGAGAGAGCAGAAGAAAAGCTGCAATCCACATATCCTATCCCTGCAGAGCTGATGGTTTGGTTGTTCCAGCCAGCCCTGAGGGCAGCCACAGACTCCCAGCTCTCCTGTTTAGGGCAACTTCAGCTCTGTACCCTGTTCTTCCTCTTCTGTTCCCCCTTCTCCTGATGGTTCAGGGAAGAGGCATCAACTCTCTGCTTGCCCCTGATCCCAGCAGGCTGGGCAGCCCAGGGGCTGTTCCTCAGCTGCCAAACGCTGTCCCCCCAACACAGACACGGGGCTGGCTGAGGTGGCTCTGACTCTGTCTGGGGAGTTGCTGTGCTGCAAACTGCTCTCAGCAATTGCATCTTGCTGCCTTTGTTTCTAAGGCAGCTGCATTCCAGGCACGGGGGAAGACCCGTGTGAAAACAGGGCTGTGTCAATTGCTGTGGGATTATTGTTATAGATTGTGGGTGACACTGTGGTGGGGATTTACTAAAGGGCACCTGTGAGGAGGAGAAAGCTGATGAAGTTTTCTATGGGCAGCTGGAAGTAGCCTCATGGTCAAAGGTCCTGGTTCTCCTGGAGAACTTCAATCATCCTGATATTTATTGGAGAGACAGCACAGCCCTGCACAGACTGGAAGTCCAGGAAGTTCCTGCAGGTCATTGAAAACAACTTTTTGATACAAGTGGTGGAGGAGCCAAGGAGGAGAAGTGTGTTTCTGTTTTGTACTGCCAAACCAGGAGGGACTGGTTGAAGATGGGAAGGTTGGGGAAAGCCTTGCCTGTAGTGACCCTTGTTATGGTGAAACTCAGGATCTTGTGTGGGAAGCAAAGCAGTAGCAGGGCTAGAACCCTGATTTTCCAGAGAGCCAGTTCAAGCTTTCCAAAGACCTACTTAGAGGAATCCCATGGAATAGGGCTCTAGAAGGGAAGGAGGCCCAAAAAAGCTGGTCAATATTCAAGCATCCAGACTCAAGACCAGTGTATCCCCATGATCCAGAAATCAAGCAAAGAGGACAGGAGACCTGCATGGAAGAGCAGTGAGGTTCTAGCAATTCTCAAATGGAAGAAAGACATTTATGGGATGTTGAAAAAGGGACAGGCACGTGAGAGATCTACAGGAACATCTTTGGGGTATGCAGGGATGCAACAAGGAAGGGTGCAGTCCACTTGGAATTGAGTCTGGCAAGGGATATCAAGAACAACAAGAAGGGCTTCTCCAAGTACATAAGCAGCAAAAGGAAGATTAGGGAAAATGTGGGGCTGCTGCTGAATCCAGTAGGTGTCCTGGGCACAGAGAAGGTGAAATTACTCAACATCTTATTTGCCTCAGGCTTTACTGCTGAGAGCAGCCCTCAGGAATCCCAGACATTGGAAGTAAGAGATGAAGGATGGAGAAAGGAAAGCTTCCCCTTGGTCACAGAAAGTTGAGAGAGATCAGCCAGGCAGACTTAACACCCATAAATCCTTGGTGGGATGCACCCACAGGTGCTGAGGGAGCTGGCCGGGGTTGTTGCTTAGCCATTCTTGATCATCTTTTAAAAACCCTGGAGAATGAGAGAGGTGCCCAATAATTGGAGAAAAGCCAGTGTTAAGTCCAGCCTTCAGAAAGGGCCAGAAGGAAGATCTGGGAAACTCCCAGCCAGCCAGCCTTCATCCCTGGAAATGTGATAGAACAGCTCATTCTGAAGATCATCACCAAGCACCTGAAAGTAAAGAAGGTTATTGGGAGTGGTCAGCATGGATTCACCAAGAAGAAATCCTGCTTGACCAATCTGATGCCCTCTATGATGGCATGGCAGGAGGGGTTGATGAGAAGAGAGCAGTGGGTGGTGTCTACCTTGACTTCAGCAAGGTTTTTGACACTGTGTCCTGTAACATCCCCATGGACAAGCTCAGGAAATGTGAGTTGGATGAATGGACACTGAGGTGGATCAAAAACTGGCTCAATGGCTGAGCTCAGAGGGTCGTGAGCAGAGCAGAATGCAGCTGGAGGCCTGTAGTCAGTGGCATTCCCCAGGGATCAGTATTTGGTCCAGTCTTATCCAACTTCTTCTGAGGTTTGGTGCAGCAGAGGCTTGGATGAAGAATGCCAATCCAGGGATTGGGATTCAGGCATGGGGAGTGACCGTGCATGTTTGTTGGCACCAGCCCCAGTGCAGCCTCTCCATCAAGGCTGATATGTGACACGGGTGTGTCCCACGTGGCTTCAAAACTCTAATAAATATATTTCCTCCCCAATCTTCAAGCTGTTGGGTGTTCCTGGCTCTTGGGAGGTGCTTTAAATCTGACTGCCAGAGCTGTGGGCTGCTGAGAGCAGAAGCTGCCTGCACGATGCTGAGCTCAGGTCTTCCTCCCGTTCTGCTGGTGCTCTCAGTGCTGGAGCTGAGCTGGTCCCTGAGTGATGAAGAAAAGAAGATCATCTTGGATGAGCATAATAAATATCGCTCCCAGGTCTCTCCTCCTGCCAAGGCTATGATGAAGATGGTGAGTGGCTTTTATTACAGAGGAATATTGGGGTGTTTTTGTGGTCCAAGGCTCAATCTTAATGCGAGGAGGGATCGGGGTGTTCCTTAGGGGAGGCAGAGCAATTCTCATGTAGGGTTACAAGCAGGTGTTAATGGAGGGGTTCCCTAAACTGCCTCTAAAGAGAAGAGTTTCCTTTACCTTTGGAGTTGTCTTTGATCATGTTCTAGAAGTTCCTAAGTGTGCTGTGAGTCCCCAGATGCTGTTCCATGAGAGTGATGCAGCTGTCACTCACATGAGTGCCTGCTGGAGCTCCCTGTGATGGCAGGAAGGGCAGGTGAGACCCTGCCATGGGCAGGTGCCATGACCTGGAGACTTTGTCATGGTCATTACCAAGAGGTGTTGGGGGAATCTTGCTGTGTGGGACATCACACAGTGCTCTGTATCTGCATCAACCTCAAACGTGTCGGCCAAGTCTGTCAATTATTTGGGCCCATCATGCTCCTACTCCTCCCCATGCTTTGTGCAGGGCTGCCTTGGATGTGAGGGATCCCCTGTTTTGCTTGAGGAGATCAAGTCAGGTCCCACATCATATGTGGCTGCAGCAGGAACAAAACTGAGCTCTAGAGATGGTGCTTTTTGTCTGGCTCAGCCTCTTGATTTCATTAGAACTTGGCTATGAAGTTTTATCTTGCACCACATGTGATTTTTCCTCACTGTTTGCAAATCATGGGGAGGAGGAGGACAACTGTTTATCTGGAAAGTTGGAGCCCTTTCCTTCTCGGGTCACAGTGTGTGTGGAGGACACTTCCCTGCCTGGCCCAGAAGTTGCCCAGAATGAGTAAAGCCTTTGTGGGCTGGTAAATGGGAGTTTAACAACCAAACAATGCCAAAAATTCAGGGAGAGGAGACCTAACCAATGACTGCAGAATCAAAGGGGACAGAGCCAGAACCCTCAGCACTGTGATGGTTTCTCCACACTGAGTTGAGGATGCTCCATGATGGTGTTAGATGAGCTCCAGGAGAGGTTGTGAGAGTTGAGCTGGTGCCCTGACCTTCTCCTGTTTGACCCATAAACCAAGGCTTGTGCTGGGACTGACCACGGAGCTCCCCTCTCCTGAGGACCATGTTGGGTAGGGGTTTGAATTTTCCTCATGAATGGGGAAACTGCAGCCAGACAGTGCAGGGGTCCTTGGTGAGTGCCTTGTTCCTGTTGGAGAGCCCAGTGTCCCTCTCTGTGTGCTGACACCAAGCTCCTTTCAGACCTGGGACAAGGAGCTGGAGGTTGATGTTCAAGAGCATGCAGAGAAGTGCAGCTGGACCCAGAATGGGGGCCCAGGCAGGTTAAACCTCTTTGCTACAGCTTCAACCCTGGATGTGGAACTGGCCATTGAAGAATGGAACGGGGAGAGGAAATTCTACAACTTGACAACATCCACCTGTGTCCCCGGGCAGACGTGTGACAACTACACCCAGGTAGCAGCTGCTGGGGTGGAGGGGCTGTTGGGACAGGAGCTGTACCACTGCCCCAGCTCATCCCAAAATCTTTGCAAAAGGACAGGGAACCAGGTGGGATTCACCATGATAGAGGCAGATCTGGGCATGGTGTCAGTCATGAATGGCCTTTTGGAGAAGACCTTTTTTTGAAAGAAGCTCTGCAGCCCTTTTTTTGGCTGCTCAGCAGTGCCAGCTCAGTGCCTGCTTGTCTTGGGTAGAAGGATGAGGTCTGAGTGTTCCTTCTCAGCTTGGGGGGGAGCAAGGAGGAGAAGCAATGGTGGTGGTAAGTGGATGGATGGATGGATGGATGGATGGATGGATGGATGGATGGATGGATGGATGGATGGATGGTTCCAAGACCAAAGCAGAGGTGGTGATGCTCTGCCTGGGTGGACTATATGGTAGGAAAGCTGTGGCACTGGAATATATGACCTTGGGAAGTTGGTTCAGACGGGGGCAAGGGAGAAGATCCTGAATGCCAAAGCAACATGGGGATGGGGATCTGGGACACATGCTGCAAGATGAGGAAGATACTGGATCAGCCTTTAAGGCCAGGGGTGAGACTGCCTTCACCCAGTCCCCTCACCTTCAACCCTGGTCTTTGCCTTAGGTGGTCTGGGCAGAAACAACTCGCATTGGCTGTGGGAGCAGTTTTTGTAAGAAGATCCATGGAATCGGAACAGAGAACGCACATCTGCTTGTTTGCAGCTATTATCCTCCATAAGTTCCAGGCCCCAATATCCATCCCCTGCTCTGTTCTGAGGAAGGTAACTCTGCTCCATGAAGTTAGCTGCCTTGGGGTCATGCTGGTGATTAAATGGCCCTGACAGGCCGTGGCAGGAGACCAAGACCTGTTTTCTACATTAATCCCAAGTTTTGCTTTGGCTGGGATATGCCAGCTGAATCAGCCCCCTCTCTGGGATGGGTGTTTTCCCTTTCCTCACGCCTTCTTTATCTTGGCATTTTCTGCTTCCAGGAGTAATATAAAGGACAAAAAGCCCTACCAGGAAGGACCCTCATGTAAAATGTGTCCCAGGGGCAGAGTCTGTGTGAACAACCTGTGTGGTGAGTGAGCGGAGCCACGTGTGGCCATGGAGGGACTGTTGGGACTGAGACCCCGGGCTGGGTCTGAGCTCTGAACCCTCGTGGAGCTGTCAGGAAGCCCTTGAACTGCAGCTCCAGGGCTGGACCATGAGACATCAGGAGCAATTGCTGCTCCTAACAGAGGTCAACTGGCTCAAGATGAGGAGGATTGGACAAGGGCCTTGTACCCCTTTAGGCAGTGGTTTTTGCCCCTTGTGGGGCAGGAGGTTGTGAGGGACATGAGATGTCTCCAGGTTGGGAGCCCCAGAGTGGGGGATGGCCCAGAGTGACCTGAGAGGGGTTGGCTGCTGTTTCAGCCCCTTGTTGGTTTCTGCTGGTCCTGCTCAGTGCAGGGGATCCACTGAGGTCAGCTGAGCCAGCCCTAGCCCATGGCACTTTTCATCTCTGCATCTCTTTCATTCACCCTAACAGCCCTGCCAAAATTCACAGCCACAGCCAAACCAGAACGCACAGCATCAGAGGCCAACATAACCACAGCCAAGCCACCATCAAAAACTCACTTCCAACCACAATCGCAGCCAAGCCACCACCCACAGCCACACTGTCAAACACAGCCAAGCCCAAACCCCCAATATTCTCACCCATCACAAGAGCCAAACCAAAACCTGCCACCACTCTCCCAACAACAACCTCAGCCAGGCCAAAACCCACAACACCAAAACTCATCACAGCTCTGGCTAAGCCAAAACCCACCACAACTCTGGCTAAGCCAGTATCTGCTGCTGCAACACCAGCATGTGCCACAACAGCAAAGACACGACTGAAAACTGCCACAACCACACAGCCAGAGCACAAAGACCT
The DNA here is from genome assembly GCF_024509145.1 of Vidua macroura. Lineage (NCBI taxonomy): Eukaryota > Metazoa > Chordata > Aves > Passeriformes > Viduidae > Vidua > Vidua macroura. The sequence continues at coordinate 3,325,142 of NC_071594.1, forward strand.
GATCCTGTTGAGACAACCAGGCTCAGTCTTTCCTTTGAGCTCATGTTAGACCCATGTCCAGAGGTTGAGGCAGGCAATGGAGAGCCTCTTAGCTTAGAGGATCTTCTACTCTAACTTCATCTTTTCTTCTTTTCCTTCCATATCTGCCCTGGATACAGAAGAACTGGAGACAAACTCAGACCAGACAAGTGTGGATCCACCCAAAGGAGGAGCCCCCAGTACCTGCTTGGGCCTTTCGCTCTTCCTCCTCCCCAGTGCCATCCTGCTGGGCCTTCTGCTCTGAAGGGTCTTCCTCAGCTGTCCCTGCACCCCTCACCAAGGCTTTTGTCAGCGCTGGTTGTCCACAGCCCTGGTAGGCTCAGGAGACTCCTTGGACAATTCACATGCTCCCTCCTTACGCTGCCTCCTCTGCTGCAGCCCCAGCGAGCCAAGGGCAGCCAACAGTGCTGGGGAACTTTGTTCCCTTCCTGAGGAGACCTGAGGGCAGGAGGGTGTTTGCCATAATGCTGGTGACCTTGGATGCTTCTCCTTTTTCCCGGCTTCTGTTCCATTTCCAGGCTGGAAGTGTTGAGCTCTCCCACCCATCTGCCCGTGTGGCCGGCAGGCCCCGCCACAGCCTGACCCTGGGGACAGCAGGGTGACCTGGGGACAGTGAGACATGGTGGTTGGCTTTGGTGTTTGTAGATGAGACATGGCGGTTGGCTTTGGAGTTTGCCAGGAGGAGTTTCCCATAGAAATGCTCTTTTCCCTACAAATGTGTTTCTTTCAGTTTTGGACATATTTTATCTCTTTCCTACCTTGTCCAAATAGAGTGGGTATTTGAGGATTTCGGTTTCCTCCTGGTTCTGGTGGAGCTCTGGCCAGTACTGCCCAGCTGTTCCCCCCTCTCCACATCATATTCACACCTCTCCTCCTCACAGTCTGCAGCCGTTAAGGCCTCCCTCTCTCCTCCTCCCTCTCTATTGCTGGCACATGTCCCATTCCTCAGTCACTCCAATGCCACAGATTTATTTTATGTGTGTGCCTGCACCTGTGTGCACGCACAGAAGAGAAACCTTCAGAGCTGAGAGAAGCCATGAGTTCATTTATGTAGCTTTTCCCTGCATGGCTTAATTCTTTGCATAATTTCAGTGTATCTGAATTTAAATACAGATCCTGCTTGATGTGTAACTTGTGTGTGTGTGGTCAGGGAGAGCAAATCCCTGCATGTGTTGGTAAGATCTGAGCTCCAGAGATACAGGTGATGCTGTTACAGATCACTGGTGGCTCTGCTGCCTGGCAGCACCAGCTGTCCTGCAGGAGCCCAGCTGTCTGCAGACTGTTCTGAGGTCCCTGGCCAGTCCAGCCCAGCCAGGAGGTGACCAGCAGATGGCACTGGGAGAGGCACCGCTGAGAACTGGGCAGCTCAGCCCTGCCCACAGTTCAGAGCTTTATTTCATTGCCAGCTTCCGATGTAGTTAAGAATCAGATTTAAAATAGCCTCGTGCCCAGGTGCCGTGGCTGCTGCACGCTCTGGGGGCAGGCTGAGCTCCTGCTGCCGAGCTGCCTTTGGGGGAGAAATCCCTCCCTGCCTTATGGACAGATGAAAAAAATGCAGCCCCAGAGGCTGCTCCTCAGCCGTGTGAGGGGAGAGGGCTCGGAGCTGGGAGAGCATTTCAGGTCCTCATCTGCTTTTGCATCTGCGTGAAGGACAGTGAGGCATTCCCTAATTCCCATTAGTGTTTCTGGGCATTCCCTAGAAACACTACCAAGAGCAGAAAAACATTTCTCCTCCCAGCGAGATCAGGGCACTCGGGCAAACCCTGATTTTTTGCAGCGCTGGATCCCCCACCCTGCTGAGAGCCATCGAGGCACAGCGGTGCTGCTGATTATCAGCCACCAACAGAATTCCAGGATTGAAATGTTTTATCACTGGTGTGGGGCTGTGAACCTTGTGAAAACTCTTGGGTTTTGTTTTCCTGAAGGTTTTGACTTGTGGCTGTTGTGCAAGGACCTATTTATAGAGATCCTTGCAGCAGAAAACTCCAACCCAGAAGGAAATCCGCTTTCCTCTTGCCCTGCTCCCCGGGACAGCGGGGCTGAGCCTGCCCACACAGTCATTTGCATTTGGGGGTATGCTGCTGGCAGTTCCATCCAGCTTCCAAATATTCCCTCAGAGTGTTTGGGTTGAAAATGCTCTCATTCCACGATGTCCTGTGTGGGTCTGGGGAGGACCCACCTTTCTTGATCTTGCTTCCTGGTTGCTTTTTGCTAAAAGGTTTTGCCCTTCAAGGCCATTGAAACCATCTGCAAAACTAAAACAGGAGGGCAGTTCTTCTGGTGGTAAGGAATCTATTTTGGCCAAATCTACCACGCCCCAGTCTGCAGCACGGCTTCCAGAGTAGCTCCTGTCTTCAGCTGCCAGAGGGGAGTGGTGCTCACACCTTCTGCATTGTCAGGGTGGGAAACCCACAATGGCAAAACTGGGATGACCAAGGGGAGGTTTTGATACCTTGGCCAAAGAACTGCAAGTGAGCCCTGGTCATTTTCCTCATCTTGAGCTCCAGTTTCACAGATCCTTGGAAAGGCTGCAGGAAGCTGGGACCTCCCTAGAGAGTCTGGTGTTCCTAGTGACCTGCTGAGGTGGAATTGGGTGGGAATGGGGCTGTTCCTGCAGCAGTTGAGGCATTGTGGTGACAGACACAATCAGATGAGTCACAGAGAGGGTGTCTAACCGTGGCCTCCCTCACCTCAGCTCTCCTGGGCACTCACTGTACTGGTTTGGACAATACCCCACTCTCACCCTGCCCAGCTCAGAGGGATTCCCAGTCAACAGTTGCATCCCAGCATTTTTAAATAATAGAATGGATGAATGAATAGTGTGGAAGACAATAAACTCCTCCAGAGCTCATAAATCCGGGCGAGTAGGGAGAAAAGAGATCCTGTTACTCCCACACCCGTGCAGGAGCCTTGTAGACACCGGCCAGCCCTGCTGGAGACCCTCGAGACGTGAGTCAGTAGAAGCCCAGGCTTGGTCACTTGTGTGCTGCAGCATGGGGCCTCTCTGGAGCCAGCAGAGCCTGTCAGGTGTCGGTGTGTGGCTCCTGTCCCCGTGCAGTGGCTGCTGCTCCCCGGGGTGTGGGGATGGGGCTGTTCCTTGAGAGAGCAGAAGGAAAGCTGCATTCCACACACACTTACCTAATGCCGGCTGGACACGAGTGTCAGCTCCAGGGTGGGGCTTGGACCTTGCACTGCTAATCTTGATGCTTTAGACATTGGCTCCAGAAGGAGCCGTCAGAGCAGGTTGGGAGTTGAGAAATGGCCCTGCACCCCTTTGGCAGCCGCCCTGCACTTGCCAAAGGCATCAGCTCTTACTCACGTTTCCCCATGAGCCACATGCCCTGGTGATGACTCCTCCAGGGCTGTTTGCTCTTCCCCACAAGCTCTGTGCATCCCATTTTCCTTCATCGTTGCTGCCACACTATCTCCTGCAGGGCTCAGCCAGGGTGCTGTAGTGCCAGGGGCTATGGGCAACTTGGCCCTGCATCTCCACATCGCCTTTGGAGAGACCAGCGCCTGTACTGGTCTAGTGGAAGGTGTCCCTGCTCATGGCAGAGGGGTTGGAATGAGATGAGCTCTCAGGTTCTTCCCAACCCAAACCATTCCATGGCTCTAAAATTCTCAGCACTGCCTTGTTCCATGTAAGCCAGGCCACGGTGAGCTGGCCAGCAGGAGCTGCAGCCCATGTTGATGTTTGCTAGATGTTTCTTCAGGTCTCCAGAGATCCAACAGCAAATGTGTTGAGGTGTCTCCATCAAGAAACAGATTTACCTTAGCAATACGTGGGAATCTCTAGTTTGACCATCTGAGTTGAAGACCTAGTGAGATCTTGGCCTCAGACCCCACTTGCAGGAATTGTTGGACAATTGAGGGCATGGCTGACCCCAGAGTTAGTGAAGGACAAGGTAATACACAGAGTTAAGAGATCTGGGGGGCAGTAGGAGAGCTGTTGTGGTGAGAGAAGTGATCCGTGTGGTCCAAAACCAAAGGAAAACCGACAAAGCATTGCCTGGGGAGAGGGGAGGGGAGGGGGGAGGCAAAGCCGGCAGCGTGTGATTAACTTGGCTCCGCTCTCCAGAGCTGCCCACCCGCTGATCCTCTCTAACAGGCTGTGATCCCAGCGGAGCTCCTGGAGCCGGGCCGGGCGGTTGCACAATCGCAGATGGGGAGCCGAGGCTGGAGCAGCCCGGGGGGCTCGGCCAGACCGGCTCCGGCGCGGGGGCTGCAGGACACGGATGTTGAGCCCTCCAGGTGTCTGCGGGAGGGAGCACAGCCTGTCCCCGCAGAGCCATGGTTTGGTTATCGCAGCCAGCCCTGAGGGCAGCCACAGATTCCCAACTCTCCTGTTTAGGGCAATTTCAACTCTGTACCCTGTTCTTCCTCTTCTGTTCCCCCTTCTCCTGATGGTTCAGGGAAGAGGCATCAACCCTCTGCTTGCCCCTGATCCCAGCAGGCTGGGCAGCCCAGGGGCTGTTCCTCAGCTGCCAAATGCTGTCCCCCCAACACAGACACGGGGCTGGCCGAGGTGGCTCTGACTCTGTCTGGGGAGTTGCTGTGCTGCAAACTGCTCTCAGCAATTGCATCTTGCTGCCTTTGTTTCTAAGGCAGCTGCATTCCAGGCACGGGGGAAGACCCGTGTGAAAACAGGGCTGTGTTAATTGCTGTGGGATTATTGTTATAGATTAGAAGAAATGGAACAGGAGGTGGAAGAGAGGACCCGTAACTGAGGGTTCAGGGGATGGCTGAGGTTTGGAGCAGCACAGGCTTGGATGAAGAATGCCAGTCCAGGGATTGGGATTCAGGCACAGGGTCTGTCCCAGGGAGAGGACCCTGCATGTTTGTTGGCACTGCTGCCTCTCCATCAAGGCCGATATGTGAGATGGGTGTGTTCTGCATGGCTCCAAAACTCTAATAAATATATTTCCTCCCCAATCTTCAAGCTGTTGGGTGTTCCTTGCTTTTGGGAGGTGCTTTAAATCTGACTGCCAGAGCCGTGGGCTGCTGAGAGCAGAAGCTGCCTGCACGATGCTGAGCTCAGGTCTTCCTCCCGTTCTGCTGGTGCTCTCAGTGCTGGAGCTGAGCTGGTCCCTGAGTGATGAAGAAAAGAAGATCATCTTGGATGAGCATAATAAATATCGCTCCCAGGTCTCTCCTCCTGCCAAGGCTATGATGAAGATGGTGAGTGGCTTTTATTACAGAGGAATATTGGGGTGTTTTTGTGGTCCAAGGCTCAATCTTAATGCGAGGAGGGATCGGGGTGTTCCTTAGGGGAGGCAGAGCAATTCTCATGTAGGGTTACAAGCAGGTGTTAATGGAGGGGTTCCCTAAACTGCCTCTAAAGAGAAGAGTTTCCTTTACCTTTGGAGTTGTCTTTGATCATGTTCTAGAAGTTCCTAAGTGTGATGTGAGTCCCCAGATGCTGTTCCATGAGAGTGATGCAGCTGTCACTCACATGAGTGCCTGCTGGAGCTCCCTGTGATGGCAGGAAGGGCAGGTGAGACCCTGCCATGGGCAGGTGCCATGACCTGGAGACTTTGTCATGGTCATTACCAAGAGGTGTTGGGGGAATCTTGCTGTGTGGGACACCACACAGTGCTCTGTATTTGCCTTTGCAGGTGAAGGTACTTTTATGTGTTGGAGGGAATGTCAGCTTGTCAGTCAAGGTGTTTTAGTTATTTGGGCTCATCACACTCCTAATCCTCGCCATGACTTGGTGTCTTGGAGATGTGGGATCCCCTATTTTGCTTGGGGAAATCAAGTCAATCAAACCTACTACAGGTCATCAGTGGAACCTGTAGTAGGACCAAAAACAAGCTTGGTGCTGCTGCTGCTGCTTTCTGTCTTGTTCAGACTCTTGATTTGATTAGAATTTGGCTATGAAGTTTTATCTTGCACCACATGTGATTTTTCCTCACTGTTTGCAAACCACACAGAGAAGGATAATTGTTTATCATGGAGAGTTGGAGTCCTTTCCTCTTTGGGTCACAGTGTGCTTGGAGGACACCTCCCTGCCTGGCCCGGAAGTTGCCCAGAATGACTAAAACCTTTTTGGGTTGGTAAATGAGAGCTTAACAATCAGAAGAAGCAAAAAGTTAAACTCAGGGAGAGAAGGCCTGACCAGTGACTGCAGAATCAAAGGGGACAGAGCCAGAACCCTCAGCACCATGATCCCATCAAACCCACCAGGCACAGCAAACTCAGAGTATCAGGGCTTTGGAGCCAAAGGCTTAGAGAAAGCCTGAGGGAAATGATCTCTCAGGGTCCTTAAGTCAATTCCAAACCTGTGGGGGCTGCTCCTAGCTGAATCTTTGATTGCAGCCCCTGTGCTTTGAGATGCTCCTTCTGCAGCTTCTGCTCCTGCTTGAACACACAGGACCTGCTCGTTGTCTGGGGACAAAGGCTTTTTCAATTTGTAGCCCAGCAAATGTTTAGCTCACAGCAGCCCTGACGATTCCTCAGTAGAGGTTTTCCATGAGAACACCGTCCTCGTCTCCCTCCTGGGACCTTTGTTTGGGCTGAGTTTGCCTCTGGGTTCACCTGCTGCCGTGGCACTGTGCCTGGCTGAGGTCACTCCATGCTTCCTTTTGGGACATGGGGCTGGTTGCTCTGGAAATATTTAGTTGAAGGAGGGGAATCTGTATCCTAAAGCCACTTTATTAATGAGGCAAATCTGCAGGTGTGAGTCCCCCGTTTATGGAGCCCAGCTCTGTGTCAGAGGGAGAGGGGTGTGTGCTCCCCAAATTGGGTCTCCAGATCTCTGTCAGCGTGGCTTGGGGCCATGGTGGGAGGTGAACCAACACCCTGTGTCCCATCCAGGTGCCTTCAGGCCTGTCCTCATCCCCTCGACACCCCAATGGTGACATGCCCTCCTGTCTGGCACCTTTTGGATGCAGCCCTGGTTCTGTCCAGGAAGGTGTTCCCTCAGGACCCCTGTTTGCAGGGCTGCCTTCCAGAGCCAAGCCGCTCTCTCCATCAAGGATGGTCCAAACAGCTGCAGTGCAGGATTCCCAGATGCATGCCTGTGAGAAAAGCTCTCCACCTTTTCCTCCTCCTCGTTCTCCTCCTGCACATCCCTGTGGCCGGGGGCTCAGCTGGTGGCGGGGCCGCTGCCGCTCCAGAGGGGGCTCCTGGCCAGCAGCCAGGCAGCCACGTCTCGGTTCCAGGCAAACAGATGATGCTTCCCAGGAGCCTGTGCTCCCAGGCTTTGTTCAGCTGCCAGGAGAGATGTGTCCCATTCCCCTCCTATCCCCACCCTGGGCGAGGAGGGATGGCCCCAGACCCCTCTGGCGTGACCCACAGTGGGTTTCCTTCTTCCTCCATGACTTCATGGTTTCTCCATGCTGAGTTGAGGATGCTCCATGATGGTGTTAGATGAGCTCCAGGAGAGGTTGTGAGAGTTGAGCTGGTGCCCTGACCTTCTCCTGTTTGACCCATAAGCCAAAGTTCAGTTTGTGCTAGGACTGACCATGGAGCTCCCCTCTTCTGAGGACCGTGTTGGGTAGGGGTTTGAATTTTCCTCATGAATGGGGAAACTGCAGCCAGACAGTGCAGGGGTCCTTGGTGAGTGCCTTGTTCCTGTTGGAGAGCCCAGTGTCCCTCTCTGTGTGCTGACACCAAGCTCCTTTTAGACCTGGGACAAGGAGCTGGAGGCCCTTGCTCAATCCTATGCAGAGAAGTGCATCTGGGACCACAACAAGGAGAGGGGCCGACGGGGAGAAAACCTCTTTGCCATGGCCCCAACCCTGGAACTAGAATTTGCCGTGGAAGATTGGAACGGGGAGGAGAAATTCTACAACTTGACAACATCCACGTGTGTCCCCGGGCAGATGTGTGGCCACTACACCCAGGTACCAGCTGCTGGGGTGGAGGGGTGGCTGCTCAGCAGAGCTGGGTGCCAGATTTTCTCAGACAGAGAGATGAAGTCTGAGTGTTTCTTTGCAGCTTGGGTAGGAGCAGAGATGGTGGTGGATGCCAAAGCAACATGGGGATGTGGGAACTGTGGCATACTCTGTGGGATGAGGATGTCTTTGGAGCAGCCTTTAAGGCCAGGGGACAAGTTGCCTTCACCCAATCTCTTCACCTCCACCCTGGATTTTTGCCTTAGGTGGTCTGGTCAAGCACACATCAGATTGGCTGCGGGGCACATTTTTGTGAGAAGATTGATGGAATCGAAACAGAGAACATGCACCTGCTTGTTTGCAACTATTATCCCCCGTAAGTCCCAGGCCCTGCATGGATTGGTGCATCTCAGTGGGGTTTCTGTGCTGGAAATACCCTGGCTTCAGCCCTTATGTCACAGTAGGGTTTGTCCTTGGTCAGAAATAGAAGTTCCAAATAATGCTTCTGTTATCTTGGGTTGGTCCCAGACTAAGGAAGGGTTGTCTGGAGATCCTGGCCTGTGATTGTGACTGCTGAGTGCTGGTTCAGCTCCTGGAACACAGCCAGGGAGGGACCTTCCCTGAGAGCTGCTCAAGGCTGAGGTGGCAGTAACTGAGGGTACAAACACCTCCCTGCCCTGGGCCTTGTTCTTCCCTGTCAGCAGCAGCTGTCACCTGGGGTGGAGAAGCCATTTTGAGCAGCAGGAAGGGTTGGACGTGGGAGCAGAGCTGGGTACCTCCTTCCCAGCACTGGGACCAGCCTTGGCACTGCTTGCTTGGAGCTGCTGAGAGCACCAAGAGCGGCCAGTGGCTGCAGACCTTCCTGGGGTCTGGAGCAGAAGTGAGACAAGTATTCCCTGTCCCAATATCCATCCCCTGCTCTGTTCTGAGGGGGGTGAGGGATCTGCTCCATGGAGTTGTCTGCCCTGGCTTTAGCTGCCTTGGGGTCATGCTGGTGATTAAATGGCCCTGACAGGCCGTGGCAGGAGACCAAGACCTGTTTTCTACATTAATCCCAGGTTTTGCCTTGGCTGGGATATGCCAGCTGAATCAGCCCCCTCTCTGGGATGGGTGTTTCCCCTTTCCTCACGCCTTCTTTATCTTGGCATTTTCTGCTTCCAGGGGTAACATGAAAGGCAAAAAGCCCTACATGGAAGGACCCTCGTGTGAAATGTGCCCCGTGGACACAGTCTGTGTGAACAACCTGTGTGGTGAGTGAGCAGAGCCACAGAGCCCCTGGAGAGGCTGTTGGGACTGAGACCCCGGGCTGGGTCTGAGCTCTGAACCCTCGTGGAGCTGTCAGGAAGCCCTTGAACTGCAGCTCCAGGGCTGGACCATGAGACAGGACAACTGTCTTAACATAAGGAGGAGCCTGTACCCCTTTAGGCAGCGGTTTTTGCCCCTTGTGGGGCAGGAGGTTGTGAGGGACATGAGATGTCTCCAGGTTGGGAGCCCCAGAGTGGGGGATGGCCCAGAGTGACCTGAGAGGGGTTGGCTGCTGTTTCAGCCCCTTGTTGGTTTCTGCTGGTCCTGCTCAGTGCAGGGGATCCACTGAGGTCAGCTGAGCCAGCCCTAACCCACAGCACTTTTCATCTCTCACCAGAACTCGTTGTAGAAGAGACCACTCCGGCCTCTGTGACAACAAAGGCAAGGCCATCCACCCCAGCCACAGCCAAACCAGAGCCCACAGCCACAGCCAAACCAGAGCCCACAGCCACAGCCAAACCAGAGCCCACAGCCCAACCTGAAACCACAGCCAAACCAGAGCCCACAGCCAAACCAGAGCCCACAGCCCGACCTGAAACCACAGCCAAACCAGAGCCCACAGCCACAGCCAAACCAGAACCCATATCACCAGTTCACACCACAGCTGAACCAGAACCCACACCAGTGTCTACCACAGCCAAACCAGCACCAAGACCAGTACACACTACAGCAAAACCTGAACCCACACCAGCGTCTACCACAGCCAAATCTGAACCCACAAAACCAGTGTCTACCACAGCCAAGCCAAAACCTACAAGCACACTTCCAACCACAACCACAGCCAAGCCACCACCCACAGCCACGCTCCCAACCACAGCCAAGCCCAAAGCCCCAGCACAGGCATCCTTCAGCACAGCCAAGCCAAAATCTGCCAGCACGCTCCCAACAACCCCAGCCAGGCCAAAACCCACAACGCCAGCAGCCACCACAGCCATGGCCAAGCCAAAATCCACCATGCCAGCAGCCACCAGCACTGCAGCCAAGCCAAAGCCCACCACAACTATGGCCAAGCCAATACCCACCACCCCAAAACCCACCCTAACAACCACCGCCACTAAGCCAACAACCAGCACTACCCTCAAGACAACGCCCACCCCCCTGAAACCCAACACAACAAACACCACCAGCAAACCAACAGCCTCCACACCAGACCCCACCACCACCACCACCACCAAACCAAACCCCACCACCACCACCACCAAACCAAACCCCACCACACCAAAACCCATCACCACCACCCCCAAACCAAACCCCACCACAACCACCACCACCACCACCAAACCAAACCCTACTACAACCACCACCAAACCAACACCCACCACACCAAACCCCACCACAACCACCTCTACAGCCAAGCCAAAGCCAACCACAACTATGGCCAAGCCAACACCCACCACACCAAAATCCACCCCAACTGTAGCTAAGCCAAAACTTGCTACAGCCACAGCCAAACCAACACCCACCACACCAACATCTACCACCACTACAGCCAAGCCAACACCTCCTGCTACAACACTGGCACCTGCCACAACAGCAAAGACACAGCTGAAAACTGACACAGCCACAAAGCCAGAACCAGAAAGACCTGATCCTACTGAGGCAACCGGGATCACTCTTTCCTTTGAGCCCACCTTAGACCCAGATTATAAAGTATCTCCAGAGGCAGACACTGGAGAGCCTCTTAGCTCCTTCACTACAGAGGATCCAGCCTTATTAGAAAGCATGGGCACAGCCTTCAGCCCCAGATCAGTCCCAGAAATAAAGAAAAGTGTCAAAGAGCATGGGAAAGAGAAATCAGCCTTTCCCAGTCCATCTCCATCCCTCAGCCAAGCTGTTCCAGAGATGAAGCTAGGTTTCAATAGAGCTGAGCTCATAACCCCCTCCAAGTCAGTGGTCCTCAGCCCTGAAGAGCCCACGTTCTTGCACTTAACATCATCCTCCAAAGACAAAAAAGGGCCGAGCCCCCATTTCCAGACCTCCCTCTCAGGTAAGGCAACCGTGGAGTTTGTCCTGGCATGGACACTTGGACATTCAGGGATCCCCAAGCAGCATGGAGAGGGCTTGGGAGGAGCAGTGTCAGACTGGTCCTTTGGATCCTCCTCTTGTATGTGGCACCAAGCCTTTTCCTCACTCTTTGCTCTAACCCTGAGGGGCTGGTTGGATGTCTCATCTCTGAAGCATGGTCCCGTTCACAGCCTGCTCCCACTAACGCACAGCTTCCCTGGACCAGAGCTCTGCTGCCTCACGGAGCCTCGGGGCACGTCATGGCACACCTGCATGAGTGGGAGCTTCTCTTCTGCCAGATCTTCCCCTCTAACTCCACATTTTCCTCTCTTCTTCCAGCAGGTGCCCTGGACACAGAAGAACTGGAGACAAACTCAGACCAGACAAGTGTGGATCCACCCAAAGGAGGAGCCCCCAGTACCTGCTTGGGCCTTTCGCTCTTCCTCCTCCCCAGTGCCATCCTGCTGGGCCTTCTGCTCTGAAGGGTCTTCCTCAGCTTCCCTGCACCCCTCACCAAGGCTTTTGTCAGCGCTGGTTGTCCACAGCCCTGGTAGGCTCAGGAGACTCCTTGGACAATTCACACGCTCCCTCCTTACGCTGCCTCCTCTGCTGCAGCCCCGGCGAGCCAAGGGCAGCCAACAGTGCTGGGGAACTTTGTTCCCTTCCTGAGGAGACCTGAGGGCAGGAGGGTGTTTGCCATAATGCTGGTGACCTTGGATGCTTCTCCTTTTTCCTGGCTTCTGTTCCATTTCCAGGCTGGAAGTGTTGAGCTCTCCCACCCACCTGCCCGTGTGGCCGGCAGGCCCCGCCACAGCCTGACCCTGGGGACAGCAGGGTGACCTGGGGACAGTGAGACATGGTGGTTGGCTTTGGTGTTTGTAGATGAGACATGGTGGTTGGCTTTGGAGTTTGTAGATGAGACATGGTGGTTGGCTTTGGTGTTTTTTTCCAGCAGAAATTCTCTTTTCCTTCCCAATGTGTCCATCTCAATTTTGGACAAGTTTTACCTCTTTCCCTTCTTGTCCAAATAGTGGCTGTTTTGAGGATTTCAGTTTCCTCCTGGTTCTGGTGGAGCTCTGGCCAGTACTGCCCAGCTGTTCCCCCCTCTCCTCCTCACACTCTGCAGCCCTTGCCTCCTCCCAAGCCACAGATTTATTTTACGCATGTGCCTGCACCTGTGCACGCACAGAAGAGAAACCTTCAGAGCTGTGAGAGGCCACCAGCTCCTCCATGTAGCTTTTCCCTGCATGGCTTCGTTCTTTGCATAATTTTAGTGTATTTGAATTTAGATACAGATTCCTCTTGACATGTAATCTGTGTGTGTGTGGTCAAGGAGGACAAGTCCCCACATGCATTGGTACAATCTGAGCTCCAGAGATACAAGTGACCTTGTTAGAGGTTTTTGGTGGCTCCTGGGACCACTGGCATTGTCTGGGCCACCGTGTTTTGTTACCCCACGTCTCTCCTCCCTTCACCTGAGGATTCCCAGTCAGGTGTGTTAAATATGTGACAAGCTTTGCAGACAGGTGGAAGGAAGATAACAGGGAGATACAGCCCCTTCTCTGGTCATTGCACCCTTTCATTTCTACAGAGGAGGTGGAGGATGACCTGAAGGCCATTATTCATTTCCTCCACTACTGCTCTGTCCTGTGCATCCCCAGAGCATGCACTGAATAAATCCTGTTGTGAAAGTCTGTTCACTCTCTCTCTGGGGGATCTGGACACCTGGGAGCTACTTATTATACCTGTAAAATGCCCTTAATTATGTGCTTACATAGAGTTGCTAAAAGACAACATGACTTCTGTGGGTCCTGAAGGGGTTTTTTGGCTTTCCAAAAGCATCCATGTGCTGCTTTTTGTAAGGGTGTAACTTAATGTTTTTAAACCTGTGTAAAAGCAGCAGGAGGCCATGGGGATTGCAGATGACGCAGGGAATTTTTCTTGAGCATCCAGCTGAGTGTAAAGTAAAAATGTGTCCCCACCAGGAATTCTTGGACAAGGAAAGCAAGGGAAAAAGAGCTAAGAGCAAAAAAAAAAAAAAAAAAAAAAAAAAAAAGAAATAAAAACTGTGGCTGGAGCACATCTGGTTCTCTGCTTTAGGAAGCCCAGCACAAGCCTCTCACACAATTTCATCTCTGCGGCACAGAAAAAAGTTAAATACAAGTGTACGTCCCCAGATTCTGGTTTTTTGCAGCACTATCGCCTCAGAACATCCTTCTGGGAGCAGCATAGGGGAAAAGGGCCTCGAGAGGCAGAATCAGGACTGGAGTGATTCTGGTATCTGACTTTGCCTTTTGCTTTTCCCCATCCTCCTGCCCCTGCTTTTCCCAGCAAAGCGGCCCTGCAGCTCCTCATTCCCCTTCTCCCGAGCCCCTGCTGCAGGAGCCCGGCAGCACCAGCTGTCCTGCAGGAGCCCAGCTGTCTGCAGACTGTTCTGAGGTCCCTGGCCAGTCCAGCCCAGCCAGGAGGTGACCAGCAGATGGCACTGGGAGAGGCACCGCTGAGAACTGGGCAGCTCAGCCCTGCCCACAGTTCAGAGCTTTATTTCATTGCCAGCTTCCGATGTAGTTAAGAATCAGATTTAAAATAGCCTCGTGCCCAGGTGCCGTGGCTGCTGCACGCTCTGGGGGCAGGCTGAGCTCCTGCTGCCGAGCTGCCTTTGGGGGAGAAATCCCTCCCTGCCTTATGGACAGATGAAAAAATACAGCCCCAGAGGCTGCTCCTCAGCCGTGTGAGGGGAGAGGGCTCGGAGCTGGGAGAGCATTTCAGGTCCTCATCTGCTTTTGCACCTGCATGAAGGACAGTGAAGCATTCCTTAAAAATTCCCTAGAAACACTACCAAGAGCAGAAAAACATTTCTCCTCCCAGCGAGATCAGGGCACTCGGGCAAACCCTGATTTTTTGCAGCGCTGGATTCCCCACCCTGGTGAGAGCCATCGAGGCACAGCGGTGCTGCTGATTATCAGCCACCAACAGAATTCCAGGATTGAAGTGTTTTATCACTGGTGTGGGGCTGTGAACCTTGTGAAAACTCTTGGGTTTTGTTTTCCTGAAGGTTTTGACTTGTGGCTGTTGTGCAAGGACCTATTTATAGAGATCCTTGCAGCAGAAAACTCCAACCCAGAAGGAAATCCGCTTTCCTCTTGCCCTGCTCCCCGGGACAGCGGGGCTGAGCCTGCCCACACAGCCATTTGGGGGGCTTGGCTTAATCCTGACTTTGGGGCTTTAGGCAAGGGCAGGGTTTGGTTTGGTGCACAGGGGAGTGCACACAAACATTCAAGGCAGACTTTTGCAGCATTTCCACTCCGTTTTGGGGGTTGGCATCAAGGGGACTCTGGCACTGGGGTGACCCTGGCAAAGATTCTGCCAGGTTCTTACAGCCTCGTGGCCCTGTCTGCTGAGAGGAGGAGAAGGCATTATCCATCAGCTGTGCTGACTTGGGTCAAATGGTGGGATTTGGGGTGTTTATGAGGCCTGGCTTCTTTATGAACCTCACCTGCTGGGTTCCCTCCATCCCTGGGCCTGTTCCCAGCGGGGACAGGGAGGTGTTTGCTGCTGGTTGAGTGAGAGAAGGTTCCTTTGCTTCAGCTCCTGAATCTCCTGTGAATGCAGTGGGTCAGAAAGGTTGGGGTGAGCACCTACACCCTGCTGGGTATTTGCATTTGGGGGTATGCTGCTGGCAGTTCCATCCAGCTTCCAAGTATTCCCTCAGTTTGGGCTGAAAGTGTTCTTGTCCCACAGTGTCTTGAGGGGGTCTGGGGAGGACCCACCTTTCTTATTCTTGCTTCCTGGCTGCTTTTTGCTAAAAGGTGCTGCCTATTCCTCCCTGCCATTGTGGTCAGGGATGATGTGGCTGCCCCAGTGCCGTGTGCTGTGGATCCTGGCCGGTGAGTCAGGTGGGTGTCCCACATATCCATGGGTGGAAGCTCAGCCAGGTTGGTCACCCTCCTCCTGGGCAAAGCTGCCCTTTCCTT
Source organism: Vidua macroura (assembly GCF_024509145.1). Lineage (NCBI taxonomy): Eukaryota > Metazoa > Chordata > Aves > Passeriformes > Viduidae > Vidua > Vidua macroura. The sequence continues at coordinate 3,340,302 of NC_071594.1, forward strand.
TGTGCCAGGATGCATTGGAGCAATTAAACATTACCTGGGCTGGTTTCTTAGCCCTTGGTGGGATTTATTTGGGTTAGTGGACCCTGTGTTCTCCTCTTGCTGGTATGCACATTATAAACATGTTCATAGCAAGGACTGTCCAAGGCAGAGGGAAGCCCCACCTGCAGCCCTTGAGCTGACTGAGGGTGAGGAAGCAGGTCGGGCTTTGTGTAGGAGTTGTGCAGAAAATTTGTGTCAGGAAAGCACCTGCTGACAGCCAACACACATGGTCTAAGCTGCTTGGCCAAATCAGTCTGCCCCACATCCTCATCCTGTGGCTTCCCTTTCACACCCAGGATTTTGGTCAGTCAGGAACAGTGACTACCCCTCAAGAGGTCCCAGTTCACCAGCCAAGCTCACTCCAGGGCAATAAAAAGACTCTGTTTTTAAAAAGTCAAATCAAGTTTATTTTCACAAGGGAATATCTCCAGCAATATTTTATTCATGGCTTCCAGCTCACACAGTTCCACTGTTTGAGATTCTCTGCGTTAGTATCAATGCCATGCAGGGGGACTGAACAGATTCCATCTGAGACACGTGGGATTAGCTCGTTTCCAGGGGACACCTCTCCAGATGAAGTGGATATGCCGCCCTGTTCCCATGCTTGTGCTGCTATTTTGGTACCTTCTGAGCAATCTGCGGGCAGGAGCCCTGCCCCTGAGCAAGCAGCTGGAGGATAATAATGCAGCTCAGAGGACCAAGCTGTAGTTTTGCACAGCAAGTCGCCAGGACTGCTGAAAAGCCAGATTTATGGAGAGAGGGCTGCATTCCTTCGCCGCTTGGAACTGCAGCATCCCCACCCACCAGCTGTGTCCCAGCCTCGCTGCAGCTACGCCCAGTCCCAGCAGAGGGGCCTGAAATGAGCTGCTTCATTCTGGGGACTCCCACGGCCCCGGCAGCCAGGTCTGGCTCTCCCTGTGCCTTTGCTCAGGGTGAAATTTGAGGCCTCCAATTTCTCTTTGCTCTCTCCCTCCCACTTCATCTGAGAAGGTGTCCTCTGCTTGCCCTCGCTCCCCGGTGTCTCGGATCTCACAGTCTCCCTGGCAGTAAGATGGTCGTGATAATGGCCTGAAATGTCCTTCCTGATGCAGCCCTGATCGTGTTACAGCTCCTCTCGTGGTCTCGATCCTACTTACTCTGGAAAACGGCAGAGGGATAGTCCCATCTGCTCCTAAGAAATAGAAGAATTAACAGTTCCCTGTCCCTTGCCAAGGGCCAGAGCTCTGAAGCGTGATGACTTCTCGAGTGTCTGTTGTCAGGTGACTGCCTGGGAGAAGCCAGGATTAGAACCTGCTCCTTTTGGCTCATGTCTCTTGCTTACCTGTCTCCACTTTAGGACAAGATTTTAGTTGGAATCATTGGTTCATCATATGTAAATACCAAAGAGCCCCAAACTTCCCTGACAAGGTTTGCATGTGAGGGAGTTCAGTTGATAAGGGATTATCAGATCAGAAAGAACCACCCTCCAACTCTGTTCCATGGGACAGGCTGGGAACTTGTCCAAAACAAAATGCACTTCTTAAGCAGGGGCCAACCAGCCAAATCTGATCAACTCCTAGGGCTCTGAGTCCACAGGCTAAGCTTGCCCCTGGGTCTGGTTCTGACCCAAACTTCAGAACTGGGCACAGCAAAATTAAATCATGAGCTCAGATCTGTCCCATTTATACAAAAGTAGCTGCTCCCCTCCAGACTTGAGGACAGACCATAAAAGATCAACACATTTAAGCACTTTACAACTTGAACCCATCTCCTGGAAAAAAAGAATAGAATTGAACATTGGGAGCTGCTGTGCAAACTCATTTCCCTCGAATCTTAAAGAGAGGTGGGTTCCCTGGAAGCAGGTGGCTCCATGCTCCAGCGCCTGAGGCATGAAGCAATTCCTGGAAGAATGCAATTCTGGATGCTGTAAGAGAAACACCCACTGAGTTGTTTAACAATGCCATGCTGCGTTTTTGGATCCTCAACAAAAGAAGCGATGCCTCAGGAGCTCCTCCTCCGCTGGTTTTGCTGCTCTTTAAGGAAGGCAATAGACTGTATAGTTATCACCTGAAATGGGATCAAATCCCTCCCACCAAACTATACAACCTACTACCTCACCTCCACAGAGCAGAACAGACGGGTCACAGGCACGGATTTGCTTTACTTGCACCACCTGTCCCCACACCTGGTGTAGAAGTGGATGTGCAGACCTGAAGACCTGACTGTCTCCTTAGGAAAGACAGTAGATTGTATAGTTAGCTCAGAGGGAGGACCGGACTCCACAACTATTCAATCTACTACCTCAGCCTCAAGGACAGCTTGGGACCGTGGCAGCCTAAGGCACTGGGATGATCCTTATCCAGGCACTGGGATGATCCTTATCCAGGCACTGGGAAGAGCCTTATTCAGGCACTGAGATGATCCTTATGCAGGTACTGGGATGATCCTTATTCAGGCACTGAGATGATCCTTATTCAGGCACTGAGATGATCCTTATTCAGGCACTGAGATGATCCTTATCCAGGCACTGGGATGATCCTTATCCAGGCACTGGGATGAGCCTTATCCAGGCATTGGCTGCTCTGCAGGTCCTGCAAAGAGGAATGCATGAAAAATCAGAATTCTTGATGGCAGGGGAGAGGAGTCATACCCAACCTTGTCCTGGAGCTCCTTCTCCTTCTTCAAACCTCCTTCAGCCCACTTGGACTATACCTTGTGCTTGGCAATTACACTGGCTGCAGATTTCATGCACCCAAGGGTGCACAAAAGCAGCAGCCCTGCCCTTGGAACCTGGGGCTACACATGGAGGTAGCAGAGCTCTCGGGAAGCTGCAGCAGCACCAAGCACAACCGGCCAGGCTGACCTCACCTCCTGAACACACAGCGTATCTAGAACAAACCTGCCAGAGCAGATAAGAGAATCCATCAATTTAGCTGCTGTGCACTCCAGGGAATTGAGCAGATTAGAAATAACTAAGTACAAGGAAGCTTTTAGGCTGCAAATGTAATGGTATCGAGTACATCAAGGCAGATCTTATTTCCTAAACAAATGAGTGCAACATGCAGCCGTGCTGTCCCTCTAATGCTCCAGCCCAGCCAAGCAGTATTAGCATGGATCCGAGACAGACTGGCTTTCCCCCAAGCCCTTGGCTCACCTTCTGAGGCTTCTTCACTCTCTGCACACCCAAATACAGAGGCGAGGTATTAATCTGGTAGTTTGAAAGAAATGTGTGAGGCTCTTTTGCAAGGAGAAGAAAGAATTCCACTTGGAGATTAAAGAAGCCCTAATGATGAGGGAGCCACGCCAAGCAGGCTGCATGTGCAGCCCAGCACAGTCCCAAAGGATAACTTCCCATGGGAGCTCAGCAGGAGATGTCCCCAGCCTCCACAAGCATCTGCTGAATGCTGTGGTGGGAGAGGAGGGCGCTCAGGCAGAAGTCTCCAAAGGGATAAAAGCTGCCTAATGTGCTTCCACAGCTACCAGGCAACAGCCTAAATAATCCCACAGCTTTGGCCAACTACTGTAGCTGGAATCCTTGTGAGAGTTTAGGATGGCCTCAGGTGCAAGGGTATCTCTGCAGCAAGGTTTGGAAGAGCCCTCTTCCAGAGCTCTCCACAGGCTCTCCTCACTGGCATTTTCCAGTAATGCCAGGTAATTCTCTTAATTTCCTTTGACAAACTGGTCCTTGACAGGGAACGACCCGCTGTGCTGGGCCATCTGGCCCAGGCCTCTCCTGGTGTAAGAGGGTATGAACAACGTCAAAACCCCACCGTGGCGGAACTGGTTCCTACAGCACTGGAGTGCCCGGCCCATCCCTGGTGCCAAGTGCATCCCAAACAGCCTCCTGATGGGAAATGCTGTTTCTCCTGTTTTTATCAGCATAGAAAGTGATGCACAGGGGTTGCACATCCCTCCTCAGCACATGCAACACCAGCCAGAGCTTCGGTGAGGTGACAGCCAGGCTTTAGGGTCCATCAGGTCGGTCACTGCTCAGCTCCTTGGGGACAGAAGAGTTAGTTTAAACTGAAATGTTTCAGCTTCCCAGAAATTAATCTGCTGCCACAAGCATCAAGCAGAAGGGTGGCAAGAAAACCATCAGATGCTGCACTGATCAGGGACTGGGAGGGTGGGTGATCTAGATGATTCCTGGGTGATGCATAGAGGCAGAGGATGTTTGTCTTCTCCAAAGAGACTTTTAGCAACTGACCTGGAGGAACAATTTTCCTGGTTCCAAATCTGGTGGTTTCTATTAATTTAAGCACATAAGCCAGATGTATCAGGCAGGCATTTCAAAGGTCACTCCTGATACCTTTGCAGACAACAGGCATTTGAGCCAATCTCAAACTGTTGGTGGGAAATTACATTAAATAACTCTGAGCTCACATAGATATAATTATACATGGAGAGAGGGGAAAAAAAATCCCTTCTGACTTCTATAAGTAAACCTGAAAACAGAAGACTTAATTATAATAATTGTCTTAATGAGTATAGGTTTTGGGAATACCCAGCTGCTGACTCTGGAATCCTGATTTTAGCAGGATCTGTGAAGAAAGGAGTCAAACAGGAGGATTTATGGGTCAAACAGGGGGATTTTTTAATGCCCAGTAAGGATGACTAAGAGCATCCTACCCTTAGTATTGCTGTCACAGTTGTTTGTCCTACACAAATTGCAATGACAGGAATTCCCTCTCCTCATGGCCCGAGGTCTAAACCATCAAGACAAAAAACATGGAGGGAAGGAGATGTGCCCAAATTTGCCTGGATGTGATGCAGCTATGCAAAATTCTGGATAAAACAGCCAAGAGGGTCTGTAGGAGTCAGAGACCCACACCCAAAGCTTGTCATTGCCTTCTGAGATTACACTTAGTTTCAAAAGATTTTTGGATACTCAATTGCCAAGAGCCTCTTCAAAAAACACCACTTTCTGTGCAGGCCTTAAGGCAGTGGCCCTGTAATTTCCACTTTCCAGATTCATATGGATCCCTCAAAATTGATCAAATCTGATTTCTGTGAAAACACTTCATTGGTTTCTGCACGCCTCTGCACGAAGGTCCCTGTGTGCAGAGTGTGTCACTACATGGTCCCACTGTCTACAGGTGCTTGGAGGGGTGAGGAAAATTGGGAGGCAAAGAGTACTTTTTTTTCACAGTAAGATCCTCCAGGCTGTAATAAAAATAGCATTGCCAGTCCAGCTTTCAGACTTGTTTTTGGGAATCAAGAAGTGACCTAAACTGCTTCTCATTTATCAGGGCTCAGGGTGGCTTGTGATGACCCCAGACAAAAACCCAAGACAATGCCTCCCAAATTTTGAAACATCTTTGCACCAGAGATTCCTGAGCATGGCCAAGTGTCTGCATTTAAAAGGAACCCACCTCGGAGAGGAGTTGGAAAGGCTCCGAAGCCTTGAGGAGCTGATCTGGTTCATTCAGGAGCACTGAATGAAATGGAGGAGGGGGGAGGAGGAAACCAGAAAACAACAAAGACTCTGCTTTAAAAGCTGACACCACTTTCAGCCTTTGTGTCGGTGCCGAAACGTGCCAGGGACAGGGAGCACTTCTCAGTGGGAAATCAGGACCCTGAGTCTCCAAGAGGATTTTCAGCCTCCTGGAGCTGGGGCAGAACCAGCCTCGGCTCCCTGGAACGGCGGCGTTGGCACAAAATGGCCGAGTGTGGCCATTTTGTTCCCTTGGCTTCATGTCCTCCCAACCTGGCTGGAAAAATAAAAAAACCCAAACATATGAAAAAAAAAAGCAAAAATCAACCCAAAAATAAGCCAAGAGAAGGGTGGAAGGTTTTCAGTAACTCCCCATCATTGTGGGGACCCACAGCGCCAATCGGAGCTGCTGATCCGGCTGGCAGCGAAGAACCCGCTCACACGAAAAGCAGAAAACAAACCAAAAACCCATCTTGGACACACCCTGTGCCACGGGAAAGCAATAAAAAAATGACATTTGCCAAACTAGCCATGAAGACAAGTTGTTTATAACTTCTCCCAGGCCAGGCAAACCTCTCAGCAAAGCAAGGCCAAGCAACTTTGCAAACACCCCATGCTAAAGTCAATATTAAATATCACACTTTGAAACAATTAATCAAAGACACCATGAATAGGGAAAGAGAAATGGAAGCAAAAATATTTACAGTTCAATGCTGCAACAGCCCATGTCTCTCAGCAATGCTTTTACTCCACACACTTTTAATGACACAGGGAATATTTCACATCAACTTTGTCATTGCATTTATTATTAAACAATTAGCAGGTATCTTTATAAACAGATGCTCGTCTCTTAGGGGTTGTCTTGAGTCCTATCAGATGTTTCTAAGCATCTGGATCATTATTAATGAATCTGATATTGTTATCTATAATGCAGGCATCAGTAACCTGCTTGTTATATGACTTATCTTTTATTAACCTTTCCTAAATGCATTATTAAAGGTGGCCATAAAGGTAATGCTTTTTTTCTAAATGTTTGTGCATTTTCCTTGCAAATTTCTATATACCTCACCATCTCCTGAAGCAAAAAAAAAGTCCCAGAATTTTTGTCATAAAAGATAGGTGGTACTGATATTTCACAGTGTAATTTCATTAAATACTAATTATAAGAGAAAAAAAAAAATCCTTCAGACTAATTTTTACCTGTTCTGCACTCAATTCTATAGGTTAACTCAAAAATCGAAAGAAAAATCTTTTTTTTTTTTCTGTAACACTCTATAAAACTGTTCTATAATACTGTTAACCTTCTCAACGTTGAGTTCACAAGCTGCTCATGAAAGGTGTGCAGGTAATGTCCACCTCTAATGTAGATTCGGACCAGAACATTACATTTGCACCATGAAGCACCCGCCCAGCGCCCGCCCGTGCAGCCCCGGCTCCAGGACCACCGTGGCCCTGCCGTTCTCTCTATTGTCTGTTTGCAAACAAGCCAAGGGGATATGGAGGTAAATCAAATACCTTTCTGTGCAAGGAAAGCCATTTCACCTCTTTCTGCTCTCCTTCCCAGCTCCGCTCTGGAAGTGTCTGCTTCTCTCCACATGTCTGGAAAGCCACTCAAGGAACAGCAGGATGATCATTCCAGCACCTTATCAGAGCCTGATCCCCCCCGTGGCACAGGGCAGGGATCTGCTCCTCAGAGTGTCCACAAACAAAGTGACGTGGCTACTAACGCCAAGACATCCAGGCTACTGAAGGAAATGCAGAATCACTTAAAAAAAAAAAAATCACTTTTATCTGGCGCATGTTCTGGTGTTTTTGCCCTGCTTCTGCGCAAAATTTTACGGTAATGCCACCAAGTTGCTTTAAACTTTCAAGGCGTGTTCCTGTTGATGGTGTTTCTGTTGTGTATCACACCTTAACGTGTGCAGGATACACACAGAGTGCAGTAAACAGCTTGTGAGCACAGTACCAGCCTTGGGAGAAAAGCAAGGGCTTAAAAAGCCAAGAACAGCTATTGCTTTAAATATTTAAATTAAGATGTTTTTATTCCTGAGATGAAAACTTTCAAGGCAAGAAGGCAATAAACAAAAAAATCCCTAAAAAAATATCCTCCGGATTACATCAGCTAAATCCAGGCAGTGCCAGCTCGGTGGAAAGGTCAGATCCCGTATGCACCAAAAACAAGAGGACACACAACAGGTTAAAACGCTACCGTCCGGCAATGACCGGCTCTGGTCATACCAAGCCGATGTGTAAAACCATCCGCCCGTCCAAAAACAAATTAAGACAACAGTGCTCTCTGGTACTTTATAAATCCAGAAGAAAGGAGGGCTGTTTTATTGAATATAGCGAACAAACCTTTCCGTCCGGCTATTCCGTGCAGCCCCGCGGCTCTGCGTGCACCGAGTAGCCCTTACGCTGCTCATACAAAAGCTCAGTTTGGCAATTCCAGGCATTTTCAGTGCTCAACATACGCCAAAACTACCCACTCTCTGCCTCTGCCTTTGGTCTCATTCCAAAATGTCCTTTTTTTTTTTTTTTTTCCTCTTTTTTTTTTTTTCCCTTTCTCTCTCTTGCTACAGCCGGTGCCACGTAGAGACGGGAGAGTTGGGCTCGGACATGGCCGCAGCCTCCGAAAAAGAGCCAAGTCCCAGCGTCCCGGCTTCCCCCTTCCAGACGGGAAACAAAATGGCCATGGAGCAGCCATTTTGTTTGCTGCGGGATGGGAGGGAGAAGGGAAGGGAGGGGAGACGCAGGCCAGGCGGGAAGGATGAGGGGGGAGAGGGGAGGGCGTCAATTCGGCAGGAACCCAAAAGCTCTGCAGCCATGCCCGGGCGCGTCCTCCTTCCTCCTGCCGGCCCCGTCCAGTCCCACAGCGGGACTGAGCCGGAGGGATGGACACAGGGCTGGTTTTCCAGCCCTCCCAAGCCGGTTGAGCCCGAGTTGTCCGGCCTGACATGGGTGACACTCCCCTCCCTGGGCCAGGCTGGCACCTCCATCCTGCCTGCGGGGTCCGGCCCGACTGCTGCCGGGCTCTGCGAGAGCTCCCGAAGGGAGCCAGGCAGGAGAGCGGAAACCAACCCAGCAACGTCAAACTCCTGAACTTCCCTGGGCAGGAAATGGTGTAAATAACACCCGCAGAGAGGGGGAGAGGAACCCGGCCTTGGGGACAGCCTGGCCTCTACAGCCCGGATCCCAACGGCACCCACGGGAACAGCAATCCAAGCTTTTCTTGCTTGCTCTCAGTCCCGTCAGGACGTGCCTGCCTCTGAAACAGAGGCTCTCTCCAGCAGGACCTTGTGCCCACAAAAAGCCTTGTGAGCTCCACGACTTTTATCTTGCTGCCCTTCCACGGAGCAGCACCACAGCTGCCCATCCTGGCAACGCACCCGTGGCTTGAGGAACCAGAGACGCCTCTCACTGGACCCTCTTCTCCCGAAAGCACAGGGCTCAAGTCCCAGCTAGCATCCAACAAGACACACAGATGAATCCCACCCTCCACCACAGGCATTATGCTCCTCCAAATCCTCACCAAAACCAAAGACAGGTTTTTAGAGCAAGGCAAACACCTCACAAACCTGTCTGGGAGTACCCGGCATTGGAAGACCCTTAGGAGGACACAAATCAAACACCCCTGGATTTCTGCTTCTGTAGATGGGACAAGCTGTGAAAATCAGGAGTATTCCTAGGATTTAGGACTGGTAAGATCTCTGCATTAGAAGTCCTGTCCTTTGAGGATGCAGGGAACTGGAAATGCCAAAACCCAGCACAGCTTTGAAGCTGTGACAGGACCTGCAGGAAAATCTTGTAAGGAAGGTTGTCGATAGGATGAGGCACTTTGTGCCATATTCACATGGGATAAATTTAAGCACAAGAGGCTGGACCTGCTCAGCTTTCTCAAGTCAGTGGGGAGGGTAATTTCTCTGCAAAGTAATTCAGAGCAGAAGCATAATAGCAACATCTTGAATTATCCTGTGAAAAAAGTTAAATCTTTAGGTCTTTTTTAAAAACCATTATTCCTCATTGCAATTTCTGGCAAAGTAACCTAAGATCTCCAGGTGAAAATTGTTATGGATTTATTAGCAATTTGTTGTGATCAATTCGGCTTATTAAAATGTCCCTTAAAAAAAGCATCACCTGTAACAAACTCCACTGAGAGCCTGCTCAGGATATCCTGATTTCTGGTATGGGTTTGATGTGGAGCCATGTGACCCCACAAGTAGGTTTATGCACTTTGTATTAACCTCAAAGTCTGGTAATTTTGAAGGTATTTGAGAGATCCAAGTCTGGTTTATTTTACTGGGCTTTGAGAAGACCAGGCTTGCTTGAAAACACCTGTGCGTGGAGAGAATAGTGCATTTCTTGTGTAATACTCTTCTAGGAAAACCAGCAAGACAGGTTGGAGAATGATGACCAAAGGGCTCTAGATGTGCATAGGAACAGATCAAGGATGGCCACACACAGCATGTCAGCCTGAAGCTAAAACTGAAAACCAATTTCAGCTGCTCTGGCACCCCCAACAACCTGAGGAACTCTGATTTTACCCTTTTTCTGAGTGAAAATGAACAGAGCAGGATGAGACACATTTACAAGACACATTTGGGGTGTTTTGCCTTTCCCAATAACAGGGCCCCTACATCAGCAGCATCTTCCTGGTGGTCCTAAGATGGAGAAATATGGGACTGGGGACATGCATGGAGCTGGGGGTGCTCAATCTATCAACAGCACACCCAGAGCTGCGTGTAGCCCCTCAGCAGTAGCACAAATCTTAGTCAAATGAGGGTGCAGGGGGTGGAAGATGGGAATACAGAGAATAAGAAACGGGGACGTTTGGGAAGCTGATGGAGGGGAGAGTGTCTGACGTGTAAGCAAGAGAATGAGACCAGGAATGCACAGGTTTTGTGGACCTGGGAGGGAGCTGAGATGGTTTGTGTCAGGAGAGGGAGGTGTGAACATGATTAAAATGCTGGAGCTTCACAAAGGACAAGGGAGGAGTTGCTGAACAGGGATATTTTTGTAGCCTCCAATCTGGGCTGCTGTGGGCTCAGCAAACTGGTGGTGCATTAAGCTGTGGTCAAAGGAAAGGAGTCCCTTCTACAGGACAGCCACTTGCTTTGCTGCCTTCTGCTTCTGTGACCTCACCAGGTCCCTCATTCCAGGCACTCCCTTGACATTCCAGTGTTGAGCAGGGCTGTGGCTGCCTGGGCTGGTTGGAAGCCAGCAGACTGATAAGGCACGTGGCCCCATAATTAAACCCCGTGAGATTCTCCTCCTCAGGGATGGATCCCTGCATGCAGGAGTTGGTTCTCATTCCTCTGCACACACATCCTTGCAGCTGAGAATTGTCATTTGAGAGGAGGCAAAGCACAAAGCCCCTTCAGGTCAGAGCTGGGTGGAGAGAACAAGCTTCTCCTTTCTGTTTGGGATCAGGGCTCGTGAGAAAGGATCTGTGGTCTTGTCATGGGTCTGGCAAGCCAAAGAACTCTACCCTTGTGCTTCAGCTCAGGGTTTTTTCCAACCACGCTGCAAAGCTGTGTAAATCAGCTGCTCATCATCATGTGTTGGAATCGAAGGACTTCTTCAGCATCAAAGTTTCCCCTCTGGCTGTTTGTCTGAATCTCTTCAGGTCTTATCCCTCTGGTCTGATCCCATCCCAGTGAGCCTGTACAAACACAGCCCCACTGCTATTCCTCGTGTGCTCTCTCCTCCCCACACTGGCCATTTGCTCATGACACTTAGAGTAGATGAAGATGTGAGTGAAAAGCCAAGGTGGTGAGAAAAGCTTTCCTTGAAAATGAGGAGAAGTGGTTTTGTTTTTATTCCTTAGCTGGTGCATGTGGGTGAAGCAAATTGCCTCCTCTGAGTATTTGGATGGATTCAGTTCTTCTCAGGTTTGTCCAGGGGTACCTTCCCTCACTGGGCCTGAGCACTCTCTTGGGAGTTTTTTAGGACTCCTCCATTTCTGTCTCAGGGAAATTATGTGCATAAGGCAGCAGCAGTCACAGAAAATCATTTGGGACAGAAAAACCCAGACTTAACAGCTGCATTGCTAAGCTTCTGCATCCAGTCTTAGTGAGTCACTTTGCCTGTTTCCTCCTTTGGGAGACAGATATTCCCTACCTGGGATGCTGAGAAGGTTATTAGTTAATGTACTAATTAACCAAATGTGCTTTGAACAATGGAATTGCTTGAGGCAGTGGATCTCATGAAGGTCTAAGTCTAACACTGGCTTTAACAAGATTGGGCTCCCAGTTCCTATCAGCTGGGACACCTTGCCCTCAGCCAGGGAGAGAATTGAGCTCCTATACATTATTCATACTGTTGGCACTCCTGAAGCACAAAGGCCGGAGTCCATCCAAGCTCTTTCCTGCTCCCACCACGGATGAAGATGGAACTGCCACATCACAGACCAAGCTCTGGGGCTCCAGACCCACGAAACACAGAAAAACCCCAAGCCAGGGTTTTTGACAACATTGCTGACCTTTCTAGTACATGCCCAGCAGTCTGTTTGTGACCCACATCTCACCCTGCTCTGGAGCTCTGCTCGCACCCAGGGCAGCTTCTCCTCTCTCTTCCAGAAGCTGGATGGTGGCAGAGAACTCTCTGAAGTGAGAGATCGCTTCTCTATCCATATCACTGGGACCCATCCCAGGCTGGATTTGGAGCTGCAGCTGCCACAAATCCTGCAAGCCAAACCAGTTTAGACTTTGGCCAGTCCTGAGCTCATCCAAAAGCCATTTTGTGCATCTTCAGGCACCTTATGTGTCTGCTGAGGCAACTGAGCAGGGAAGTCAAAACCCATAGAGGAGATTTTAACCTACTGAAAGGTTCCATTAGAGATGTAACCACTGGAGCTGATGAAGGTTGCTTGCCTTGAATTCATGTTTGGTATGAATACAACAATCCTGCTCAACCCTGCAGTGCCTCAGAGTGCCAAAGTTACCCCTTAAGAGTGACACCGTCCCCAGGCCTGGGGGTGCTGGAGGAAGAGAGATTGTGACAGTTTAGATTACTCAGGGAACTGAGTTTGTTTCCCAAACGTGAAACTAAATTTTCCTTCCACACCAGCTCTGCAAGCTCTGAAACCCTGCAGGTTTAGCTGGTTCCTCCCCAGCTGGAACAGAAAACGCCAGGCAATGTCACAGCTATTTCTTCTGTGTCACATTTACACAATGCAAAGACCAAATCGAAAGAAGCTGAAAATCATAATTAGGCAAGCAAGAACCTACAGTCTGAAAAATTCATCCCTCTTTAGTCTAGTCTGAGGCATGTACTGTATGAGACTCTTAAGAGCTGAGTTTTCAGAGCTGCATTTTCAGAACTGAACTGCTTCCGAAAGCAGGGCCCCTAAAATAAGCAAGATTAGCAAATGTTCCCACCTCCAGCAGTTCTGACGATGACACCAACAGACAGATTTTCATCACCCTTTTGGCTGAGCCCTTCTGGAACTGTGGACATATTTTCTACAGGCAGAATCCTTTCTAAAACTCCCCCTTTGCAATATAGAAACTGTACAGATTCCTAACTGCAGCCAAGTTTGACCACAGATCCAGCTCTCGGCCCTCTTTGTGGATGCAAAAATGCTTTGGAGAAACAATATCAATATGGCTTTGCTAATTGATGGTCTTGTGCTGGCTTTGACCCATCAGTTGATTGACCATCCTCAACTGTCATTTCCTAAACCCATTTTTCTTCTGCTTGTTTATCTTCCCCAGCCTTGTTTGCACACAGCCACCACCCAAAAAACCTCTGTCCAGGGACTGGGATTTGTCACTCCTATTTCAGTAGCAGCAGAGCACAGAACAATGTAGGGCCTATGCAGACAAGTACTGCTGTTTTCTTTTGATTTTCATTTATTCCTTATGGTAAATCAGTGCATTCCAAACCAAACAAAAATCAGAAGATTTAGGAGCCGAAGAGCAGCCCAGAGCAATATAACAGGGGCTGAGGACAGGTTGCATTTAGAAATGAAGCAACAAGCAGCCCTTGAAAGCAAATGAAATGTTTAACCTGTGCTGCATTCCTGAGATTGTTTCTGGCTGTAACGACACTTTGGCAGGAGCTCAGGTGCCTGGATCCCTGAACACCACACATGGGGGAGGACTGGGCTGCACATGTAAACTCCCCTGGGTAGGGACCACCTTCGTCTTCACATGGACAGCACTCAGTGTGACAGATCCCCAGGAGACTCCAGTGACCACCAGTAAGAGCTATTTCGGTGGAGATTGACACTGTTTGGGAATACAGGACACCAGGACTGGGAATTGTAACCCTGAGTTTTGTCCCAACTCTGTCACCAAGCTGGACCTTTCAGAAGACCCTAAAGGACCATGCAAACTTGACAGACTGCACTACAAAAAACAACCACTGATCCACACACCAGCTCCTCTTTTGATTTCATTTCAGCCCAGGCCGGTGCATTACCTGACATTTGTAACCCACTGCAGGGCTGTCGTGTTTTTTGCATAGCCAAGGAAAAGAAGCTGAAATGAACCCTCAGGATCCTCTGCACAGCACCTATCAACTTTCCCAGTGTTCTTACAGAGCAGGACTGAGAGCTCAGTCCCTCCCCTGACCATGAGAGGCCCGTGTGTCCTGTGCTCAGCATCCCATGGCATGAACAAGGCTTTGAAGCCAGGCAGCCAAACATAATCCACCTTTACCTGCTTGTGGCAAAGCTGAGCTGGGATGAGCAGGCAGAGTCTGGAAAGCTGAGCTTATCTGTGTGTCACAGCGATCCCTCTGAACTGCTCCAAGCCCTTTGGAGGAGCTGCCCTCCCTCCCGCCAGAGCAGCGGCTTTTTCTGGATGCCAGGCTCCATCCAAACGAGACACCCAAGGCCAAGGGAGGCCGGCACAAAGGCAAGCTGGCAGGAATTCCTGCACTGGGGCCTGCACTGCAGGATGAGCCCTGCACCTCCCAAAAAATCAACCTCCGACACCGCCTGCTCCGGAAAGTTGCCCCATGAGGTGAACGCCCCATGAGGCTCAAGCACATGGCGAAAAAAAAGGATAAAAGGAGGAAAAAAAGCGCTGGGTCCTGCTGTTTGGGATCGTGGCCGCGTTGGCTGCAGCTCCCCCAGGGCTGCCCCAGCCCGGCCCGGCTGCCAGCCCAGCGGGGAGCGGAGCAGGCGCTGCCAGGGCTCAGAGCGAGCCTTGTTCTCATCCCGTGAGATGATGTCGGCCGTGGCAGACAGGGATGAAAACAGTGCCCGAGAGGCATCTGCCTGCAGTGGGGCGTGCACGGCTGATGCGCAAGGATGAACAGATGGGTTGATTACACAGGGAGAAATGGACACTAATCGTATCCAGATTCACCAGCTGCAGGATTTCCTCCTGAGCCCTAAAGTACAGGAAGCCCATACCTGCTTCGTTATCCTGTCTCTGTTCATTAGCCCTTCCCCCGCCCTGGGAACCGCAGCTCTGCTAATCCCCTGGGCAGGGGAGGGCCTGGACTGCAAAGCTGAGATCCAGATGGGAACTCCTACTGAGCTCAGGCACGGCTGGATCCAGCCCCGGGTCAGGGGCAGATCCTGGCTGCCAGCTCCAGCACAGCCAGGCTCCATCAGCTCAGCTCTCCCTGCTCTGTGAGTTGGTTGTCAGGCTCTTCTTTTGCTCCTGCCTCTCTGAAAAGCCAGGAAAATTTCAGATTAGCAAGGTCAACAAGAAAGACTGTTGGGTTTGACACTGTGTGTCTCCTCACCTCTGCTGAGATGCAGCCACTCTTACGGTGGTGTGTGTGTTCACAGCACGTGGCTGTTGGGGACAGGGAGAGAAGGAAGTTTTGTGGATTGAAAACCACAGAAGCAATTCCCCACCATGCTGTAGGATGACTGGCCAGACTGAATTGGGAGGTGATGTTGGAAACCTCATCTGTATTACATCTGGGACACTGAAACATGCCAAGTGGTTGGGTTTCATCACCTGCTTGGATTTTCTGCAGTGCCACCTTGGAGGAAGGAGCAAAGCCCTCCTTTTATCCATGTCCCTCTGCATTCATTCCGGTTCTCTCCAGAGGCAGCAATGTGCTCCCAGCACAGCAGCTGGAGGGATGGTCCCAGGCATCCTCCCTGTGGGGCTGCTCAGCTCCAAGGGTCTTAGCCCAATCCTCCTCCCACAAACTGGAGCTCTGGGAGCAGATGTGCAGACACTAAAGTTGTGAATCACACTGGCATCAGCAGCTGCCCTGACTTTTGGTGGAGTCTCTGTGAGGAGTTTCCTGCTCAGAAAACTCTATAACCCAACTTGTTGCTCTGAGTTGGGATTTTGGGATCTTCTCTCCTTGCATGCCCAGGGTGCCTCCACTACCAACCTGAACTCACGTTTCTGTTGTCAAAATTGATGCAAGCAAATTAGGCTGCTCCCATGCTTGTGCCTGGTCCCACCTTGTGCCTGCTGCCACCCTGCTGCCTGCTCCCCATCTAGATTGACTCTGCTCACGTGCCAGGATGCCACGTGCTGCCCCACAACCTCCCTTTCCCTCATCAGAGCTGATGCCCAGCACCGAGCAAACCCAGACCGAAGGATGGGAGAATCTGAACTCTTGGTGTTGCTCCCAGAAGCTCCCAGGCCTTGCAAAGCTGCTTCAGGTCTCCACATCTGGCAATAAAACATCAGCATGGATCATCCCATGAGTCCAAACCAGACCTAAGATTGAGATAAAGGTGGCTGTGGCTGCCCTGCAAAGCCCTCAAGTTGGGGGGAAGAGGAAGAGGAGAAAGGAGGGAGGAGGAGGAGGAAGCACAATATTTGTGGTGGTCTTGCAGATGAGGAGAAACCTGCCCAGTCCTGCAGGAGCCAGGGATGCACGGCCACCTCCCTTGGGCAGGGCCTCCCAAGCCCAGCAGGACGGTGATGCTGGCAGCAACCACAGAGGAGAAAAGCCCTGGTGTGGGAATGAGCAGGAGAGGTTCACGTGAAACCACCCCCAGAGACCTCCCAGAACAGGGTGATATTTGGGTGCCATCACCTCTGACTGCACAGACCTCACCTCACACAGCAGTGTTGGTTGTGTCCTTTGCTGGGCTACTTCTCTTACACTTCCTGTGGCCAGGACTATCTGGAGAGCAGCCTTAGCATGCCAAACCCTGCGTGTCTCGTGGGCTTTCCGGCTGCAGAGCCAGACAGCACAGCTCAGTGCCCATGAGCAGCCCTACAATAACAAACTGGTCACCTCCTGTGTCCTCCCAGACCTCACCTTTCACAGCAGCCAATTATCACCAAAGTTAAACAGTAGCTACGAGCAACTCCAACATAAAAAACCAGTACCATGGAAAAAAAGCTAGAGAGAAATTAGGAGCTGAGAGAGGTGGCAGAGAGAGAAAAACACTGCAGGGAGAAAAAGAAATGGTATTGATTCTTCTGAGGCCCAGCTGTGGGTGGTACAGAGGGTGAATCCAATCTGGCTGTGCTTGGACACCGTGTTCCCCATGGAGCCTGCCAGTGTCAGCTCTCCCTTGGATGGGTCTTACAAGGATCTCATGAAACTTGTATCCCCAAGTCCCTTGGAACAATTAGTGGAAAGGCTGAGGGTGGAGCCCACAGAAGTCAAATTATTCTCATTGCCTTTTACCCCTTCTTTCCCCACAAGAAGTGGTTCCTGGAGTGGTGAAGCTGCTTACATGGATGGTCCAGCATGGGGGAACCATTCTCCCTCAGGTCTGGCCTGTGGAGACACAGAGCTCAGTGTTTTCTGCAGCTGTAAATCAGGCAGTTCTCACCAATATAAATTTTGCTGTGAGTTGTAGGGGATTACAAAAAAAAAAAAAAAAAAAAAAGAGGAAAAAGAAAAAGGGAAATCACAATTCAAACTCTGCCTTGGCCAAACTTGGTCCTTTTAAGGAAAGGAAATTACCCAGAGCCACCCTCAAAACACCTGGGGGCCTGATCCTGCTGTGAGGAATGTCTGTGCAAATCCAGAGTGGCTCTGCTGCCTGCTGGGGGTTACAGCAGCTGAACGAGGCTCCAGCCTCAGAGCAAAGCTCCTGGTCTCCTGCCAGGAGATGGAGCAGAGCTCACACCAGAGCAGCCTGAGAGCAACCGGGGGATTCAGAGGCAATAAACAGCAGAAAGATCTGACTCCCCCTTTCAAGAATTCACCCTTTCTGCTGAGCCATGTTCTGGAAGCACAAGCCCTGTTTTGCTGTGAGCTGTGGAATAAAACAGCTGTGTCCCTTGGCTGGATGGCTCTTCCAGGGGTGCCAGATGTTTTGCTTAGGACACGTCAGAAGAGCCTTGCTTGAGTTCAGACTTTTTTTCCTCTCAGGCTGCTTGCAGGAGCTTCAGTGGGCTTTTGGCTTTTTTAGTATTTTTTTCTCCACCAGATTTTCACAGGAAAGCAATAGGGATTGGGAGCAAATTGGGAAAGGTCTGGTTTCACCCTGGCCCCTCTTTGTATAAATAATCTGCAAGGGAAAAGCTGGAATGATGAGTTAAACACTTGTGCTGCCTCTTCACTGGAATTAAGGGTCTGGATGTAACCCACTGTGTCCACACACTCTGCTGAAGATACCATCCTGGCACATTTTGGGGGTCAGACCCCACAAATGCCTGACTGCCCCCAGCTCCCACAATGTGGAAATTTCATCTGGCAAACCAGCCGTGGGGTGTTGTGGGAACAGCACAACAAGCAAAGTCCAGGACTGGACCCCAGCGTCCCAGCCACCAAACCAGGGTGCACAAGGCCACAGAGCTCCCTGCGGGGTCAGGAAGATGTGAAATGCCCAGGACACCATCTCTGGGAGGCTGTCACCATCCAGGTGGGTAAGGCAGTTCTGGGAATGTCCCCAGAGCAGGGCTGATACAGCCAGTGCAGGCTGCTGGGTCACAGAGGCAGAGAAGGGCAGCAGCATTTGGGTGCTTTGTGGCCAGTTCAAAGGTTTTACTGTAGGGCCATGCGTCGCTCACTGAAAAAGGGTTTTTTTTTCAGAGAAAGGAGGAGGAGCGAGGAGGCTGGGCAGCAGGGAAGAGGAGGAAAAATTCGGTGAAGGAGGAGGGGTGGCTTTCATGGCTCCGAGCGCCTGCGGAGTGCGCGGCAGCCGGGAAGGAGGACCCTGCCCTGCAAACAAGCTGCTTTTGTTGTGTCCCAGCCAGGCCTAAATTAAGTTTGACAGAAAGAGGGCATATTCCCCCATGCTGGGGCAAGCCCTGGGCTCGGGTAGGGCCGGGCCACCCTGTGGAGCCTCAGTCGTGCCAAACCTCGCCCCGGTGCGAGGCGCGAACCTGCACGAGGCCGGAGGAGCCGCACGGCCCGGGAACATCCCGAGCCTTCGCAGGGCTTCCTCCAGCAGCAGCCGGCCCAGCCCTGAGGCTGCCGTGGCTCCAGGAAAAGCCGCCTCCGGAGTGCCCTGTCCCGCCCCACTGCTGGGCATCTCCCAGCCCCATGCCCGCCTGGGCATGCCGTGCCAACGTGGGGAACCAGCCAGCTTCTAAAGAGTTAATGCTGACAAAACCAGGCGGCCCGAGTTCCCTCCTTCCCAGTCCCAGACCGCTCCTGGTGGAACTCACACCCTTCAAATGAAATGAAATAAAATTATCCTCCTGCTCTGACCTCACCCTGGTGTCCTCCCCGCTGTCCTCTCGTCCTCCCTGTCCGTGCATCCGCTCTTGCCGTGCCCCCACCCTGCGCTGGCGCTGCCGGGAGCGCCCGTGCCCAGCGTCTCCCACCACGTTTGCTCCGGCTGCCATGTTGAATTGCAAATCCGACATGATTCGACACATTCTCCCCCATCGGTGGTGCCCGGTGGGGAACTAAAGAGGCACCCGGGCGACAACGCCCAGCTCCGGGCGGCTCCTGGGGACGTCCCGGGTGGTGGGGCGAGGGCAGGGAGAGAAATCACCCTCCAGTTCTGCTCCAGATGCTGCACATAGGGACCTGCCTATCTGCTATACATCCCTCTCTAGGAGACCGATTAAAGTCGGGTGTTTTAGCACCAAGGGCCAGAGGACTCGGCGGGAAGGGATTTTGGGGAGAAGGCAGGTTACAGCAACAACAAAGCAACGGAGCAACTGGAGGAACAAAACATTATTTCAAATCAAAGGCAAAAAAACCCCAACCGCACGGACAAAAAAAAAAAAAAAAAAAAAAAAAAAAACCAACCAAAATTAAGAGTGAGGTTCGATTTCGTACCAAGGCAGCAAGAGAGACGCACCGTGGAAGAGAGTGGTTTTGTTGTTGAGTAGTGGCTGGATTTAGCTCCGCTTATCCGGACAATCATCGGGGAAGGATCCTTTTCCGAGAAAGGCCAGTTTGAGTGAGACAGCTTTTTTTTTTCCCTTCTCTCGCTCGCTCTCTCCCCTTTCCTTCTCCTCGCAGCTCAATGCCAAGAAATGGGCGGTGCCTGGATGCCAGGCTCCATCCGAACGAGACACCCAAGGCCAACGGAGGCTGGCACAAAGGCAAGCTGGCAGGAATTCCTGTACTGGGAGCCGCGCGCCTGCGGGACAAGCCTGCTGCCTCCCAAAAAATCAACCTCCGACACCGCCCGCTCCGGAAAGTTGCCCCATGAGGCTCGAAAATGCCCCATGAGGCTCAAGCACATGGTAAAAAAAAAGGACAAGGGGAGGAAAAAAAACCCCAAGACCCCTCTTTGCATCAACGCAGATTAAACAAAAGGCCTGGGGAGGTGGATTATTTTTTTCCGCCCTCCCCATGCTCCTTTTCCCGCCTTCCCATCCCTCTCCTCCCTCCTCTTGTCCTCCATCGTTGTCTCCCTCGCACGCCGCCCCGGCGTCCAGGCAGAAATGAGCCCTTGGCTCCCTCCTTCCTGGTTTTAGCACGACAGGAGGTGGCGGGTCCTTGAATAGGAACACATACACCCAACGCAAGAGGGACTCGATGGGGGCAGAAAAAAAAGAGGATAAAATATATATATATATACACATAGAAACAACAACCCACCCGCCATGGAGAACAGTTGGGAGCAGTTGCTGCCTAGGGTGGCAGATTGGGGTGGTTTGGGTGCCAGGGGGTATTTTTGGCCTTATTTTGTTGCTGCCCAAGCACCTGGGTCATGCCGATTGTAAAAGGGAGTCGCAGCGGGTTGGGGAAGGGAGTGGAGGGGGGGCAGCTGGGGTTGGTAGCGCTGCTGGGGAGATGCCAAAAAACCAAAACAAAACACGTTTTCATTTTGTCTGCACCAGCCTGGGCGCAGGCGAGCGCGGGAGAGAGGGAGGGAGAGGGAGACGCACGCCAACAGAAAGCCGCCGTGCTCAGACGCGGGCCTGCGGCCACGTCCCTCCACAGCCGCCCCAGCAGCCGTTCCCGCTCCCTCGTCCCCCTCTCCCTGCCCACCCGGCTTCGCCTGCCAAGTCCGAGTTGGCACGGCTCCCCCGGCTGCGCCGAACAAAGCCGTCACCCATCCCCGAGCCGGCGCTGACAGTAAGCAAAGTGACAGGCGCATCTTCCGCATGTTAATCCAAACGGCAAGAAGGCGAGCGAGCGGCAGAGGCCCCCCCATGCCATGCACACACACCCCCCCTGCCACCGAGCCACCCACCCCACCCTTGGCACCCGACAGCCCCAGTGGCCTCGTGCAGGGATGGCGAGGCCCCCACCGGCGGGAGCACCGAAGGCTCCTCGTCGGCGAGGCTTAAATCGAGCCGAAGCCCTGCTCGGCGGGCAAACGAGGCCACTCGGCATCTGCTGTACCTGTTCCCGCTGCCTTCATCTCGCCTTGGAACCGTGACAAGAGCGCACTCGCCTCTGGTGGGCTCTCAAAGCCGCGGGTC
The DNA here is from genome assembly GCF_024509145.1 of Vidua macroura. Taxonomy (NCBI): domain Eukaryota; kingdom Metazoa; phylum Chordata; class Aves; order Passeriformes; family Viduidae; genus Vidua; species Vidua macroura. Next base: position 3,361,479 of record NC_071594.1, read on the forward strand.
TGTAACCCTTTGCAGGAAGTTGGCACCGATCCCAGGTAGGACTTTACTCCCCGGCTCTCGCTCTCTCCCCCCACCTCCGCCTCCTGCTCCCTCCCCTCCGCTCCCCCACCCATCCTGTCCCTTGGGCCCCTCTTGCGTCCCCCAAAACACCACCCGGCCCCCGTTCCCCCTTCGCTGCTCACCCGCCTCGTTGGCCAGGGGTAGTGTGAGGGGCGGCCGATGGCTGCTGGGCGCCCACCGAGCCCTCGTGCCCACTGCCCTTGCACACATACCCTGGAAGGATGACCTGGGCAAGACAGAGAACAACAACTTCCTGCTCCGGCTCCCTAAAACGCCTGTTTCCACGCAGGGGTTAGGCAGCGCGGCGAGACGGGGGGAGCTGGGAGGAGGTTTGGGGGTTTGTCGTCATTGAACCAGGCTTTTTTTCTTTTCCTCTTTTTTTTTTTTTTTTTGGCTTTTTTCTTCTCTTTTTCCCTATTTTTTTAGTCTTTTTTCTATTTCTTCCTGCCTTTTCCCCTTTTTTTTAATGCCTTTTTTTTTTTTTTTTTGAAACATATATTTTTGCCCTGCAGTCCAAACCCAACGCGAAGGGAAAGGAGGGGAAGAGAAATCAAATGGGAAAAGAATAGCTCCAAGTCGGCAGGACAATGCACGGGAAACGGGGAGATTAGCGTAGCTCTCGAAATCCATCACGCCCGCCCCGTTTCTGAACCGTTCGCCCCCGCGCCTCGTCTTTTTTAATTCTCCCAGCTCCTGAATTATTCCAGTCCACGAGCGGGAGGGGAGCGCACAGTCCGGAGTCCCTCAGAGCTGCCAAGAGCATTGCAACAGGAAAGAAAGGAAGCGGGAGAGGGAGAGCCAGGCAGAGCCCTCACAATCGAGCAGCGAGAAGAGCAAGGAAAAATTAACATCCAATTAGTGCCGTGTTTAACGAGGGAGACAGAGGCGGCTGTTGTTTTATTGCCCTGTTCTTTTCAGGCGCATCTGACAGGCAGCAGGGAAGGCACCCCTGCTCCGAGTGACGTCATCATATTTTATTTTTTAATTATTTCCCACCCCCCCGTCTTTCCTCCCCTAAGTTTCGCATAGACAATCTTGGCAACTCAGCCAGGGAAATTTGGGACTTTCTCGCATTCAAGCCACCGACTCCCCCCTCCACCTCCAGCCTCCCCCCATCAACCAACAGCAACCCCGGAAAAACAACAGCGCCAACCCACCCCAAAGTCTTTGTTCTTCCAAAAACAAAAGAAAAAAAGGAGGAAAGAAAAAAAAATCAGCGTTGGGATGAGAGCTGGAGGGAGCCTGGAGGAGGTTTCTCCGCGTGCGCGTCCGAGTGTGTGCGTGCGGCGGTCGGTCCCTCTCCCGTCCCTCTCCCCAGACGCTCGCTCGCCTTGTAAAACTTTGCTGCATGTGACGCTGCTCCGGCCTCCTCTGGCAGGCTGACAAGAGCCGCCCGGCTGCAGAGCGCAGGCGGCTTTTCAGGAAGAAACTCCATTCCGAGGGATGGGAGCATTCACATGTCTGCAGCGAGGGTCAGCGCCTCGAGCCGGGGCCGCAGCCGCGGCGATGCCGACCTTTGCCACGCCAGCCCGGCCTGGGGTCACAGCAGGGGGAGAGGGGCTGAGTTTTCAGCTGGGGAGACTTTGCCCCTCCTGTTTCTCCCCTGGGATGTGGGGGTCCAGCACGGTGTGAGTGTGGAGGCAGGTGTGCAGGGGTCACGGTGGCTGCAGGGAAAGGAGTCTGACCTTGTGCTGACCTTGTGCTGCCACCTCTTCCCCAAAAGACCCAGATCCCCTCAGGGTGGGATGAAATACCACCGGCTCCCCCTGAGAGCACTGCCCAGGAAGGAACACAGCAGCTTAGTTTAGGGAGATTTGAGGGAGTTTACCCTAAAAAAAAAGCCTGCAGCATGCAAGCAGGAGCATGGAAAGCAGCTTCCCCACATCCTTCCCATCCTCTTACCAGCCGTGAGTGATGGACGGAGCTGTCACTGTCGGCGTGGCAGGTCAGGCCGCTGTGCTGAGCTTTGCTCCTGTGCTCTTTGTGGCCTCTTCTTGTTTCCAGATGGGATTTCCCTTATCCAGGGGGAAATCCATGAGGACCTGGCTCCTCTGTAATCCCCCATTTCGAGTGAAGGCTATCCCAGGGGATGGGGCTGTGTGAAGACAGGGACAGGTCCAGGGCCACCCGCTGCTGCTGCCTGGGTCCAGTCCAAGTCCCCACCCTGAGCATTTCCTGGCACCAGCTGGCCCCACCACCCCGGCAGCAGAATCTCCTCTGTGAGGGTTATTATTTTTTACTTTTTTTTTTTTTTTAAGGAATTATTTGCCTACGTGGAGCTCAGCGCTGCAGGAGAACAGAGCAAACAGCCTTATCGAGGGCAGCTGTGCCACAGGGCACTTCCTCATGCGTGGCTGCAAGATGGGGCCCTCCGTGGCTGCGGGGGAGGACTGGCAGCCCCTGGCCTTCCCACTGACCAGACACCAGGGAGACACCAGGCACCATCCAGGCATCGAGAGAGCTCTCTGGGATGCTTCCCTCCCGGCTCCATGGCAGGAGAGTGGCATGGCCAGGAAGGGGTTTGGACTGAACTGAAGGGTCTTCAGCAGGACAGCTCTGCAGGGGAAAGGAGAGGATGGAACATTGGCTCTGAGCTCAGCTGCACTTCCCGGGCACAAAGGCTCATCTTGCTGCTTTCCAGATCCTGCCAGACTCGAGCATCCATGCCCAGCGGAGAGACAGACCAGCCTTGACCTGAGATTCCCTCTCCTGGCTGCTGTCGCTGCCTCCCTTCTCCCCCGGGCAGCTGGGAGCAGATGAGGCCAAAGTCCCGACAATCTCAGTTCTCCACTGGAGGCTGATAAACGGCTTGGGCACGGAACAGCAGCGATCCCCACCCAGCCTGGCTTTGTGCAGGAGAGTCAATATTTAAACCAGAGTTTGTTTCCTGGGCAGACAGGGGAGCGCCAGTGGGAGAAAACCCCGGCTCCATCCTGGGCGCCAGACCCAAACCTCCTCCTCCACCCCTTCATTTGTTCTCCCGACCACATGTTCCACCCTGGATCCCCTCTCCTGTGGGATTGGGGCCCTATCCCCTTAAGCTGGGATATCTGAGCACCAGCTGCAGGGCCAGGCACTGACTAATGGGTAGCAATTTAAGGGAGAGGGATGCCCAAGCAGGGTTTGGGTTGTCTCCTTGCCTGCTCCTGGTGCAGAGATTTGTCCTTTTGGTGGGACCCCTTAAATGAAGAATGGGACAAGAAGAATCAGGAGGTAGAAAATATACAATCATCCTAAAAATGGCAGCCCCTTGCCTCAAAGTAAGGAAGGTAGTGCACTGAAAGCTTTGAAACCTGGTTTTCATTTAAATTGAGCAAAAATGGGAGTCAACTGTTGGGTTTTCAGCCAAGTTTGTGGGCCTGATGAACTGGGCAGAAATTACTGGCGGGATGCATACACTGCTGCAGCTTTAGGTAAATCCCTTAGGTAAATTCCTTAGGTAAATTCTTCAGGTAAATTCCTCAAAGGACAGGAAATAGCACTTTTCCCTGCAGGCAGGCTGTGCAGAGGCTGCAGAAGTTTGACAGGCATGTGAGCAGCAGAAGGTGGCTTTAATTTGGAGGGCAAAGGTACTCGTTCCTGAGCAGGTGCTGTGTGACCTGGCAGGTGCAATGCCCTGTGATGGAGCAGGTCATAAAACAAGGTGATTAAAGGCCAGTGGAGAAGGATGGAGCTGTAAGGGGGAAGATGGAATGGCTGAGCCCACCTCACCAGTCTGAGAGAACCAAAGGGTCTCCATCACCCCTTCCAGAAGATGTCAGGGTCAATTTTAACTCCAAAAACCTAATTCCACATATGTTATTTCAAGCACCCAAGCCCTCTGCTGCCTCCACCCCCACTCCAGGTGCACCCACTGCAGTTTGCTCAGCCTAAATATGCCCACCTTCCATGGAAGTGAGGAAAAACAGGGGGAATCTGAGTTTTAAACACCTGTTTTAGCACCTGATTTGGAGAAAAGACCAAAGGAAGTGCCTGTCTTAAACTGAAACCTTCCCTGAGGGAGCACATTATGCAGGGGAAAAAAATCACAGAAAAAAAATCACAAAAAACCCCAAAAAACCAAACTACCCAATAGCTGTTTTACAACTGTATTTTGGAGCATAATTAAATCCTCTTTGAAATCATCTCTGCTGTTAGGGAACAGGTCCATGCATTATTTAACTGTAACACAAACTGGGAGCGAGGGAGGACAGACAGGACCAACTTCACGACACTGAAGGGAGCTGGGTGGGGGCTGCCAGTCCCAGCACACACCACCACTGTCCTGCAAGCCCTGCCTGGGGGTGTGCATCGACCCTGGCTACTGGAGAAAAAGCCCCCTGTGATGGCAGGTCCCCAGAGGACCAAGATGAGATGTGACCCCAGCTGCTGCTGTTGCAGCACATGGGAACCTCCTCAAGGAATGCTAAACCTCTTCCCAGGGAGTGCAGCATCACCTCTGTGCAAAAGACTGCTTCGTGGGGAACTGAAACGGGGGAAATCTGCCTGGCTGCCATCACAGCACAGACTGGTGCAAAGAAATTCTTATGTGGGGAGCTGAGCATCAATCCTGCCCTGGTGCCACTGGTGAGCTCTGCTACACACAGAGCCAGCCATGCTCCACTGAGCACCAGAAGCCTTCGACCCTGATGCCTCACCAGCCTTTGGCCAGCTCAAGGTGTATCCCTTCATTGCAGACAGCCCTGGGCAGGCTGCAGGCTGCCCCTGCTGCAGGAAAGGCCTTTGTGTGCAGCTCTCAGATCCCAGCAGCTCTCAGATCCCAGCAGCTCCGCTTCCATCAGCGACAGGAGCAGGAGCCCAGCAGGGCTCGTGGTGCTGCTGGCTGGGAGATGCCCCTTGGTGCAGCCAGGCCAGTCCAACCCAGCACCTGCCTCCCCCAGAGTGTGTGCAGGCTGCCTGCCCAGCCCACAGCTCTGCTGGGTGTATCCTAAACATAGCCCATTCCATGACTGAAATCCTGCCCAAAGCAGCACCACTGGCAGCACACGTCCCTTCCCAAGGGCTCCCTCCATGTCCACATCCCATTGCTGCCCTGAGCTGGGCTGGACCCGTCTCTTTGGGACTCTTCTGTTCTTTGCAGTAGGACTGAGTTTCCCTTCCCTGTTTTGATCCTATAATTTCCTTTTCCTGCCCATGGGAGGTGGGATGCTTCTGGGTGTTCAGGTACCCTCAAATCTTAAATATGGATGCCAGGTTGATCTTGCCCAGGATGAGCTACCTGCCAGGCAAAGGTGCTCTCTCCAGAAAGGATGAGGCAGGAGGCTGTCACCTGGCATAACCTTCCCAGGGAGGTGACCTTGGATCTCCTGCTGCTTTTCAGCTCAGGCAGAACAAAGCAGTCTTTTGTCCCTGCAGCTCATGGCTGGCTGCTTTAGTACCTGGGCATTTTCTGGATTCCTGGACTTCCCCAGCAACTCCAGAGCTACAGCCTGGACCAAAGAGACAACAGCTTTCTGCTCTCTCTGCTATACATCCCAGTTGAGACAGCCATGAGGATGGAGCTTTGGTCCAGCTGGAGCCTGAGCCAGATGTCCGGAAGTCTGTTCCTGGCCTTGCTGGAGAGGAGGTGTCAGTTCTGGCACCATGGACTTTGGATCAGAAAATAGAAATATACAGATATCGAAACAAGCTTGGGGTTTCTTGAGGAGTCCACGTTGATGAGCTGTCCCTGCCGAGGCGTCAGTCGATGGGGAAGGAGGCGGCTGGGATGGGCGCCCTGCGGAACAGCAGGCTGGAGCCACGGAACAGCTGCCCCTGAGGAGGAGAGCCCGGGGTCAGGGCAGCCTGAGACCTGGCCAGGGAACTGCAGCTGATTTAGCAGGGCCCAACTCCATGGCCATGGCAGGGCTGCAAGGCCTGGGCACCCTGGGCTGCTCTGCAGGACAAAGTGAGGCTCCAGCCCTGTGGCTGCTGGAGTTGAGCATTTCCCCCAGGGGTGACAGATGCAGAGGGGAGCTGCAGACTCTGCTGTGTGCAATGCATGGGATAAAAGCTTGCAGGCTGCAAGCTCGGGGTGTGCAGTGGGCAGAGCAGCACTGCCACGCTGGTACCAGTGCCAGAACTGGAGGGATAGAAGCAGGCTACAGAGCACAGCAAGGATGCAGCACAGGCACTTTTGGGGAATGCTGGAGATTTGAGAAAGGAGCAGAGGGAGCCCAAAGCCCCGTGTGTGCCCCGCTCCCTCACCTGAGCACTGAGGTACCTCCAGCAGTGGATCCAGGATGCAAAGGCAGGAGCGTAGGGAGGGAGGCCTGCACGCAACCTGCACGGCAACAGGGAACAGCTGAGGTGGATGTGTCACCTTACCCTCACAGGTAACAAAAGAGCAGCAGGAAGTGTGAATGAGGACACGGGGACAGTGTCTGCACCGGGCTGGTGGCCAAGTGACAGCTTGTTATTTACAATGCAGCAGATCTGTAATTTAATTACCCCTGGAGTGCACAAACAAGGAGCGTTACCTGGAGACTTTGAGAGTCCAGGACCGTATCTACACCTTCAAAAGTCAGCAGATACTGAGAAAACACGGCACCAGACTTGGATCCCGTTCCCATGAGCAAAAATGCAGAAGATTTGCAGCAGTGGGATTGGGAAGGCAAGCCTGGTCCTGCTCCTGTCTGCTCCCATCGCTGCAGTAAGAGCTCTGCTTCCCTCGTGCTGCTCCCTGGAGCCAGCACTGTCCCTTTGATCCCTGTACCTCCAGCTCAGCTCAGATAAGACCACACCACCACAACTCTCCCGATTTCTCACCACCTGAGCTTTTCTGCTGCTCGTGTCTGTGCCCTCTGATCTAAAATTATAAGCAACCTGGGACAGGAAACGAGCCAGCTCTTCGAGGTGCCACAGAGTTTACGGGGCTGTAGGAAAGCTTTACGGTCGTTAGCAGCCCATTCAGACAACAAGGGGCTGCAAGAAAGGAAGGGAAAGCTTTAGATCTCAGTGTGAAGGACATACCCACAGTTGTTCACTGCCATGAGATCTCCCACGAGAAGGAACGGGTAGGTCAGCATGCTCACAGCGATCTGAAAGCACAGAAAACCAGCAGCCTCTCTAATGCTCCCCATGTCAAAAACGCTATTTCCAGCTTTTGCATGTTAGCAGAGTTAACCTTGGATAAGGAATGTCAAGTACAGACCAGCCTTAGTCCCCAGAGCATGAGCCCTCAGCCCAGAGGTGGCAGGAGAAGGGGGAAGGACACGCAGCTGCCTACATACCCCCATCACGAACTTGGTGTAGCTCCGGATCACCGATGCCTGGCTGAACTGCAGAGAGAAACCAAAGGCGTTGTGGGGCAAGGGGACGAGGCAGAAAGCAAGGGAGAGCAGCTGCATTCCAGCTGAGAGTCTGGGAAGGCATCTGGGGAACTGTGATCCCCCGAAGTGCAGGTGAAGCACAGCCCTGAGCAGACACAGCTCCTCCAGCACTCTCACAGGGATGTCCCCAAAGCCCGGGGTCTGTATTAAATCAGCCCCTGCTCCCCAGTAACTCCTTCCCACTGCAGGTGCTTGGTCCAGACCCCAAACCCTCCCTCAGGCACTTCCACTCACGTTGTCATCCACAGCGTAGGTATTGATGAAGTGAGCCAGGAGGTTGCAGCACCAGAGGAAGATGACATCCCCCAGGATGTGAGGGACTAACCCACTGCAAGGGCAAAAAAAGGGGTGTGAGGTGCAGGAGGGTCCCAGTGCCACCGCCTGAGATGCCCAGCCCTTCTTCCCTCCACAAGCTCAGAGGAACTCCACTTCCCCAAAATGAAATTTTTACTTTGGGAGGAACTGAAAAGGAAGATTTCAGGGAAGAGCTCTCTCAGCCTTCAAACTTGGTACTACACGTGCTGCTCTGGCTGAGATTTTTTGGGGATCTCTTTTTTTGGGCATGACTCAATTCCCCTTGTTCTTGGCCCAACTCCTGCTGAGAAACCCAAGCGAGACACAGATTAAGTGGTTTCCATTTCTGAAGGTGCTCTTTTGGATGCAGAATGAGAAGTTCATCTCTTTATGGAATCTCCCTTCTTTTAGAAATCAAAATGAAAGGGGCTGCTCCTGCACAACCTGCTCCACTGAGAAGTGGGAATAACTGGGGAAACACTGATTTTTCCCAGTCCCTGCTGCCCCCAGGAGCACAGTTCTTTGCTTAATGCCTCCCACTGACACACTAGAGCTCCCAGCAGCACAGCACTGCCAGCTTTTGCAGAAAATAGCACTAAAACTTTAACAAAATATTCCAGAGGGCTTCTCCAGTTTGTTGGTCCTTCTGCAGCATCTGCTGCAGCAGTGCAGGGTTTCCTGCTCTTGCAGGGGTTGTTCCACTGTAAAAGGATCTAGGTGTGTGTCAAACCAGTGTTTCACCAGCAGACGTGGTCAGTTCTGAAAAGGAGCCTGTCAAGAGACACAGTTTGCTGAGCTGGAAAGAGCCACCTCCAGGCACATTAATCTGAGCCTTTTGTTTCTTCCCAAACACGATGCTGCCTCCTCACAGCAAGGGACCAGTTTGTTTCCTGCTGTGGTTGCTGCAGCAGCAGAGCAGCAACTGGGACTGGTTTTGGGAATAACCTGTGCATTGTTAAGCCCCAGCAGCCCTGGGAATGCAGCTGAGGTCTCAGGGGCCAGGCACAGCAGAAACCTTCATCAGAAGATTCACTGGCTTCAAAGATGTGATACATGAGAGCAACAGACAGGACAAAGAAATCAAAGCTCTCTGGCCCCAAAGAGATGTTCTGTTTTGTGTTTGGCTTTCAGCCTTTGTAAAAACCATCCTTTTTCTAACTCAAAGTTAAGTCTGAAGCTCCTGAGCTGCTGCAGATACAACAGAACATAATAAAGTCCAGAAGCAAAGGGCTGAGCCAGGGCAGCCCCATAAGGAAAACCTCACCCAACTGTTGATAGGGAATCAGACTGTTTATTCCACTTCCAATACGGATCCCATCCCTTTCTCCCCTCCAAAGTAATGACAGCTGCTGACCCTGAGCTGGATGACTGGAAACCAGGAGTCTGAGAGCTGCAGAAAGGAACTAAAAAAAGCCAACAAGCCAAAGGCATCAGGCCTGAAAACCCCTCCTGGAATTCCAGTGCTGCCTTTACACAGCTTTACTACTATTGACATAAAAAAGTGAGTGCTGCAATTCTCACACCTGCTGAGATGTCCAAGATCTGAACTGGGGATATTTTTGGAAGATGAGGAAAAGCTGGAATAGCAGCAGGCAGAGGAGGAAGCCTCAATGATGTACAGTAATGTGACCCAACAGCAGAAACCCCAGTGCAAGGGACCTGGGACAAGCCATTCCTGAGCTGACCAAGCCCAGCAGCTTTGGAGCTCAGGGAACACCTTCCTGGGCTGGCAGGAGCCTGATGCAGATGTGAGGGAAAGGGAGATAAATGCATCCTTGAAAAGTCTTTATCTCTAGCCAGGCACACACCCAGAGAGTGTGTGCCACTGTTATTGCTGGGGATGGTTGTAAGGCCATGAGAAACAAGTGCACTGCCATGATTTTAGGCAGTGGATGTGCTGGGATTGCACCAGGGCTGAGAGGAGAAAACCAGCAGTTTGGTCCTTCAGATGCAGTTTGTGCACCCCTCACAGCAGTGGGATTTCCTAACAGGGTTATAGAGTATGTAGAACTTCAGAGCCCTCCTGAGACAATTTGGGTTGTGTTAAAGCCTTTCCTGAGAACCATTAAGTTTCATTAGGCTACCAGCAGTGATTATTTGATGTGGATGGAAGGGAATGTGGCAGCTTCTTTCAGAATCACTTCCCTGGGAGGTGGAGGGCTCTGAGCAGCCTTCTCCAGCCATGCCCCACTCACAGGGACCATCCCAGAGGATCCTATATTTAGTGGAGCAGATTTGGAGCTGCACAGTTCAGCTGAGAAGCTGTGGGCTGCCAAAGGAAGAAGCAGTGACACTCAAGGGATGGGGTCTCTGCAGATCCTTGGCCATTTCCCCTTTGGGAAGGACAGGGTGAGACCCCCTGTGATTGCTTCCCTCTTCCTGATGTATTCAGGTTTCATCTGGAGGTCCATGTTTTATGACTGCAGAGCCAAAGGCATCCTGAAAACCCCTACTGAAATTCCAGAGCTCCCTTTACTATTATTGACATAATAAAGTGAGTTATCTCCCCACCATGAGCAGAGACAGCAGGTGGTTCTGCTTTTATATAGATGTGAAAAAAAAAAAAAGGCAGGAAGCATTAATTAAGGGTTCAAGCAAAAAGGTGTCCACTAAACTTCCATTTCAGTGATGCACCAATTTCCCACGCTCTGTAAGCAGCTGGAGACACCTTTCAGATCCTCCTGGTCCAGGCACCACCACACTCCAAGCACACAGGTAAACCTGCTCATTACAAGCACCCACGGTGCTCTGCAGAGGAATATGATGCTTATCCAGGCCCTGGCTTTCATTTCAACAAGGGAACTTATTGTTACACTTGATCTTGGTGCCTGTTGCACAAACAAATGCTTTAAAAGGCCCTTCACTGAAACACAAAGAAGCATCAAGGGAAAAAGAAAGATAAGAAAAAATACAGCTTCCTCTGGGCTCTGAAGGTTTGATTGAAGATAAGATCTGGGGCAAACTTAATGGTCAAACTGGAGTGCTGTTAAAGGCACAGATTTAATCGTGGGAGTGATGTGGGATTCCCTTGGTCAGACAAGGCTTCAGCTCAGTGTGACTCCAGCTGGGGTTGGCAGAGCTGCCGGGAGAGCCATCAGTGCCTTGAGGCTACGAGAGAAAGTATTTAAACAGCAACTCACGTACACAAAGAATCCCAGGATCCCTTCTTCCTTAAATATCCTGCCAATGGCACTGAACACTCCGCTGCCAAGAAAGGAAAAGAGCTGTGGTAGTGCAGAATTGTTCCACCTCTGCCCTGTGCAGCTTCACACGCATCCTGCAGCCCCCAGCCATGGCAGTGCCTCCCCAGCCATTGTTCCAGCAGAAGGCAGCTTGTTCTGCTTATTCTCCTCAGACCAGGCAGGTTTGAGGCAAGGAAGGTCGTGTCTGTACTCTGCCAGTCTGCAGTGACACCCAGGAGAACACCCAACCTGCACACAACTGCTCAGTGCTGAAGGTACAAGAGCTCTGAGGTTTTTGAGTGGCTACAGATGTTGTGTGATATGGTTTGATTTGGCTGATTCTAAGCCCAAGAACCCTGTCCTGCCTTTGGGAGCTCGAGCTGGCTGTCGTGGGCTGGCTGCAATCCTGTCTAGCGTGCCTCCACGCCACTCCACAGGCAGTTTTGCACTGCAGAGAGGCAGCTGGTACTGCAAAAGGCTTGGAAAAATTTTACAGACTAAGCAGGGCTGCAGCAAAGCTTTGTGTTATCCACTCTGCCTCCCTGCTGCCTTCCCTTTCCATTAATAGCCAAAGGAAAAAGGCAGGAGACTCGCTGTGTGATCAGCAAGGGGTGATAGAGCCCCAAACCCCCACAGGCACAAGGTGGAACAGAGGCATGTCAGGGACAGAGCCCAGCCTTCCCACATCCCTTCAAGCCCCAGTCTCTAAGCACAGCTCAGATTCACTTTCAGTCTCTCAAGCCTCTTGGATAACCCTATTCCCCATGGCATGGGAGCACCTGGCACCCCTGAGCCCAGACCCTTCCCAGCTGCAGCCACTCACCTGTATTTGACTTCCCGGCCTACGAACTGGACCATGCAGCGCATGGAGATCACTGGGAGGAAACAAACACAGGGCTGATAGACAAACAAATCCAGTTTGGGTTGTAATGGATGTGAAGGAAAATGAAACATGACCCTTCTGCTCTCCCTCAACTCACAACATCTCCAGCTCCTCTCAGTGGTCATCAGCACTGCAAGACTCATTAGAAGCTGGGGCCTTTCCTGAGCCTGTAAGTGGCGGGAAGGATTTTAGAGGATCACAGAGAAGTTTGGGTTGGAAGGGACCTGATAGATCATCTTTTTCCAAACCCCTTGGCAGGGGCAGGAACACCTTCCACTCTCCCAGGTTGCTCCAAGCCCTGTCCAGCCTGGCCTTGGACACTTCCAGGGATCCAGGGGCAGCCACAGCTGCTCTGGGCACCCTGTGCCAGGGCCTGCCCACCTCACAGAGAAGGATTTCTAACCCAGCTCTCTGACAGTGGGAAGCAATTCCCTGTGTCCTGTCTCTCCATGCCCTCATCCAAAGTCCCTCTCCAGCTCTCCTGGAGCCCCTTTAGGCTCTGGAAGGCTGCTACTGGCCCTAACTCCAATGGGATCTCTAGGACAAGGTCCTGGATGAGTGGGGAGAGAAACTCGTTGCTCAGCTGTGTTAGTGCCTGAAGGCAAAGCCCAGCATCAGCCTCATATGATAGAGAAGTATCATAAGAATCATCCTCCTGAGTAAGCAGGGTTTGGGGTGATGCCCAGTCTGGAGGGGGCTGCAGCCAGAGGACAGGACTCACCATGCAGCGGGTGTGAGACAAGCCGGGACACACACTGCATCATCATCTCGTGGGATGTCTGGGAAGGGAGGAGAAAACACCTGTGAGAAAAGCTGTGCTGCTCCTCCTGCACAGCCCAGACCCTTTCCCTTAGTGTGGGGAAACACAATTTGGGTCCCTCTTTTGAGATCTGTTCTTGTGGTAAACCTCTACTCCTGTGATTTATTTCATGGATGGACACAGAATGGCCACTAAACTGATAGACAAACAAATCCACAAACTTCTCACCACAAACTTCTCACCCCAGTTTCTCTCCAAGTAATCTCACCCACGTCCCCAGGGACGTCCCCAACCACTCATTAATGGGCAATATCCACTTCTCACCTCTCTGACCACTTTCCTAAGTGAAGTTTTCACATCATCCTTGTTAGACACGTGCTCCATGTCTTCCAGTGGAAAAGCCTGAGTGGAGAGGGAAACAACATGGTCAGAACTGATGGAGATGCTGACTCACAATGTCTGAGGACAGGGGGAAACCATGAAAAGCCATGCTCTAGATGCAAGGACAAGGCAAACAGGCAAGAAAGAACACAGGAGAAGAAAGGATGGAAAGTAAAATAGAAGAATAGAGGAGTCACAAAACTGCTGACAGAGGATACAAGGCACGGGGATGCCAAATCAAATGTAAATGGTTTATAAATTTAAAAATGCTTTGGGGATGAGGGCACTGGAGGACTATTCCCTTAGGAGATGGAGAGGATTGGGTGCATCAGTCCTCCTGTGCAGCCCTTGCTGCAGTGGCACTGACCCTGCAGGTGATTAATGGAGAGAGAAGCCGACCTTTACCTTCTTCACACTCCCCCTGGTGATGGTTGATAAAGTGCTTGAGATGAGGCGAGGAGTCAGGCCACGGAAGAGGCCTCTTTTCCCATCCACTTCCACGATGTGTCTGGCTGGGTGGGACAACACCAGGCTGCTGTCAGTGGGCAAGGGGACCATGCATGGAGAGCACCCCAACAGCCCCAGAGTTCAGCTGAAACCACGCCAGGCTCAGCTCGGCACGGCAGCCACTCCACGGCCCCACAGTAAGTGATTTATTGTTAACAGTCCTAAAGAAACTTCTTACTGGAGGACAAGAATTCTTACTGCCACCTGCCTAATCTGGAAGGACAGCTCCAATATTTTGGGTGGTTTTGGGCTATTTGGGCTATTTTGTCTTTTGATGGTTTTGCTCACCTGAAGGCAGTTTGGACTGAACCAGGCAGGGGGGATCATCCCATGTGCTCTGTGCTGTCACCTCCTCCCTCCACCCCAGGAAGGTCTGACTCAGGGTTCACATGGATCTCACAAACCCATGTTCAGTTCCTGCCCCACCACCTTCACCCAGGCAAACTTCCTCAGGTCTCCAGTTGCAAAAAAAGCCCAGAGATCCCATTTCTCCCACATATAATAAGGTGGGATAGAACCCACTATGTGCTGGTGGCTACTGACTGCTGCTGGCCCCTGTCCTGTGCTGTCCACGCAAAGCCAGGTGGGCTCTGCACCTCCCCATCACCCAACGCTGCCCATCTCTTTGGAAATTGCATCTTCCAAAGGGCAGCACTGGAGCTTTTCCAGCCCTGGGTGTCCCAGGATGGGCTTCCAGCACTCTCATCCTGCTCCTGTGCTGGTTCCACCCCATGGATACCACTGGCTGATTTTGGGATTGGCCAGGTCAGCTGCCAGGACAGTGCATTCCCCTTCCCCACAGCAAACCTGCTGTGACAGCAGGTCACAAAGTATTCACCCACCTCTCCCATGCTGCTGCACCCACAAAAACAGGAAAATACTGATTTTTTTTTCCTTCTAAACATATTACCTGCCCTTTTCTTGGTATTTCTGTCCCTTTAGGGCTCCATCTACAACACAAATGAGCAGGGCAGGGGGCAGGTTATTCCAGGGCTGTTTTGGAGCAGAAGGAAAGTATTTTGCAACCTCCAAAACACACAAAAACCTCCTGCAACAAGCCTACACCACCTAAACCCCCCCAAACCCCTCCACCACAGTGCAAACCCAGAGCAATGTGCCACAGGGACACAATGCAGCAACAACACCCCTATTCTCCAGCAACAGGTACATGACTCTGACAGCCTTACAAGGAGCTGTGGTGGTTTACGCCTCACTGCAGCCTCGGGACGATCCCAAGGGGATGTGGGAGTGCTGCTGGGGGTCAGCTCAGCCTGCCTGGCAGCTCCCAGCCCTGATTCCATGAGGGCAGGACCTTGTGCTGGCAGGGAGGGCCAGTCACTCACCGTAGGTGAAGAAGCCGGGCAGGTACAGGACCTTCCTTCCCAATACATTTCTTCCAATGGTTGGAGGTAGTGGCTCATGCCCAACCTGAGAGAGAAACCTCGTCAGCAGGTCTCTGTTCTGGCGTTCCCAAAGTCCCTGGGATGAACAGGATGGATCCCAGCACCCCCCTGTCGCTCTCAGGCACTCCTTTCCCCATTTTATAGGGTCCCTAGCTTACAGAGGGTCCTCCACTTTCCCATTTTAGGGGGTCTCTGTTACTGAGAGGGTCTTGGGGTTTCCTATCCCTTCTTATATGGAAGGCTCCATGGTAGAGGGCTAATTTTATAGGGCTTCCCAGATTACTGGGTGTCCCCATTCCCTGTCACAGGAGGGGTCCCAACACCCCACTACAAAGGAGCCCCCACTGTATGGGGGGGCCTCACCCCTCCATTATATGGTGTCCCCTATTCCCTAAATAGGGTGCCCATGTTGTGGAAGGCATCCTCCTATTACACAGGACCTCATTTTTGTATAGGGTCCAGCAGTGCATAGGGGACCCCATTCCCTCACACATGGGGCACCCCATTACCCAGATGTCCGTCCTTCTGGAAGTGCTCAGGGGGTCCCGTTCTAATGGGGGGCTGTATGTACCGTGACCCCCGGGGCACGGAGGCCTCCACAGGGGCACGAACCAGGAATCCACCCGCACCCGTTCCACTGGGGTCCCGATCCCCCAGCACCCACTGGGACCCCACCCCGCTACATACGGGGGTCCCCCACTCCGTAGGTGCCCCCCATTCTGTAGATGCCCCCATTGCACAGGGGGTCCCACTGTAACGAGGGGGGCTGTACATACCGTACATATAACCCTAGCACACGGGGGTTTCCACAGGGACACTGCAGGAATCCACCTCCTCCCGTTATACCGGGGTCCCGATCCCTCAGCACACACTGGGACCCCACCCCGCTACATACACTGAGACCCCCCCCTTCCACAGGTGCCCCCATGGCACAGGGGGGCCCGTTATACGGGGGAGAGCTGCACACAGAGCGACCCCCAGCGCACGGAGGCCTCCGTGGGAGCATTAACGGGAAATCCTCCCGTTATCCTGGAGCCGCCACCCCCTTTACACACGGGACTCCCACCCCACCGTCCGCCTCCCCGCTCCCCCGCGAGCGGACCTGCACGAGCAGCTTGACGTAGAGCAGGGGGTGGCTGGCGGCGGCGAGCCCCGCGCCCAGCAGCACGAACAGGCCCTCGGCGCCCTCAGGCCCCGCCGCGTCCGCCGCGCCCCCGCCAGGCGGCGACAGCGGCCCCGGGGGCAGCGCCGCCATGGCCGCCATGGCTCGCGCGTCACCGCGCCGCGCGCCGGCCGCCACCACCGCGGCGCGGGGCGGGGGAGGAACCGCGGCGGGAGGAACCATCGCGGGGCGGGAGGAACCATCGCGGGGCGGGGGGGAGGGCCCGGCCTGAGGGGCGGCGATGGCGGCGGCGGGAGAGGGGCGGGAGAGGCGGAGGGGCCGCGGAAAGCGGAGAGGGTTCTTAGGGATTTGTGGAGTTGGGTGTTAGTGCCTGACCGGGTTTGTGGGCACACGGCAGAGGGGTTTGGGGAAAGGGGAGAGAGAAAAGAGGATACGAGTTAAAGAGGGAGGAGAGGAGAGAGGGGAAGGGAAGGGAAGGGAAGGGAAGGGAAGGGAAGGGAAGGGAAGGGAAGGGAAGGGAAGGGAAGGGAAGGGAAGGGAAGGGAAGGGAAGGGAAGGGAAGGGAAGGGGAAAGGAAAAAGGGGAAAGGGGAAAAACACAAAAAACCAAAAAAACCAAAAAAAACAAAAAAAAAAAACAAAACAAAAAACAAAAAAAAAAAAAAAAAAAAAACAAAAAAAAAAAACCAAAAAAAAAAACAAAAAAAAAAAAAAAAAAACACGGAAAGGAAAAGAAAAGAGGAGAGAGGAAAGCAGATCTCCAGTGCTGGTGGCAGCATTGGTCTGGCTGATGGGATGCCCAGGCTCCTGGGGCACAAGCTCTGGGATGGGTTTCTCACTTGCCACGCAAATTGGTTCTCATGCACAGTGCGCTCTTTCAGACCTTTCTGGAAAAGTGTTGCCCTACCTCCACGTGGCCCCTTCTCCGGCCACGTCTTGTTCTTTCTCATGGTTCTTACCAAAATCCTTGTCTGTTGTTACCAGCGGTCCCTGGCTGGCCCCACGGCCATGCAGGTGTTGGTGTTTGGGACAGGCACATCAGCCCCAGCTGGGCACCAGGGTCCTGCCAGCCCCTCCTGGCCCCTCCAGCCATCCGGACTGTCCAGACTCCCACCCTGAAGCCCACCCTGGTGGGACACAGCCCAGCCCACCTGGGCTGCACGGCCGGGAGGTGTCCCAGGTCACACCTGCCCTGCGCCATCCCTGCTGCTGCTCTGGCCTTGGCTGTGCCACCACTTGGATCCCTCCCAAACTGAAGTGATTCCCAGTGTTTTCTCAGCATTTCTCCTACCCACAAAGTGCTGTGCTTCCTCTTTCCCTTCCCTTTTGAGGCCAACACAGACACAAGTTCTGCTACCACAGAGAGGGCAGCGGGTGGGCT
Source organism: Vidua macroura (assembly GCF_024509145.1). NCBI lineage: Eukaryota > Metazoa > Chordata > Aves > Passeriformes > Viduidae > Vidua > Vidua macroura. The sequence goes on from NC_071594.1 coordinate 3,378,762, forward strand.
TTGCCTCGTGCAAATCCTCGTTCCCAAACTGCAGCCAGAGCAGAGAGGGGGACAGAGGAAAGAGCTGCAGCCCCCAGCACCTGCCCCTGCAGCTCCTGGACACCCAGGACCTGCTCCCAGCCCGTGCCATGGAGGGAAAGGCAGATTATCAGCAGAGTGTGGTGGAGCTGGTGGCTGCGTTTGAAGAGCACTGGTAAGGCAGGAGGGCTCTGGGTGCTGAGGGTGTGTTAGGGCTCCACGTGGAGTGGGTTTGGGAAGGAAGAAACCCATTGTGGAGGTGGTTTGGAGCCTGTGGAGAAGCTGACAAGGTGATTTGCAATTGTTCACAACTCAGGTCTGCCTCAGTGTCCTCCTCCTGCTGCGGGTCATGAGCAGAATGTGAAAACCTCAGTGGGGTGTGAGTAGTTCTGTGTGGCTCGGGGTTAGGCTGTGGCAGGCCATTCCCCCACACCCAGCATCTTCACACTCAGCCTGCCTGGTGCATCCTGCTGCTGCTGCTGCTGGGGAAAGCAATTGTGGTTTGCAAATATGTAGGCAGGCATTTTCACTGGGAATTAACTGCCTGGGTGTCTGGGAGGGTCCCAGCCTCAGATTGTCCAGCTGTTTGCAGAGATGTGGCTCCTAGGAAAGGAAACAGAAAGCATTATGTTAAGGGAAAGAGAGAATTCCTTTCATAAAACAGCCCCTTCCTTTGGAGTGTGAGCTGGGACCCTCAGACAGCATGTGCTGGCATCTGAGCAAGGGGATCTGCCCTGGCGCTGGTGTAAAAGTAATTCTGAGACTTCAGGTGAGTTATTGTCAGGACTGTGCCTCAGTTTCTCTATCTGATGGATGAAGATATGGAATCCTGCCATTCCTTGTACCCATGAGATGCTCTCAGTGAGCCTTGGAGGGGCTGGGTGGTTGGGCAGGTGAGTTTTGCAGCAATTCCTGAAGATGCTCAGGCACGAGATTTCCTTTCATTCCAGGAACTCCTGCATCTCTGCTGTGTGCTTTTCCCCAGGCTTTGTGGTTGTCCCCATCATCCCACAGGGATGTTGTGTTGGAACCACTGCAGTGTTTGATCTGCCCCCATGTCACTGCTGCAGTGTGTTTGTTGTTTGCCCTGGAGTACGAGTATGATTTAGAGGAAATAAAAGTAACTTGGGACTTTCAGAGGAAGCTGAGGAACCTGGGAATGAGCAGAGCATTTTGGAGCAGACAATGGTTTGGCCTAAATCAGCATAAGTAGAAAGAGAGAAGTTCCCTGTTGGGACTCAGCTGTGGCTTTAGGCTGATACAGGTTTGGGAGGCACCGGAGAGGTGGAAAAAGCCTCTTTGTCCCTGAAGGGTTCTGCCAGCCCCCCTGCACAGGAGGGGATTTGTGCATGGCTGTGGATGCACTCCCGAGCTCACAGACACCCTGAGCATGGGATGGAACTGACATCGTCCTCAGATGAGTTTCTGCCCCTCAAGTCACTTCCTATCCTCAAAACTTTGCAGTTTGGTGTCCAATTTCTTCATGTCTTTCCCATCCTATCCATCCCACTCCTGTCTGCAGGCCAACAGTGGATGTCTTTCCAGTTTTTGCCCAGAGCAGTTTCCTGCAGTGACCAGCTCTTGGATGACAGACAAGTCACTTGCTGTCACCTTCTTCACAGCCTGGCTTCTCCCTCATGCTTCTCTGGATCTGCTTTCTTTGTCTTTGCCAGAAAAGGGAACAGAGAACACCACCAAAAACAACCTGTCTGTAAAACCACCCACACATGGCCTGCCCTTTGCTCAAAACTCTTGGCTATTTGGCTTCTCCCTGCTTTCCTCTGTGCCTGTGGCAGCAGGCAGAAATCCAGAGCTGTGGGTGGGATAAACAGCAGGATCCTGCTTTTCTAGAGCAGGAGAGGGACTGGGCACAGCAGCAAGGAGCTCTGGGAGAAGAGAGGCTGGATCCTGGCCCCGTGGAGGATGCTGAGGATGTTTGTACTGCAGGGCTGTAGCAGAGCAGAGCAGTGTCAGCGCTGGGCAGCTGCTGCTCTTGTCCCTTTTGGTGGCTTTAAGCTGGGCCAGGGGGCTGTGCTGGGGGAATGGCTGAGCTGATCACATTCCTTTGTAGCAGGGACAGCACATCAGCCCAGAGGGACAAGCAGGCAGGCAGGCAGCCCCAGCAGCTTCCAGCATTCCCTGCCAGCCAGAGGTGCTCCCCGACCAGAGAAGAGAATGAGGAGGAGGAGGAGGATCAGCAAGGTCAGCGTGGACTCAGCTTCAAATGCCTCCGTTCTCTGCGATGCAAAATCCGTGAGGACAACTGGAGGAGGCCACAGGGCCCAGGCCTGGAGCCTGGCAGCCAGGTGAGCTCCAGAGGCTGGTGGGTGCCCACACTCAGGCAGGGCTGGCTCAGGGTCTCATCTGTGCCCATGAGACTGAGCCCTGCTCCCCATGCAGGAACCAGAGGAAAAGAAAATCGCACTGGAGCTGCTGGAGACAGAGCAGGCTTATGTCAACCGCCTCCACCTCCTTGACCAGGTGAACTGGGGAGTGGAGGGACCAGTGCAAGGGGATCTTGGAGGGATTGAAGGTGTAAAAATGAGAAACACGTGGACTGCTGGTCTTTACAGCCAGAGATTGGGTCTGGCCTTTGCCTTTTCTACACCCTACACCTCTGGGAAGCACCCTTGTCCTAGCAAAGCCTTCCATCCCTCTCTCCTCTTGGGGCCTGGGATTTTCCTAGTGCACAGTCAGGCCTTTCACTGGGTGATGCACCAGTCTCAGAGAGGGAATGGGATCCTCAAGCATCTCCCTGACCCTTTTTGTTCACCCTTCTTCCAGGTATTCTATTCAGAGCTGATGAAAGAAGCCAAAACTGGGAAGACAGTCCCAGAGGAGGTAGTGAAAATGATCTTTTCCAACATCTCCTCCATCTACCAGTTCCACGCTGAGTTCTTCCTGCCAGAGCTGCAGAAGCGCATGGAGGATTGGTGAGCTGCAGGACACCTGGGTGGTTTGGCCAGAGTTGGGGAGCAGCACTGAGTTTGTGCTCCCACCAGGACCAGAGCTCAGCCTGTTTTGCTCCAAGTGTCTTTTGCTGGAAAACACTTCCTTAAAACACTCAGATCAGAGTATGGAAACCTGGGTGACATCTCAGGTGGTTTGAGGGTGTGCCTGGGTATGAACAGCCCAGGCTGGCTGCAAGGTGGGGAGAATTCCTGTTCTGGAGAGCAGGAAACAGTGTGGGGATGTAGCTGCCTGCAGCAGGGAAAACCTCAGTCCTCCACCGTGGTCCTTCAGTTCATCCCTCACTGTCTGTCTGTCCTGAGGAAGCTGCTGTGGTTCCCTCCTGCAGGAACCGCAACCCCCGCATTGGGGATGTCATCCAGAAGCTTGCACCCTTCCTCAAGATGTATGGGGAGTACGTGAAGAACTTCGACAAGGCCGTGGAGCTCATCACTGCCTGGTCAGAGAAATCACCCCCCTTCCAGGAGCTCATTGCTGACATCCAGGTAAGTGCAGGGTGGGGGAATTGCAGCAGAGCTCCCAAAATCTCCTGGGAGCGGGGAAACAACAGAGGGTGGGAGCTGCCTTGGTCACTGTTCCTCTCTCCGTTCCTGCTGTCCCTGCCCAGAAGAGGAAGGTCTGTGCTAACCTGACGCTGCAGCACCACATGCTGGAACCCGTGCAGAGGATCCCGCGCTACGAGCTCCTCCTGAAGGATTACGTCCGGAAACTCCCGCCCCAATCCCCCGACAGGGGCGACGCCGAGAGTAAGGGCTCTGCATCTCCACGGTGGGGACGGCAGGGTGGGTTTGTAGGGAAATAACAACCCCTGGTGTTGTACGTGGCCACCAGAAAACCTGGATTCACTCACCAGCTGCCCTGTGCCCTTGGATAAACCTCTCAGTCTGATCCTTTTCTACCAGGGAGAGGGATTAATCTTCCTTTTCAGGAGCTGGGGAGGGGAAGGATGGTGTGTCAGGTGTCCACAGTATCCCCTAAAGAGACCTGTAGCAACTGGGGGAGCTTTCAGACCCCTGTGGATAACACAGTTCCCAGCCCTGCTGGGATGGAGGGATACAGGAGTGGGCTGTCTGTCCTTCCAAGGCCCCTCCATATGCAGTCCAGCTGTACCCAGACTCCTGCACAGCATTTCAGGGCCACTTTGGTTGTGTTCATGGAAGGGCAGCAGCTGCTACTCATGTGCATCCATGAGGGACAGAGCCAGAAGCTTCCTCCCACAGCTCCAGAGCAGGTGTTTCACCTCCTGTCTGTTCTCATTGCAGAGGCCCTGGAGATGATTTTTATGGTGGCCAAGCACTCCAATGCAGCTATTGCCGAGATGGTGAGGCCCTGTCCCAGCTGGAAATGCTTTGCAGCTCACAGCACAGTCCCCTGAAGGGTACAAGAGCCCTGTGGGTTCAGCTGTGGAGCTTAAACCCTGCTCTTAATGCCCAACCTCACCACCCCAAGCCTGGGGAAGACACATCTGTAACATCAGCTGGGGTTTGACCAGCTGGTCAAAGCTGGGAGCTGCTCCCAAAGATCAGTCTGGGCTGAGAGAGCTGTGCTACTTCTCCAGTGCTCAGCAACAGGCTGGGAGGTGGGCATGGAGGGGACCCAGCAGTGACAGGGTTGTGGCTGCTCAGCACCCCACAAGAACAGGTCCCTCTGCCTCCCCCAGGAACGGCTGCAGAACCTCTGGGTGGTCTATCAGAGGCTGGGCCTCGAGGATGACATCGTGGATCCCTCCAATGAGCTGATCAAGGAGGGACCAATCCAAAAAGTCTCCACCCGCAACAACAGCACATCGGAGAAGTACCTGTTCCTGGTGGGAGCTGGGATGCCTGGGGCAAGGGGAGGGAGCAGATGGGATAGGAGTGGGGAGAGGGGCAGCACAGCCTGGCCAGGGTGTTGCTGGGTCACCTGAACACAGAGGGGCTGAGTTCAGAGCTGGGGGGTGGGGGTTTGACCTCGCTCAGTGCAGGGCACCCTGTGCAGGGCACAGTTGGGAATCTGCTGATCCCTGGGCATGGCAGCCCTGGGAGATGCTTCACCTTTGCAGGGTGAGAGGGTGCAGAGGCAGAAACAGATACGCTTTAGGTGGGATTCTTCCCAAGGACCAGCTCAGCTCTGGGCAGTGAAGGAGCTCAGACCCCAGGGAAGCCCCCCAGGAAGCTCGGAGCAGGCGGTGCTGGGCTCCAACCCACCCTCTTCTCCCCTCCCAGTTCAACAACATGCTGCTGTACTGCGTGCCCAAGGTCATCCAGGTGGGCGCCGAGTTCCAGGTCCACCTCCGCATGGATGTGGGGGGCATGAAGGTCAGACAGACACCTTGTCTTTGTGCTTCCCCCAGCTCCTGCCTGCTCCAAAAGCCCCTGCTCTGGGATGTGGCTGCTGCCCGAACTTCCTTGGGAGGGAGGGAGGGAGGGAGGAGCTGGAGGCAGGGGTGGCTTTGTGAGTGGAGTTGACACCTTGATCCTGGGAAATGCCAGTGAAATCTTGTGCCTGTGGGATCTGAGGAGCTGGAGGGCTTGTGCCAGAGGGACATCCCTGTGCCCCACATCATGGAGAAAGGTCCAAGGCTGCTGGAAGTGGGTTCAGCTCCACATCTTCTCTCTGGTCTCCCACAGGTGCGGGAGCTGAAGGACGCTGAGTTCCCTCACACCTTCCTGGTGTCAGGAAAGCAGCGGACGCTGGAGCTCCAAGCCAGGTAAGGGGAAGGGTGACATCATGCAGACCCTCGGGGAGGAGGGACAACAGCTCATCCAGGTCCTTTTTGTACCCAGGTCTGGGGAGGAGATGAACGCCTGGATCAAGGTACCACGGAGGGCTGGAAGAGGCGGCACAGCCCCTCCATCCCAGCTGGATGCCCTGGGTCAGGGCACCCCCAGTGCCCCTCCAACCCTGCCTTCCCCTCTAGGCCTTCCAAGATGCCATTGACAGGAAGGAGAAGAGGAGTGAGACCTTTAAGACAGCAGTCCATGGACTGGAGACAGACACCCCTGCACTGAAGGTAACCCTTCTGCTCTCCCTGTGCCCCACCTGGGAGAACACCCCTTGCTGTGCCTCAGTTTCCCAAGCTAAACCGACCTGGGGGGAGGCTGAGGAGGGGAAGGGGTGAGGACACCCAGACTATGGTCTCCCACCCCCAGACAGAGGAGCTGGGCCGCCGAGCCCCGCAGTGGGTGCGGGACAATCTGGTGACCATGTGCATGCGCTGCAAGGAGCCCTTCAACGCCATCACCCGCCGGAGGCACCACTGCCGAGCCTGTGGATATGTGAGTCCCCCCGCGCCCCCCTCCCTCCCTCCTGGCCTGCTCAGATGGCTGCTGGGCCAGGAGTGCCCCTCTCCTACACCTTGTACCCCTTTCCTTGGCTTAGGGCTGCTCCTGCTCCTGGGCTCCTCATGGAGCTGTCGCTGGGTCCCCTAGCCTGCCCCAGTGTCACCAGTGTCGCTGCCTGGTGGCTGCAGGTGGTGTGTGCTCGCTGCTCTGACTACAAGGCCGAGCTGCAGTACGATGGGAACCGCCCAAACCGGGTCTGCCAGGAGTGTTTCATCTTCCTGACCGGCCACACGGTGCTCGAGGACCGCGAGGGGAAGCACAAAGGCATCCTGGAGGTGAGCTCTGCCACCCACCCCGGTCTCCAGCCTCGCTGTCCCAGCCTGGCCCTGCACCCGCAGCAGGAGGGGTGGGAGTCACTCCCACAGTAGTCAGAAGGTGCATAAATTGATCTCCCTCCCTCCCTCGTGCTCCAAGCCTTGGGACCAAGCAGCCTCCCTTCACCACGGAATGTCAGCAGCACCATTACAGCCAGGACAGCCCCTCACCTGGACCTGCTTTGGGGGGTTTTCTGAAGTGGGCAGGGAATTCCCCAGGAAATTCTCTCTGCTCCGTGTCCTTTCTGCCACCTGCACTGGGTATTGAGGGATTTGTTGGCTATTTTGGCAGAAAGGAGCTGCAGAGGTATCAAGCAGGAGTTTGCTCTGCAGTTCCCTGCAGCTGCTGGACAAGAACGGCAAGGGGAGCACACGGGGCTGGTTCGTGATCCCACAGGACGATCCCCTCGTGCTCTACATCTATGCAGCCCCCCAGGTGAGGCCTGCCGCGAATCCACCCCCAGGGGACATCCCTGCTGTGCCCAGGGGACATCCCGCTGTGCCCATCCCCTGCCTCCCACCGCTGTCTCTCCTTGGCAGGACGTCCGAGCCCACACCTCCATCCCCCTGCTGGGCTACCAGGTGCGGGACATGCCCCAGAGCGAGTCCCGGCACCTCTTCCAGCTGGCGCAGTCCCGGCAGGTGTTCACCTTCGTGGCCGACACTGAGGAGCTGAAGCAACGCTGGATGAAGGCCATGGCACGCTCTGCAGCGGGGATCACGCACCCGGAGGAGGAGGAGGAGGGTGCAGATGAAGCAGAATGAGGCCATTGCCACCCCTGCGCTGCCTGGGGGTCACACCTTCCCTGCCTGCTCTCACTGCTGGCTTTGGGCAGACCGCCGACATCTCTGCATTCTGGTTTTCCATCGTGATAGGGGCAAGGCGGGGACACGTTTGCCAGCACACGGACAAGCTGGATCCCCTTTCCCTCGCTGCTCACGCTCCGCGCTGGACAGAGCGGAGGGAGCGGAGGGAGCGGGGGATTTTGGGGAGCCCGCGCCCCGCAGAGCCCGGGCGCTGTGCGGTGCCACCGGCGGCCACGCGAGGGCAGCACCGCCCCGTCCTTCCGCAGCCGGGCGGGGATGCCCCGAGCCGGGCGAGCCCGTGGGACGGGGACTGCTGGGATAAACCCCACCTGCCACCCCCCTCTGCACTCCGTGTAGCCTTTTTTTGGGGCGTCTATTTTGCAGAGAGCCCCGTGGGATTGTCCCCGTGGCTCCACATTGATGTATATGTCACAAATATGTCAGGCACCCAGCTTGTAGCTCAGCCTCACAGCCCAGGGAACCCCAGTGCTGGATTTAGGATGTCCCTTCTCCAGCTTGTCACCACTCCTGGCCTCACACTGCAGTCCCGTGGTGTAGGGGTACCCCTTAACCACAGAGAGCCCTCACTTGCCTCACTGAGCCAGCCCACACTCCTGCCCATCCCAGACTTTCCCTGCACTCTCCTGCCCACAAGCACCTTCCACCCTTGTACCTCCCTCAGTTACATGTCCAGGGGGAAAACACTCTGGGACAAGGTCATGTCCACACAGGTGCTGCTGTGATGCTGGGGAGACACGGGGGCTCCCCCTTTCCACCATCAGCATAATGAGCACCCCTGTTCATTTCATTCAGTGCTTTAGGCTGCAGCCCCACATTTTTCTCTCTGCATTCTCTTTAGCTCCCCAGAAATGTTGCCCAGGCAGAAGTTGCCACTTCTGAGCCTGCCAGGGGCCTCGTGTACAGAGCTGCAGGAGCCCACGGTCCCTGGCAGGCAGGGCTTGCTGCCTGGAGCATGCAGCAGCTCCAGCACAGCAGGCTCGGGCAGGGCCCAGGGGTGTCACAGGCTGAACACATCCCTGCAAACTGGGAAGGGAGGTGGAGCAGGGTACTGCAAATAGGAACAACACCTGGGGAAAGGATGGGGGGGTGGGTAAAGATGAACCACAGCTGTCATCACTCTGGGGGGTTTGAGGAGACAGGAAAAAGCTGTGAGCAATGCCCTTCCTCAATGTATTCAACTCAGCTCATCCTGGGAAAGGGTAAACTGTGGTGGCTTTACCTCCTCCAGCTCAAGAGATCCTGTCAAGGAAGGGGAAGAGGAGGAAGCTGGATGTCAGGATGAGAGCTCTGCAAAGCAGTTGCCCCTCAGGATGCCATCTGAGCCCAGATGCAAACAGCACAAACAAGGCTTTCCAGAGACACCCCAAACAGCCCTCACCTCCCACCTCACCCCGTGGGAAGGGGAAACCCCAGCAGCCCTGGAAAAGCCGGGGAGTGCAGGGTGCTGCGGGGAGGAAAGAGTGAGCAAGGGGAAGCCCGCGGGGCTGGAAGGTTCTGCGTGGTGGCCCTTCCACCTCGGCGTCACCGCTGTGTCAGCGAGGAACAAAACAAGCCCCGAGCAGAGAGCTGCCCTCAGCTCGTGAATGGCCTAAGAATAAATTTCCTGTTTACCCAGTGAGGAATTGCTCCCGGGGCAGAGGGCACCTGGGGCTATTTTTACCAGCTCCTGCTCTCCTCCCTCCTGACCCCCCAGCACCCTCGGGACCACTGCAGCACCCATGAGTGCCTCGGGAAGGGGACTGCCACAGAGGAGAGGTGGCCCAGGGATGGAACGAATGGCAGGGCACTAGGGCAGGCCACTGGTGTGGCTTTGGCATCCTGCCACCCTCAAAGACAGGGAGACAGCATCGCTGCCCTGAGCATCCCCAAACGGGAGAGTGGGAGACCAAACTTTAGGGGGTTTGTATGATTCCCCAACTCTGCTCTCCTACAAAAAAAAAAAAAAAAAAAACAACAAACCCCAACATTTTTACACGTGCAGAGAATACACTGATGAATTTTCCCTGCCTGTCCTGTCTCAATCCCTGGGCAGTGCCACAGCAGTGGTCAAGCAGAGCAGTTTGGCCTCCCGCCTCCAGAACAGAAAGTGAAACCCCCGTGCAGAAGCCACAGTTTCCTATTCTCGAGAATGGGGAAGGCTCAGAGGCCATTTACTGGCATCCCCCCGCGGGCCCCCCCACACCTCTTCCCGTAAGCACTGACCAAAATACCCAGTGAAAGCCACAGTGCCTGTGCTGGGGCCGGGACACCCAGCACAGAGAGCACCCAGCCCGGCCCAGGGGAACTGTCCCTGCAGCTGCTGCCTTGCAGAGGCTCCACTGCCCCGTGCTCATCCCAAACCCTGGCTGGGTACCACTCCTCCATCCCCGCTGCGGGAGGGGCATGTGGAGAGGTTCGAGGGCACGAGTGAGCAGAGGGGGCTGGCAGGGGCACAGCTGTGGTCCCCCCTTGCAGGGCTCTGTGTGGTGCAATCTCCCCCTGATCCCCAGGAAGGGGCTGAGCGGGGCCTGGGCTGGTGCCCCTCCAGGTGAGGGGTGGCATGAAACCATGTGGGCCTATAGAACCCCACAGCCCCAGCGTGCAGGGCTGCTCTGGGAGCTGCTCTGTGGGCCCTGGGCTCTTGATCCATAGGGACAGGCTCTGTAGGGGGGTTCTCTACATGCTTGGCAGTCCCCCTCTTCGGGGACTGTTCCACTGGGCATGTTCTCTCACTCACTAATTGCAGGTCCCTCTGCACTACATGGGATGGGTTTTGTGCTCTCTAGGGACTGTTCTTTAGGTGTCTGCTCTGCTGGGGCAGCAGATTTTGCTCTATAACCCCTGGGCTTTGGTTGTGTGGGTGCTGGGCTCCATAGGGGCCAGCCCCACACAGTGCTTGTAGGTGTTGAGTTCCACAGGGGTATTCCCTGGAGGGGCTGTGACCCACAGAGTCCCTGCTCGGGGACAGCACATCCCTCACTGCGGATACTGGACAGGACAACTCTTGCCGTGGGGCTCTTGGGGCAGCACATCCCTCACTGTGAGATTTTGGGTGGCACATCCCTCTCTGTGGGGCAGCGGGGCAGCTGCCCCCTCGCCGAGGCATTTCGGGCAGTTGCGGCCGCAGCGCCGCGGTGCCGGAGCTGCGGCAGCGCAGCCTCTCCCACCACGCAGCCTCTGCAGCCCAGCGGGGCTTCCGCTGCTCCCGCCAAGCGCTTTAAATAATAAATAAATTGAGTTGGGAGGCAGCCACAGCAGAGCCCTGCCCCAGGGCATCGCTCCCGCCGTGCCAGGGCTGCGGGGACACGTGGGAACCCTGTGTCCCCTGAGTCTGGGGGGCACCCCCTGCATGCGGGGATTTACAGATGTGACATGATGCTAAATGATGGAAAATATTGGTGATATCCCCCCTCAAAAAAACAAAAAAAACCAAAAAAAAAACCAAACCAAACCAACAAACCCCACAGCCAGAATTGTGTAACCTTAGGACTGGGGTACCCCACCCTGCTCTTCACCCCCTCAAGTCCCTCAGGGAGCAACTCAGATCCGGAGGGGGATCCCAGGATCCACCCACCCCATTTTTGCAATGCACGGGCAGGACCTCGCCGTGAGGGTGTGGGGGTGTCCCCATGCTCGGGGGAGAGTTTGAGGGGGCAAAGCTTCCACCTGCTTTTCGGTGGCCCCCGCCGGCAAAGGGCATTTCGTGCAGTTGAGAAGCAGGTCGTGCATCCCGGCGTCTGGCGAGGCGGGAGGTGTTTCCCGGTGGCGCAGGAATTTGCTGTTTGCGCCTGTGTTGCAGGAGGCTGGGGGAAGGAAGAAGGGGCGGAGGTAGGGGGGGGAAGCTGGCAGTTGTTATTATTTAATTTTATTTTCCTTCCTCCATCCAGGAATCTCTGCAATGTGCCGGCTGCCCCCCGGGAGGCTGGGGTGGCCGTGAGTCACTGCTGCCGCTGGAACGTGACTCAGTCCTGCTGCTCTGCCGGCAGGACATGACCAGACTGCCAAAAACCGGGAGAAGCCCCAGCTCCGACTCCCGCCCGCGCCGGCGGGCGAGGACACGCGAAATCCCCTCGGGGAGCTCAGCCTCCCACTTCCCAGGGAGACGGCAGCCCCTTGCCGCGGGGCAGAGCTCAGCATGGGGGGCACAATGGACTTATTTTTTTTTTTTTTTTTTTTTTTTCTCTCTCTCTCTTTTTTTTTTTCCAGCTAGGAAAACCCTCTCCACCTACTCTGGTTCATCCGTCCATGTGTCGCCATGGGACTGGGGGGAGTCCCTGGGGTTTTGCTTCCCCATCTTCCGGGCTCTATGGGTGAGCAGGGAAAGCTTCTGGCACAGTTCCTGCCCCAGTTCCTGTGCCTCAGTTTCCCTATCCGGTAGGGAGTGGAGATTTCCCCATCGGGACAGGGGTTACTTCAGGTTGTGCTTTGAGGTCAGTGAATAGCAGCTGCAGGGGGTTATTATTAATATTAATTAATAGCCAGGCTCGGTCGGGGCTCAGGTGGCAGGGAGGGATGAAGCAGCCCTGAGTCACAGGGCAGGAGCAGGGGGTGGCCCAGCCCTGACACACTCACTGCACCCCAGAGTGGGACAGCCAGGGCTGAGTGATGCCGGGCATGAGCCCTCCTCATCCTCACACTCCTGCTGCTTGTGGGAGCGGCCTTGTGGAGCAGGAGGGCAGCGGGGCGGCCGCGGGGCACCGGGGTGCTCGCCACACCTCGGGCCTGCCGTGCCCCGTGGCCGCAGCTGCCTCTGTCAGCCGTGATTGAAAGCCAAGCCGGGCTGGCAGGCCTTCTCTGTGATCTTGTTAATTAAGAAATACATTTAATTAGCAGCACCCCAGCTGTGACTCAGCTAATCATCATGATCGAAACAAGAGCTGGACTCCAGCGCTGGAGCACGGAGCCACCAAAGCCCCTCACCTGCCCTGAGTCCCTGGCTCTGCCCTGGGACCCCATCACCCACCAGGCACATCCCAGTGCCCTCCTGGGGTTTTGGGGTGAGTTTCCCCCTCTGGAGGCAGGTTGGGTCTGAGACTGTCCCCATGCAGCACCTCACACATGCTGGTGTTATCCCCACCCAGGGCAATTACCCATTGCCACACGGCAAATAATCATATTAATAACACATTTACCAGGCTATAAATAGCCTTGATAATAACACCCTGGGTTTTCCAGGAACGGATTGTCAAAAATGTGGGGAAAGCCATTCCCTGTCGCCTGGGTTGCAGATGGGGAAACTGAGGCAGGGTTGGTTTCGGGCATGACTCTCACCCACTGCAGCGAGCGTCTGCCAGGCAGCTGTGGAATTCGCTCCCGAATAAACCGTCATGTAAATGAGCCCTTATGTATATTTATAGGAACCATCCTGCCAGCTGGAATCTAATAGGGGAGAAAATAAACTGGGAAACTGCCTGGAACAGGAGGGCGGTGCCTCACACATCAGCCCCATGCCCCGCTGGCGCTGCCAGGGGTGAATGTCTGTCTGTCCCTGTCCCCAGGGTGTCTGTCCCCGGTCCTGGGAATCCTGCCCTGCACCCTGGGGTGCCCAGCTCTGGTCCTGGGTGCTGAGCCCTGCACCCTGGGGTGTGCAGCCCTAGCTCTGTGTGCCCAGCCCTGCACCCAGGGATGCCCAGCCCCAGTCCTGCGTGCCCAGATCCTCATGTGCCCAAATCCTGGGGTGTCTGGGAGGCAGCCACCGAGTGTTCTGCAGCTGCTGTAGGGTGTTATGGGCTTTGGGGCTTGGGAAATGGGGAGTGTTGTTGGCACTGGGGGTAAGAGGGTCACAGGAGAACAAAACAACAAAGCATTTGGGGGGGCTGGCACAAGGGGTCCCTCCCCGCTCAGCAAGGCCTGGGTGGGTGAGCCCAGAGCTCACGGTGGGTGCTCTTTCCCTGCCAGGGATGCACACGTGTGTGTGTGTGTGTACATGTGCACACGGGGGTGTGTGGCAGTGCCACACGGGTGCTGCAGAGCACCCACCCACGGGGACAGGGGTGGCAGCAGGGCAGGCAGCAGCACCCACCACAGGGACGGAGCACCCGGGGGTCCCTGGCCCTGCTTTCCTGGGGTCCCTGGCCCTGCTTGCCCGGGGTCCCTGGCCCTGCTTGCCCGGGGGTCCCTGGCCCGGCTTTCCCGGGGGTCCCCGGCCCGGCTTTCCCGGGGGTCCCTGGCCTGGCTTTCCCGGGGTCCCTGGCCCTGCTTGCCCGGGGGTCCCCGGCCCGGCTTTCCCGGGGGTCCCCGGCCCGGCTTTCCCGCAGCCCCCGGCGCAGCGCTGGGAGGGGGAGCGGGCGGCAGCGGCGGAGCGAGGCCGATTAGGGATGCAGACAGCGCTGCTCTCTAATGTCTTCCTGTCTCGAGCAGACGGCAGCAGCCTGCACAGCTCCTGTGCTGCAGCCGCCCTCGGCTCCTCGGTGCGTGCCCCAGCCCAGCCTGCAGCCCCCGCTTTTCGGGTGCCGCAGGGACCTGGTCCCTCGGGTCCCAGCAGGCCATGAAGGGATGCGACGGCACCAAGCCCGGGCGTGACCCCGCAGCCATCCTGGAGCAGGGTTCCTCCCTGGAAAGGGTTTTTGGAGCAGGAATGCTGGCAGGGCTTCGTGCTGCGGCACTTCTCCCTCTCTGCCTCCCTCCTGCTGCTCCCGAGCCCTCGCCGCCGTGATTCCCTGCAGCGGGCTAAAAATATCCCCGGGAGCTGCCGCCGCGCACCGGCACTTGGAGCTGGTGATAAATAACCCGGGGGAAAGCTCACACCGGCCCTTCCCGGCTGCTGCGGGAGGAGGTCGGAGCCCTGTCCTCGCCGTGCCGCCGGAGGGGTGGACGGACACATGGAGGCACACAGGGAAACGGGGACGGAGCAGCCTCTGCCCCTTGCTGCACAGGGAAACTGAGGCACAGGTGGGGCTCTGCTGGGAGGGCGAGGGGAGGTGATGGACCCGCTTGCCTGCGATGCCAGGGTGGGAGAGGGGATCAGCCCGGGGCTGATGGCAGGGCTGGGGAGAGATACACAAAGCCCGCCCCGCACTCGTGTCACTCTGAGTCACATCCCTCTGCATCAGACTCGTCCCTTTGCAGCAGCTCCATCCCCTGCAGCACAACCAGCCGCCCGCACCCGACCCATCCCTCTGTGCTGGATCTGTCCCCTCGCAGCAGCTGCATCGTTCTGCTTTGGCTCCTTCGCTTTGCACCAGATCCACCCTGCTGCCATGGATCCATTCTGCTGCCGAGGATCCACCTGCTGCCATCCTGATGGATCCATCCTGATACCGTGGATCCATCCTGCTGCCGAGGATCCACCCCCAGACCCGAACTGCCTCACTCTCCCCCCACACCACCCTCCTCAGTGTGTGGGACGAGCTCTGGGGACCAGCTCGGGGATTTGCCCCCTTCTCCCCTACCTCTTCATCCCATGGGATCCCATCCCTGCCTCTCATCCGTGGACCGACCTGGGCAGTTCTCATGCCCGCATACCTCGGGCAGTTCCACAGCGTGACTGGCTTTCTCCAAAGCCACGGAGAACAGGCTGCAGGAGGGGGGTCCCGTTCAGAAGGAGAGTCCCAGTTCAGTCCCATCACCCTGCTGGGGCCAAGCGTCCCAGGGGAGCCCCTTCCTGCCGTCCCTCCCTCCTCGCTCCCATTCCCGCCACGTCCCAGCCCACCCCGGCGGAGCTGCCAAAGCACAGGGCAAACGGGGACAAGCCGGGAGAGAGAGAGCAATTTCTGTGAGCGTTTATTTTCCTCCATCAAAATCCACCAGCCGGAGAGAGCAGCGGGAGGGGGAGGATGGGGAAACCCATCAGGTTTCACGGGCGACGCTGCCGCCCCCCGCTCCGTGCTTGTTTCCCCCTCCCCGTACCACATTTCATGTCGGCCCCGCAGCGAGGCTGAGTAATAAATATCAGCTGCTGGGAAGCCGTGAATCACCGCCCGCTCCCGGCGCTGCTGCTGACACACCGCGGCACTCGGCGCTCCTGTCCCCAGCGCTGCCCCCCCGCCAGCCCGCCGGGTCCCCGGGCAGCGGAGCCCCCGCTGCCCCAGCCGGGCCACCGGGCACTTTCGGCCACGGCACAAACACGTTTGGCCACGTTCTCCTGGCTCCCGTCTCAACCAGTGCCAGGAATCAGCTCCGAAAATCCATGGGTTTTGGGAAGGCTCCCGCTGGGTGGTAACATTTTGCCAGCTGAAAGGAGGCTGGGGAGATCTGGGGATGCTCCTGCCCCCCTGGATGCTGGGGGTGATCCTGTGCCAGACCCCATGGTCGTTCACCCCATCCCCAGCATGTCTAACTGGTTCCAGTGGGCTCATCCAAGCCTGGAGCAGAAGTCTCATTTTCCAGCACCCCACCCAAACATCCCTGACACCCAACAGCTCCAGGTCCTGCCACCTCCCCGCTGCCTGCACCCATCCTGCAACCCTTGGCCCCAGCCAGCCAATCCATGTGGGATGGAGGGGGACCCCAAGCCAGTTCTAGTTTCCCTCCCTGCCAGGTCAGCATGTCCCCAGCTGAAGAGCCAAATTGACATATCTGTGAAGTACAGCCTCCAGCAGGATTCCCTGGGCTCACAGAGCACCTCCTGCCAGCCCCCCAGCACTGACCCCCCTCCAAAGCAACTCCCCAGGGATCCCAAACACACCCCAGGCCCCAGTCACAGCCTGAAACCCACTGCTGCAATGGGGCTGGCACATCTGGGAGGCACATCTGGCGCCGTGCATCCCCCCAGCTCAATGTCACACTGGCGAGTGACACAAGGGCCACCACCACGGAAGCCGCGTGGTCCCAGGGAATCGGAATTCAAAGTCCCCCGGAGCGCCTGATCCCCTCCACAAGTTACAGAAGGTCCTTGGACCTCGTGAGCAGCTGGTGTGAAGCTGTAATTACCTTAATTAGCTCTGGGATTGCATTCCCTCCCCGTGCTAATTTCGTTTCTACAGTAACCAGCCCAAGAGGTGTGCGTGCGCTCAGAGCGAGACGGAGACAGGAGCCTCAGCAGCCACACCAGGCACCCCGAAACCAGCCCGAAACCAGGGGCCACCCCCAAATCCCCACCCCCCAGGGGCTCAGCCAGTCCAGTGTTCCCCGTGCAGAGGTTCACAAAAGTCCTCGTTGTTTCCCAACATCTCAAGGGAATCATTTGTTGCTGGGAGCATCCACCCGGCTCTGGGGGAAGGGAGTGGCTGGGAGGAGAGGGACCGGAGGCTGGTGGTCCCCAAATGCACCGGTGGCTTTAGGAACAGCAAAGCCTGGGCTCGTTCCTTGCTGCTGGTATTTGCTGTAACCCAATATGCCCCTGATGTAAGAGCCATTTGGGAGGAAACTATAAAAGCTTCAGGAAATGGGTATTAATTCACCTCGTGGCAATAAAAGGGAAGGAGGGCTCCCGGGCAGCGCAGCCACCTCGGGGGAGTGAAGGCGAGTGGGGCTGGGATCACAGCCCTGGGCAACAGCCAGGCAATCTTGGAGCCATCCCCCCTTAATTGGGAATTGACCCTCCCTGAGAGTTCTCAGATGGAAAGGGGGCGGCTGCAAGGTGGGAGCACTGAGGTCTCACCCGGGTGAATCATCGGCAGCCCCTGGAGCCGAGCATTTGTTTGGAGCTGGAGCGTGACTTGGGGAGATTTTCTCACCCTGGAAATTTGGAGCAGGTCCAGCTCTTCCCTTGCAAACACCGAGCCCTCCTCTGGCTGCATCCCTCCCCGATGCCAACCAGCCTTGGCACGGAGAGAGCAACCCCCCAGCACCGGCCGAGTCCGAGGCTGCTGCTGACCCACAGACTGAGCAGGGGCAGTGAGGATGGGGGAGCCCCACGCTCCCACCCTGCAATCCTGGTGATTCCACTGCCACGCTGCTCCGGTCCCTGCACCGCGGCCATTGCTGCAGTGAGCACCACCCTGACATCAAAATGTCCCTGGGCCGTTCAGAATCCGTTCTGCTGCTCGTGGAGGGAGCAAGGAGATGCTTTGGGGAGCCCCGGGGGGTGCATGCGGGGTGCCCCAGGCTCACCATGCACGTGGGGCTATAAATAATGCTGGGAAGCAGGTTGAGATGCTCCCGTGGCTCTGTGGAAGATTTGACAGCCCAAAAAGCCAGCGGGGCCCGGGGAGGGAGCCTGGAGGCTGTGGAGCGGGGCCCACGCTCCTACCCCGTTGCAGGCATCCCAGGGCAGCGTTTCCCGGGATGGATTTCTCCCCGGTGGCGGGCAGCAGCAGCAGGACGAGCGGCGGAGGCGAATTTCGCTGAGTGGTTGTTTTTTAAAAATAACTTTGCCTTTGTCAGCAGGTCAGGGTTGCTCCAGATTGAATAATCGCAGCCGCCCAGCCCTCCCCTGCTCCCGGGCGCTCCCTGGCAGCCCCAGCCCGGGATGTGCCGGGTGGATGCTGGACCACAGCCCCTTGGAGAGCATCGCTGTCCCCGGGGCTCGAACGTCTCATAAGGGACACTCTGCGCTGCATCCCCCCCCCTGCTTCCCCCAAAAGCTGCTGCTGGGGATGCCCTGAGCTCACATCCCTGAGCAGGGCTGGGGGGTAACGGGGGGAGCTCAGCAGGAATGGGAGCGCACGGGGACGGAGCCATCGGGTGTTTGCCAAAACGGCTGAGTCACGCAGTAATTACTCCTTAAATGTGAGCACGTTCGTTGCAGGGATGAAAGATGCTCACATGAGCCAAGGCAGGGAGCTCACCCGCTCTCCCCCCGCGGAAAGGAAGGAACAGATCCGGCTGCCTTTTGTCGGGAGCAGGGAACGTGCTCCAGCTTTGGATGGACAGGAGGGAGCCTGGGGGCGATGGGAGAAGCCCGGGGCAGAACAGAGAAGCAGCAGGGGCAGGAAAGTGAAACCCTGCAGAGCAAACCCTGATGGCAGAGTGGTGCCTCCGGGTGAAGCAGCAATGCCAGCAATACTCGGACCAGGCACAGCAGGGCACGGGGTGCCTGCATGGCACAGTTTGAGGGCTGGGCTGGCTTCCAGGGGAGCAAATTTTGGAAAGAGATGAAACAATTCAGCAGCACCAGCCTTGCTGGGAAGCTACAGCGCTAGGAGGGAGAATAAAGCACGTGGGAAGGGTGCTGTGCTACCTTGGGCTGCACCACACCCAGAGGATGCTGAGGAAAATGGGGAGGAAAGCCTCACAGACACATGCCCTGTCCTGCCCCAGACAGGATGGGGACAAGGTGACGGGCCACTTGCAGAGACCAAACAGCCTCTGGACACCCAGGGGCTCGCCAAAGAGGCCCTGTCCCCATCCCAGTCTCTCCTCAGAGCAGCTTGGGGGCCAATCCTGGTGTTGCACAGACAAACCCTGGTCTGGGAAGGGAGCGGGTGCTGTGCAGGGTCTGTGGGTGCCTCATTGTCCCCTACAAACACCAGCAGGGCCCGGCGGGTGGGGAGACACCTGCTCGGCTGGGGCTCCATCAGCAGGACACGGGAGGGTGGGAGACAGGAGAAACACGGCTGAGGAGGGGTTCAGGCTGCCAGGAACTGCTATTCATGCTCCTCTGGGCCGTTTTCCCCCACAGCAAGAGGTGGCACGTTCAGCATCCTCTCGCAGACGTCCTCGGGCGCCCTTTGCCGGGCCGGCGGGGACACAAGGTCTGCCCGTCGCGACGCTGTCACCGGAGCGAATGCCAACAGCGAGGCCAGGTCTTGCAGAGAAACCCTCAGCCTTGTTCAGGTCTGATTTACACCCCGGAGACGCTGCCGCGCTCGGAGGAGCCGGCGCTGATTGATGGCAGCGTGACAGGACCCACCCCGCGCCATCTGCACCTCCCCCGGCTCCCGGGGACACCCCCGCGCCCCCCGCAGCCCCATCTGCGATGCCCCGCGGGGCCCTCCCCACCTCCGGGCTGTAGGGAGGATGCTCGGCAGCACCCTGAGGCACCCTTGCCTGCCTCCGTCCCCCTGGGACTGCAGTGGGATTGTGCATCCCGATCCAATCCCTGCCTGCGGGGAGCATCACCGGGCTCCATCAGCCTCCTGCTGCGGTGCCTCGTGGGTACCAGCCCTGCCAGAGGCTGATGCAGCGACTGGGGTCTTTCCACATCCCCGTCGTTCATCTGCAGTCACACCCTCCCTCGCTGCAAAATGCCTCCCTCATCCCTTCCCGTTAAAATCAAACCCTTTGTGTGTTTGGGTTTGGGGTCAGTGTTGGGGTTGGGGTGACTTTGGCCTCCCACCCCCCTGGCCATTTCAGAGGTGAGAAAGGAAATCGAAGCTTCGGTTTTCTTCCTTTTCTTTTTTTTTTCCCTAATAAAGGGAGCAATTGGGGATTGTGCTGCTGGCGGCGCGCCGGCGCTCTCCGGGCTGATGGGGGAAAACGGGGAGGGGGGATATAAAAGGTTTCATGCGGTGAGCCGGGCACTCAGGGAAGAGGCTGAAAGGGGGTGGTGAGTGCTTTGTATTTCATGCTTGAAGGCACTGAGGCTTTTACCAGCCTTCCCGCGATGATTTAAGACCAGCTCTGCAGTTCAGGAGGGGATCAGAGCTGTGTTTGGCAGCTCTCTGGGACCCCCCAGGTGTGCCCAGGCTTTGCTTGTCCTGACTCAGAAATGCTCCATTATGGGCAGGGACAGACCAGGGGTGTTCATGGGGCAGCTACAGAGTCACGAGGGGCATCTCCAGGACATGAGCCTGGTTTAGGCACCTGACTGGGATGTGCTTTATGGGAGCAGTGACAAATCCCAGTCCCCGCTGTCCCTCTGTCCCCACCCTGCTCAGGACCTTGTCTGCAGCAAGAGGGGCCTCATCCATCTCTGCCCATGGAGCTCATCCCTTCTCTGGGTGTTAATCCTGTGGAGGATGGTGGGCATGGGCTGTGGGTTCCTCTGTTACCCCCAGACCCTCCTGAGCTGAGACCTCAAAGGGAGCCCCCCAAAAGCAGATTATTGCCTCCCCAGGCTGTGCAGAGGAGCAGGGAGTGTTTGCAGCCAGCTGCTCCCTGGCATGGGGAGGCCCCAGGCCCGTGCGCTCTGGGTACAAGGGGTGCAGCCCATGTTTTGGGGAGCACAGGGGCTCAGTCCCATGGTTCAGCCATTTGGGTTTTGCTGTTCTCACTGGCCCCAGCAGCATGGGCTCCATCAGGGGGGTCCACTTGGGACCCCCAAGTGCAGCCCAGGGCAGGAACATCTCCTGTTCCCCACACTCCATCTCAGCCACTCCCTCCTGCAGCTCTCACAGTCTTGTCCTGTCCCATCTCCCCAGCTGACCTGAATCCAGCCTGATCCCCCTCTTTCCACCCACTTGGGTCTATGTAACCCCTGAGCAGCCACAGCTGATTTTCTCCTCTATGAAATTTGGGTTTTTTTCTCTTTTTTCTCTTTTTTTTTTTTTTTTCCCTCTTAAATTCTGCCTTAAGCCAGGCCTGTGATGCTCTTCTTCTGTGCCAAAGCTCTTGTGCCTCATCCTGGGCAAGATGTGGATGGGAAAAGGACAAAGGATGCTGCAGGGTTGGGTCAGATCGTGGCAAGTGCCTGGTGTGAGCAGCAGTGCAAGCTCCTGCCCCAGTGCTGTGCGTGGCTGGGAGATGTCAGGGGGTGAGAGATGAGGCTGCAGGTCCATCTGCAGCTCTGGGGGAACTGGGAAGGAGAAGTGAAGGTATGAGGGGTGGTCCTGCAAGGCTGGAGGTCTGGGGAATGGAGGGGAAGAGAGAGCTCCAAACCCAGACTTGAGGGTGAGAGTGGCCAAGGATGGAGCTGCAGCAGGGATACAGGTGGGAGCATTGGCCTGAGGGTGCAGGGGAGCATCAAGGGAGTACCTTGGTTTGGGATACACCAGGATTGGGAGTGGGAGCAGTTCAGCACCATGGGGAAAAGCTCTTTGGTATCTCTCGAGCACTGCTGGCTCCTGGCAGCCTGGAACACGGGGGTTTCAGTGCCCCCAGCTTTGGGGCAGGGCCACAGCCATGCCTGGCATGACTCTGGAGTGAAAGGAGCCCTGTTTGCCACAGCCATGCCAAGGGCTCTCCTGAGGAAGTCCCAGGGGAATGAAATGCCAGGCTGCTGCTGGCCAGCAGCTCAGCAAGTGGGAGAGCTCCCCTCCACCTCAGCCCCCCGAGCAGCTCTGCAGGGTGGGGACACAGGGACCCTCTGCGGGTGGGAATGGAGCCTGCTCAGGGGACAGGCAGAGCCGATAACCCCTGGCTGCCCTTCCTGAGCAGAGGGAGCTGCAGATAAAAGCTCTGCAGGCAGAGCAGGGCTCAGCTCCAAGCCTGGCTTGGGCTGATACCAGCCCCAAAGGGCGACCTCTCCCTTGGGCTCGGCTCAGCCCCACAGACCGGCCACCTCCCCCTCCTCACCCCAGATTCCCCCTGATTAGCAGCTTGTATCACTCTGGTGGACCCTGGAGATACCCCAGCCTTGCCTGCCTTGCTCCTGCTCAGCTTTTGCCTCACTTTGGGGGGGAAAAAAATCTTGTTTATTATAAAACTGCAGCAATGCCCAAATCTGCTTGCAAACCCCTGCTAAAGCCTCCGGCATCGCAGGTTGGGAGGAGCTGGAGTGGGGGAGCAGCTGCTTTGGGGATTATTAATGAGCAGCAAGTGATGGGAAAGGCGAGGATCAATTGAAACAAAGGAGTTCAATGGTAAAAAGAAACGTTTGCGGAGTAATGGGAGTCCATTTCTCCAGCCGACTGTCGGAAACGCATCCTGTTAAACATCCATCAATTATCCCAGCTTGCAAATGCATTAGAGTAATGAGGAATTATCCATCAAATACACTTAAAGGCAGTGCCCCCCTCTGCCAGCCACCCTGCAAAGAGGCACTTCAGTAAGGAAAAATAGCCTGAAGGTGGGTGGAAATTCAGGGGGGGCAGTGAGGAGGCTCCGGGGCTGCATCCTCTGGAGTCTGATCCAGCCCAGAAGATGCTTTCCCAGCTCCAGGGGCAGCTCCTGGGCTTGCTGGCTCTTTCAGTAGCTGTGTTTTCTTCAGAGAGCTGTGATGACACCACGGGCAGCCCAGGTACCTGCTCTGTGCCTCAGCTTCCCCATCCTGCTCGTAGTGCTGTCTGCGGCCACCCATGGGTGCTGCTCATGACCCTGTCACCTCTCTTCCCAGGAACAGAAGTAGTGGTGAGCGTGGCGTGTGGTCTGGTAGCTAAATTCACAGAAACTCGTGGGTCCATCACCCACGCCCCCTGCACCCTGGATGGTCCTGGCTCAGCAGAAGGAGGGTGTAGGGAGGCAAAGAACCTTGCAGCCCCTTGGGATGCCAATCCCTGGGCTGGGCTGGATGCACCAAGCAGAAAATAACTGGGTCTGGAGGCAGGATCCTGCTCTGCCAGCAGGGGAAGGGAGTCTTGTAGCCCCCACTGCCCCAGCAGGGTCTAAGGGGCTGCAGGTCCGGTCTCTGTGTGCTGGGATGAGGGTTTGGAAAGTGGCTGGAGCACTGCAGGATCAGAGCAAACAGGAACGTGAGGGATGTGACCCAACACAGCAGGGGCTGGGTGGTCCTGGGTAACTCCAAGGGTTTGATCCCTTTGGTGATGGATTCAGGACTGATCCAGGATTCTCCAGCCTCGGTGATGCAACCTTGTGGCAAGCCCTGATCCGAGGTTTCGGTGCTGTGATCTGAGGGCACACATCCTCCTCCCCAGGGACAGGGCTGGATGTATCAGGGCGTTCCCCCAGGAGCAGGATCTGGGGCGTCAGGACTGCTGTGTGGTGTTCAGGTGTGGATCCTCTGATCTCTGGTGCTGTGGTTGTGGGCAGGTCCTGCCTCTCCCTCTCATTGGGAGAGGACTGAGGAGCAACAGTGGGAGCTTCTCCTGTCTGTACACCTGCCTGGTTCTCCTTGGCTCTGCATGCAGCGTTGGGAGTTGGAAGTGGCCAGCAGGTTCAAAAGTCCCTGGGAGGAGACAAAAGGACAAAACACTGGCACATCACAGCCAGCGTTCCTGCAAGGAATGGGGTGAAAAACAACTCTTGGGCTTGTCTTTCCCAGGGCTGATGTTTCTATCTCCCAGACCCCTCTGGAGCCCTGGGATAGCAGCCTGGACTGGGAAGAGAGCATCCCTTGGTCTGCAGCTCCACGGCGAGATGAGCCTTCCTGGGAGAGTGCTGTGTCTGATAACAGCAACTGCCATTAGGTGTCACAAGAGCATCAGGTCTTTGCTCTTCCTGGGAGGATGAGCAGTGGTGCAGGACAAGAGGAACGGGGTGCTGAAGTGGCCTTTGGGGTGGCACCTTGGGGACAGAGATGCCCCAGGCAGGGGAGATGAGCTCTGGCTGCTGAGAGGGCACCACATGTCCTTTATGATACCACAGCCTTCCCTGGAGGTCACCATCCTTCTGCCCCCAGCTGATCCCTTCCATCACCTCCCGGGTGTCCTGCCCTAGTGCTAGGGACAGGCAGGAGGTGGCACCAGGTTCCTTCTGTCTCACACTCGTCCCTTCCATAACCCGCTGTGTTTTATTGCACGGAAGCAAAGGGGGCAGCCAGAGCTGGTGCCCTGCTCAGCATCGCAGCTGCCACTGCAGCCAGTGGCCTCCAGTATCCCCCCAGGGCTCAGGAGAAGCCCAGAGCTGAGACTTCTTTGAAAACACAGAGTGTTCCTCCCCGTTAGGATGTATCCAGCTGTGGAGGCTGAGAGGGCACAGCTGGGCAGGCTCTGGGTGTTCACCTACAGAGGGATGGCTGCTCTGGGATTTGTCCCCTCCTGGCATTCCCACTCCTGGCCCCATGCCACCTCCCACTGCCCCACACCAGGGGCAGGTGCCATGCTCAGATAATCTTCCAGGAATTTGCAATTCTTCCCCGAAATGCCGTTTGCCTCTTTAATTTTGCAACACGACCAGAAACAATGCAGCGTCCGAGGCTCAGCGCCTTGATAAGGCGCCAGTGGGAAAAGCCTTTCTCTCCTCTGCAACGCCTGTCACGAATCTGCGGTGAGCTGATAAAGTCTAAAACACCGGCTTCCTTGGGGGAAGGACCTGAGCAGGAGCTGCCTCCGGGAGAATCTCCCCCTCCCCTCCCGGTGGCCGAACCGGGAGAGCCCTGAGCGCCGGGCTGGGACGGCGTCCCGGCCCCGGGTGACCTCGCAGCATCACGTCACCTCTTCCCTCTTGGAGAAGCTGAGTTCATGTCTGGCCTTCCCGGAGCTGGGGATCGCCCCTGCCCTGCCTGCCCCGTCCCTGCCCGTGTGCCGGGCTGACCGCAGCGTCGGGATCGCGGCGGGGTTCAGCCCAGGGTGGGCACTGCCCGTGCCCCGGGCGCCTCTGCGGGGTGTAACGGGGTGTCCCGGGCACTGCGCACCCCAAAGCCCGAGGGGCCGGACTCGCAGCCTCCGGTGGCCAGCGGCACGGAGGCACGGCGAGGGGCTGGCGGCGTGGGGATGCTTTCCCGGTGACTCACAGCATTCCTCGCAGGTCAGCGGCGGCCGCAGGACACCCCGACAGCCCTCGCCGCCCCTGGCCTCTGCCTGAACTCCGCTGGCAAAGAAAACTTCCCCCCGCGCCAGATGCCGGGGTTCCTCGGCCCCGCGGCTGCGGGGGCAGGGGGAGGCAGCGGGGTCCCCCCGGGTGGCCCCGCGAGAGGATGGGGACAAGGGACAGAGCTCACGGAGGTATCTGCGCTGGCAAACTGACCTCTCTGTGGCCTTGGGCGCTTCCTCCTCTGCCAGTTCTGCAGAACCCCGAAGAGGAACGGGCTCCCCACAAACAGCCCTGGTGCAGCCCCGACTCCGAGCACTCCCCGAGCACTGTCCAGCTCTGTGACTCAGTTTCCCTTTGCTGAGGTGAGGAGAAGCAGTGCTGACCCCTCTGATGCACAGAGATGAGAGGGTTCCCACTGCTTCTCCCCAGCAGCTCTTTCTGGGGACATCCTGCCCATCTACTGCTTGGATTTCCCCTCACCCAAAAAAAGTCCCTTTATCTTTTCAGCTTCAGCCTTTTGAATCCGCTCCTGGCTTCCCTCAGGGTGCTTCCCCAGCACAATTCTGCATCCTTCTGCATCCCACCACCTTCAGCCATCCTGTTATGTTTCCACCCGTGTTTCATGTCACGAGTGGGTCAATTCTCTGCAGCTGGGACCGGGACCAGGACAGGATGAGTGCGGAGGAGCGGAGCTGGCAGCAGCAAAGTGGCCCCGAGGCACGTGAGCCCCCGGCGTGGCCGTGGCCCGTGGTGGCCGTGGCCCGCCCGGTGCTCAGCACACAGGAATGCCGTGAGCTTGCAAAGTGGTTTCAGCGAGACGTTATCTAATGGAGGAGGAGGAGGAGGGTGGATTAAGCCAAACCCACAGCACCGGCTTTCAATTAAACCAAGTGAATTTACGGCTTCTCCTGACACAGTAAACACACGCTGGCGGGGTCCTGACCCGGCGTTTCCCCTCCGTGCCCCGGCAGGCAAAGGGAGCAGCCTCCCGCGGGCGCTCGTCCCGTGGCAGAGAGGAGGAGCCCTCCGGGCTGGGCTCTGCATTATTCATCACCACGCAAAGGGCAGGGAAATGCGGTGATGCTGCAGTGGGCACTGAGCCCCAGAGCTGTCCCACGTCGGGCCTGCAGGGATGGGGGAGTGATGGGCAAGTGACGGAAACCCGGGAGAAGAAACGGCCCAGCAGCACCCACTGGCTGGGAGCGCTGCAGCCCCGGGGCTCTGGGTAACACAGCAGCACCCGGGATGGAGGGTGCTGTGGTCCCATGGGTGGGTGATGCTCGGTGACCTTCCCTCAGCAGCTTCACTCCATGTCCCTGCATCCATCCTGCCATCCCCGTGCCTCAGTTTCCCCCGGGAGTAGAGAAGGCTGGGTGTGGCAGCAGAAGGGTGAGCTGAGCAAGCTGGATGAGCCAAGACAGGATCTCACAACCAGGGCCAGGAGCTTCCCGGTGGCACTGCAGACCAGGGCTGGGTGCGAGGTGCTCCAGCACGTGTGCCAGGGCATGCCTGGCATCCTCTGCCAGCCACCTCTGCTGCCTGAGCCGGGCAAGTCAGCAGCAACCCCTCACCCCTGCTCTGCTGCAAAGGGGTCCAGTGAGGCCAGGGCCCCTCAGCCCAGCACTGCTGGGCCCCTGAAGTCCTGCAGCCCTTTTGGCCATGTCAGAGGAGCCCTGGGCATCTGCTGGCAGCTGCCTGTGGGAGGTGAGGCTGTGGGTCAGTGGCTCTTTGAGCAGTGCATCCTGCCAGCCCTGCTGGCCGCAGCAGCGCCCCGGATGCAGGCACCTGGCCAGGAGCGTGACGGGGGAGCCCGGCAGGGCTGCTGGGGTGACGTCCTGGCACCGCTGCTGACGTCCAGCAGAGGGAAAAGCCCTCCCTAGAGCAAATACACATCGGGGCTGTGCAAACCCAGCTTGGCGGGTGGCTCTGGGCAGGTATCTGGGTCCCATCTGGCCGCTGTTTACCTGTCTGCTGGAATCCACCCTGCAAACTTCCTCCTTGGACGGGCCAAGGAGCCCAGCTCGGCCATACCAGCCTCGCAGGGAGGACCCTGGAACCCCAGAGCCTGATGGTGATCCTTTGCCCCTGCACAGGGTAGTGCAGAGTGGACCCCAATAGGGCTTGGGAGGATTTGAGCACCAGGTTTCCAAGCCCACAGCCAAACCCAGTTAGCACCAGCCTGGCTCCACGCAGCTCCCAGAGCTGTAAACCTGCAGCGTGCATGGAGCAGGCAGGACTGCTGGGTCCCTTTCCGGAAGGGTTCAGGCAAGTCATAGCATTGCCACCACTGCCTCAGTTTCCCCCTCAGCCTGTCCCTCCCTGACCCGCGGCGGTGGCTCCTGCGGCGTGCAGGGACCTGCCACCATGCAGGGAGGGGACCGTGCTGGGTACACCTGACTGAGGCAGGACCCCGCCTGCCACTCCCCTTCAAAGGCAATTGCAATTGCTCTGGGTTGCTCTGCCCTGGGCACAGGGGGACCAAGAACCCCCCAACCCACTCCTGTCCCATCCTGCACCTTGCACTGAGGTCTTCCATCTACCCCAGGGAACAGGGGGACCAGAGAGTGCACGGCCACAAGTGCAGCTCCATGGTTCAGCACAGCTCATGAGCCCTTTCCTGGGTGGTGGTGAAGGAGCCCCCACTTCTCCTCACTCCCCCAGTCCAAGGGCTGCAAACAGAGCCTTCAGCACAGCCCTCACTGCTCGGATGGATGGATGATGGATGGATGGATGGATGGATGGATGGATGGATGGATGGATGGATGGATGCACAGTGAGGCTGAGACCCAATACATTTTATTACACCTTGCAGTGTACATATCCATATCCACATACCCACCTCACTAACCACATATCCACATATCTAACCCTCACTCTTGCAGTACTCAAAGCTGTGTTCCCACTTTGGAAAGGGGGAAACTGAGGCAGGGAAGGCAGGGGATGGAAGTTGGGCGGGAAGGATGGTGACAGAGCAGGGAGTGAGCCCGGCCCCAGCCCTGTGTCTGTGTTGTGAAAGCAGCTGGTTATCAGAGCGCGGGCGTCACGCTCGCAGTGAGTGGCTTCCAGGAAAGGAAGGAAGTGTGGGGTCACCCAGCCCCGCTGCCGCCCTTTTCCAGCAAACAGCCCGGGCCTGCTGATAATGGGGCCCTGCCACGGCCACCCAGGAATTCGGAGCCA